>NW_027140867.1:1202000-2404000 GCF_036365525.1 Heterodontus francisci | reverse complement strand
AACCCCACACAAACCTGGCAGGATCCTGATGCACAGAGAAGGCACCAAACACACCTGGCAGGATCCTGATGGACTGTGAAAACCCCATATCCACCTGGCAGGATCCTGATGCAATGTGAAAACCCCTTGCACACCTGGCAGGATCCTGATACACTGTGAAAACCCCACACACACATGGCAGGATCCAGTTACACTGTGAAAACCCCATACACACCTGGCAGGATCCTGATGCACTGTGAAAACCCCATACACACGATGCATGATCCTGATACACTGTGAAACCCCCACAAACATCTGGAAGGATCCTGATGCTCTGTGAAAACCCCATACACATCTGGCAGGATCCTGATGCACTGTGAAACCCCCATACACACCTGGCAGGATCCTGATAAACTGTGAAACCCACATACACACGTGGCAGGATCCTGATACACTGTGAAACCCCATACACTCCAGGCAGGATACTGATAAACTGTGAAACCCACATACACACCTGGCAGGAGCCTGGTACACTGTGAAACCCCCATACACACCTGGCAGAATCCTGATACACTGTGAAAACCCCATACTCAGCAGGCAGGATCCTGATAAACTGTGAAACCCACATATACACCTGGCAAGATCCTGATAAACTGTGAATCCCCATACACACGTGGCAGGATCCTGATACACTGTGAAAGCCCCAGACACATCTGGAAGGATCCTGATGCACTGTGAAAAACCCATACACAACCGGCAGGATCTTGATGCACTGCGAAAACCCCATTCACATCTGGCAGGATCCTGATAAACTGTGAAACCCACATACACACCTGGCAGGATCCTGATAAACTGTGAAAACCCAGACACAAAAGGCAGGATCCCGATAAACTGTGAAAACCCCATACACACCTGGCAGGATCCTGATCCACTGTGAAAACCCCAGACACACCTGGCAGGATCCTGATACACTGCGAAACCCCCATACACACCTGGCATGATCCTGATAAACTGTGAAACCCACATACACACCTGGCAGGATCCTGATACACTGCGAAAACCCCATACACACCTGTCAGGATCCTGATGCACAGTGAAAACCCCATACACGCCTGGCAGGATCCTGATACACTGTGAAAACCCCACACAAACCTGGCAGGATCCTGATGCACAGAGAAGGCACCAAACACACCTGGCAGGATCCTGATGGACTGTGAAAACCCCATATCCACCTGGCAGGATCCTGATAAACTGTGAAACCCACATACACACCTGGAAGGATCCTGATGAACTGTGAAACCCCCATACACACCTGGCAGGATCCTGATAAACTGTGAACCCCACATACACACGCGTTAGGATCCTGATCCACTGTGAAACCCCATACACTCCAGGCAGGATACTGATAAACTGTGAAACCCACATACACACCTGGCAGGAGCCTGGTACACTGTGAAACCCCCATACACACCTGGCAGAATCCTGATAAACTGTGAAAACCCCAGACACAGCAGGCAGGATCCTGATAAACTGTGAAACCCACATATACACCTGGCAAGATCCTGATAAACTGTGAATCCCCATACACACGTGGCAGGATCCTGATACACTGTGAAAGCCCCAGACACATCTGGAAGGATCATGATGCACTGTGAAAAACCCATACACAACTGGCAGGATCTTGATGCACTGTGAAAACCCCATTCACATCTGGCAGGATCCTGATAAACTGTGAAACCCACATACACACCTGGCATGATCCTGATAAACTGTGAAAACCCAGACACAAAAGGCAGGATCCCGATAAACTGTGAAAACCCCATACACACCTGGCAGGATCCTGACAAACTGTGAAACCCCTATACACACCTGGCAGGAAACTGATGAACTGTGAAACCAACATCCACACCTGGCTGGATCCTGAAAAACTGTGAAACCCCCATAAAACCTGGCAGGATCCTCATAAACTGTGAAAACCCAAGACACAGCTGACAGGATCCTGATACACTGCGAAACCCCCATACACACCTGGCATGATCCTGATAAACTGTGAAACCCACATACACACCTGGCAGGATCCTGATACACTGCGAAAACCCCATACACACCTGGCAGGATCCTGATGCACAGTGAAAACCCCATACACACCTGGCAGGATCCTGATACACTGTGAAAACCCCACACAAACCTGGCAGGATCCTGATGCACAGAGAAGGCACCAAACACACCTGGCAGGATCCTGATGGACTGTGAAAACCCCATATCCACCTGGCAGGATCCTGATGCAATGTGAAAACCCCTTGCACACCTGGCAGGATCCTGATACACTGTGAAAACCCCACACACACATGGCAGGATCCAGTTACACTGTGAAAACCCCATACACACCTGGCAGGATCCTGATGCACTGTGAAAACCCCATACACACGATGCAGGATCCTGATACACTGTGAAACCCCCACAAACATCTGGAAGGATCCTGATGCACTGTGAAAACCCCATACACATCTGGCAGGATCCTGATGCACTGTGAAACCCCCATAAACACCTGGCAGGATCCTCATAAACTGTGAAAACCCAAGACACACCTGGCAGGATCCTGATATACTGCGAAACCCCCATACACACCTGGCATGATCCTGATAAACTGTGAAACCCACATACACACCTGGCAGGATCCTGATACACTGCGAAAACCCCATACACACCTGGCAGGATCCTGATGCACAGTGAAAACCCCATACAAACCAGGCAGGATCATGATACACTGTGAAAAACCCACACAAACCTGGCAGGATCCTAATGCACAGAGAAGGCACCAAACACACCTGGCAGGATCCTGATGGACTGTGAAAACCCCATATCCACCTGGCAGGATCCTGATGCAATGTGAAAACCCCTTGCACACCTGGCAGGATCCTGATACACTGTGAAAACCCCACACACACATGGCAGGATCCAGTTACACTGTGAAAACCCCATACACACCTGGCAGGATCCTGATGCACTGTGAAAAGCCCATACACACGATGCATGATCCTGATACACTGTGAAACCCCCACAAACATCTGGAAGGATCCTGATGCACTGTGAAAACCCCATACACATCTGGCAGGATCCTGATGCACTGTGAAACCCCCATACACACCTGGCAGGATCCTGATAAACTGTGAAACCCACATAAACACGTGGCAGGATCCTGATCCACTGTGAAACCCCATACACTCCAGGCAGGATACTGATAAACTGTGAAACCCACATACACACCTGGCAGGAGCCTGGTACACTGTGAAACCCCCATACACACCTGGCAGAATCCTGATACACTGTGAAAACCCCATACACAGCAGGCAGGATCCTGATAAACTGTGAAACCCACATATACACCTGGCAAGATCCTGATAAACTGTGAATCCCCATACACACGTGGCAGGATCCTGATACACTGTGAAAGCCCCAGACACATCTGGAAGGATCCTGATGCACTGTGAAAAACCCATACACAACCGGCAGGATCTTGATGCACTGCGAAAACCCCATTCACATCTGGCAGGATCCTGATAAACTGTGAAACCCACATACACACCTGGCAGGATCCTGATAAACTGTGAAAACCCAGACACAAAAGGCAGGATCCCGATAAACTGTGAAAACCCCATACACACCTGGCAGGATCCTGATCCACTGTGAAAACCCCAGACACACCTGGCAGGATCCTGATACACTGCGAAACCCCCATACACACCTGGCATGATCCTGATAAACTGTGAAACCCACATACACACCTGGCAGGATCCTGATACACTGCGAAAACCCCATACACACCTGGCAGGATCCTGATGCACAGTGAAAACCCCATACACGCCTGGCAGGATCCTGATACACTGTGAAAACCCCACACAAACCTGGCAGGATCCTGATGCACAGAGAAGGCACCAAACACACCTGGCAGGATCCTGATGGACTGTGAAAACCCCATTTCCACCTGGCAGGATCCTGAAGCAATGTGAAAACCCCTTGCACACCTGGCAGGATCCTGATGCACTGTGAAAACCCCACACACACCTGGCAGGATACTGATCCACTGTGAAAACCGCATACACACCTGGCAGGATCCTGATCCAATGTGAAAACCCCATTCACACTTGGGAGGATCCTGATACACTGTGAAAACCCCATACACACCTGGCAGTATCCTGATACACTGTGAAAATCCCACACACAAATGGCAGGATCCAAATACACTGTGAAAACCCCATACACATCTGGCAGGATCCTGATGCACTGTGAAAACCCCATACACACGATGCAGGATCCTGATACACTGTGAAACCCCCACACACATCTGGAAGGATCCTGATGCACTGTGAAAACCCCATACACATCTGGCAGAATCCTGATGCACTGTGAAAACCCCATTCACATCTGGCAGTTTCCTGATACACTGTGAAACCCACATACACACCTGGCAGGATCCTGATGAACTGTGAAGCCCCTAGACACATCTGTCAGGATCCTGATAAACTGTGAGACCCCCAAACACACCTGGCAGGATCCTGATAAACTGTGAAACCCACATACACACCTGGCAGGATCCTGATGAACTGTGAAACCCCCAGACACACCAGGCAGGATCCTGATAAACTGTGAAACTCCCATACACACCTGGCAGGATCCGGATGAACTGTGAAACCCCCATACACACCTGGCAGGATCCTGATCCACTGTGAAACCCCATACAGTCCAGGCAGGATACTGATAAACTGTGAAACCCACACACACACCTGGCAGGAGCCTCGTACACTGTGAAACCCCCATACACACCTGGCAGAATCCTGATACACTGTGAAAACCCTGACACAGCAGGCAGGATCCTGATAAACTGTGAAAACCACATATACACCTGGCAGGATCCTGATAAACTGTGAAACCCCATACACACGTGGCAGGATCCTGATACACTGTGAAACCCCCAGACACATCTGGAAGGATCCTGATGCACTGTGAAAAACCCATACACAACTGGCAGGGTCCTGATGCACTGTGAAAACCCCATACACATCTGGCAGGATACTGATACACTGTGAAACCCCCACACACATCTGGAAGGATCCTGATGCACTGTGAAAACCCCACACACATCTGGCAGGATCCTGATCCACTGTGAAAACCCCATTCACATCTGGCAGTTTCCTGATACAATGTGAAACTCACAGACAAACCTGGCAGGATCCTGATGAACTGTGAAGCCCCCAGACACACCTGGCAGGATCCTGATAAACTGTGAGACCCCCAAACACACCTGGCAGGATCCTGATGAACTGTGAAACCCCCATACACACCTGGCAGGATCCTGATAAACTGTGAAACCCACATACACACCTGGAAGGATCCTGATGAACTGTGAAACCCCCATACACACCTGGCAGGATCCTGATAAACTGTGAACCCCACATACACACGCGTTAGGATCCTGATCCACTGTGAAACCCCATACACTCCAGGCAGGATACTGATAAACTGTGAAACCCACATACACACCTGGCAGGAGCCTGGTACACTGTGAAACCCCCATACACACCTGGCAGAATCCTGATAAACTGTGAAAACCCCAGACACAGCAGGCAGGATCCTGATAAACTGTGAAACCCACATATACACCTGGCAAGATCCTGATAAACTGTGAATCCCCATACACACGTGGCAGGATCCTGATACACTGTGAAAGCCCCAGACACATCTGGAAGGATCATGATGCACTGTGAAAAACCCATACACAACTGGCAGGATCTTGATGCACTGTGAAAACCCCATTCACATCTGGCAGGATCCTGATAAACTGTGAAACCCACATACACACCTGGCAGGATCCTGATAAACTGTGAAAACCCAGACACAAAAGGCAGGATCCCGCTAAACTGTGAAAACCCCATACACACCTGGCAGGATCCTGACAAACTGTGAAACCCCTATACACACCTGGCAGGAAACTGATGAACTGTGAAACCAACATCCACACCTGGCTGGATCCTGAAAAACTGTGAAACCCCCATAAACACCTGGCAGGATCCTCATAAACTGTGAAAACCCAAGACACAGCTGGCAGGATCCTGATACACTGCGAAACCCCCATACACACCTGGCATGATCCTGATAAACTGTGAAACCCACATACACACCTGGCAGGATCCTGATACACTGCGAAAACCCCATACACACCTGGCAGGATCCTGATGCACAGTGAAAACCCCATACACACCTGGCAGGATCCTGATACACTGTGAAAACCCCACACAAACCTGGCAGGATCCTGATGCACAGAGAAGGCACCAAACACACCTGGCAGGATCCTGATGGACTGTGAAAACCCCATATCCACCTGGCAGGATCCTGATGCAATGTGAAAACCCCTTGCACACCTGGCAGGATCCTGATACACTGTGAAAACCCCACACACACATGGCAGGATCCAGTTACACTGTGAAAACCCCATACACACCTGGCAGGATCCTGATGCACTGTGAAAACCCCATACACACGATGCAGGATCCTGATACACTGTGAAACCCCCACAAACATCTGGAAGGATCCTGATGCACTGTGAAAACCCCATACACATCTGGCAGGATCCTGATGCACTGTGAAACCCCCATAAACACCTGGCAGGATCCTCATAAACTGTGAAAACCCAAGACACACCTGGCAGGATCCTGATATACTGCGAAACCCCCATACACACCTGGCATGATCCTGATAAACTGTGAAACCCACATACACACCTGGCAGGATCCTGATACACTGCGAAAACCCCATACACACCTGGCAGGATCCTGATGCACAGTGAAAACCCCATACAAACCTGGCAGGATCATGATACACTGTGAAAAACCCACACAAACCTGGCAGGATCCTAATGCACAGAGAAGGCACCAAACACACCTGGCAGGATCCTGATGGACTGTGAAAACCCCATATCCACCTGGCAGGATCCTGATGCAATGTGAAAACCCCTTGCACACCTGGCAGGATCCTGATACACTGTGAAAACCCCACACACACATGGCAGGATCCAGTTACACTGTGAAAACCCCATACACACCTGGCAGGATCCTGATGCACTGTGAAAAGCCCATACACACGATGCATGATCCTGATACACTGTGAAACCCCCACAAACATCTGGAAGGATCCTGATGCACTGTGAATACCCCATACACATCTGGCAGGATCCTGATGCACTGTGAAACCCCCATACACACCTGGCAGGATCCTGATAAACTGTGAAACCCACATAAACACGTGGCAGGATCCTGATCCACTGTGAAACCCCATACACTCCAGGCAGGATACTGATAAACTGTGAAACCCACATACACACCTGGCAGGAGCCTGGTACACTGTGAAACCCCCATACACACCTGGCAGAATCCTGATACACTGTGAAAACCCCATACACAGCAGGCAGGATCCTGATAAACTGTGAAACCCACATATACACCTGGCAAGATCCTGATAAACTGTGAATCCCCATACACACGTGGCAGGATCCTGATACACTGTGAAAGCCCCAGACACATCTGGAAGGATCCTGATGCACTGTGAAAAACCCATACACAACCGGCAGGATCTTGATGCACTGCGAAAACCCCATTCACATCTGGCAGGATCCTGATAAACTGTGAAACCCACATACACACCTGGCAGGATCCTGATAAACTGTGAAAACCCAGACACAAAAGGCAGGATCCCGATAAACTGTGAAAACCCCATACACACCTGGCAGGATCCTGATCCACTGTGAAAACCCCAGACACACCTGGCAGGATCCTGATACACTGCGAAACCCCCATACACACCTGGCATGATCCTGATAAACTGTGAAACCCACATACACACCTGGCAGGATCCTGATACACTGCGAAAACCCCATACACGCCTGTCAGGATCCTGATGCACAGTGAAAACCCCATACACGCCTGGCAGGAACCTGATGCACAGAGAAGGCACCAAACACACCTGGCAGGATCCTGATGGACTGTGAAAACCCCATTTCCACCTGGCAGGATCCTGAAGCAATGTGAAAACCCCTTGCACACCTGGCAGGATCCTGATGCACTGTGAAAACCCCACACACACCTGGCAGGATACTGATCCACTGTGAAAACCGCATACACACCTGGCAGGATCCTGATCCAATGTGAAAACCCCATACACACTTGGGAGGATCCTGATACACTGTGAAAACCCCATACACACCTGGCAGTATCCTGATACACTGTGAAAATCCCACACACAAATGGCAGGATCCAAATACACTGTGAAAACCCCATACACATCTGGCAAGATCCTGATGCACTGTGAAAACCCCATACACACGATGCAGGATCCTGATACACTGTGAAACCCCCACACACATCTGGAAGGATCCTGATGCACTGTGAAAACCCCATACACATCTGGCAGAATCCTGATGCACTGTGAAAACCCCATTCACATCTGGCAGTTTCCTGATACACTGTGAAACCCACATACACACCTGGCAGGATCCTGATGAACTGTGAAGCCCCTAGACACATCTGTCAGGATCCTGATAAACTGTGAGACCCCCAAACACACCTGGCAGGATCCTGATAAACTGTGAAACCCACATACACACCTGGCAGGATCCTGATGAACTGTGAAACCCCCAGACACACCAGGCAGGATCCTGATAAACTGTGAAACTCCCATACACACCTGGCAGGAACCGGATGAACTGTGAAACCCCCATACACACCTGGCAGGATCCTGATCCACTGTGAAACCCCATACAGTCCAGGCAGGATACTGATAAACTGTGAAACCCACACACACACCTGGCAGGAGCCTCGTACACTGTGAAACCCCCATACACACCTGGCAGAATCCTGATACACTGTGAAAACCCTGACACAGCAGGCAGGATCCTGATAAACTGTGAAAACCACATATACACCTGGCAGGATCCTGATAAACTGTGAAACCCCATACACACGTGGCAGGATCCTGATACACTGTGAAACCCCCAGACACATCTGGAAGGATCCTGATGCACTGTGAAAAACCCATACACAACTGGCAGGATCCTGATGCACTGTGAAAACCCCATTCACATCTGGCAGGAACCTGATAAACTGTGAAACCCACACACACACCTGGCCAGATCCTGATAAACTGTGAAACCCCAGACACAACAGGCAGGATCCCGATAAACTGTGAAAACCCCATACACACCTGGCAGGATCCTGACAAACTGTGAGACCCCCATACACACCTGGCAGGAAACTGATGAACTGTGAAACCAACATCCACACCTGGCTGGATCCTGAAAAACTGTGAAGCCCCCATACACACCTGGCAGGATCCTCATAAACTGTGAAAACCCCAGACACACCTGGCAGGATCCTGATAAACTGTGAAAGCCACATACACACCTGGCAGTATCCTGACACACTGCGAAACCCCGTTACACACCTGGCATGAACCTGATAAACTGTGAAACCCACATACACACCTGGCAGGATCCTGATACACTGTGAAAACCCCATACACACCTGGCAGGATCCTGATTCACAGTGAAAACCCCACACACGCCTGGCAGGATCCTGATGCACAGAGAAAGCACCAAACATACCTGGCAGGATCCTGATACACTGTGAAAACCCCATACACAAATGGCAGGATCCTGATGCACAGTGAAAACCCCATACACACCTGGCAGGATCCTGATACACTGTGAAAACCCCACACACACCTGGCAGGATCCTGATCCACTGTGAAAACCGCATACACACCTGTCAGGAGACTGATCCATTGTGAAAACCCCATACACACTCGGGAGGATCCTGATACACTGTGAAAACCCCATACACACCTGACAGTATCCGGATACACTGTGAAAACCCCACACACACCTGGAAGGATCCAAATACACTGTGAAAACCCCATACACACCTGGCAGGATCCTGATGCACTGTGAAAACCCCATACACACGATGCAGGATCCCGATACACTGTGAAACCCCCACACACATCTGGAAGGATCCTGAGGCACTGTGAAAACCCCATACACATCTGGCAGGATCCCGATGCACTGTGAAAACCCCATTCACATCTGGCAGTTTCCTGATCCACTGTGAAACCCACATACACACCTGGCAGGACCCTGATGAACTGTGAAGCCCCCAGACACACCTGGCAGGAACCTGATAAACTGTGAGACCCCCATACACACCTGGCAGGATCCTGATGAACTGTGAAACCCCCATACACACCTGGCAGGATCCTGATAAACTGTGAAACCCACATACACACCTGGCAGGATCCTGATAAACTGTGAAACCCCCATAAACACCTGGCAGGATCCTGATACACTGTGAACACACCATACACACGTGGCAGGATCCTGATCCACTGTGAAATCCCATACACACCAGGAAGGATCCTGATAAACTGTGAAACCCACATGCACACCTGGCAGGAAGCTGATACACTGTGAAAACCCCACACACACCTGGCAGGATCCAAATACACTGTGAAAACCCCATACACACCTGGCAGGATCCTGATGCACTGTGAAAACCCCATACACACGATGCAGGATCCTGATACACTGTGAAACCCCCACACAGATTTGGAAGGATTCTGATGCACTGTGAAAACCCCATACACATCTGGCAGGATCCTGATGCACTGTGAAAACCCCATTCACATCTGGCAGTTTCCTGATACACTGGGAAACCCACATATATACCTGGCAGGATCCTGATGCACTGTGAAAACCCCATACACACGATGCAGGATCCTGATACACTGTGAAACCCCCACACAGATTTGGAAGGATTCTGATGCACTGTGAAAACCCCATACACATCTGGCAGGATCCTGATGCACTGTGAAAACCCCATTCACATCTGGCAGTTTCCTGATACACTGGGAAACCCACATACATACCTGGCAGGATCCTGATGAACTGTGAAGCCCCCAGACACACCTGGCAGGATCCTGATAAACTGTGAGACCCCCATACACACCTGGCAGGATACTGATGAACTGTGAAACCCCCATACACACCTGGCAGGATCCTGATAAACTGTGAAACACACATACACACCTGGCAGGATCCTGATAAACTGTGAAACCCCCATAAACACCTGGCAGGATCCTGATACACTGTTGAAAACCCCATGCACACGTGGCAGGATCCTGACAAAGTGTGAAACCCCCATACACACCTGGCAGGAAACTGATGAACTGTGAAACCAACATCCACACCTGGCTGGATCCTGAAAAACTGTGAAACCCCCATACACACCTGGCAGGATCCTCATAAACTGTGAAAACCCCAGACACACCTGGCAGGATCCTTATAAACTGTGAAAGCCACATACACACCTGGCATGATCCTGATACACTGCGAAACCCCGTTACACACCTGGCATGATCCTGATAAACTGTGAAACCCACATACACACCTGGCAGGATCCTGATACACTGTGAAAACCCCATACACACCTGGCAGGATCCTGATGCACAGTGAAAACCCTACACACACGGCAGGATCCTGATACACTGTGAAAACCCCACACACACCTGGCAGGATCCTGATGCACAGAGAAAGCAGCAAACACACCTGGCAGGATCCTGAGGCACTGTGAAAACCCCATACACATCTGGCAGGATCCCGATGCACTGTGAAAACCCCATTCACATCTGGCAGTTTCCTGATCCACTGTGAAACCCACATAAACACCTGGCAGGACCCTGATGAACTGTGAAGCCCCCAGACACACCTGGCAGGATCCTGATAAACTATGAGACCCCCATACACACCTGGCAGGATCCTGATGAACTGTGAAACCCCCATACACACCTGGCAGGATCCTGATAAACTGTGAAACCCACATACACACCTGGCAGGATCCTGATAAACTGTGAAACCCCCATAAACACCTGGCAGGATCCTGATACACTGTGAACACACCATACACACGTGGCAGGATCCTGATCCACTGTGAAATCCCATACACACCAGGCAGGATCCTGATAAACTGTGAAACCCACATGCACACCTGGCAGGAAGCTGATACACTGTGAAAACCCCACACACACCTGGCAGGATCCAAATACACTGTGAAAACCCCATACACACGATGCAGGATCCTGATACACTGTGAAACCCCCACACAGATTTGGAAGGATTCTGATGCACTGTGAAAACCCCATACACATCTGGCAGGATCCTGACGCACTGTGAAAACCCCATTCACATCTGGCAGTTTCCTGATAGACTGTGAAACCCACATACATACCTGGCAGGATCCTGATGAACTGTGAAGCCCCCAGACACACCTGGCAGGATCCTGATAAACTGTGAGACCCCCATACACACCTGGCAGGATACTGATGAACTGTGAAACCCCCATACACACCTGGCAGGATCCTGATAAACTGTGAAACACACATACACACCTGGCAGGACCCTGATGAACTGTGAAGCCCCCAGACACACCTGGCAGGATCCTGATAAACTATGAGACCCCCATACACACCTGGCAGGATCCTGATGAACTGTGAAACCCCCATACACACCTGGCAGGATACTGATAAACTGTGAAACCCACATACACACCTGGCAGGATCCTGATAAACTGTGAAACCCCCATAAACACCTGGCAGGATCCTGATACACTGTGAACACACCATACACACGTGGCAGGATCCTGATCCACTGTGAAATCCCATACACACCAGGCAGGATCCTGATAAACTGTGAAACCCACATGCACACCTGGCAGGAAGCTGATACACTGTGAAAACCCCACACACACCTGGCAGGATCCAAATACACTGTGAAAACCCCATACACACGATGCAGGATCCTGATACACTGTGAAACCCCCACACAGATTTGGAAGGATTCTGATGCACTGTGAAAACCCCATACACATCTGGCAGGATCCTGACGCACTGTGAAAACCCCATTCACATCTGGCAGTTTCCTGATAGACTGTGAAACCCACATACATACCTGGCAGGATCCTGATGAACTGTGAAGCCCCCAGACACACCTGGCAGGATCCTGATAAACTGTGAGACCCCCATACACACCTGGCAGGATACTGATGAACTGTGAAACCCCCATACACACCTGGCAGGATCCTGATAAACTGTGAAACACACATACACACCTGGCAGGACCCTGATGAACTGTGAAGCCCCCAGACACACCTGGCAGGATCCTGATAAACTATGAGACCCCCATACACACCTGGCAGGATCCTGATGAACTGTGAAACCCCCATACACACCTGGCAGGATCCTGATAAACTGTGAAACCCACATACACACCTGGCAGGATCCTGATAAACTGTGAAACCCCCATAAACACCTGGCAGGATCCTGATACACTGTGAACACACCATACACACGTGGCAGGATCCTGATCCACTGTGAAATCCCATACACACCAGGCAGGATCCTGATAAACTGTGAAAACCCCATGCACACGTGGCAGGATTCTGACAAAGTGTGAAACCCCCATACACACCTGGCAGGAAACTGATGAACTGTGAAACCAACATCCACACCTGGCTGGATCCTGAAAAACTGTGAAACCCCCATACACACCTGGCAGGATCCTCATAAACTGTGAAAACCCCAGACACACCTGGCAGGATCCTGATAAACTGTGAAAGCCACATACACACCTGGCAGGATCCTGATACACTGCGAAACCCCGTTACACACCTGGCATGATCCTGATAAACTGTGAAACCCACATACACACCTGGCAGGATCCTGATACACTGTGAAAACCCCATACACACCTGGCAGGATCCTGATGCACAGTGAAAACCCCACACACACGGCAGGATCCTGATACACTGTGAAAACCCCACACACACCTGGCAGGATCCTGATGCACAGAGAAAGCAGCAAACACACCTGGCAGGATCCTGATACACTGTGAAAACCCCATACACACGTGGCAGGATCCTGATCCACTGTGAAACCCCATACACACCAGGCAGGATCCTGATAAACTGTGAAACCCACATACACACCTGGCAGGAGCCTGATACACTGTGAAAACCCCACGCACACCTGGCAGGATCCTGATACACTATGAAAACCCCATACACATCTGGCAGGATCATGATGCACTGTGAAGACCCCATTCACATCTGGCAGTTTCCTGATGCACTGTGAAACCCACATACACACCTGGCAGGATCCTGATGAACTGTGAAGCCCCCAGACACACCTGGCAGGATCCTGATAAACTGTGAGACCCCCATACACACCTGGCAGGATCCTGATAAACTGTGAAACCCACATACACACCTGGCAGGATCCTGATAAACTGTGAAACCCCCATAAACACCTGGCAGGATCCTGATACACTGTGAAAACCCCATACACACGTGGCAGGATCCTGATCCACTGTGAAACCCCATACACACCAGGCAGGATCCTGATAAACTGTGAAACCCACATACACACCTGGCAGGAGCCTGAAACACTGTGAAACCCACATACACACCTGGAAGGATCCTGACACTCTGTGAAAACCCCAGACACACCAGGCAGGATCCTGATAAACTGTGAAACCCACATAGACACCTGGCAGGATCCTGATCAACTGTGAAACCCCATACACACGTGGCAGGATCATGATACACTGTGAAACCCCCAGACACATCTGGAAGGATCCTGATGCACTGTGAAAAACCCATACACATCTGGCAGGATCCTGATGCACTGTGAAAACCCCATTCACATCTGGCAGGATCCTGCTAAACTGTGAATCCCACATACACACCTGGCAGGATCCTGATAAACTGTGAAACCCCCAGACACACCAGGCAGGATCCCCATAAACTGTGAAACCCCCATACACATCTGGCAGGATCCTGATACACTGTGAACACCCCATACACACCTGGCAGGATCCTGATGCACAGTGAAAACCCCATACACACCTGACAGGATCCTGATTCACTGTGAAAACCGCACACACACCTGGCAGGATCCTGATACACTGTAAAAACCCCATACACACCTGGCAGGATCCCGATAAACTGTGAAACCCCCAAACACACCTTGCAGGAAACTGATAAACTGTGAAACCAAAATACGCACCTGGCAGGAGCCTGATGCACTGTGAAACCCACATACACACCTGGACGGATCCTGACACACTGTGAAAACCCACATACACACCTGGCAGGTTCCTGATACACTGTGAAAACCCCATACACAACTGGCAGGATCCTGATGCACAGTGAAAACCCCATACACACCTGGCAGTATCCTGATACACTGTGAAAACCCCACACACCTGGCAGGATCCTGATACACTGTGAAAACCCCATACACACCTGGCAGGAAACTGATGCACTGTGAAATCCCCATACACACCTGGCAGGATCCTGATACACTGTGAAACCCCCATACACACCTGGCAGGATCCTGATCCACTGTGAAAACCCCATACACACCTGGCAGGATCCTTATCCACTGTGAAAACCCCATACTCACTTGGCAGGATCCTGATACACTGTGAAAACCTCATACGCACCTGGCAGGATCCTGATACACTTTGAAAACACCATACACACCTGGCAGGATCCTGATCCACTGTATATATACCCCATACGCAACTGGCAGGATGCTGATAAACTGTCAAACCCCCATACACACCTGGCAGGATCCTGATAAACTGTGAAACCCCCATACACACCTGGCAGGATCCTGATGTACTGTGAAACCCCATACACACCTGGCAGGATCCAGATATACTGTGAAATCCCCATACACACCTGGCAGGAGCCTGATAAACTGCGAAACCCCCATACAGACCTGGCAGGATCCTGAAAAACAGCGAAAATCCCAGACACACCTGGCAGCATCCTGATAAACTGTGAAACCCACATACACACCTGGCAGGATCCTGATACACAGTGAAACCCCCATACACATTTGGCATGATCCTGATAAACTGTGAAACCCACATACACACCTGGCAGGATCCTGATACACTGTGAAAGCCCCATACACACCTGGCACGATCCTGATACACCGTGAAAACACCAAACACACCTGGCATGATCCTGATACACTGTGAAAACCCCATACACACCTGGCAGGATCCTGATGGACTGTGAAAACCCCATACACACCTGGCAGGATCCTGATACACTGTGAAAACCCCGCACACACCTGGCAGGATCCTGATCCACTGTGAAAACCCCATACACACCTGGCAGGATCCTGATCCACTGTGAAAACCGCATACACACCTGGCAGGATCCTGATCCACTGTGAAAAACCCATACACACTTGGGAGGATCCTGATACACTGTGAAAACCCCATACACACCTGGCAGTATCCTGATACACTGTGAAATCCCCACACACACCTGGCAGGATCCAAATACACTGTGAAAACCCCATACGCACCTGGCAGGATCCTGATGCACTGTGAAAACCCCATACAGACGATGCAGGATCCTGATACACTGTGAAACCCCCACACACATCTGGAAGGATCCTGATGCACTGTGAAAACCCCATTCACATCTGGCAGTTTCCTGATACACTGTGAAACCCACATACACACCTGGCAGGATCCTGATGATCTGTGAAGCCCCCAGACACACCTGGCAGGATCCTGATTAACTGAGACCCCCATACACACCTGGCAAGATTCGGATAAACTGTGAAACCCACATACACACCTGGCAGGATCCTGATAAACTGTGAAACCCCCATAAACACCTGGCAGGATCCTGATACACTGTGAAAACCCCATACACACGTGGCAGGATCCTGATCCACTGTGAAACCCCATACACACCAGGCAGGATCCTGATAAACTGTGAAACCCACAGACACACCTGGCAGGAGCCTGATACACTGTGAAACCCACATACACACCTGGAAGGATCCTGACACACTGTGAAAACCCCAGACACACCAGGCAGGATCCTGATAAACTGTGAAACCCACATATACACCTGGCAGGATCCTGATAATCTGTGAAATCCCATACACACGTGGCAGGATCATGATCCACTGTGAAACCCCCAGACACACCTGGAAGGATCCTGATGCACTGTGAAAATCCCATACACATCTGGCAGGATCCTGAATCACTGTGAAAACCAAATTCACATCTGGCAGGATCCTGATAAACTGTGAAGCCCACACACACACCTGGCAGGATCCTGATAAACTGTGAAACCCCCATACACACCTGGCAGTAAACTGATAAACTGTGAAACCAACATACACACCTGGCAGGATCCTGATAAACTGTGAAACCAACATAGACACCTGGCAGGATCCTGATAAACTGTGAAACACCCATACAGACCTGGCAGGATCCTGATAAACTGTGAAACCCACATACACACCAGGCAGGATCCTAATACACTGTGAAACCCCCATACACACCTGGCATGATCCTGATAAATGCGAAAACCACATACACACCTGGCAGGATCCTGATACACTGTGAAAACCCCATACACACCTGGCAGGATCCTGATGCACAGTGAAAACCCCATGCACACCTGGCAGGATCCTGATACACTGTGAAAACCCCACACACACCTGGCAGGATCCTGATACACTGTGAAAACCCCATACACACCTGGCAGGAAACTGATGCACTGTGAAATCCCCATACACGCCGGGCAGGTTCCTTATACACTGTGAAAACCCAACACACACCTGGCAGGATCCTGATCCACTGTGCAAACCCCATACACACCTGGCAGGATCCTGATACACTGTGAAAACCACATACACACCTGGCAGGATCCTGATTCACTTTGAAAACAACATACACACCTGGCAGGATCCTGATCCACTGTATATATACCCCATACACACCTGGCAGGATCCTGATAAACTGCGAAACCCCCATACACACCTGGCAGTATCCTGATGTACTGTGAAACCCCATACACACCTGGCAGGATCCTGATATACTGTGAAACCCCCAAACACACCTGGCAGGAGCCTGAAAAACTGCGAAACCCCCATACTGACCTGGCAGGATCCTGATAAACTGCGAAAATCCCAGACACACCTGGCAGCATCCTGATAAACTGTGAAACCCACATACACACCTGGCAGGAACCTGATACACAGTGAAACCCCCATACACACCTGGCATGATCCTGATAAACTGTGAAACCCACATACACACCTGGCAGGATCCTGATACACTGTAAAAACCCCATAGACACCTGGCAGGATGCTGATGCACAGTGAAAACCCCATACACACCTGGCAGAATTCTGATACACTGTGAAAACCCCACACACACCTGGCAGGATCCTGATGCACAGTGAAAACACCAAACACACCTGGCAGTATCCTGATACACTGTAAAAACCCCATACACACCTGGCAGGATCCTGATGGACTGTGAAAACCCCATACAAACCTGGCAGGATCCTGATACACTGTGAAAGCCACATACACACCTGGCAGGATCCTGATACACTGCGAAACCCCGTTACACACCTGGCATGATCCTGATAAACTGTGAAACCCACATACACACCTGGCAGGATCCTGATACACTGTGAAAACCCCATACACACCTGGCAGGATCCTGATGCACAGTGAAAACCCCACACACACGGCAGGATCCTGATACACTGTGAAAACCCCACACACACCTGGCAGGATCCTGATGCACAGAGAAAGCAGCAAACACACCTGGCAGGATCCTGAGGCACTGTGAAAACCCCATACACATCTGGCAGGATCCCGATGCACTGTGAAAACCCCATTCACATCTGGCAGTTTCCTGATCCACTGTGAAACCCACATACACACCTGGCAGGACCCTGATGAACTGTGAAGCCCCCAGACACACCTGGCAGGATCCTGATAAAATATGAGACCCCCATACACACCTGGCAGGATCCTGATGAACTGTGAAACCCCCATACACACCTGGCAGGATCCTGATAAACTGTGAAACCCACATACACACCTGGCAGGATCCTGATAAACTGTGAAACCCCCATAAACACCTGGCAGGATCCTGATACACTGTGAACACAGCATACACACGTGGCAGGATCCTGATCCACTGTGAAATCCCATCCACACCAGGCAGGATCCTGATAAACTGTGAAACCCACATGCACACCTGGCAGGAAGCTGATACACTGTGAAATCCCCACACACACCTGGCAGGATCCAAATACACTGTGAAAACCCCATACACACCTGGCAGGATCCTGATGCACTGTGAAAACCCCATACACACGATGCAGGATCCTGATACACTGTGAAACCCCCACACAGATTTGGAAGGATTCTGATGCACTGTGAAAACCCCATACACATCTGGCAGGATCCTGACGCACTGTGAAAACCCCATTCACATCTGTCAGTTTCCTGATACACTGTGAAACCCACATACATACCTGGCAGGATCCTGATGAACTGTGAAGCCCCCAGACACACCTGGCAGGATCCTGATAAACTGTGAGACCCCCATACACACCTGGCAGGATACTGATGAACTGTGAAACCCCCATACACACCTGGCAGGATCCTGATAAACTGTAAAACACACATACACACCTGGCAGGATCCTGATAAACTGTGAAACCCCCATAAACACCTGGCAGGATCCTGATACACTGTGAAAACCCCATGCACACGTGGCAGGATTCTGACAAAGTGTGAAACCCCCATACACACCTGGCAGGAAACTGATGAACTGTGAAACCAACATCCACACCTGGCTGGATCCTGAAAAACTGTGAAACCCCCATACACACCTGGCAGGATCCTCATAAACTGTGAAAACCCCAGACACACCTGGCAGGATCCTGATAAACTGTGAAAGCCACATACACACGATGCAGGATCCTGATACACTGTGAAACCCCCACACAGATTTGGAAGGATTCTGATGCACTGTGAAAACCCCATACACATCTGGCAGGATCCTGACGCACTGTGAAAACCCCATTCACATCTGGCAGTTTCCTGATACACTGTGAAACCCACATACATACCTGGCAGGATCCTGATGAACTGTGAAGCCCCCAGACACACCTGGCAGGATCCTGATAAACTATGAGACCCCCATACACACCTGGCAGGATACTGATGAACTGTGAAACCCCCATACACACCTGGCAGGATCCTGATAAACTGTAAAACACACATACACACCTGGCAGGATCCTGATAAACTGTGAAACCCCCATAAACACCTGGCAGGATCCTGATACACTGTGAAAACCCCATGCACACGTGGCAGGATTCTGACAAAGTGTGAAACCCCAATACACACCTGGCAGGAAACTGATGAACTGTGAAACCAACATTCACACCTGGCTGGATCCTGAAAAACTGTGAAACCCCCATACACACCTGGCAGGATCCTCATAAACTGTGAAAACCCCAGACACACCTGGCAGGATCCTGATAAACTGTGAAAGCCACATACACACCTGGCAGGATCCTGATACACTGCGAAACCCCGTTACACACCTGGCATGATCCTGATAAACTGTGAAACCCACATACACACCTGGCAGGATCCTGAAACACTGTGAAAACCCCATACACACCTGGCAGGATACTGATGCACAGTGAAAACCCCACACACACGGCAGGATCCTGATACACTGTGAAAACCCCACACACAACTGGCAGGATCCTGATGCACAGAGAAAGCAGCAAACACACCTGGCAGGATCCTGATACACTGTGAAAACCCCATACACACGTGGCAGGATCCTGATCCACTGTGAAACCCCATACACACCAGGCAGGATCCTGATAAACTGTGAAACCCACATACACACCTGGCAGGAGCCTGATAAACTGTGAAAACCCCACGCACACCTGGCAGGATCCAAATACACTGTGAAAACCCCATACACACCTGGCAGGATCCTGATGCACTGTGAAAACCCCATACACACGATGCAGGATCCTGATACACTGTGAAACCCCCACACACATCTGGAAGGATCCTGATACACTATGAAAACCCCATACACATCTGGCAGGATCCTGATGCACTGTGAAGACCCCATTCACATCTGGCAGTTTCCTGATGCACTGTGAAACCCACATACACACCTGGCAGGATCCTGATGAACTGTGAAGCCCCCAGACACACCTGGCAGGATCCTGATAAACTGTGAGACCCCCATACACACCTGGCAGGATCCTGATAAACTGTGAAACCCACATACACACCTGGCAGGATCCTGATAAACTGTGAAACCCCCATAAACACCTGGCAGGATCCTGATACACTGTGAAAACCCCAGACACACATGGCAGGATCCTGATCCACTGTGAAACCCCATACACACCAGGCAGGATCCTGATAAACTGTGAAACCCACATACACACCTGGCAGGAGCCTGAAACACTGTGAAACCCACATACACACCTGGAAGGATCCTGACACTCTGTGAAAACCCCAGACACACCAGGCAGGATCCTGATAAACTGTGAAACCCACATAGACACCTGGCAGGATCCTGATCAACTGTGAAACCCCATACACACGTGGCAGGATCATGATACACTGTGAAACCCCCAGACACATCTGGAAGGATCCTGATGCACTGTGAAAAACCCATACACATCTGGCAGGATCCTGATGCACTGTGAAAACCCCATTCACATCTGGCAGGATCCTGCTAAACTGTGAATCCCACATACACACCTGGCAGGATCCTGATAAACTGTGAAACCCCCAGACACACCAGGCAGGATCCCGATAAACTGCGAAACCCCCAAACACACCTTGCAGGAAACTGATAAACTGTGAAACCAAAATACGCACCTGGCAGGAAACTGATAAACTGTGAAACCAAAATACGCACCTGGACGGATCCTGACACACTGTGAAAACCCACATACACACCTGGCAGGTTCCTGATACACTGTGAAAACCCCATACACACCTGGCAGGATCCTGATGCACACTGAAAACCCCATACACACCTGGCAGTATCCTGATACACTGTGAAAACCCCACACACCTGGCAGGATCCTGATACACTGTGAAAACCCCATACACACCTGGCAGGAAACTGATGCACTGTGAAATCCCCATACACACCTGGCAGGATCCTGATACACTGTGAAAACCCCACACACACCTGGCAGGATCCTGATCCACTGTGAAAACCCCATACACACCTGGCAGGATCCTTATCCACTGTGAAAACCCCATACTCACTTGGCAGGATCCTGATACACTGTGAAAACCTCATACGCACCTGGCAGGATCCTGATACACTTTGAAAACACCATACACACCTGGCAGGATCCTGATCCACTGTATATATACCCCATACGCAACTGGCAGGATGCTGATAAACTGTCAAACCCCCATACACACCTGGCAGGATCCTGATAAACTGTGAAACCCCCATACACACCTGGCAGGATCCTGATGTACTGTGAAACCCCATACACACCTGGCAGGATCCAGATATACTGTGAAACCCCCATACACACCTGGCAGGAGCCTGATAAACTGTGAAACCCCCATACAGACGATGCAGGATCCTGATACACTGTGAAACCCCCACACACATCTGGAAGGATCCTGATGCACTGTGAAAACCCCATTCACATCTGGCAGTTTCCTGATACACTGTGAAACCCACATACACAACCGGCAGGATTCTGATGATCTGTGAAGCCCCCAGACACACCTGGCAGGATCCTGATTAACTGAGACCCCCATACACACCTGGCAAGATCCGGATAAACTGTGAAACCCCCATAAACACCTGGCAGGATCCTGATACACTGTGAAAACCCCATACACACGTGGCAGGATCCTGATCCACTGTGAAACCCCATACACACCAGGCAGGATCCTGATAAACTGTGAAACCCACAGACACACCTGGCAGGAGCCTGATACACTGTGAAACCCACATACACACCTGGAAGGATCCTGACACACTGTGAAAACCCCAGACACACCAGGCAGGATCCTGATAAACTGTGAAACCCACATATACACCTGGCAGGATCCTGATAATCTGTGAAATCCCATACACACGTGGCAGGATCATGATCCACTGTGAAACCCCCAGACACACCTGGAAGGATCCTGATGCACTGTGAAAATCCCATACACATCTGGCAGGATCCTGATGCACTGTGAAAACCCCATTCACATCTGGCAGGATCCTGATAAACTGTGCAGCCCACACACACACCTGGCAGGATCCTGATAAACTGTGAAACCCCCATACACACCTGGCAGGAAACTGATAAACTGTGAAACCAACATACACACCTGGCAGGATCCTGATAAACTGTGAAACCAACATAGACACCTGGCAGGATTCTGATAAACTGTGAAACACCCATACAGACCTGGCAGGATCCTGATAAACTGTGAAACCCACATACACACCAGGCAGGATCCTAATACACTGTGAAACCCCCATACACACCTGGCATGATCCTGATAAATGCGAAAACCACATACACACCTGGCAGGATCCTGATACACTGTGAAAACCCAATACACACCTGGCAGGATCCTGATGCACAGTGAAAACCCCATACACACCTGGCAGGATCCTGATACACTGTGAAAACCCCACACACACCTGGCAGGATCCTGATACACTGTGAAAACCCCATACACACCTGGCAGGAAACTGATGCACTGTGAAATCCCCATACACGCCGGGCAGGATCCTGATACACTGTGAAAACCCCACACACACCTGGCAGGATCCTGATCCACTGTGCAAACCCCATACACACCTGGCAGGATTCTGACCCACTGTCAAAACCCTATACACACTTGGCAGGATCCTGATACACTGTGAAAACCACATACACACCTGGCAGGATCCTGATACACTTTGAAAACAACATACACACCTGGCAGGATCCTGATCCACTGTATATATACCCCATACGCACCTGGCAGGATGCTGATAATCTGTCAAACCCCCATACACATCTGGCAGGATCCTGATAAACTGCGAAACCCCCATACACACCTGGCAGCATCCTGATGTACTGTGAAACCCCATATACACCTGGCAGGATCCTGATATACTGTGAAACCCCCAAACACACCTGGCAGGAGCCTGATAAACTGCGAAACCCCCATACTGACCTGGCAGGATCCTGATAAACTGTGAAAATCCCAGACACACCTGGCAGCATCCTGATAAACTGTGAAACCCACATACACACCTGGCAGGAACCTGATACACAGTGAAACCCCCATACACACCTGGCATGATCCTGATAAACTGTGAAACCCACATACACACCTGGCAGGATCCTGATACACTGTAAAAACCCCATAGACACCTGGCAGGATGCTGATGCACAGTGAAAACCCCATACACACCTGGCAGGATCCTGATACACTGTGAAAACCCCACACACACCTGGCAGGATCCTGATGCACAGTGAAAACACCAAACACACCTGGCAGTATCCTGGTACACTGTAAAAACCCCATACACACCTGGCAGGATCCTGATGGACTGTGAAAACCCCATACAAACCTGGCAGGATCCTGATACACTGTGAAAACCCCGCACACACCTGGCAGGATCCTGATCCACTGTGAAAACCCCATACACACCTGGCAGGATCCTGATCCACTGTGAAAACCCAATTCACACTTGGCAGGATCCTTATACACTGTCAATTCCCCATACACACCTGGCAGGATCCTGATAAACTGTGAAACCCCCAGACACACCTGGCAGGATCCTGATATACTGTGAAACCCCATACACACCTGGCAGGATCCTGATATACTGTGAAACCCCCATACACACCTGGCAGGATCCTGATGCACTGTGAAATCCCCGTGCACACCTGGCTGGTTCCTGATGCACAGTGAAACCACATTCACATCTGGCAGGATCCTGATACACTGTGAAACCCCATTCACATCTGGCAGGATCCTGATACACTGCGAAACCCCATACACACCTGGCAGGATCATGATACACAGTGAAACCCCCATGCATACCTGGCAGGATCCTGATCCACTGTGAAAACCCCATACACGCCTGGCAGGACCTTGATGAACTGTGAACACCCCATACACACCTGCCAGGATCCTGATCCACTGTGAAAACCCCATACACACCTGGCAGGATCCTGATCCAATGTGAAATCTCCATCCACATCTGGCAGGATCCTGATCCACTGTGAAAACCCCGTACACACCTGGCAGGATCCTGATCCACTGTGAAACGCCATTCACATCTGGCAGGATCCTGATAAACTGTGAAAACCCCATACACAACTGACAGGATCCTGATGCACTGTGAAAACCCCATTAACATCTGGCAGGATCCTGATAAACTGTGAAACCCACATACACACCAGGAAGGATCCTGATAAACTGTGAAACCCCCAGACACACCTGGCAGGATCCTGATAATCTGTGAAATCCCCAGACACACCTGGCAGGGTCCTGACAAACTGTGAAACCCGCATACACACCTGGCAGGATCCTGATACACTGTGAAAACCCCATACACACCTGGCAGGATCCTGATACACTGTGAAAACCACATACACACATGGCAGGAACCAGATAAACTGTGAAACCCCATACACACGATGCAGTATCCAGATACACTGTGAAACACCCATACACATCTGGAAGGATCCTGATGCACTGTGAAAACCTCATTCACATCTGGCAGGATCCTGATCCACTGCAAAACCCCCGTACACACCTGGCAAGATCCTGATCCACTGTGAAACACCATGCACATCTGGCAGGATCCTGATACGCAGTGAAACCCCATTCACATCTGGCAGGATCCTGATACACTGTGAAAACCCCATACACACCTGGCAGGATCCTGATACACTGTGAAAACCCCACACACACCTGGCAGGATCCTGATCCACTGTGAAACCCCCATACACAGCTGGCAGGATCCTGATCCACTGTGAAAACCCCATACACACTTGGCAGGATCCTGATACACTGTGAAAACCCCATACACACCTGGCAGGATCCTGATCCACTGTATATACCCCATACGCACCTGGCAGGATGCTGATAAACTGTGAAACCCCCATACACACCTGGCGGGATCCTGATAAACTGAAACCCCATTCACATCTGGCAGGTTCCTGATGCACAGTGAAACACCACTCACATCTGGCAGGATCCTGATACACAGTGAAACCCCATTCACATCTGGCAGGATCCTGATAAACTGTGAAACCCACATACACACCTGGCAGGATCCTGATAAACTGTGAAACCCCCATACACAACCGGCAGGATCCTGATATACTGTGAAAACCCCAGACACACCTGGCAGGATCCTCATAATCTGTGAAACCCACATACACACCTGGCAGGATCCTGATACACTGTGAACACCCCATACACACCTGGCAGGATCCTGATAAACTGTGAAAACCCCATACACACGTGGCAGGAACCTGATACACTGTGAAACCCCATCCACACGATGCAGGATCCTGATACACTGTGAAACACCCATACACATCTGGAAGGATCCTGATGTACTGTGAAAACTCCGTACACATCTGGCAGGATCCTGATGCACTGTGAAAAACACATTCACATCTGGCAGGATCCTGATCCACTGTGAAATCTCCATACACATCTGGCAGGATCCTGATACACTGTGAAAACCCCGTACACACCTGGCAGGATCCTGATCCACTGTGAAACACCATTCACATCTCGCAGGATCCTGATACGCAGTGAAACCCCATTCACATCTGGCAGGATCCTGATACACTGTGAAAACCCCATACACACCTGGCAGGATCCTGATCCACTGCGAAAACCCATACACACCAGGCAGGATGCTGATAATCTGTGAAACCCACATAGACACCTGGCAGGATCCTGATACACTGTGAAAACCCCATACACACGTGGCAGGATCCTGATACAATGTGAAAACCCCATACACACCTGGCCGGATCCTGATAAACTGTGAAACCACATACACACCTGGCAGGATCCTGATCCACTGTATATATACCCCATACACATCTGGAAGCAAACTGATGGACTGTGAAAACCCCATACACATCTGACAGGATCCTGATGCACTGTGAAAACCCCACTCACATCTGGCAGGATCCTGATAAACTGTGAAACCCACATACACACCAGGCAGAATCCTGATAAACTGTGAAACCCCCATACACACCTGGCAGGATCCTGATAATCTGTGAAAACCCCAGACACACCTGGCAGTGTCCTGATAAACTGTGAAATCACAGACACACCTGGCAGAATCCTAATACACTGTGAAAACCCCATACACACCTGGCAGGATCCTGATACACTGTCAAAACCCCATACACACCTGGCAGGAACCAGGTAAACTGTGAAACCCCATGCACACGATGCAGGATCCTGATACACTGTGCAACACCCATACACATCTGGCAGGATACTGATACACTGTGAATACCCCGTACACACCTGGCAGGATCCTGATCCACTGTGAAGCACCATTCACATCTGGCAGGATCCTGATACGCAGTGAAACCCCATTCACATCTGGCAGGATCCTGATACACTGTGAAAACCCCATACACACCTGGCAGGATCCTGATACACTGTGAAAACCCCACACACACATGGCAGGATCCTGATATACTGTAAAACCCCCATACACACCTGGCAGGAGCCTGATGCACTGTGAAATCCCTGGACAAACGTGGCAGGTTCCTGATGCACAGTGAAACACCACTCACATCTGGCAGGATCCTGATACACAGTGAAACCCCATTCACATCTGGCAGGATCCTGATAAACTGTGAAAACCACATACACACCTGGCAGGATCCTGAAAAACTGTGAAACCCCCATACACAACCGGCAGGATCCTGATATACTGTGAAACCCCCATACACACCTGGCAGGAGCCTGATGCGCTGTGAAATCCTCGTACACACCTGGCAGGTTCCTGATGCACAGTGAAACACCACTCACATCTGGTAGGATCCTGATAAACTGTGAAACCCACATACACACCTGGCAGGATCCTGATAAACTGTGAAACCCCTTTACACAACCGGCAGGATCCTGATATACTGTGAAAACCCCAGACACACCTGGCAGGATCCTCATAATCTGTGAAACTCACATACACACCTGGCAGGATCCTGATACACTGTGAACACCCCATACACACCTGGCAGGATCCTGATAAACTGCGAAAACCCCATACACACCTGGCAGGAACCTGATACACTGTGAAACCCCATCCACACGATGCAGGATCCTGATACACTGTGAAACACCCATACACATCTGGAAGGATCCTGATGTACTGTGAAAACTCCATACACATCTGGCAGGATCCTGATGCACTGTGAAAAACTCATTCACATCTGGCAGGATCCTGATCCACTGTGAAATCTCCATACACATCTGGCAGGATCCTGATACACTGTGAAAACCCCGTGCACACCTGTCAGGATCCTGATCCACTGTGAAACACCATTCTCATCTGGCAGGATCCTGATACGCAGTGAAACCCCATTCACATCTGGCAGGATCCTGATACACTGTGAAAACCCCATACACACCTGGCAGGATCCTGATACACTGTGAAAACCCCACACACACCTGGCAGGATCCTGATCCACTGCGAAAACCCCATACACACCAGGCAGGATGCTGATGATCTGTGAAACCCACATACACACCTGGCAGGATCCTGATACACTGTGAAAACCCCATACACACGTGGCAGGATCCTGATACACTGTGAAAATCCCATACACACCTGGCAGGATCCTGATAAACTGTGAAACCCCATACATACCTGGCAGGATCCTGATCCACTGTATATATACCCCATACACATCTGGTAGCAAACTGATTGACTGTGAAAACCCCATACACATCTGACAGGATCCTGATGCACTGTGAAAACCCCACTCACATCTGGCAGGATCCTGATAAACTGTGAAACCCACATACACACCAGGCAGGATCCTGATCAACTGTGAAACCCCCATTCACACCTGGCAGGATCCTGATAATCTGTGAAAACCCCAGACACACCTGGCAGGGTCCTGATAAACTGTGAAACCCACATACACACCTGGCAGGATCCTGATACACTGTGAAAACCCCATACACACCTGGCAGGAACCAGGTAAACTGTGAAACCCCATGCACACGATGCAGGATCCTGATACACTGTGAAACACCCATACACATCTGGCAGGATCCTGATACTTTGTGAAAACCCCGTACACACCTGGCAGGATCCAGATCCTCTGTGAAACACCATTCACATCTGGCAGGATCCTGATACGCAGTGAAACCCCATTCACATCTGGCAGAATCCTGATACACTGTGAAAACCCCATACACACCTGGCAGGATCCTGATACACTGTGAAAACCCCACACACACCTGGCAGGATCCTGATACACTGTGAAAACCCCATACACACCTGGCAGGAACCAGGTAAACTGTGAAACCCCATGCACTCGATGCAGGATTCTGATACACTGTGAAACACCCATACACATCTGGCAGGATCGTGATACACTGTGAAAACCCCGTACACACCTGGCAGGATCCAGATCCACTGTGAAACACCATTCACATCTGGCAGGATCCTGATACGCAGTGAAACCCCATTCACATCTGGCAGAATCCTGATACACTGTGAAAACCCCATACACACCTGGCAGGATCCTGATACACTGTGAAAACCCCACACACACCTGGCAGGATCCTGATCCACTGTGAAAACCCCATACGCACCTGGCAGGATCCTGATCCACTGTGAAAACCCCACACACACTTGGCAGGATCCTGATACACTGTGAAAACCCCATACACACCTGGCAGGATCCTGATCCACTGTATATACCCCATACGCACCTGGCAGGATGCTGATAAACTGTGAAACCCCCATACACACCTGGCGGGATCCTGATAAACTGAAACCACCAAACACACCAGGCAGGATCCTGATATACTGTGAAAACCCATGCACACCTGTCAGGATCCTGATATACTGTGGAACCCCCATACACACCTGGCAGGAGTCTGATGCACTGTGAAATCCCCGTACACACCTGGCAGGTTCCTGATGCACAGTGAAACACCAATCACATCTGGCAGGATCCTGATACACAGTGAAACCCCATTCACATCTGGCAGGATCCTGATAAACTGTGAAACCCACATACACACCTGGCAGGATCCTGATAAACTGTGAAACCCCCATACACAACCGGCAGGATCCTGATATACTGTGAAAATCCCAGACACACCTGGCAGGGTCCTGATAAACTGTGAAACCCACATACACACCTGGCAGGATCCTGATGCACTGTGAAAACCCCATACACACCTGGCAGGATCCTGATAAACTGTGAAAACCCCATACACACCTGGCAGGAACCAGTTAAACTGTGAAACCCCATACACACGATGCAGGATCCTGATGCACTGTGAAAACCCCATACACATCTGGCAGGATCCTGATGCACTGTGAAAACCTCATTCACATCTGGCAGGATCCTGATCCACTGTGAAATCTCCATTCACATCTGGCAGGATCCTGATACACTGTGAAAACCCCGTACACACCTGGCAGGATCCTGATCCACTGTGAAACACCATTCACATCTGGCAGGATACTGATACGCAGTGAAACCCCATTCACATCTGGCAGGATCCTGATACACTGTGAAAACCCCGTGCACACCTGTCAGGATCCTGATCCACTGTGAAACACCATTCTCATCTGGCAGGATCCTGATACGCAGTGAAACCCCATTCACATCTGGCAGGATCCTGATACACTGTGAAAACCCCATACACACCTGGCAGGATCCTGATACACTGTGAAAACCCCACACACACCTGGCAGGATCCTGATCCACTGCGAAAACCCCATACACACCAGGCTGGATGCTGATAATCTGTGAAACCCACATACACATCTGGCAGGATCCTGATACACTGTGAAAACCCCATACACACGTGGCAGGATCCTGATACACTGTGAAAACCCCATACACACCTGGCAGGATCCTGATACACTGTGAAAACCCCATACACACCTGGCAGGAACCAGGTAAACTGTGAAACCCCATGCACACGATGCAGGATCCTGATACACTGTGAAACACCCATACACATCTGGCAGGATCCTGATACACTGTGAAAACCCCGTACACACCTGGCAGGATCCAGATCCACTGTGAAACACCATTCACATCTGGCACGATCCTGATACGCAGTGAAACCCCATTCACATCTGGCAGAATCCTGATACACTGTGTAAACCCCATACACACCTGGCAGGATCCTGATACACTGTGAAAACCCCACACACACCTGGCAGGATCCTGATACACTGTGAAAACCCCATACACACCTGGCAGGAACCAGGTAAACTGTGAAACCCCATGCACTCGATGCAGGATCCTGATACACTGTGAAACACCCATACACATCTGGCAGGATCGTGATACACTGTGAAAACCCCGTACACACCTGGCAGGATCCAGATCCACTGTGAAACGCCATTCACATCTGGCAGGATCCTGATACGCAGTGAAACCCCATTCACATCTGGCAGAATCCTGATACAACTGAAAACCCCATACACACCTGGCAGGATCCTGATACACTGTGAAAACCCCACACACACCTGGCAGGATCCTGATCCACTGTGAAAACCCCACACACACTTGGCAGGATCCTGATACACTGTGAAAACACCATACACACCTGGCAGGATCCTGATCCACTGTATATACCCCATACGCACCTGGCAGGATGCTGATAAACTGTGACACCCCCATACACACCTGGCGGGATCCTGAAAAACTGAAACCCCCAAACACACCAGGCAGGATCCTGATATACTGTGAAAACCCATGCACACCTGGCAGGAGTCTGATGCACTGTGAAATCCCCGTACACACCTGGCAGGTTCCTGATGCACTGTGAAACACCAATCACATCTGGCAGGATCCTGATACACAGTGAAACCCCATTTACATCTGGCAGGATCCTGATAAACTGTGAAACCCACATACACACCTGGCAGGATCCTGATAAACTGTGAAACCCCCATACACAACCGGCAGGATCCTGATATACTGTGAAAATCCCAGACACACCTGGCAGGGTCCTGATAAACTGTGAAACCCACATACACACCTGGCAGGATCCTGATGCACTGTGAAAACCCCATACACACCTGGCAGGATCCTGATAAACTGTGAAAACCCCATACACACCTGGCAGGAACCAGTTAAACTGTGAAACCCCATACACACGATGCAGGATCCTGATGCACTGTGAAAACCCCATACACATCTGGCAGGATCCTGATGCACTGTGAAAACCTCATTCACATCTGGCAGGATCCTGATCCACTGTGAAATCTCCATTCACATCTGGCAGGATCCTGATACACTGTGAAAACCCCGTTCACACCTGGCAGGATCCTGATCCACTGTGAAACACCATTCACATCTGGCAGGATACTGATACGCAGTGAAACCCCATTCACATCTGGCAGGATCCTGATACACTGTGAAAACCCCATACACACTTGGCAGGATCCTGAAACACTGTGAAAACCCCACACTCACCTGGCAGGATCCTGATCCACTGTGAAAACCGCATACACACCTGGCAGAATCCTGATCCACTGTATATACCCCATACGCACCTGGCAGGATGCTGATAAACTGTGAAACCCCCATACCCATCTGGCGTGATCCTGATAAACTGAAACCCCCAAACACACCTGGCAGGATCCTGATATACTGTGAAAACCCATGCACACCTGGCAGGATCCTGATACACTGTGAAACCCCCATACACACCTGGCAGGAGCCTGATGCACTGTGAAATCCCACAACACACCTGGCAGGTTCCTGATGCACAGTGAAACACCATTCACATCTGGCAGGATCCTGATACACAGTGAAACCCCATTCACATCTGGCAGGATCCTGATAAACTGTGAAACCCACATACACACCTGGCAGGATCCTGAAAAACTGTGAAACCCCCATACACAACCGGCAGGATCCTGATATACTGTGAAAATCCCAGACACACCTGGCTGGATCCTGATAATCTGTGAAACCCACATACACACCTGGCAGGATCCTGATACACTGTGAAAACCCCATACAAACCTGGCAGGATCCTGATACACTGTGAAAACCCCATACACACCTGGCAGGAACCTGATAAACTGCGAAACCCCATCCACACGATGCAGGATCCTGATGCACTGTGAAACACCCATACACATCTGGAAGGATCCTGATGCACTGTGAAAACTCCATACACATCTGGCAGGATCCTGATGCACTGTGAAAACGTCATTCACATCTGGCAGGATCCTGATCCACGGTGAAATCTCCATACACATCTTGCAGGATCCTGATACACTGTGAAAACCCGCACACACCTGGCAGGATCCTGATCCACTGCGAAAACCCCATACACACCTGGCAGGATCCTCATCCACTGTGAAAACCCCATACAAACTTGGCAGTATCCTGATATACTGTGAAAACCCCATACACACCGGGGAGGATCCTGATACACTGTGAAAACACCATACACACCTGGCAGGATCCTGATCCCCTGTATATACCCCATACGCACCTGGCAGGATGCTGATAAACTGTGAAACCCCCATACACACCTGGCGGGATCCTTATAAACTGTGAAACCCTCATGCACACATGGCAGGATCCTGATACACTGTGAAAACCCATACACACCTGGCAGGATCCTGATATACTGTGAAACACCCATACTCACCTGGCAGGAGCCTGATGCACTGTGAAATCCCCGTAAACACCTGGCAGGTTCCTGTTGCACTGTGTAACCCCATTCACATCTGGCAGGATCCAGATACACAGAGAAACCCCATTCACATCTGGCTGGATCCAGATGCACTGTGAAACCCCATACATACCTGGCAGGATCCTGATACACTGCGAAACCTCATACACACCTGGCAGGATCCTGGTACACTGTGAAACCCCCATACACACCTGGCAGGATCCTTATCCACTGTGAAAACTCCATACACGCCTGGCAGGACCTTGATAAACTGTGCACACCCCACACACACCTCGCAGGATCCTGATACACTGTGAAATCCCAGACACTCCTGGCAGGATCCTGATCCACTCTGAAAATCCCATACACACCTGGCAGGATCCTGATCCTCTGTGAAAACTCCATACACATCTGGCAGGAACCTGATCCACTGTATATACCCCATACGCACCTGGCAGGATGCTGATAAACTGTGAAACCCCCAGACACACCAGGCAGGATCCTGATAAACTGTGAAACCCGCATATACACCTGGCAGGATCCTGATACACTGTGAAATCCCCATACACACCAGGCAGTATGCTGATAAACTGTGAAACCCACATACACACCTGGCAGGATCCTGATACACTGTGAAAACCCCATACACACCTGGCAGGATCCTGATACACTGTGAAAACCCCAGACACACCTGGCAGGATCCTGATAAACTGTGAAACCCCATACACACGATGCAGGATCCTGATACACTATGAAACACCCACACACATCTGGAAGGAACCTGACGGACTGTGAAAACCCCATACACGTCTGGCAGGATCCTGATGCACTGTGAAAACCCCATTCACATCTGGCAGGATCCTGATAAACTGTGAAACCCACATGCACACCTGGCAGGATCCTGATAAACTGTGGAACCCCCATACACACCTGGCAGGATCCTGAAAAATGTAAAAACCCCGGACACACCTGGCAGGAACCTGATAAACTGTGAAACCCCATGCACACGATGCAGGATCCTGATACACTGTTAAACACCCATAAACATCTGGCAGGAAACTGATAAACTGTGAAACCAACATACACACCTGGCAGGATCCTGATAAACTGTGAAACCAACATACACACCTGGCAGGATCCTGATAAACTGTGAAACACCCATACAGACCTGGCAGGATCCTGATAAACTGTGAAACCCACATAAACACCTGGCAGGATCCTAATACACTGTGAAACCCCCATACACACCTGGCAGGATCCTGATAAACTGTGAAACCAACATACACACCTGGCAGGATCCTGATAAACTGTGAAACACCCATACAGACCTGGCAGGATCCTGATGCACTGTGAAAAACACATTCACATCTGGCAGGATCCTGATCCACTGTGAAATCTCCATACACTTCTGGCAGGATCCTGATACACTGTGAAAACCCCGTACACACCTGGCAGGATCCTGATCCACTGTGAAACACCATTCACATCTGGCAGGATCCTGATACGCAGTGAAACCCCATTCACATCTGGCAGGATCCTGATATACTGTGAAACCCCCATACACACCTGGCAGGAGCCTGATGCACTGTGAAATCCCGGTGCACACCTGGAATGTTCCTGATGCACAGTGAAATCCCATTCACATCTGGCAGGATCCTGATACACTGTGAAACCCCAAACACACCTGGCAGGATCCTGATACACATTGAAACCCCATACACACCTGGCAGGATCCTGATACATAGTGAAACCCCCATACACACCTGGCAGTATCCTGATCCACTGTGAAAACTCCATACACGCCTGGCAGGACCTTGATAAACTGTAAACACCCCATACACACCTGGCAGGATCCTGATACACTGTGAAAACTCCATACACATCTGGCAGGATCCTGATCCACTGTGAAAACCCCGTACACACCTGGCAGTATCCTGATCCACTGTGAAACCCCATTCACATCTGGCAGGATCCTGATAAACTGTGATACCCACATGCACACCTGGCAGGATCCTGATCCACTGTGAAACCCCATACACACCAGGCAGGATCCCGGTAAACTGTGAAACCCACATACACACCTGGCAGGATCCTGATACACTGTGAAATCCCCATACACACCAAGCAGGATGCTGATAATCTGTGAAACCCACATACACACCTGGCAGGATACTGATACACTGTGAAAAACCCATACACACCTGGCAGGATGCTGATACACTGTGAAACCCCATACACACCAGGCAGGATCCTGATAAACTGTGAAACACCATTCACAACTGGCAGGATCCTGATACGCAGTGAAACCCCATTCACATCTGGCAGGATCCTGATACACTGTGAAAACCCCATACACACCTGGAAGGATCCTGATACACTGTGAAAACCCCACACACACCTGGCAGGATCCTGATCCACTGCGAAAACCCCATACACACCTGGCAGGATCCTCATCCACTGTGAAAACCCCATACAAACTTGGCAGGATCCTGATATACTGTGAAAACCCCATACGCACCTGGCAGGATGCTGATAAACTGTGAAACCCCCATACACACCTGGCGGGATCCTTATAAACTGCGAAACCCTCATACACACATGGCAGGATCCTGATACACTGTGAAAACCCATACACACCTGGCAGGATCCTGATATACTGTGAAACCCCCATACTCACCTGGCAGGAGCCTGATGCACTGTGAAATCCCCGTAAACACCTGGCAGGTTCCTGTTGCACTGTGTAACCCCATTCACATCTGGCAGGATCCTGATACACAGAGAAACCCCATTCACATCTGGCTGGATCCAGATGCACTGTGAAACCCCATACACACCTGGCAGGATCCTGATACACTGCGAAACCCCATACACACCTGGCAGGTTCCTGGTACACTGTGAAACCCCCATACACACCTGGCAGGATCCTGATCCACTGTGAAAACTCCATACACGCCTGGCAGGACCTTGATAAACTGTGCACACCCCACACACACCTGGCAGGATCCTGATACACTGTGAAATCCCAGACACTCCTGGCAGGATCCTGATCCACTCTGAAAATCCCATACACACCTGGCAGGATCCTGATACACTGTGAAAACCCCAGACACACCTGGCAGGATCCTGATAAACTGTGAAACCCCATATACACGATGCAGGATCCTGATACACTATGAAACACCCACACACATCTGGAAGGAACCTGACGGACTGTGAAAACCCCATACACATCTGGCAGGATCCTGATGCACTGTGAAACCCACATGCACACCTGGCAGGATCCTGATAAACTGTGGAACCCCCATACACACCTGGCAGCATCCTGAAAAATGTAAAAACCCCGGACACACCTGGCAGGAACCTGATAAACTGTGAAACCCCATGCACATGATGCAGGATCCTGATACACTGTTAAACACCCATAAACATCTGGCAGGAAACTGATAAACTGTGAAACCATCATACACACCTGGCACGATCCTGATAAACTGTGAAACCAACATACACACCTGGCAGGATCCTGATAAACTGTGAAACACCCATACAGACCTGGCAGGATCCTGATAAACTGTGAAACCCACATACACACCTGGCAGGATTCTAATACACTGTGAAACCCCCATACACACCTGGCAGGATCCTGATAAACTGTGAAACCAACATACACATCTGGCAGGATCCTGATAAACTGTGAAACACCCATACAGACCTGGCAGGATCCTGATGCACTGTGAAAACCCCATACAAATCTGGCAGGATCCTGATACACTGTGAAAAACACATTCACATCTGGCAGGATCCTGATTCACTGTGAAATCTCCATACACTTCTGGCAGGATCCTGATACACTGTGAAAACCCCGTACACACCTGGCAGGATCCTGATCCACTGTGAAACACCATTCACATCTGGCAGGATCCTGATACGCAGTGAAACCCCATTCACATCTGGCAGGATCCTGATATACTGTGAAACCCCCATACACACCTGGCAGGAGCCTGATGCACTGTGAAATCCCGGTGCACACCTGGAAGGTTCCTGATGCACAGTGAAAACCCATTCACATCTGGCAGGATCCTGATACACTGTGAAACCCCAAACACACCTGGCAGGATCCTGATACACATTGAAACCCCATACACACCTGGCAGGATCCTGATACACAGTGAAACCCCCATACACACCTGGCAGTATCCTGATCCACTGTGAAAACTCCATACACGCCTGGCAGGACCTTGATAAACTGTAAACACCCCATACACACCTGGCAGGATACTGATACACTGTGAAAACTCCATACACATCTGGCAGGATCCTGATCCACTGTGAAAACCCCGTACACACTTGGCAGGATCCTGATCCACTGTGAAACCCCATTCACATCTGGCAGGATCCTGATAAACTGTGATACCCACATGCACACCTGGCAGGATCCTGATCCACTGTAAAACCCCATACACACCAGGCAGGATCCCGGTAAACTGTGAAACCCACATACACATCTGGCAGGATCCTGATACACTGTGAAATCCCCATACACACCAAGCAGGATGCTGATAATCTGTGAAACCCACATACACACCTGGCAGGATCCTGATACACTGTGAAAAACCCATACACACCTGGCAGGATGCTGATACATTGTGAAAGCCCCACACACACCTGGCAGGATTCTGATACACTGTGAAACCCCATACACACCTGGCAGGATCCTGATCCACTGTGAAAACACCATACACACTTGGCAGGATCCTGTTACACTGTGAAACCCCATACACACCTGGCAGGATCCTGGTACACTGTGAAACCCCCATACACACCTGGCAGGATCCTGATCCACTGTGAAAACTCCATACACGCCTGGCAGGACCTTGATAAACTGTGCACACCCCACACACACATGGCAGGATCCTGATACACTGTGAAATCCCAGACACTCCTGGCAGGATCCTGATCCACTCTGAAAATCCCATACACACCTGGCAGGATCCTGATACACTGTGAAAACTCCATACACATCTGGCAGGATCCTGATCCACTGTGAAAACCCCGTACACACCTGGCAGGATCCTGTACCACCGTGAAACCCCATTCACATCTGGCAGGATCCTGATAAACTGTGAAACCCACATACACACCTGGCAGGATCCTGATCCACTGTGAAACCCCATACACACCAGGCAGGATCCTGATAAACTGTGAAACCCGCATATACACCTGGCAGGATCCTGATACACTGTGAAATCCCCACACACCAGGCAGTATGCTGATAAACTGTGAAACCCACATACACACCTGGCAGGATCCTGATACACTGTGAAAACCCCATACACACCTGGCAGGATCCTGATACACTGTGAAACCCCATACACACGATGCAGGATCCTGATACACTATGAAACACCCACACACATCTGGAAGGAACCTGACGGACTGTGAAAACCCCATACACATCTGGCAGGATCCTGATGCACTGTGAAAACCCCATTCACATCTGGCAGGATCCTGATAAACTGTGAAAGCCCCATACACACCTGGCAGGATCCTGATACATTGTGAAAGCCTCACACACACCTGGCAGGATCCTGATACACTGTGAAACCCCATACACACCTGGCAGGATCCTGATCCACTGTGAAAACACCATACACACTTGGCAGGATCCTGTTACACTGTGAAACCCCATACACACCTGGCAGGATCCTGGTACACTGTGAAACCCCCATACACACCTGGCAGGATCCTGATCCACTGTGAAAACTCCATACACGCCTGGCAGGACCTTGATAAACTGTGCATACCCCACACACACCTGGCAGGATCCTGATACACTGTGAAATCCCAGACACTCCTGGCAGGATCCTGATGCACTCTGAAAATCCCATACACACCTGGCAGGATCCTGATCCACTGTGAAAACTCCATACACATCTGTCAGGATCCTGATCCACTGTGAAAACCCCGTACACACCTGGCAGGATCCTGAACCACCGTGAAACCCCATTCACATCTGGCAGGATCCTGATAAACTGTGAAACCCACATACACACCTGGCAGGATCCTGATCCACTGTGAAACCCCATACACACCAGGCAGGATCCTGATAAACTGTGAAACCCGCATATACACCTGGCAGGATCCTGATACACTGTGAAATCCCCATACACACCAGGCAGTATGCTGATAAACCGTGAAACACACATACACACCTGGCAGGATCCTGATACACTGTGAAAACCCCATACACACCTGGCAGGATCCTGATACACTGTTAAAACCCCAGACACACCTGGCAGGATCCTGATAAACTGTGAAACCCCATACACACGATGCAGGATCCTGATACACTATGAAACACCCACACACATCTGGAAGGAACCTGACGGACTGTGAAAACCCCATACACATCTGGCATGATCCTGATGCACAGTGAAAACCCCATTCACATCTGGCAGGATCCTGATAAACTGTGAAACCCACATGCACACCTGGCAGGATCCTGATAAACTGTGGAACCCCCATACACACCTGGCAGGATCCTGAAAAATGTAAAAACCCCGGACACACCTGGCAGGAACCTGATAAACTGTGAAACCCCATGCACACGATGCAGGATCCTGATACACTGTTAAACACCCATAAACATCTGGCAGTAAAATGATAAACTGTGAAACCAACATACACACCTGGCAGGATCCTGATAAACTGTGAAACCAACATACACACCTGGCAGGATCCTGATAAACTGTGAAACACCCATACAGACCTGGCAGGATCCTGATAAACTGCGAAACCCACAAACACACCTGGCAGGATCCTAATACACTGTGAAACCCCCATACACACCTGGCAGGATCCTGATAAACTGTGAAACCAACATACACACCTGGCAGGATCCTGATAAACTGTGAAACACCCTTACAGACCTGGCAGGATCCTGATGCACTGTGAAAACCCCATACACATCTGGCAGGATCCTGATGCACTGTGAAAAACACATTCACATCTGGCAGGATCCTGATCCACTGTGAAATCTCCATACACTTCTGGCAGGATCCTGATACACTGTGAAAACCCCTTACACACCTGGCAGGATCCTGATCCACTGTGAAACACCATTCACATCTGGCAGGATCCTGATATACTGTGAAACCCCCATACACACCTGGCAGGAGCCTGATGCACTGTGAAATCCCGGTGCACACCTGGAAGGTTCCTGATGCACAGTGAAAACCCATTCACATCTGGCAGGATCCTGATACACTGTGAAACCCCAAACACACCTGGCAGGATCCTGATACACATTGAAACCCCATACACACCTGGCAGGATCCTGATACACAGTGAAACCCCCATACACACCTGGCAGTATCCTGATCCACTGTGAAAACTCCATACACGTCTGGCAGGACCTTGATAAACTGTAAACACCCCATACACACCTGGCAGGATCCTGATACACTGTGAAAACTCCATACACATTTGGCAGGATCCTGATCCACTGTGAAACCCCGTACACACCTGGCAGGATCCTGATCCACTGTGAAACCCCATTCACATCTGGCAGGATCCTGATAAACTGTGATACCCACATGCACACCTGGCAGGATCCTGATCCACTGTGAAACCCCAAACACACCAGGCAGGATCCCGGTAAACTGTGAAACCCACATACACACCTGGCAGGATCCTGATACACTGTGAAATCCCCATACACACCAAGCAGGATGCTGATAATCTGTGAAACCCACATACACACCTGGCAGGATCCTGATACACTGTGAAAAACCCATACATACCTGGCAGGATGCTGATACACTGTGATAACCCCATACACACCTGGCAGGATCCTGATAAACTGTGAAAGCCCCATACACACCTGGCAGGATCCGGATACATTGTGAAAGCCCCACACACACCTGGCAGGATCCTGATACACTGTGAAACCCCATACACACCTGGCAGGATCCTGATCCACTGTGAAAACACCATACACACTTGGCAGGATCCTGTTACACTGTGAAAACCCCATACACACCTGGCAGGATCCTGGTACACTGTGAAAACACCATACACATCTGGCAGGATCCTGATCCGCTGTATATACCCCATACGCACCTGGCAGGATGCTGATAAAATGTGAAATCCCCATACACACCTGGCAGGATCCTGATAAACTGTGAAACCCCCATACACGCCTGGCAGGTTCCTGATATACTGTGAAAACCCATACACACCTGGCAGTATCCTGATATACTGTGAAACCCGCATACACACCTGGCAGGAGCCTGATGCACTGTGAAATCCCCGTACACACCTGGCAGGTTCCTGATGCCCAGTGAAACCCCATTCACATCTGGCAGGATCCTGATACACAGTGAAACCCCATTCACATCTGGCAGGATCCTGATAATCTGTGAAACCCACATACACACCTGGCAGGATCCTGATAAACTGTGAAACCCCCACACACACCTGTCAGGATCCTGATAAACTGTGAAAATCCAAGACACACCTGGCAGGATCCTGATGGAATGTGAAAATCCCATACACACCTGGCAGGATCCTGATACACTGTGAAAACCCCAGACACACCTGGCAGGATCCTGATAAACTGTGAAAACCCATACACACGATGCAGGATCCTGATACACTATGAAACACCCACACACATCTGGAAGGAACCTGACGGACTGTGAAAACCCCATACACATCTGGCAGGATCCTGATGCACTGTGAAAACCCCATTCACATCTGGCAGGATCCTGATAAACTGTGAAACCCACATGCACACCTGGCAGGATCCTGATAAACTGTGGAACCCCCATACACACCTGGCAGGATCCTGAAAAATGTAAAAACCCCGGACACACCTGGCAGGAACCTGATAAACTGTGAAACCCCAAGCACACGATGCAGGATCCTGATACACTGTTAAACACCCATAAACATCTGGCAGGAAACTGATAAACTGTGAAACCAACATACACACCTGGCAGGATCCTGATAAACTGTGAAACCAACATACACACCTGGCAGGATCCTGATAAACTGTGAAACACCCATACAGACCTGGCAGGATCCTGATAAACTGTGAAACACACATACACACCTGGCAGGATCCTAATACACTGTGAAACCCCCATACACACCTGGCAGGATCCTGATAAAATGTGAAACCAACATACACACCTGGCAGGATCCTGATAAACTGTGAAACACCCATACAGACCTGGCAGGATCCTGATGCACTGTGAAAACCCCATACACATCTGGCAGGATCCTGATGCACTGTGAAAAACACATTCACATCTGGCAGGATCCTGATCCACTGTGAAATCTCCTTACACTTCTGGCAGGATCCTGATACACTGTGAAAACCCCGTACACACCTGGCAGGATTCTGATCCACTGTGAAACACCATTCACATCTGGCAGGATCCTGATACGCAGTGAAACCCCATTCACATCTGGCAGGATCCTGATATACTGTGAAACCCCCATACACACCTGGCAGGAGCCTGATGCACTGTGAAATCCCGGTGCACACCTGGAAGGTTCCTGATGCACAGTGAAAACCCATTCACATCTGGCAGGATCCTGATAAACTGTGAAACCCCAAACACACCTGGCAGGATCCTGATACACATTGAAACCCCATACACACCTGGCAGGATCCTGATACACAGTGAAACCCCCATACACACCTGGCAGTATCCTGATCCACTGTGAAAACTCCATACACGCCTGGCAGGACCTTGATAAACTGTAAACACCCCACACACCTGGCAGGATCCTGATAAACTGTGAAAACTCCATACACATCTGGCAGGATCCTGATCCACTGTGAAAACCCCGTACACACCTGGCAGGATCCTGATCCACTGTGAAACCCCATTCACATCTGGCAGGATCCTGATAAACTGTGATACCCACATGCACACCTGGCAGGATCCTGATCCACTGTGAAACCCCATACACACCAGGCAGGATCCCGGTAAACTGTGAAACCCACATACACACCTGGCAGGATCCTGATACACTGTGAAATCCCCAGACACACCAAGCAGGATGCTGATAATCTGTGAAACCCACATACACACCTGGCAGGATCCTGATACACTGTGAAAAACCCATACACACATGGCAGGATGCTGATACACTGTGATAACCCCATACACACCTGGCAGGATCCTGATAAACTGTGAAACACCCATACAGACCTGGCAGGATCCTGATGCACTGTGAAAACCCCATACACATCTGGCAGGATCCTGATGCACTGTGAAAAACACATTTACATCTGGCAGGATCCTGATCCACTGTGAAATCTCCATACACTTCTGGCAGGATCATGATACACTGTGAAAACCCCGTACACACCTGGCAGGATTCTGATCCACTGTGAAACACCATTCACATCTGGCAGGATCCTGATACGCAGTGAAACCCCATTCACATCTGGCAGGATCCTGATATACTGTGAAACCCCCATACACACCTGGCAGGAGCCTGATGCACTGTGAAATCCCGGTGCACACCTGGAAGGTTCCTGATGCACAGTGAAAACCCATTCACATCTGGCAGGATCCTGATACACTGTGAAACCCCAAACACACCTGGCAGGATCCTGATACACATTGAAACCCCATACACACCTGGCAGGATCCTGATACACAGTGAAACCCCATACACACCTGGCAGTATCCTGATCCACTGTGAAAACTCCATACACGCCTGGCAGTACCTTGATAAACTGTAAACACCCCATACACACCTGGCAGGATCCTGATACACTGTGAAAACTCCATACACATCTGGCAGGATCCTGATCCACTGTGAAAACCCCGTACACACCTGGCAGGATCCTGATAAACTGTGATACCCACATGCACACCTGGCAGGATCCTGATCCACTGTGAAACCCCATACACACCAGGCAGGATCCCGGTAAACTGTGAAACCCACATACACACCTGGCAGGATCCTGATACACTGTGAAATCCCCATACACACCAAGCAGGATGCTGATAATCTGTGAAACCCACATACACACCTGGCAGGATCCTGATACACTGTGAAAAACCCATACACACCTGGCAGGATGCTGATACACTGTGATAACCCCATACACACCTGGCAGCATCCTGATAAACTGTGAAAGCCCCATACACACCTGGCAGGATCCTGATACATTGTGAAAGCCCCACACACACCTGGCAGGATCCTGATACACTGTGAAACCCCATACACACCTGGCAGGATCCTGATCCACTGTGAAAACACCATACACACTTGGCAGGGTCCTGTTACACTGTGAAACCCCATACACACCTGGCAGGATCCTGGTACACTGTGAAACCCCCATACACACCTGGCAGGATCCTGATCCACTGTGAAAACTCCATACACGCCTGGCAGGACCTTGATAAACTGTGCACACCCCACACACACCTGGCAGGATCCTGATACACTGTGAAATCCCAGACACTCCTGGCAGTATCCTGATCCACTCTGAAAATCCCATGCACACCTGGCAGGATCCTGATCCACTGTGAAAACTCCATACACATCTGGCAGGATCCTGATCCACTGTGAAAACCCCGTACACACCTGGCAGGATCCTGAACCACCGTGAAACCCCATTCACATCTGGCAGGATCCTGATAACCTGTGAAACCCACATACACACCTGGCAGGATCCTGATCCACTGTGAAACCCCATACACACCAGGCAGGATCCTGATAAACTGTGAAACCCGCATATACACCTGGCAGGATCCTGATACACTGTGAAATCCCCATACACACCAGGCAGTATGCTGATAAACTGTGAAACCCACATACACACCTGGCAGGATCCTGATACACTGTGAAAACCCCATACACACCTGGCAGGATCCTGATACACTGTGAAAACCCCAGACACACCTGGCAGGATCCTGATAAACTGTGAAACCCCATACACACGATGCAGGATCCTGATAAACTGTGAAACACCCATACAGACCTGGCAGGATCCTGATACACTGTGAAAACCCCAGACACACCTGGCAGGATCCTGATAAACTGTGAAACCCCATACACACGATGCAGGATCCTGATACACTATGAAACACACACACATCTGGAAGGAACCTGACGGACTGTGAAAACCCCATACACATCTGGCAGGATCCTGATGCACTGTGAAAACCCCATTCACATCTGGCAGGATCCTGATAAACTGTGAAACCCACATGCACACCTGGCAGGATCCTGATAAACTGTGGAACCACCATACACACCTGGCAGGAACCTGAAAACTGTAAAAACCCCGGACACACCTGGCAGGAACCTGATAAACTGTGAAACCCCATGCACACGATGCAGGATCCTGATACACTGTTAAACACCCATAAACATCTGGCAGGAAACTGATAAACTGTGAAACCAACATACACACCTGGCAGGATCCTGATAAACTGTGAAACCAACATACACACCTGGCAGGAAACTGATAAACTGTGAAACACCCATACAGACCTGGCAGGATCCTGATAAACTGTGAAACCCACATACACACCTGGCAGGATCCTAATACACTGTGAAACCCCCATACACACCTGGCAGGATCCAGATAAACTGTGAAACCAACATACACACCTGGCAGGATCCTGATAAACTGTGAAACACCCATACAGACCTGGCAGGATCCTGATGCACTGTGAAAACCCCATATACACCTGGCAGGATCCTGATGCACTGTGAAAAACACATTCACATCTGGCAGGATCCTGATCCACTGTGAAACACCATTCACATCTGGTAGGATCCTGATACGCAGTGAAACCCCATTCACATCTGGCAGGATCCTGATATACTGTGAAACCCCCATACACACCTGGCAGGAGCCTGATGCACTGTGAAATCCCGGTGCACACCTGGAAGGTTCCTGATGCACAGTGAAAACCCATTCACATCTGGCAGGATCCTGATACACTGTGAAACCCCAAAAACACCTGGCAGGATCCTGATACACATTGAAACCCCATACACACCTGGCAGGATCCTGATACACAGTGAAACCCCCATGCACACCTGGCAGTATCCTGATCCACTGTGAAAACTCCATACACGCCTGGCAGGACCTTGATAAACTGTAAACACCCCAAACACACCTGGCAGGATCCTGATACACTGTGAAAACTCCATACACATCTGGCAGGATCCTGATAAACTGTGATACCCACATGCACACCTGGCAAGATCCTGATCCACTGTGAAACCCCATACACACCAGGCAGGATCCCGGTAAACTGTGAAACCCACATACACACCTGGCAGGATCCTGATACACTGTGAAATCCCCAGACACACCAAGCAGGATGCTGATAATCTGTGAAACCCACATACACACCTGGCAGGATCCTGATACACTGTGAAAAACCCATACACACCTGGCAGGATGCTGATACACTGTGATAACCCCATACACACCTGGCAGGATCCTGATAAACTGTGAAAGCCCCATACACACCTGGCAGGATCCTGATACATTGCGAAAGCCCCACACACACCTGGCAGGATCCTGATACACTGTGAAACCCCATACACACCTGGCAGGATCCTGATCCACTGTGAAAACACCATACACACTTGGCAGGATCCTGTTACACTGTGAAAACCCCATACACACCTGGCAGGATCCTGATACACTGTGAAAACACCATACACATCTGGCAGGATCCTGATACACTGTATATACCCCATACGCACCTGGCAGGATGCTGATAAAATGTGAAACCCCCATACACACATGGCGGGATCCTGATAAACTGTGAAACCCCCATACACGCCTGGAAGGTTCCTGATATACTGTGAAAACCCATACACACCTGGCAGGATCCTGATATACTGTGAAACCCGCATACACACCTGGCAGGAGCCTGATGCACTGTGAAATCCCCGTACACACCTGGCAGGTTCCTGATGCCCAGTAAAACCCCATTCACATCTGGCAGGATCCTGATACACAGTGAAACCCCATTCACATCTGGCAGGATCCTGATAATCTGTGAAACCCACATACACACCTGGCAGGATCCTGATAAACTGTGAAACCCCCATACACACCTGTCAGGATCCTGATAAACTGTGAAAACCCAAGACACACCTGGCAGGATCCTGATGGACTTCGAAAATCCCATACACACCTGGCAGGAACCTGATACACTGTGAAAACCCCATACACACCTGGCAGGATCCTAATAAACTGTGAAACCCCATACACACGATGCAGGATCCTGATACACTGTGAAACACACATACACATCTGGAAGGATCCTGATGCACTGTGAAAACCCCATACGCATCTGGCAGGATCCTGATGCACTGTGAAAACCTCATTCACATCTGGCAGTTTCCTGATACACTGTGAAACCCACATACATACCTGGCAGGATCCTGATGAACTGTGAAGCCCCCAGACACACCTGGCAGGATCCTGATAAACTGTGAGACCCCCATACACACCTGGCAGGGTACTGATGAACTGTGAAACCCCCATACACACATGGCGGGATCCTGATAAACTGTGAAAGCCCCATACACTCCTGGCAGGTTCCTGATATACTGTGAAAACCCATACACACCTGGCAGGATCCTGATATACTGTGAAACCCGCATACACACCTGGCAGGAGTCTGATGCACTGTGAAATCCCCGTACACACCTGGCAGGTTCCTGATGCACAGTGAAACCCCATTCACATCTGGCAGGATCCTGATACACAGTGAAACCCCATTCACATCTGGCAGGATCCTGATAATCTGTGAAACCCACATACACACCTGGCAGGATCCTGATAAACTGTGAAACCCCCATACACACCTGTCAGGATGCTGATAAACAGTGAAAACGCCAGACACACCTGGCAGGATCCTGATGGACAGTGAAAACCCCATACACACTTGGCAGGATCCTGATTCACTGTGAAAACCCCACACACACCTGGCAGGATCCTGATCCACTGAGAAAACCCCATACACACCTGGCAGGATCCTGATCCACTGTGAAAACCCCATACACACTTGGCAGGATCCTGATACACTGTCTAAACAGCATACACATCTGGCAGGATCCTGATACACTGTGAAAACACCATACACACCTGGCAGGATCCTGATCCACTGTATATATACCCCATACGCACCTGGCAGGATGCTGATAAACTGTCAATCCCCCATACACACCTGGCAGGATCCTGATAAACAGTGAAACCCCCATACACACCTGGCAGGATCCTGATATACTGTGAAACCCCATACACACCTGGCAGGATCCTGATATACTGTGAAACCCCCATACACACCTGGCAGGAGCCTGATGCACTGTGAAATCCCCGTGCACACCTGGCAGGTTCCTGATGCACAGTGAAATCCCATTCACATCTGGCAGGATCCTGATACACAGTGAAACCCCATTGACATCTGGCAGGATCCTGAGACACTGTGAAACCCCATACACACCTGGCAGGATCCTGATACACTGAGAAACCCCATACACACCTGGCAGGATCCTGATACACAGTGAAACCCCCATGCACACCTGGCAGGATCCTGATCCACTGTGAAAACCCAATACACGCCTGGCAGGACCTTGATAAACTGTGAACACCACATACACAACTGGCAGGATCCTGATACACTGTGAAATCCCTGACACACCTGGCAGGATCCTGATCCACTGTGAAAACCCCATACACACCTGGCAGTATCCTGATCCACTGTGAAAGCTCCATACACATCTGGCAGGATCCTGATACACTGTGAAAACCCCTTACACACCTGGCAGGATCCTGATCCGCTGTGAAGCACCATTCACATCTGGCAGGATCCTGATACGCAGTGAAACCCCATTCACATCTGGCAGGATCCTGATACACTGTGAAAACCCCATACACACCTGGCAGGATCCTGATACACTGTGAAAACCCCACACACACCTGGCAGGATTCTGATCCTCTGCGAAAACCCCATGCACACCTGGCAGGATCCTGATCCACTGTGAAAACCCCATACAAACTTGGCAGTATCCTGATACACTGTGAAAACCCCATACACATCGGGCAGGATCCTGATACACTGTGAAAACACCATACACACCTGGCAGAATCCTGATCCCCTGTATATACTCCATACGCACCTGGCAGGATGCTGATAAACTGTGAAACCCCAATACACACCTGGCGGGATCCTTATAAACTGTGAAACCCTCATACACACCTGGCAGGATCCTGATACACTGTGAAAACCCATACACACCTGGCAGGATCCTGATATAGTGTGAAACCCCCATACTCACCTGGCAGGAGCCTGATGCACTGTGAAATCCCCGTAAACACCTGGCAGGTTCCTGATGCACTGTGTAACCCCATTCACATCTGGCAGGATCCAGATACACAGAGAAACCCCATTCACATCTGGCTGGATCCTGATGCACTGTGAAACCCCATACAAACCTGACAGGATCCTGATACACTGTGAAACCCCATACACACCTGGCAGTTTCCTGGTACACTGTGAAACCCCCATACACACCTTTCAGGATCCTGATCCACTGTGAAAACTCCATACACGCCTGGCAGGACCTTGATAAACTGTGAACACCCCACACACACCTGGCAGGATCCTGATACACTGTGAAATCCCAGACACTCCTGGCAGGATCCTGATCCACTCTGAAAATCCCATACACACCTGGCAGGATCCTGATCCACTGTGAAAACTGCATACACATCTGGCAGGATCCTGATCCACTGTGAAAACCCCGTACACACCTGGCAGGATCCTGAACCACCGTGAAACCCCATTCACATCTGGCAGGATCCTGATAAACTGTGAAACCCACATACAAACCTGGCAGGATCCTGATCCACTGTGAAACCCCATACACACCAGGCAGGATCCTGAAAAACTGTGAAACCCGCATATTCACCTGGCAGGATCCTGATACACTGTGAAAACCCCATACACACCCGGCAGGATCCTGTTACACTGTGAAAACCCCAGACACACCTGGCAGGATCCTGATAAACTGTGAAACCCCATACACACGATGCAAGATCCTGATACACTATGAAACACCCACACACATCTGGAAGGAACCTGATGGACTGTGAAAACCCCATACACATCTGGCAGGATCCTGATGCTCTGTGAAAACCCCATTCACATCAGGCAGGATCCTGATAAACTGTGAAACCCACATGCACACCTGGCAGGATCCTGATAAACTGTGGAACCCCCATACACACCTGGCAGGATCCTGAAAACTGTAAAAACCCCGGACAAACCTGGCAGGAACCTGATAAACTGTGAAACCCCATGCACACGATGCAGGATCCTGATACACTGTTAAAGACCCATAAACATCTGGAAGGATCCTGATGCACTGTGAAAACCCCATACACATCTGGAAGGATCCTGATGCACTGTGAAAAACTCATTCACATCTGGCAGGTTACTGATCCACTGTGAAATGTCCATACACTTCTGGCAGGATCCTGATACACTGTGAAAACCCTGTACACACCTGGCAGGATTCTGATCCACTGTGAAACACCATTCACATCTGGCAGGATCCTGATACGTAGTGAAACCCCATTCACATCTGGCAGGATCCTGATATACTGTGAAACCCCCATACACACCTGGCAGGAGCGTGATGCACTGTGAAATCCCCGTGCACACCTGGAAGGTTCCTGATGCACAGTGAAAACCCATTCACATCTGGCAGGATCCTGACACACAGTTAATCCCCTCTCCCATCTGGCAGGATCCTGATACACTGTGAAACCCCAAACACACCTGGCAGTATCCTGATACACATTGAAACCCCATACACACCTGGCAGGGTTCTGATACACCGTGAAACCCCCATACACACCTGGCAGGATCCTGATCCACTGTGAAAACTCCATACACGCCTGGCAGGACCTTGATAAACTGTAAACACCCCATCCACACCTGGCAGGATCCTGATACACTGTGAAAACTCCATACACATCTGGCAGGATCCTGATCCACTGTGAAAACCCCATACACACCTGGCAGGATCCTGATCCACTGTGAAACCCCATTCACATCTGGCAGGATCCTGATAAACTGTGATACCCACATGCACACCTGGCAGGATCCTGATCCACTGTGAAACCCCATAAACACCAGGCAGGATCCCGATAAACTGTGAAACCCACATACACACATGGCAGGATCCTGATGCACTGTGAAATCCCCAAACACACCAGGCAGGATGCTGATAATCTGTGAAACCCACATACACACCTGGCAGGATCCTGATACACTGTGAAAACCCCATACACACCTGGCAGGATCCTGATACACTGTGATAACCCCAAACACACCTGGCAGGATCCTGATAAACTGTGAAACCCCATACACACGATGCAGGATCCTGATACACTGTGAAACACACATACACATCTGGAAGGATCCTGATGCACTATGAAAACCCCATACACATCTGGCAGGATGCTGATGCACTGTGAAAACCTCATTCACATCTGGCAGGATCCTGATCAATGGTGAAATCTCCATACACATCTGGCAGGATCCTGATACACTGTGAAAACCCCGTACACAAATGGCAGGATCCTGATCCACTGTGAAACAACATTCACATCTGGCAGGATCCTGATACGCAGTGAAATCCCATTCACATCTGGCAGGATCCTGATACACTGTGAAAACCCCATACACACCTGGCAGGATCCTGATACATTGTGAAAGCCCCACAGACACGTGGCAGGATCCTGATACACTGTGAAACCCCATACACACTTGGCAGGATACTGTTACACTGTGAAAACCCCATGCACACCTGGCAGGTCCTGATACACTGTGAAAACACCATACACATCTGGCAGGATCCTGATCCACTGTATATACCCCATACGCACCTGGCAGGATGCTGATAAACTGTGAAACCCCCATACACACCTGGCGGGATCCTGATAAACTGTGAAACCCCCATACACACCTGGCAGGTACCTGATATACTGTGAAAACCCATACACACCTGGCAGGAACCTGATATACTGTGAAACCCGCATACACACCTGGCAGGAGCCTGAAGCACTGTGAAATCCCCGTACACACCTGGCAGGTTCCTGATGCACAGTGAAACCCCATTCACATCTGGCAGGATCCTGATACACATTGAAACCCCATTCACATCTGGCAGGATCCTGATAAACTGTGAAACCCCCATACACACCTGTCAGGATCCTGATCAACTGTGAAAACCCAAGACACACCTGGCAGGATCCTGATATAGAACATAGAACATACAGCACAGAACAGGCCCTTCGGCCCACAATGTTGTGCCGATCCTTTGTCCTCTGTCAAGGACAATTTAATCTATACCCCATCATTCTCCTTTATCCATATACCTATCCAAAAGCCTTTTGAAAGTCCCTAAAGTTTCTGACTCAACAACTTCCCCGGGCAAGGCATTCCATGCCTCGACCACTCTCTGGGTAAAGAACCTTCCCCTGACATCCCCCTTATATCTCCCACCCTTCACCTTAAATTTATGACCCCTTGTAACGCTTTGCTCCACCCGGGGAAAAAGTTTCTGACTGTCTACCCTATCTATTCCCCTGATCATCTTATAAACCTCTATCATGTCACCCCTCATCCTTCTCCTTTCTAATGAGAAGAGGCCTAGAATGTTCAGCCTTTCCTCGTAAGACTTATTCTCCATTCCAGGCAACATCCTGGTAAATCTCCTCTGCACCCTCTCCAAGGCTTCCACATCCTTCCTAAAATGAGGCGACCAGAACTGCACACAGTACTCCAAATGAGGCCTTACCAAGGTCCTGTACAGCTGCATCATCACCTCACGGCTCTTAAATTCAATCCCTCTGCTAATGAACGCTAACACCCCATATGCCTTCTTCACAGCCCTATCCACTTGATGGACTGTGAAAACCCCATACACACCTGGCAGGATCCTGATAAACTGTGAAACCCCATACACACGATGCAGGATCCTGATACACTGTGAAACACACATACACATCTGGAAGGATCCTGATGCACTGTTAAAACCCCATACGCATCTGGCAGGATCCTGATGCACTGTGAAAACCTCATTCACATCTGGCAGGATCCTGATCCACTGTGAAATCTACATACACATCTGGCAGGATCCTGATACACTGTGAAAAACCCGTACACACCTGGCAGGATCCTGATCCACTGTGAAACAACATCCACACCTGGCAGGATCCTGATACGCAGTGAAACCCCATTCACATCTGGCAGGATCCCGCTACACTGTGAAAACCCCATGCACACCTGGCAGGATCCTGATACATTGCGAAAGCCCCACACACACCTGGCAGGATCTTGATCCACAGTGAAACCCCATACACACCTGGCAGGATCCTGATCAACTGTGAAAACACCATACACACCTGGCAGGATCCTGATACACTGTGAAAACACCATACGCATCTGGCAGGATCCTGATCCACTGTATATACCCCATACGCACCTGGCAGTATGCTGATGAACTGTGAAACCCCCATAGACATCTGGCGGGATCCTGATAAACTGTGAAACCCCCATACACACCTGGCAGGATCCTGATATACTGTGAAAACCCATACACACCTGGCAGGATCCTGATATACTGTGAAACCCCCATACACACCTGGCAGGTGCCTGATGCACTGTGAAACCCCGTACACACCTGGCAGGTTCCTGATAATCTGTGAAACCCACATACACACCTGGCAGGATCCTGATAAACTGTGAAACACCCATACACACCTGTCAGGATCCTGATAGACTGTGAAAACCCCAGACACACCGGGCAGGATCCTGATGGACTGTGAAAAGCCCATACACACCTGGCAGGATCCTGATACACTGTGAAAACCCCACACACACCTGGCAGGATCCTGATCCACTGTGAAAACCCAATACACACTTGGCAGGATCCTGATACACTGTGTAAACCGCATACACACCTGGCAGGATCCTGATACACTGTGAAAACACCATACACACCTGGCAGGATCCTGATCCACTGTATATATACCCCATACGCACCTGGCAGGATGCTGATAAACTGTCAATCCCCCATACACACCTGGCAGGATCCTGATCCACTGTAAAAACACCATACACACTTGGCAGGATCCTGTTACACTGTGAAAACCCCATACACACCTGACAGGATCCTGATACACTGTGAAAACACCATACACATCTGGCAGGATCCTGATCCACTGTATATACCCCATACGCACCTGGCAGGATGCTGATAAACTGTGAAAACCCCATACATACCTGTCGGGATCCTGATAAACTGTGAAACCCCCATACACACCTGGAAGGATCCTGATATACTGTGAAAACCCATACACACCTGGCAGGATCCTGATATACTGTGAAACCCATATACACACCTGGCAGGAGCCTGATCCACTGAGAAAACCCCATACACACCTGACAGGATCCTGATCCACTGTGAAAACCCAATACACACTTGTCAGGATCCTGATACACTGTTTAAACCGCATACACACCTGGCAGGATCCTGATACACTGTGAAAAAACCATACACACCTGGCAGGATCCTGATCCACTGTATATATACCCCATACGCACCTGGCAGGATGCTGATAAACTGTCAATCCCCCATACACACCTGGCAGGATCCTGATAACCTTTGAAACCCCCATACACACCTGGCAGCATCCTGATATACTGTGAAACCCAATACACACCTGGCAGGATCCTGATCCACTGTGAATACACCATACACACTTGGCAGGATCCTGTTACACTGTGAAAACCCCATACACACCTGACAGGATCCTGATACACTGTGAAAACACCATACACATCTGGCAGGATCCTGATCAACTGTATATACCCCATACGCACCTGGCAGGATGCTGATATACTGTGAAACCCCCATACACACCTGTCGGGATCCTGATAAACTGTGAAACCCCCATACACACCTGGCAGGATCCTGATATACTGTGAAAACCCATACACATCAAGCAGGATCCTGATAAACTGTGAAACCCACATGCACACCTGGCAGGATCCTGATCCACTGTGAAACCCCATACACACCAGGCAGGATACCGATAAACTGTAAAACCCACATACACACCTGGCAGGATCCTGATACATTGTGAAAGCCCCACACACACCTGGCAGGATCTTGATCCACTGTGAAACCCCATACACACCTGGCAGGATCCTGATCCACTGTGAAAACACCATACACACTTGGCAGGATCCTGTTACACTGTGAAAACCCCATACACACCTGGCAGGATCCTGATACACTGTGAAAACACCATGCACATCTGGCAGGATCCTGATCCACTGTATATACCCCATAGGCACCTGGCAGGATGCTGATAAACTGTAAACACCCATACACACCTGGCGGGATCCTGATAAACTGTGAAACCCCCATACACACCTGGCAGGTTCCTGATATACTGTGAAAACCCATACACACCTGGCAGGATCCTGAATACTGTGAAACCCCCATACACACCTGGCAGGAGCCTGATGCACTGTGAAATCCCCGTACACACCTGGCAGGTTCCTGATGCACAGTGAAACCCCATTCACATCTGGCAGGATCCTGATACACAGTGAAAACCCATTCACATCTGGCAGGATCCTGATAATCTGTGAAACCCACATACACACCTGGCAGGATGCTGATAAACTGTGAAACCCCCATACACACCTGTCAGGATACTGATAAACTGTGAAAACCCAAGACACACCTGGCAGGATCCTGATGGACTGTGAAAACCCCATACACACCTGGCAGGATCCTGATACACTGTGAAAACCCCATACACACCTGGCAGGATCCTGATAAACTGTGAAACCCCATACACACGATGCAGGATCCTGATACACTATGAAACACACATACACATCTGGAAGGATCCTGATGCACTGTGAAAACCCCATACGCATCTGGCAGGATACTGATGCACTGTGAAAACCTCATTCACATCTGGCAGGATCCTGATCCACTGTGAAATCTCCATACACATCTGGCAGGATCCTGATACACTGTGAAAACCCCGTACACACCTGGCAGGATCCTGATCCACTGTGAAACAACATTCACATCTGGCAGGATCCTGATACGCAGTGAAATCCCATTCACATCTGGCAGGATCCCGATACACTGTGAAAACCCCATGCACACCTGGCAGGATCCTGATACATTGTGAATGCCCCACACACACCTGGCAGGATCTTGATCCACTGTGAAACCCCATACACCCCTGGCAGGATCCTGATCCACTGTGAAAACACCATACACAACTGGCAGGATCCTGATACACTGTGAAAACAGCATACACATCTGGCAGGATCCTGATACACTGTATATACCCCATACGCACCTGGCAGGATGCTGATAAACTGTGAAACCCCCATACACACCTGGCGTGATCCTGATAAACTGTGAAACCCCCATACACACCTGGCAGGATCCTGATATACTGTGAAAACCCATACACACCTGACAGGATCCAGATATACTGTGAAACCCCCATGCACACCTGGCAGGAGCCTGATGCACTGTGAAATCCCCGTACACACCTGGCAGGTTCCTGATGCACAGTGAAACCCCATTCACATCTGGCAGGATCCTGATACACAGTGAAACCCCATTCACATCTGGCAGGATCCTGATAATCTGTGAAACCGACATACACACCTGGCAGGATCCTGATAAACTGTGAAACCCCCATACACACCTGTCATGATCCTGATAAACTGTGAAAACCCCAGACACACCTGGCAGGATCCTGTTGGACTGTGAAAACCCCATACACACCTGGCAGGATCCTGATACACTGTGAAAACCCCACACACACCTGGCAGGATCCTGATCCACTGCGAAGACCCCATACACACCTGGCAGTATCCTGATCCACGGTGTAAACCGTATACACACCTGGCAGGATCCTGATACACTGTGAAAACACCATACACACCTGGCAGGATCCTGATCCACTGTGTATATACCCCATACACACCTGGCAGGATCCTGATAAACTGTGAAACCCCCATAGACACCTGGCAGGATCCTGATATACTGTGAAACCCCATACACACCTGGCAGGATCCTGATCCACTTTGAAAACACCATACACACTTGGCAGGATCCTGTTACACTGTGAAAACCCCATACACACCTGACAGGATCCTGATACACAGTGTTAAATCACCATACACATCTGGCAGTATCCTGATCCACTGCATATACCCCATACGCACCTGGCAGGATCCTGATAATCTGTGAAACCGACATACACACCTGGCAGGATCCTGATAAACTGTGAAACCCCCATACACACCTGTCATGATCCTGATAAACTGTGAAAACCCCAGACACACCTGGCAGGATCCTGTTGGACTGTGAAAACCCCATACACACCTGGCAGGATCCTGATACACTGTGAAAACCCCACACACACCTGGCAGGATCCTGATCCACTGCGAAGACCCCATACACACCTGGCAGTATCCTGATCCACGGTGTAAACCGTATACACACCTGGCAGGATCCTGATACACTGTGAAAACACCATACACACCTGGCAGGATCCTGATCCACTGTGTATATACCCCATACACACCTGGCAGGATCCTGATAAACTGTGAAACCCCCATACATACCTGGCGGGATCCTGATAAACTGTGAAACCCCCATACACACCTGGCAGGATCCTGATATACTGTGAAAACCCATACACACCTGGCAGGATCCTGATATACTGTGAAACCCCCATACACACCTGGCAGGAGCCTGATGCACTGTGAAATCCCCGTACACACCTGGCAGTTTCCTGATGCACAGTGAAACCCCATTCACATCTGGCAGGATCCTGATACACAGTGAAACCCCATTCACATCTGGCAGGATCCTGATAATCTGTGAAAACCCCATACACACCTGGCAGGATCCTGATACACTGTGAAAACCCCACACACACCTGGCAGGATCCTGATCCACTGAGAAAACCCCATACACACCTGGCAGGATCCTGATCCACTGTGAAAACCCCATACACACTTGGCAGGATCCTGATACACTGTGTAAACCGCATACACCTCTGGCAGGATACTGATACACTGTGAAAACACTATACACAACTGGCAGGATCCTGATCCACTGTATATATACCCCATACGCACCTGGCAGTTTGCTGAGAAACTGTCAATCCCCCATACACACCTGGCAGGATCCTGATAAACTGTGAAACCCCCATACACACCTGGCAGAACCTGATATACTGTGAAACCCCATACACACCTGGCAGGATCCTGATATACTGTGAAACCCCCATACACACCTGGCAGGAGCCTGATGCACTGTGAATTCCCCGTGCACACCTGGCAGATTCCTGATGCACAGTGAAATCCCATTCACATCTGGCAGGATCCTGATACACAGTGAATTCCCATTCACATCTGGCAGGATCCTGAGACACTGTGAAACCCCATACACACCTGGCAGGATCCTGATACACTGAGAAACCCCATACACACCTGGCAGGATCCTGATACACAGTGAAACCCCCATGCACACCTGGCAGGATACTGATCCACTGTGAAAATCCCATACACGCCTGGCAGGACCTTGATAAACTGTGAACACCCCATACACACCTGGCAGGGTCCTGATACACTGTTAATTCCCTGACACACCTGGCATGATCCTGATCCACTGTGAAAACCCCATACACACCTGGCAGTATCCTGATCCACTGTGAAAGCTCCATACACATCTGGCAGGATCCTGATCCACTGTGAAAACCCGTACACACCTGGCAGGATCCTGATCCACTGTGAAACCCCATTCACATCTGGCAGGATCCTGATAAAGTGTGAAACCCACATACACACCTGGCAGGATCCTCATCCACTGTGAAAACCCATACACACCAAGCAGGATCCTGATAAACTGTGAAACCCACATAAACACCTGGCAGGATCCTGATACACTGTGAAAACCCCATGCACACCTGGCAGGATCCTGATACACTGTGAAACCCCCATACACCCCTGGCAGGATCCTGATAAACTGTGAAACCCCATACACACCTGGCTGGATTCTGATCCACTGTATATATACCCCATACACATCTGGAAGCAAACTGATGGACTGTGAAAACCCCATACACATCTGACAGGATCCTGATGCACTGTGAAAACCCCATTCACATCTGGCAGGATCCTGATAAACTGTGAAACCCCCATACACACCTGTCAGGATCCTGATAAACTGTGAAAACCCCAGACACACCTGGCAGGAACCTGATGGACTGTGAAAACCCCATACACACCTGGCTGGATCCTGATACACTGTGAAAACCCCACACACACCTGGCAGGATCCTGATCCACTGACAAAACCCCATACACACCTGGCAGGATCCTGAACCACTGTGAAAACCCCATACACACTTGGCAGGATCCTGATACACTGTGTAAACCGCATACACCTCTGGCAGGATCCTGATACACTGTGAAAACACCATACACACCTGGCAGGTTCCTGATCCACTGTATATATACCCCATACGCACCTGGCAGGTTGCTGATAAACTGTCAATCCCCCATACACACCTGGCAGGATCCTGATAAACTGTGAAACCCCCATACACACCTGGCAGAACCTGATATACTGTGAAACCCCATACACACCTGGCAGGATCCTGATATACTGTGAAACCCCCATACACACCTGGCCGGAGCCTGATGCACTGTGAATTCCCCGTGCACATCTGACAGGATTCTGATGCACTGTGAAAACCCCATTCACATCTGGCAGGATCCTGATAAACTGTGAAACCCACATACACACCAGGCAGGATCCTGATAAACTGTGAAACCCCCATAGACACCTGGCAGGATCCTGATAATCTGTGAAAACCCCAGACACACCTGGCAGTGTCCTGATAAACTGTGAACCCACATACACACCTGGCAGGATCCTGATACACTGTGAAAACCCCATACACACCTGGCAGGATCCTGATACACTGTGAAAACCCCATACACACCTGGCAGGAAGCACATAAACTGTGAAACCCCATACAGACGATGCAGGATCCTGATACACTGTGAAACACCCATATACACCTGGCAGTATCCTGATCCATTGTGAAATCTCCATATACTTCTGGCAGGATCCTGATCCACTGTGAAAACCCGTACACACCTGGCAGGATCCTGATCCACTGTGAAACCCCATTCACATCTGGCAGGATCCTGATAAACTGTGAAACCCACAGACACACCTGGCAGGATCCTGATCCACTCTGAAAACCCATACACACCAAGCAGGATCCCGATAAACTGTGAAACCCACATACACACCTGGCAGGATCCTGATACAATGTGAAATCCCCATACAGACCAGGCAGGATGCTGATAAACTGTGAAATCCCATACACACCTGGCAGGATCCTGATCCACTGTATATATACCCCATACACATCTGGAAGCAAACTGATGGACTGTGAATACCCCATACACATCTGACAGGATCCTGATGCACTGTGAAAACCCCATTCACATCTGGCAGGATCCTGATAAACTGTGAAACCCACAGACACACCTGGCAGGATCCTGATCCACTCTGAAAACCCATACACACCAAGCAGGATCCCGATAAACTGTGAAACCCACATACACACCTGGCAGGATCCTGATACAATGTGAAATCCCCATACAGACCAGGCAGGATGCTGATAAACTGTGAAATCCCATACACACCTGGCAGGATCCTGATCCACTGTATATATACCCCATACACATCTGGAAGCAAACTGATGGACTGTGAATACCCCATACACATCTGAAAGGATCCTGATGCACTGTGAAAACCCCATTCACATCTGGCAGGATCCTGAAAAACTGTGAAACCCACATACACACTAGGCAGGATCCTGATAAACTGTGAAACCCCCATACACTCCTGGCAGGATCCTGATAATCTGTGAAAACCCCAGACACACCTGGCAGTGTCCTGATAAACTGTGAAACCCACATATACACCTGGCAGGATCCTGATACACTGTGAAAACCACATACACAGCTGGCAGGATCCTGATACACTGTGAAAACCCCATACACACCTGGCAGGATCCTGATAAACTGTGAAACCCCATACACACGATGCAGGATCCTGATACACTGTGAAATCTCCATACACACCAGGCAGGATCCTGATACACTGTGAAATCCCCATACACACCAGGCAGGATGCTGATAAACTGTGAAACCCACATACACACCTGGCAGGATCCTGATGCACTGTGAATACCCCATACGCACCTGGCAGGATCCTGATACACTGTGAAAACCCCGTACACCCCTGGCAGGATCCTGATAAACTATGAAACCCAATACACACCTGGCAGGATCCTGATCCACTGTAAATATACCCCATACACATCTGGAAGCAAACTGATGGACTGTGAATACCCCATACACATCTGACAGGATTCTGATGCACTGTGAAAACCCCATTCACATCTGGCAGGATCCTGATAAACTGTGAAACCCACATACACACCAGGCAGGATCCTGATAAACTGTGTAACACACATACACACCTGGCAGGATCCTGATAATCTGTGAAAACCCCAGACACACCTGGCAGTGTCCTGATAAACTGTGAAACCCACATATACACCTGGCAGTATCCTGATACACTGTGAAAACCCCATACAAACCTGGCAGGATCCTGATACACTGTGAAAACCCCATACACACCTGGCAGGATCCTGATAAACTGTGAAACCCCATACACACGATGCAGGATCCTGATAAACTGTGAAACACACATGCACATCTGGAAGGATCCTGATGCACTGTGAAAACCTCGTTCACATCTGGCAGGATCCTGATCCACTGTGAAATCTCCATACACATCTGGGAGGATCCTGAAACACTGTGAAAACCCCGTACACACCTGGCAGGATCCTGATCCACTGTGAAACACCATTCACATCTGGCAGGATCCTGATACGCAGTGAAATCCCATTCACATCTGGCAGGATCCTGATACCCTGTGAAAACCCCAAAGACACCTGGCAGGATCCTGATACATTGTGAAAACCCCACACACACATGGCAGGATCTTGATCCACTGTGAAAACCCATAGAAACCTGGCTGGATCCAGATCCACTGTGAAAACACCATACACACTTGGCAGGATCCTGTTACACTGTGAAAACCCCATACACCCCTGGCAGGATCCTGATAAACTGTGAAACCCCATACACACCTGGCTGGATTCTGATCCACTGTATATATACCCCATACACATCTGGAAGCAAACTGATGGACTGTGAAAACCCCATACACATCTGACAGGATCCTGATGCACTGTGAAAACCCCATTCACATCTGGCAGGATCCTGATAAACTGTGAAACCCACATACACACCAGGCAGGATCCTGATAAACTGTGAAACCCCCATAGACACCTGGCAGGATCCTGATAATCTGTGAAAACCCCAGACACACCTGGCAGTGTCCTGATAAACTGTGAACCCACATACACACCTGGCAGGATCCTGATACACTGTGAAAACCCCATACACACCTGGCAGGATCCTGATACACTGTGAAAACCCCATACACACCTGGCAGGAAGCAGATAAACTGTGAAACCCCATACAGACGATGCAGGATCCTGATACACTGTGAAACACCCATATACACCTGGCAGTATCCTGATCCATTGTGAAATCTCCATATACATCTGGCAGGATCCTGATCCACTGTGAAAACCCGTACACACCTGGCAGGATCCTGATCCACTGTGAAACCCCATTCACATCTGGCAGGATCCTGATAAACTGTGAAACCCACAGACACACCTGGCAGGATCCTGATCCACTCTGAAAACCCATACACACCAAGCAGGATCCTGATAAACTGTGAAACCCACATACACACCTGGCAGGATCCTGATACAATGTGAAATCCCCATACAGACCAGGCAGGATGCTGATAAACTGTGAAATCCCATACACACCTGGCAGGATCCTGATCCACTGTATATATACCCCATACACATCTGGAAGCAAACTGATGGACTGTGAATACCCCATACACATCTGACAGGATCCTGATGCACTGTGAAAACCCCATTCACATCTGGCAGGATCCTGATAAACTGTGAAACCCACATACACACTAGGCAGGATCCTGATAAACTGTGAAACCCCCATACACTCCTGGCAGGATCCTGATAATCTGTGAAAACCCCAGACACACCTGGCAGTGTCCTGATAAACTGTGAAACCCACATATACACCTGGCAGGATCCTGATACACTGTGAAAACCACATACACAGCTGGCAGGATCCTGATACACTGTGAAAACCCCATACACATCTGGCAGGATCCTGATAAACTGTGAAACCCCATACACACGATGCAGGATCCTGATACACTGTGAAATCTCCATACACATCTGGCAGGATCCTGATCCACTGTGAAAACCCGTACACACCTGGCAGGATCCTGATCCACTGTGAAACCCCATTCACATCTGGCAGGATCCTGATCCACTGTGAAAACCCATACACACCTGGCAGGATCCTGATGGACTGTGAAACCCACATACACACCTGGCAGGATCCTGATACACTGTGAAATCCCCATACACACCAGGCAGGATGCTGATAAACTGTGAAACCCACATACACACCTGGCAGGATCCTGATGCACTGTGAATACCCCATACGCACCTGGCAGGATCCTGATACACTGTGAAAACCCCGTACACCCCTGGCAGGATCCTGATAAACTATGAAACCCCATACACACCTGGCAGGATCCTGATCCACTGTAAATATACCCCATACACATCTGGAAGCAAACTGATGGACTGTGAATACCCCATACACATCTGACAGGATTCTGATGCACTGTGAAAACCCCATTCACATCTGGCAGGATCCTGATAAACTGTGAAACCCACATACACACCAGGCAGGATCCTGATAAACTGTGTAACCCACATACACACCTGGCAGGATCCTGATAATCTGTGAAAACCCCAGACACACCTGGCAGTGTCTTGATAAACTGTGAAACCCACATATACACCTGGCAGGATCCTGATACACTGTGAAAACCCCATACAAACCTGGCAGGATCCTGATACACTGTGAAAACCCCATACACACCTGGCAGGATCCTGATAAACTGTGAAACCCCATACACACGATGCAGGATCCTGATAAACTGTGAAACACACATGCACATCTGGAAGGATCCTGATGCACTGTGAAAACCCCATACACATCTGGCAGGATCCTGATGCACTGTGAAAACCTCATTCACATCTGGCAGGATCCTGATCCACTGTGAAATCTCCATACACATCTGGGAGGATCCTGAAACACTGTGAAAACCCCGTACACACCTGGCAGGATCCTGATCCACTGTGAAACACCATTCACATCTGGCAGGATCCTGATACGCAGTGAAATCCCATTCACATCTGGCAGGATCCTGATACCCTGTGAAAACCCCAAAGACACCTGGCAGGATCCTGATACATTGTGAAAACCCCACACACACATGGCAGGATCTTGATCCACTGTGAAAACCCATAGAAACCTGGCTGGATCCAGATCCACTGTGAAAACACCATACACACTTGGCAGGATCCTGTTACACTGTGAAAACCCCATACACACCTGGCAGGATCCTGATACACTGTGAAAACACCATACACATCTGGCAGGATCTTGATCCACTGGAAATACCCCATACGCACCTGGCAGGATGCTGATAAACTGTGAAACACCCATACACACCTGGCGGGATCCTGATAAACTGTGAAACCCCCATGCACACCTGGCAGGATCCTGAGAGACAGTGAAACCCCATTCACATCTGGCAGGATCCTGATAATCTGTGAAAACCCCATACACACCTGGCAGGATCCTGATACACTGTGAAACACCCATACACACCTGGCGGGATCCTGATAAACTGTGAAACCCCCATGCACATCTGGCAGGATCCTGATACACAGTGAAACCCCATTCACATCTGGCAGGATCCTGATAATCTGTGAAAACCCCATACACACCTGGCAGGATCCTGATACACTGTGAAAACCCCACACACACCTGGCAGGATCCTGATCCACTGAGAAAACCCCATACACACCTGGCAGGATCCTGATCCACTGTGAAAACCCCATACACACTTGGCAGGATCCTGATACACTGTGTAAACCGCATACACCTCTGGCAGGATACTGATACACTGTGAAAACACTATACACAACTGGCAGGATCCTGATCCACTGTATATATACCCCATACGCACCTGGCAGTTTGCTGAGAAACTGTCAATCCCCCATACACACCTGGCAGGATCCTGATAAACTGTGAAACCCCCATACACACCTGGCAGAACCTGATATACTGTGAAACCCCATACACACCTGGCAGGATCCTGATATACTGTGAAACCCCCATACACACCTGGCAGGAGCCTGATGCACTGTGAATTCCCCGTGCACACCTGGCAGATTCCTGATGCACAGTGAAATCCCATTCACATCTGGCAGGATCCTGATACACAGTGAATTCCCATTCACATCTGGCAGGATCCTGAGACACTGTGAAACCCCATACACACCTGGCAGGATCCTGATACACTGAGAAACCCCATACACACCTGGCAGGATCCTGATACACAGTGAAACCCCCATGCACACCTGGCAGGATACTGATCCACTGTGAAAATCCCATACACGCCTGGCAGGACCTTGATAAACTGTGAACACCCCATACACACCTGGCAGGGTCCTGATACACTGTTAATTCCCTGACACACCTGGCATGATCCTGATCCACTGTGAAAACCCCATACACACCTGGCAGTATCCTGATCCACTGTGAAAGCTCCATACACATCTGGCAGGATCCTGATCCACTGTGAAAACCCGTACACACCTGGCAGGATCCTGATCCACTGTGAAACCCCATTCACATCTGGCAGGATCCTGATAAAGTGTGAAACCCACATACACACCTGGCAGGATCCTCATCCACTGTGAAAACCCATACACACCAAGCAGGATCCTGATAAACTGTGAAACCCACATAAACACCTGGCAGGATCCTGATACACTGTGAAAACCCCATGCACACCTGGCAGGATCCTGATACACTGTGAAACCCCCATACACCCCTGGCAGGATCCTGATAAACTGTGAAACCCCATACACACCTGGCTGGATTCTGATCCACTGTATATATACCCCATACACATCTGGAAGCAAACTGATGGACTGTGAAAACCCCATACACATCTGACAGGATCCTGATGCACTGTGAAAACCCCATTCACATCTGGCAGGATCCTGATAAACTGTGAAACCCCCATACACACCTGTCAGGATCCTGATAAACTGTGAAAACCCCAGACACACCTGGCAGGAACCTGATGGACTGTGAAAACCCCATACACACCTGGCTGGATCCTGATACACTGTGAAAACCCCACACACACCTGGCAGGATCCTGATCCACTGACAAAACCCCATACACACCTGGCAGGATCCTGAACCACTGTGAAAACCCCATACACACTTGGCAGGATCCTGATACACTGTGTAAACCGCATACACCTCTGGCAGGATCCTGATACACTGTGAAAACACCATACACACCTGGCAGGTTCCTGATCCACTGTATATATACCCCATACGCACCTGGCAGGTTGCTGATAAACTGTCAATCCCCCATACACACCTGGCAGGATCCTGATAAACTGTGAAACCCCCATACACACCTGGCAGAACCTGATATACTGTGAAACCCCATACACACCTGGCAGGATCCTGATATACTGTGAAACCCCCATACACACCTGGCCGGAGCCTGATGCACTGTGAATTCCCCGTGCACATCTGACAGGATTCTGATGCACTGTGAAAACCCCATTCACATCTGGCAGGATCCTGATAAACTGTGAAACCCACATACACACCAGGCAGGATCCTGATAAACTGTGAAACCCCCATAGACACCTGGCAGGATCCTGATAATCTGTGAAAACCCCAGACACACCTGGCAGTGTCCTGATAAACTGTGAACCCACATACACACCTGGCAGGATCCTGATACACTGTGAAAACCCCATACACACCTGGCAGGATCCTGATACACTGTGAAAACCCCATACACACCTGGCAGGAAGCACATAAACTGTGAAACCCCATACAGACGATGCAGGATCCTGATACACTGTGAAACACCCATATACACCTGGCAGTATCCTGATCCATTGTGAAATCTCCATATACTTCTGGCAGGATCCTGATCCACTGTGAAAACCCGTACACACCTGGCAGGATCCTGATCCACTGTGAAACCCCATTCACATCTGGCAGGATCCTGATAAACTGTGAAACCCACAGACACACCTGGCAGGATCCTGATCCACTCTGAAAACCCATACACACCAAGCAGGATCCCGATAAACTGTGAAACCCACATACACACCTGGCAGGATCCTGATACAATGTGAAATCCCCATACAGACCAGGCAGGATGCTGATAAACTGTGAAATCCCATACACACCTGGCAGGATCCTGATCCACTGTATATATACCCCATACACATCTGGAAGCAAACTGATGGACTGTGAATACCCCATACACATCTGACAGGATCCTGATGCACTGTGAAAACCCCATTCACATCTGGCAGGATCCTGATAAACTGTGAAACCCACAGACACACCTGGCAGGATCCTGATCCACTCTGAAAACCCATACACACCAAGCAGGATCCCGATAAACTGTGAAACCCACATACACACCTGGCAGGATCCTGATACAATGTGAAATCCCCATACAGACCAGGCAGGATGCTGATAAACTGTGAAATCCCATACACACCTGGCAGGATCCTGATCCACTGTATATATACCCCATACACATCTGGAAGCAAACTGATGGACTGTGAATACCCCATACACATCTGAAAGGATCCTGATGCACTGTGAAAACCCCATTCACATCTGGCAGGATCCTGAAAAACTGTGAAACCCACATACACACTAGGCAGGATCCTGATAAACTGTGAAACCCCCATACACTCCTGGCAGGATCCTGATAATCTGTGAAAACCCCAGACACACCTGGCAGTGTCCTGATAAACTGTGAAACCCACATATACACCTGGCAGGATCCTGATACACTGTGAAAACCACATACACAGCTGGCAGGATCCTGATACACTGTGAAAACCCCATACACACCTGGCAGGATCCTGATAAACTGTGAAACCCCATACACACGATGCAGGATCCTGATACACTGTGAAATCTCCATACACACCAGGCAGGATCCTGATACACTGTGAAATCCCCATACACACCAGGCAGGATGCTGATAAACTGTGAAACCCACATACACACCTGGCAGGATCCTGATGCACTGTGAATACCCCATACGCACCTGGCAGGATCCTGATACACTGTGAAAACCCCGTACACCCCTGGCAGGATCCTGATAAACTATGAAACCCAATACACACCTGGCAGGATCCTGATCCACTGTAAATATACCCCATACACATCTGGAAGCAAACTGATGGACTGTGAATACCCCATACACATCTGACAGGATTCTGATGCACTGTGAAAACCCCATTCACATCTGGCAGGATCCTGATAAACTGTGAAACCCACATACACACCAGGCAGGATCCTGATAAACTGTGTAACACACATACACACCTGGCAGGATCCTGATAATCTGTGAAAACCCCAGACACACCTGGCAGTGTCCTGATAAACTGTGAAACCCACATATACACCTGGCAGTATCCTGATACACTGTGAAAACCCCATACAAACCTGGCAGGATCCTGATACACTGTGAAAACCCCATACACACCTGGCAGGATCCTGATAAACTGTGAAACCCCATACACACGATGCAGGATCCTGATAAACTGTGAAACACACATGCACATCTGGAAGGATCCTGATGCACTGTGAAAACCTCATTCACATCTGGCAGGATCCTGATCCACTGTGAAATCTCCATACACATCTGGGAGGATCCTGAAACACTGTGAAAACCCCGTACACACCTGGCAGGATCCTGATCCACTGTGAAACACCATTCACATCTGGCAGGATCCTGATACGCAGTGAAATCCCATTCACATCTGGCAGGATCCTGATACCCTGTGAAAACCCCAAAGACACCTGGCAGGATCCTGATACATTGTGAAAACCCCACACACACATGGCAGGATCTTGATCCACTGTGAAAACCCATAGAAACCTGGCTGGATCCAGATCCACTGTGAAAACACCATACACACTTGGCAGGATCCTGTTACACTGTGAAAACCCCATACACCCCTGGCAGGATCCTGATAAACTGTGAAACCCCATACACACCTGGCTGGATTCTGATCCACTGTATATATACCCCATACACATCTGGAAGCAAACTGATGGACTGTGAAAACCCCATACACATCTGACAGGATCCTGATGCACTGTGAAAACCCCATTCACATCTGGCAGGATCCTGATAAACTGTGAAACCCACATACACACCAGGCAGGATCCTGATAAACTGTGAAACCCCCATAGACACCTGGCAGGATCCTGATAATCTGTGAAAACCCCAGACACACCTGGCAGTGTCCTGATAAACTGTGAACCCACATACACACCTGGCAGGATCCTGATACACTGTGAAAACCCCATACACACCTGGCAGGATCCTGATACACTGTGAAAACCCCATACACACCTGGCAGGAAGCAGATAAACTGTGAAACCCCATACAGACGATGCAGGATCCTGATACACTGTGAAACACCCATATACACCTGGCAGTATCCTGATCCATTGTGAAATCTCCATATACATCTGGCAGGATCCTGATCCACTGTGAAAACCCGTACACACCTGGCAGGATCCTGATCCACTGTGAAACCCCATTCACATCTGGCAGGATCCTGATAAACTGTGAAACCCACAGACACACCTGGCAGGATCCTGATCCACTCTGAAAACCCATACACACCAAGCAGGATCCTGATAAACTGTGAAACCCACATACACACCTGGCAGGATCCTGATACAATGTGAAATCCCCATACAGACCAGGCAGGATGCTGATAAACTGTGAAATCCCATACACACCTGGCAGGATCCTGATCCACTGTATATATACCCCATACACATCTGGAAGCAAACTGATGGACTGTGAATACCCCATACACATCTGACAGGATCCTGATGCACTGTGAAAACCCCATTCACATCTGGCAGGATCCTGATAAACTGTGAAACCCACATACACACTAGGCAGGATCCTGATAAACTGTGAAACCCCCATACACTCCTGGCAGGATCCTGATAATCTGTGAAAACCCCAGACACACCTGGCAGTGTCCTGATAAACTGTGAAACCCACATATACACCTGGCAGGATCCTGATACACTGTGAAAACCACATACACAGCTGGCAGGATCCTGATACACTGTGAAAACCCCATACACATCTGGCAGGATCCTGATAAACTGTGAAACCCCATACACACGATGCAGGATCCTGATACACTGTGAAATCTCCATACACATCTGGCAGGATCCTGATCCACTGTGAAAACCCGTACACACCTGGCAGGATCCTGATCCACTGTGAAACCCCATTCACATCTGGCAGGATCCTGATCCACTGTGAAAACCCATACACACCTGGCAGGATCCTGATGGACTGTGAAACCCACATACACACCTGGCAGGATCCTGATACACTGTGAAATCCCCATACACACCAGGCAGGATGCTGATAAACTGTGAAACCCACATACACACCTGGCAGGATCCTGATGCACTGTGAATACCCCATACGCACCTGGCAGGATCCTGATACACTGTGAAAACCCCGTACACCCCTGGCAGGATCCTGATAAACTATGAAACCCCATACACACCTGGCAGGATCCTGATCCACTGTAAATATACCCCATACACATCTGGAAGCAAACTGATGGACTGTGAATACCCCATACACATCTGACAGGATTCTGATGCACTGTGAAAACCCCATTCACATCTGGCAGGATCCTGATAAACTGTGAAACCCACATACACACCAGGCAGGATCCTGATAAACTGTGTAACCCACATACACACCTGGCAGGATCCTGATAATCTGTGAAAACCCCAGACACACCTGGCAGTGTCTTGATAAACTGTGAAACCCACATATACACCTGGCAGGATCCTGATACACTGTGAAAACCCCATACAAACCTGGCAGGATCCTGATACACTGTGAAAACCCCATACACACCTGGCAGGATCCTGATAAACTGTGAAACCCCATACACACGATGCAGGATCCTGATAAACTGTGAAACACACATGCACATCTGGAAGGATCCTGATGCACTGTGAAAACCCCATACACATCTGGCAGGATCCTGATGCACTGTGAAAACCTCATTCACATCTGGCAGGATCCTGATCCACTGTGAAATCTCCATACACATCTGGGAGGATCCTGAAACACTGTGAAAACCCCGTACACACCTGGCAGGATCCTGATCCACTGTGAAACACCATTCACATCTGGCAGGATCCTGATACGCAGTGAAATCCCATTCACATCTGGCAGGATCCTGATACCCTGTGAAAACCCCAAAGACACCTGGCAGGATCCTGATACATTGTGAAAACCCCACACACACATGGCAGGATCTTGATCCACTGTGAAAACCCATAGAAACCTGGCTGGATCCAGATCCACTGTGAAAACACCATACACACTTGGCAGGATCCTGTTACACTGTGAAAACCCCATACACACCTGGCAGGATCCTGATACACTGTGAAAACACCATACACATCTGGCAGGATCTTGATCCACTGGAAATACCCCATACGCACCTGGCAGGATGCTGATAAACTGTGAAACACCCATACACACCTGGCGGGATCCTGATAAACTGTGAAACCCCCATGCACACCTGGCAGGATCCTGAGAGACAGTGAAAACCCATACACACCTGGCAGGATCCTGATATACTGTGAAACCCCCATACACACCTGGCAGGAGCCTGATGCACTGTGAAATCCCCGTGCACACCTGGCAGGTTCCTGATGCACAGTAAAACCCCATTCACATCTGGCAGGATCCTGATACACAGTGAAACCCCATTCACATCTGGCAGGATCCTGAGACACTGTGAAACCCCATACACACCTGGCAGGATCCAGATACACTCGGAAACCCCATACACACCTGGCAGGATCCTGATACTCAGTGAAACCCCCATGCAGACCTGGCAGGATCCTGATCCACTGTGAAAACCCCATACATGCCTGGCAGGACCTTGATAAACTGTGAACACCCCACACACACCTGGCAGGATCCTGATCCACTGTGAAATCCCTGACACACCTGGCAGGATCCTGATCCACTGTGAAAACCCCATACACACCTGCCAGTATCCTGATCCACAGTGAAATCTCCATACACATCTGGCAGGATCCTGATCCACTGTAAAAACCCGTACACACCTGGCAGGATCCTGATCCACTGTGAAACCCCATTCACATCTGGCAGGATCCTGATAAACTGTGAAACCCACATACACACCTGGCAGGATCCTGATCCACTGTGAAAACCCATACACACCAAGCAGGATCCTGATAAACTGTGAAACCCACATACACACCCGGCAGGAACCTGATACACTGTGAAATCCCCATACACACCAGGCAGGATGCTGATAAACTGTGAAACCCACATACACACCTGGCAGGATCCTGATGCACTGTGAATTCCCCATACGCACCTGGCAGGATCCTGATACACTGTGAAAACCCCGTACACCCCTGGCAGGATCCTGATAAACTGTGAAACCCCATACACACCTGGCAGGATCCTGATCCACTGTTAATATACCCCATACACATCTGGAAGCAAACTGATGGACTGTGAATACCCCATACACATCTGACAGGATTCTGATGCACTGGGAAAACCCCATTCACATCTGGCAGGATCCTGATAAACTGTGAAACCCACATACACACCAGGCAGGATCCTGATAAACTGTGAAACCCCCATACACACCTGGCAGGATCCTGATAATCTGTGAAAACCCCAGACACACCTGGCAGTGTCCTGATAAACTGTGAAACCCACATACACACCTGGCAGGATCCTGATGCACTGTGAAAACCCCACACACACCTGGCAGGATCCTGATACACTGTGAAAACCCCATACACACCTGGCAGGAACCAGATAAACAGTGAAACCCCATACACACTATGCAGGATCCTGACACACTGTGAAACACCCATACACACCTGGCAGTATCCTGATCCACTGTGAAATCTCCATACACATCTGGCAGGATCCTGATCCACTGTGAAAACCCGTACACACCTGGCAGGATCCTGATCCACTGTGAAACCCCATTCACACCTGGCAGGATCCTCATCCACTGTGAAATACCCATACATACCAGGCAGGATGCTGATAAACTGTGAAACCCACATACACACCTGGCAGGATCCTGATACACTGTGAAAACCCCATACACACCTGGCAGGATCCTGATACACGGTGAAAACCCCATAGACACCTGGCAGGATCCTGATAAACTGTGCAACCCCATACACACCTGGCAGGAACCTGACCCACTGTATATATACCCCATACACATCTGGAAGCAAACTGATGGACTGTGGAAACCCCATAAACATCTGGCAGGATCCTGATGCACTGTGAAAACCCCATTCACATCTGGCAGGATCCTGATAAACTGTGAAACCCACATATACACCAGGCAGGATCCTGATAAACAGTGAAACCCCTATACACACCTGGCAGGATCCTGATAATCTGTGAAAACCCCAGACACACCTGTCAGTGTCCTGATAAACTGTGAAACCCACATACACACCTGGCAGGATCCTGATACACTGTGAAAACCCCATACACTCCTGGCAGGATCCTGATACACTGTGAAAACCCCATACACACCTGGCAGGAACCAGATAAACTGTGAAACCCCATACACATGATGCAGGATCCTGATACGCTGTGAAACACCCATACACATCTGGAAGGATCCTGATAGACTGTGAAAACCCCGTACACACCTGGCAGGATCCTGATCCACTGTGAAACACCATTCACATCTGGCAGGATCCTGATACATGGTGAAAACCCCATACACACCTGGCCGGATACTGATACACTGTGAAAACCCCCCACACACCTGGCAGGATCCTGATCCACTGTGAAAACCCCATACGCACCTGGCAGGATGCTGATAAACTGTGAAACCCCCATACACACCTGGCGGGATCCTGATAAACTGAAACCCCCATACACACCAGGCAGTGTCCTGATATACTGTGAAAACCCATGCACACCTGGCAGGATCCTGATATACTGTGAAACCCCCATACACACCTGGCAGGAGCCTGATGCACTGTGAAATCCCGGTACACACCCGTCAGGTTCCTGATGCACAGTGAAACCCCATTCACATCTGGCAGGATCCTGATACACAGTGAAACCCCATTCACATCTGGCAGGATCCTGATAAACTGTGAAACGCACATACACACCTGGCAGGATCCTGATAAACTGTGAAACCCACATACACAACTGGCAGGATCCTGATATACTGTGAATACCCCAGACACACCTGGAAGGATCCTGATAATCTGTGAAACCCACATACACACCTGGCAGGATCCTGATACACTGTGAAAACCTCATACACACCTGGCAGGATCCTGATACACTTTGAAAACCCCATACACACCTGGCAGGAACCAGATAAACTGTGAAACCCCATACACACTATGCAGGATCCTGATACACTGTGAAACACCCATACACACCTGGCAGTATCCTGATCCACTGTGAAATCTCCATACACATCTGGCAGGATCCTGATCCACTGTGAAAACCCGTACACACCTGGCAGGATCCTGATCCACTGTGAAACCCCATTCACACCTGGCAGGATCCTCATCCACTGTGAAAACCCATACATACCAACCGGGATCCTGATAAACTGTGAATCCCACATACACACCTGGCAGGATTCTGATACACTGTGAAATACCCATACATACCAGGCAGGATGCTGATAAACTGTGAAACCCACATACACACCTGGCAGGATCCTGATAAACTGTGAAACCCCATACACACCTGGCTGGATTCTGATCCACTGTATATATACCCCATACACATCTGGAAGCAAACTGATGGACTGTGAAAACCCCATACACATCTGACAGGATCCTGATGCACTGTGAAAACCCCATTCACATCTGGCAGGATCCTGATAAACTGTGAAACCCACATACACACCAGGCAGGATCCTGATAAACTGTGAAACCCCCATAGACACCTGGCAGGATCCTGATAATCTGTGAAAACCCCAGACACACCTGGCAGTGTCCTGATAAACTGTGAACCCACATACACACCTGGCAGGATCCTGATACACTGTGAAAACCCCATACACACCTGGCAGGATCCTGATACACTGTGAAAACCCCATACACACCTGGCAGGAAGCAGATAAACTGTGAAACCCCATACAGACGATGCAGGATCCTGATACACTGTGAAACACCCATATACACCTGGCAGTATCCTGATCCATTGTGAAATCTCCATATACATCTGGCAGGATCCTGATCCACTGTGAAAACCCGTACACACCTGGCAGGATCCTGATCCAATGTGAAACCCCATTCACATCTGGCAGGATCCTGATAAACTGTGAAACCCACAGACACACCTGGCAGGATCCTGATCCACTCTGAAAACCCATACACACCAAGCAGGATCCTGATAAACTGTGAAACCCACATACACACCTGGCAGGATCCTGATACAATGTGAAATCCCCATACAGACCAGGCAGGATGCTGATAAACTGTGAAATCCCATACACACCTGGCAGGATCCTGATCCACTGTATATATACCCCATACACATCTGGAAGCAAACTGATGGACTGTGAATACCCCATACACATCTGACAGGATCCTGATGCACTGTGAAAACCCCATTCACATCTGGCAGGATCCTGATAAACTGTGAAACCCACATACACACTAGGCAGGATCCTGATAAACTGTGAAACCCCCATACACTCCTGGCAGGATCCTGATAATCTGTGAAAACCCCAGACACACCTGGCAGTGTCCTGATAAACTGTGAAACCCACATATACACCTGGCAGGATCCTGATACACAGTGAAAACCACATACACAGCTGGCAGGATCCTGATACACTGTGAAAACCCCATACACATCTGGCAGGATCCTGATAAACTGTGAAACCCCATACACACGATGCAGGATCCTGATACACTGTGAAATCTCCATACACATCTGGCAGGATCCTGATCCACTGTGAAATCCCGTACACACCTGGCAGGATCCTGATCCACTGTGAAACCCCATTCACATCTGGCAGGATCCTGATCCACTGTGAAAACCCATACACACCTGGCAGGATCCTGATGGACTGTGAAACCCACATACACACCTGGCAGGATCCTGATACACTGTGAAATCCCCATACACACCAGGCAGGATGCTGATAAACTGTGAAACCCACATACACACCTGGCAGGATCCTGATGCACTGTGAATACCCCATACGCACCTGGCAGGATCCTGATACACTGTGAAAACCCCGTACACCCCTGGCAGGATCCTGATAAACTATGAAACCCCATACACACCTGGCAGGATCCTGATCCACTGTAAATATACCCCATACACATCTGGAAGCAAACTGATGGACTGTGAATACCCCATACACATCTGACAGGATTCTGATGCACTGTGAAAACCCCATTCACATCTGGCAGGATCCTGATAAACTGTGAAACCCACATACACACCAGGCAGGATCCTGATAAACTGTGTAACCCACATACACACCTGGCAGGATCCTGATAATCTGTGAAAACCCCAGACACACCTGGCAGAGTCTTGATAAACTGTGAAACCCACATATACACCTGGCAGGATCCTGATACACTGTGAAAACCCCATACAAACCTGGCAGGATCCTGATACACTGTGAAAACCCCATACACACCTGGCAGGATCCTGATAAACTGTGAAACCCCATACACACGATGCAGGATCCTGATAAACTGTGAAACACACATGCACATCTGGAAGGATCCTGATGCACTGTGAAAACCCCATACACATCTGGCAGGATCCTGATGCACTGTGCAAACCTCATTCACATCTGGCAGGATCCTGATCCACTGTGAAATCTCCATACACATCTGGGAGGATCCTGAAACACTGTGAAAACCCCGTACACACCTGGCAGGATCCTGATCCACTGTGAAACACCATTCACATCTGGCAGGATCCTGATACGCAGTGAAATCCCATTCACATCTGGCAGGATCCTGATACCCTGTGAAAACCCCAAAGACACCTGGCAGGATCCTGATACATTGTGAAAACCCCACACACACATGGCAGGATCTTGATCCACTGTGAAAACCCATAGAAACCTGGCTGGATCCAGATCCACTGTGAAAACACCATACACACTTGGCAGGATCCTGTTACACTGTGAAAACCCCATACACACCTGGCAGGATCCTGATACACTGTGAAAACACCATACACATCTGGCAGGATCTTGATCCACTGGAAATACCCCATACGCACCTGGCAGGATGCTGATAAACTGTGAAACACCCATACACACCTGGCGGGATCCTGATAAACTGTGAAACCCCCATGCACACCTGGCAGGATCCTGATATACAGTGAAAACCCATACACACCTGGCAGGATCCTGATATACTGTGAAACCCCCATACACACCTGGCAGGAGCCTGATGCACTGTGAAATCCCCGTGCACACCTGGCAGGTTCCTGATGCACAGTAAAACCCCATTCACATCCGGCAGGATCCTGATACACAGTGAAACCCCATTCACATCTGGCAGGATCCTGAGACACTGTGAAACCCCATACACACCTGGCAGGATCCAGATACACTCGGAAACCCCATACACAACTGGCAGGATCCTGATACTCAGTGAAACCCCCATGCAGACCTGGCAGGATCCTGATCCACTGTGAAAACCCCATACATGCCTGGCAGGACCTTGATAAACTGTGAACACCCCACACACACCTGGCAGGATCCTGATCCACTGTGAAATCCCTGACACACCTGGCAGGATCCTGATCCACTGTGAAAACCCCATACACACCTGCCAGTATCCTGATCCACAGTGAAATCTCCATACACATCTGGCAGGAACCTGATCCACTGTAAAAACCCCTACACACCTGGCAGGATCCTGATCCACTGTGAAACCCCATTCACATCTGGCAGGATCCTGATAAACTGTGAAACCCACATACACACCTGGCAGGATCCTGATCCACTGTGAAAACCCATACACACCAAGCAGGATCCTGATAAACTGTGAAACCCACATACACACCCGGCAGGAACCTGATACACTGTGAAATCCCCATACACACCAGGCAGGATGCTGATAAACTGTGAAACCCACATACACACCTGGCAGGATCCTGATGCACTGTGAATTCCCCATACGCACCTGGCAGGATCCTGATACACTGTGAAAACCCCGTACACCCCTGGCAGGATCCTGATAAACTGTGAAACCCCATACACACCTGGCAGGATCCTGATCCACTGTTAATATACCCCATACACATCTGGAAGCAAACTGATGGACTGTGAATACCCCATACACATCTGACAGGATTCTGATGCACTGGGAAAACCCCATTCACATCTGGCAGGATCCTGATAAACTGTGAAACCCACATACACACCAGGCAGGATCCTGATAAACTGTGAAACCCCCATACACACCTGGCAGGATCCTGATAATCTGTGAAAACCCCAGACACACCTGGCAGTGTCCTGATAAACTGTGAAACCCACATACACACCTGGCAGGATCCTGATGCACTGTGAAAACCCCATACACACCTGGCAGGATCCTGATACACTGTGAAAACCCCATACACACCTGGCAGGAACCAGATAAACTGTGAAACCCCATACACACTATGCAGGATCCTGATACACTGTGAAACACCCATACACACCTGGCAGTATCCTGATCCACTGTGAAATCTCCATACACATCTGGCAGGATCCTGATCCACTGTGAAAACCCGTACACACCTGGCAGGATCCTGATCCACTGTGAAACCCCATTCACACCTGGCAGGATCCTCATCCACTGTGAAAACCCATACATACCAACCGGGATCCTGATAAACTGTGAATCCCACATACACACCTGGCAGGATTCTGATACACTGTGAAATACCCATACATACCAGGCAGGATGCTGATAAACTGTGAAACCCACATACACACCTGGCAGGATCCTGATACACTGTGAAAACCCCATACACACCTGGCAGGATCCTGATACACGGTGAAAACCCCATAGACACCTGGCAGGATCCTGATAAACTGTGCAACCCCATACACACCTGGCAGGATCCTGACCCACTGTATATATACCCCATACACATCTGGAAGCAAACTGATGGACTGTGGAAACCCCATAAACATCTGGCAGGATCCTGATGCACTGTGAAAACCCCATTCACATCTGGCAGGATCCTGATAAACTGTGAAACCCACATACACACCAGGCAGGATCCTGATAAACAGTGAAACCCCAATACACACCTGGCAGGATCCTGATAATCTGTGAAAACCCCAGACACACCTGTCAGTGTCCTGATAAACTGTGAAACCCACATACACACCTGGCAGGATCCTGATACACTGTGAAAACCCCATACACTCCTGGCAGGATCCTGATACACTGTGAAAACCCCATACACACCTGGCAGGAACCAGATAAACTGTGAAACCCCATACACATGATGCAGGATCCTGATACGTTGTGAAACACCCATACACATCTGGAAGGATCCTGATAGACTGTGAAAACCCCGTACACACCTGGCAGGATCCTGATCCACTCTGAAACACCATTCACATCTGGTAGGATCCTGATACATGGTGAAAACCCCATACACACCTGGCCGGATACTGATACACTGTGAAAACCCCCCACACACCTGGCAGGATCCTGATCCACTGTGAAAACCCCATACGCACCTGGCAGGATGCTGATAAACTGTGAAACCCCCATACACACCTGGCGGGATCCTGATAAACTGAAACCCCCATACACACCAGGCAGTGTCCTGATATACTGTGAAAACCCATGCACACCTGGCAGGATCCTGATATACTGTGAAACCCCCATACACACCTGGCAGGAGCCTGATGCACTGTGAAATCCCGGTACACACCCGTCAGGTTCCTGATGCACAGTGAAACCCCATTCACATCTGGCAGGATCCTGATACACAGTGAAACCCCATTCACATCTGGCAGGATCCTGATAAACTGTGAAACGCACATACACACCTGGCAGGATCCTGATAAACTGTGAAACCCACATACACAACTGGCAGGATCCTGATATACTGTGAATACCCCAGACACACCTGGAAGGATCCTGATAATCTGTGAAACCCACATACACACCTGGCAGGATCCTGATACACTGTGAAAACCTCATACACACCTGGCAGGATCCTGATACACTTTGAAAACCCCATACACACCTGGCAGGAACCAGATAAACTGTGAAACCCCATACACACTATGCAGGATCCTGATACACTGTGAAACACCCATACACACCTGGCAGTATCCTGATCCACTGTGAAATCTCCATACACATCTGGCAGGATCCTGATCCACTGTGAAAACCCGTACACACCTGGCAGGATCCTGATCCACTGTGAAACCCCATTCACACCTGGCAGGATCCTCATCCACTGTGAAAACCCATACATACCAACCGGGATCCTGATAAACTGTGAATCCCACATACACACCTGGCAGGATTCTGATACACTGTGAAATACCCATACATACCAGGCAGGATGCTGATAAACTGTGAAACCCACATACACACCTGGCAGGATCCTGATACACTGTGAAAACCCCATACACACCTGGCAGGATCCTGATACACGGTGAAAACCCCATAGACACCTGGCAGGATCCTGATAAACTGTGCAACCCCATACACACCTGGCAGGATCCTGATCCACTGTATATATACCCCATACACATCTGGAAGCAAACTGATGGACTGTGGAAACCCCATAAACATCTGGCAGGATCCTGATGCACTGTGAAAACCCCATTCACATCTGGCAGGATCCTGATAAACTGTGAAACCCACATACACACCAGGCAGGATCCTGATAAACAGTGAAACCCCTATACACACCTGGCAGGATCCTGATAATCTGTGAAAACCCCAGACACAACTGTCAGTGTCCTGATAAACTGTGAAACCCACATACACACCTGGCAGGATCCTGATACACTGTGAAAACCCCATACACTCCTGGCAGGATCCTGATACACTGTGAAAACCCCATACACACCTGGCAGGAACCAGATAAACTGTGAAACCCCATACACATGATGCAGGATCCTGATACGCTGTGAAACACCCATACACATCTGGAAGGATCATGATAGACTGTGAAAACCCCGTACACACCTGGCAGGATCCTGATCCACTGTGAAACACCATTCACATCTGGCAGGATCCTGATACATGGTGAAAACCCCATACACACCTGGCAGGATACTGATACACTGTGAAAACCCCCCACACACCTGGCAGGATCCTGATCCACTGTGAAAACCCCATACGCACCTGGCAGGATGCTGATAAACTGTGAAACCCCCATACACACCTGGCGGGATCCTGATAAACTGAAACCCCCATACACACCAGGCAGTGTCCTGATATACTGTGAAAACCCATGCACACCTGGCAGGATCCTGACATACTGTCAAACCCCCATACACACCTGGCAGGAGCCTGATGCACTGTGAAATCCCGGTACACACCCGGCAGGTTACTGATGCACAGTGAAACCCCATTCACATCTGGCAGGATCCTGATACACAGTGAAACCCCATTCACATCTGGCAGGATCCTGATAAACTGTGAAACGCACATACACACCTGGCAGGATCCTGATAAACTGTGAAACCCACATACACAACTGGCAGGATCCTGATATACTGTGAATACCCCAGACACACCTGGAAGGATCCTGATAATCTGTGAAACCCACATACACACCTGGCAGGATCCTGATACACTGTGAAACCCCATCCACACGATGCAGGATCCTGTTCCACTGTGAAACACCCATACACATCTGGAAGGATACTGATGCACTGTGAAAACCTCATTCACATCTGGCAGCATCCTGATCCACTGTGAAATCTCCATACACATCTGGCAGAATCCTGATACACTGTGAAAACCCCGTACACATCTGGCAGGATCCTGATACGCAGTGAAACCCCATTCACATCTGGCAGGATCCTGATACACTGTGAAAACCCCATACACACCTGGCAGGATCCTGATACACTGTGAAAACCCCACATACACCTGGCAGGATCCTGATCCACTGCGAAATCCCCATACACACCTGGCAGTATCCTGATCCACTGTGAAAACCCCATACAAACTTGGCAGGATCCTGATACACTGTGAAAACCCCATACACACCTGGCAGGATCCTGATACACTGTGAAAACACCATGCACACCTGGCAGGTTCCTGATCCATTGTATATACCCCATACGCACCTGGCAGGATGCTGATTAACTGTGAAACCTTCACACACCTGGCGGGATCCTTATAAACTGTGAAACCCCCATACACACCTGGCAGGATCCTGATACACTGTGAAAACCCATACACACCTGGCAGGATCCTGATATACTGTGAAACCCCATACTCACCTGGCAGGAGCCTGATGCACTGTGAAATCCCCGTAAACACCTGGCAGGTTCCTGTTGCACAGTGAAACCCATTCAAATCTGGCAGGATCCTGATACACAGTGAAACCCCATTCACATCTGGCTGGATCCTGATACACTGTGAAACCCCATATACACCTGGCAGGATCCTGATACACTGTGAAACCCCATACACACCTGGCAGGATCCTGGTACACTGTGAAACCCCCATACACACCTGGCAGGAACCTGATCCACTTTGAAAACTCCATACACGCCTGGCAGGAACTTGATAAACTGTGAACACCCCAAACACACCTGGCAGGATCCTGATACACTGTGAAATCCCTGACACTCCTGGCAGGATCCTGATATACTGTGAAAATCCCATCCACACCTGGCAGGATTCTGATCCACTGGGAAAACTCCATACACATCTGGCAGGATCCTGATCCACTGTGAAAACCCTGTACACACCTGGCAGGATCCTGAACCACCGTGAAACCCCATTCACATCTGGCAGGATCCTGATAATCTGTGAAACCCAAATACACACCTGGCAGGATCCTGATCCACTGTGAAACCCCAGACACACCAGGCAGGATCCTGATAAACTGTGAAACCCAGATACACACCTGGCAGGATCCTGATACACTGTGAAAACCCCATAAACACCTGGCAGGATCCTGATAAACTGTGAAACCCCATACACACGATGCAGGATCCTGATACACTATGAAACACCCATACACATCTGGAAGGAACCTGATGTTTTGTGAAAACCCCATACACATCTGGCAGGATCCTGATGCACTGTGAAACCCCATTCACATCTGGCAGTATACTGATAAACTGTGAAACCCACATGCACACCTGGCAGGATCCTGATAAACTGTGGAACCCCCAGACACACCTGGCATTTTCCTGATAAACTGTGAAACCCACATACACACCTGGCAGGATCCTGATACACTGTGAAAACCCCATACGCACCTGGCAGGATCCTGATAAACTGTGAAAACCCCATACACACCTGGCAGGAAACTGATAAACTGTGATACCCCATGCACACGATGCAGGATCCTGATACACTTTTAAACACCCATACACATCTGGAAGGATCCTGATGCACTGCGAAAACCCCATACAAATCTGGCAGGATACTGATGCACTGTGAAAAACACATTCACATCTGGCAGTATCCTGATCCACTGTGAAATATCCATACACTTCTGGCAGGATCCTGATACACTGTGAAAACCCCGTACACACCTGGCAGGATCCTGATACACTGTGAAACACCATTCACATCTGGCAGGATCCTGATACGCAGTGTAACCCCATTCACATCCAGCAGGATCCTGATATACTGTGACACCCCCATACACACCTGGCAGGAGCCTGATGCACTGTGAAATCCCGTGCACACCTGGCAGGTTCCTGATGCACATTGAAAATACATTTACATCTGGCAGGATCCTGATCCACAGTGAATCCCCACTCACATCTGGCAGGATCCTGATACACTGTGAAACCCCATACACACCTGAAAGAATCCTGATACACGTTGAAATCCCATACACACCTGGCAGGATCTTGATACACAGTGAAACCCCCATACACACCTGGCAGGATCCTGATCCACTGTGAAAACTCCATACACCCCTGGCAGCACCTTGATAAACTGTAAACACCCCATACACACCTGGCAGGATCCTGATACACTGTGAAATCCCTGACACACCTGGCAGGATCCTGATCCACTGTGAAAACCCCATACACACCTGGCAGGATCCTGATCCACTGTGAAAACGCCCTACACATCTGGCAGGATCCTGATATACTGTGAAAACCCCATACACACCTGGCAGGATCCTGATATACTGTGAAACCCCATACACACGATGCAGGATCCTGATACACTGTGAAACACACATACACATCTGGAAGGATCCTGATGCACTGTGAAAACCCCGTACACATCTGGCAGGATCCTGATCCACTGTGAAACACCATTCACATCTGGCAGGATCCTGAGACGCAGTGAAAACCCATTCACATCTGGCAGGATCCTGATACACTGTGAAAACCCCATACACACCAGGCAGGATCCTGATACACTGTGAAAACCCCAAACACACCTGGCAGGATCTTGATCCACTGTGAAATCCCATACACACCTAGCAGGATACTGATCCACTGTGAAAACCCCATACACACTTGGCAGGATCCTGTTACACTGTGAAAACCCCATACACACCTGGCAGGATCCTGACACTCTGTGAAAACACCATACACATCTGGCAGGATCCTGATCCACTGTACATACCCCATACGCACCTGGCAGGATGCTGATAAATTGTGAAACTCCCATACACACCTGGCGGGAATCTGATAAACTGTGAAACCCCCATACACACCTGGCAGGATCCTGATATACTGTGAAAACCACAAACACACCTGGCAGGATCTTGATCCACTGTGAAATCCCCATACGCACTTGGCAGGATCCTGTTACACTGTGAAAACCGCATACACACCTGGCAGGATGCTGATAAACTGTGAAACTCCCATACACACCTGGCGGGAACCTGATAAACTGTGAAACCCCCATACACACCTGGCAGGATCCTGATATACTGTGAAAACCACAAACACACCTGGCAGGATCTTGATCCACTGTGAAATCCCCATACACACTTGGCAGGATCCTGTTACACTGTGAAAACACCATACACATCTGGCAGGATCCTGATCCACTGTTTATCCCCCATACTCACCTGGCAGGATGCTGATAAACTGTGAAACTCCCATACACACCTGGCGGGATCCTGATAAACTGTGAAACCCCCATACACACCTGGCAGGATCCTGATATACTGTGAAAACCCATACACACCTGGCAGGATCCTGATATACTGTGAAACCCCCATACACACCTGGCAGGATCCTGATGCACTGTGAAATCCCCGTACACACCTGGCAGGTTCCTGATGCACAGTGGAACCCCATTCACATCTGGCAGGATCCTGATGCACAGTGAAACCCCATTCACATCTGGCAGGAACCTGATAAACTGTGAAACCCCATACACACGATGCAGGATCCTGATACACTGTGAAACACCCATACACATCTGGAAGGATCATGATGCACTGTGAAAACCCCATACACATCTGGCAGGATCCTGATGCACTGTGAAAACCTCATTCACATCTGGCAGTATCCGGATCCACTGTGAAATCTCCATACACATCTGGCAGGATCCTGATCCACTGTGAAAACCCCATACACACTTGGCAGTATCCTGTTACACTGTGAAAACCCCATACACACCTGGCAGGATCCTGATACACTGTGAAAACACCATACACATCTGGCAGGATCCTGATCCACTTCGAAAACCCCGTACACACCTGGCAGGATCCTGATCCACTGTGAAACACCATTCACATCTGGCAGGATCCTGATACGCAGTGCAAACCCATTCACATCTGGCAGGATCCTGATACACTGTGAAAACCCCATACACACCAGGCAGGATCCTGATACACTGTGAAACCCCAAACACACCTGGCAGGATGTTGATCCACTGTGAAAATCCCGTACACACCTGGCAGGATCCTGATCCACTGTGAAACACCATTCACATCTGGCAGGATCCTGATACGCAGTGAAAACCCATTCACATCTGGCAGGATCCTGATACACTGTGAAAACCCCATACACACCAGGCAGGATCCTGATACACTGTGAAAACCCCAAAAACACCTGGCAGGATCTTGATCCACTGTGAAATCCCATACACAACAGGGAGGATACTGATCCACTGTGAAAACCCCATACACACTTGGCAGGATCCTGGTACACTGTGAAAACCCCATACACACCTGGCAGGATCCTGATACACTGTGAAAACACCATACACATCTGGCAGGATCCTGATCCACTGTACATACCCCATACGCACCTGGCAGGATGCTGATAAACTGTGGAACTCCCATACACACCTGGCGGGATCCTGATAAACTGTGAAACCCCCATACACACCTGGCAGGATCCTGATATACTGTGAAAACCCATACGCACCTGGCAGGATCCTGATATACTGTGAAACCCCCATACACACCTGGCAGGAGCCTGATTCACTGTGAAATCCCCGTACACACCTGGCAGGTTCCTGATGCACAGTGAAACCCCATTCACATCTGGCAGGATCCTGATGCACAGTGAAACCCCATTCACATCTGGCAGCAACCTGATAAACTGTGAAACCCCATACACACGATGCAGTATCCTGATACACTGTGAAAAACCCATACACATCTGGAAGGATCCTGATGCACTGTGAATACCCCATAAACATCTGGCAGGATCCTGATGCACTGTGAAAACCTCATTCACATCTGGCAGTATCCGGATCCACTGTGAAATCTCCATACACATCTGGCAGGATCCTGATCCACTGTGAAAACCCCATACACACTTGGCAGTATCCTGTTACACTGTGAAAACCCCATACACACCTGGCAAGATCCTGATACACTGTGAAAACACCATACACATCTGGCAGGATCCTGATCCACTGTATATACCCCATACGCACCTGGCAGGATGCTGATAAACTGTGAAACTCCCATACACACCTGGCGGGATCCTGATAAACTGTGAAACCCCCATACACACCTGGCAGGATCCTGATATACTGTGAAAACCCATACACACCTGGCAGGATCCTGATATACTGTGAAACCCCCATACACACATGGCAGGAGCCTGATGTACTGGAAAATCCCCCTAAACACCTGGCAGGTTCCTGATGCACAGTGAAACCCCATTCACATCTGGCAGGAACCTGATACACAGTGAAACACCATTCACATCTGGCAGGAACCTGATAAACTGTGAAACCCAATACACACGATGCAGGATGCTGATACACTGTGAAACACCCATACACATCTGGAAGGATCCTGATGCACTGTGAAAACCCCATACACATCTGGCAGGTTCCTGATGCACTGTGAAAACCTCATTCACATCTGGCAGTACCCGGATCCACTGTGAAATCTCCATACACATCTGGCAGGGTCCTGATACACTGTGAAAACACCGTACACACCTGGCAGGATCCCGATCCACTGTGAAACACCATTCACATCTGGCAGGATCCTGATACGCAGTGAAACCCCATGCACATCTGGCAGGATCCTGATACACTGTGAAAACCCCATACATACCTGGCAGGATCCTGATACACTGTGAAAACCCCACACACACCTGGCAGGATCCTGATCCACTGTGAAAACCCCATACACACCTGGCAGGATCCTGATACACAATGAAAACCCCATACACACCTGGCAGGATCCTGATACACTGTGAAAACACCATACACACCTGGCAGGATCCTGATCCACTGTATATACCCCATCCGCACCTGGCAGGATGCTGATAAACTGTGAATCCCCCATACAGACCTGGCGGGAAACTGATATACTGTGAAACCCCCACACACACCTGGCAGGAGCCTGATGCACTGTGAAATCCCCGTACACACCTGGCAGGTTCTTGATGCACAGTGAAACCCCATTCACATCTGGCAGGATCCTGATACACAGTGAAACCCCATTCACATCTGGCTGGATCCTGATTCACTGTGAAACCCCATACACACCAGGCAGGATCCTGATACACTGTGAAACCCCATACACACCAGGCAGGGTCATGATACACTGTGAAACCCCCATACACACCTGGCAGGATCGTGATCCACTGTGAAAACTCCATACACGCCTGGGAGGACCTTGATAAACCGGGAACACCACATACACACCTGGCAGGATCCAGATACACTGTGAAATCCCTGACACTCCTCACAGGATCCTTATCCACTGTGTCAACCCCATACACACCTGGCAGGACACTGATCCACTGTGAAATCTCCATGCACATCTGGCAGGATCCTGATCCACTGTGAAAAGCCCGTACACACCTGGCATGATCCTGATCCACTGTGAAACCCCATTCACATCTGGCAGGATACTGATAAACTGTGAAACCCACATACACACCTGGCAGGATCCTGATCCACTTTGAAACCCCATACACACCAGGCAGGATCCTGATAAACTGTGAAACCCACACACAAACCTGGCAGGATCCTGATGCACTGTGAAATCCCCAGACACACCAGGCAGGATGCTGATAATCTTTGAAACCCACATGCACACCTGGCAGGATCCTGATACACTGTGAAAACCCCATACACACCTGGCCGGATCCTTATACACTGTGAAAACCCCATACACACCTGGCAGGATCCTGATAAACTGTGAAACCCCATACACACGATGCAGGATCCTGATACACTGTGAAACACCCATACACATCTGGAAGGAACCTGATGGACTGTGAAAACCCCATACACATCTGGCAGGATACTGATGCACTGTGAAAACCCCATACACATCTGGCAGGATGCTGATAAACTGTGAAACCCCCATACACAACTGGCAGGATCCTGATAAAATGTGAAAACCCCAGACACACCTGGCAGGATCCTGATAAACTGTGAAACCCACATACACACCTGGCAGGATCCTGATACACTGTGAAAACCCCATACACACCTGGCAGGATCCTGATACACTGTGAAAAACCCATACACACCTGGCAGGAACCTGATAAAGTGCGAAACCCCATACACACGATGCAGGATCCTGATACACTGTTAAACACCCATACACATCTGGAAGGACCCTGATGCACTGTGAAAACCCCATACACATCTGGCAGGATCCTGATGCACTGTGAAAACCACATTCACATCTGGCAGGGTCCTGATCCAGTGTGAAATCTCCATCCACTTCTTGCAGGACCCTGATACGCAGTGAACCCCATTCACATCTGGCAGGATCCTGATACACTGTGAAACCCCATACACACCAGGCAGGATCCTGATAAACTGTGAAACCCAGATACACACCTGGCAGGATCCTGATAATCTGTGAAACCCCAAACATACGATGCAGGATCCTGATACACTGTGAAACACACATACACTCCTGGCAGGATCCTTATCCACTGTGAAAACCCCATACACACCTGGCAGGACACTGATCCACTGTGAAATCTCCATACGCATCTGGCAGGATCCTGATCCACTGTGAAAAGCCCGTACAAACCTGGCAGGACACTGATCCACTGTGAAATCTCCATACACATCTGGCAGGATCCTGATCCACTGTGAAAAGCCCGTACACACCTGGCATGATCTTGATCCACTGTGAAACCCCATTCACATCTGGCAGGATACTGATAAACTGTGAAACCCACATACACACCTGGCAGGATCCCGATCCACTGTGAAACCCCATACACACCAGGCAGGATCCTGATAAACTGTGAAACCCACACACAAACCTGGCAGGATCCTGATGCACTGTGAAATCCCCAGACACACCAGGCAGGATGCTGATAATCTTTGAAACCCCCATGCACACCTGGCAGGATCCCGATACACTGCGAAAACCCCATACACACCTGGCCGGATCCTTATACACTGTGAAAACCCCATACACAACTGGCAGGATCCTGATAAACTGTGAAACCCCATACACACGATGCAGGATCCTGATGCACTGTGAAAACCCCATACACATCTGGCAGGATACTGATAAACTGTGATGCCCACATACACACCTGGCAGGATCCTGATAAACTGTGAAACCCCCATACACACCTGGCAGGATCCTGATAAAATGTGAAAACCCCACACACACCTGGCAGGATCCTGATCCACTGTGAAAACCCCATACACACCTGGCAGGATCCTGATACACAGTGAAAACCCCATACACACCTGGCAGGATCCTGATACACTGTGAAAACACCAGACACACCTGGCAGGATCCTGATCCACTGTATATAACCCATCCGCACCTGGCAGGATGCTGATAAACTGTGAAACCCCCATACACACCTGGCGGGAAACTGATACACTGTGAAACCCCCAAACAGACCTGGCAGGATCCTGATATACAGTGAAAACCCATACACACCTGGCAGGATCCTGATATACTGTGAAACCCCCACACACACCTGGCAGGAGCCTGATGCACTGTGAAATCCCCGTACACACCTGGCAGGTACCTGATGCACAGTGAAACCCCATTCACATCTGGCAGGATCCTGATACACAGTGAAACCCCATTCACATCTGGCTGGATCCTGATTCACTGTGAAACCCCATACACACCAGGCAGGGTCATGATACACTGTGAAACCCCCATACACACCTGGCAGGATCGTGATCCACTGTGAAATCTCCATACACGCCTGGGAGGACCTTGATAAACTGGGAACACCACATACACACCTGGCAGGATCCAGATACACTGTGAAATCCCTGACACTCCTGGCAGGATCCTTATCCACTGTGTAAACCCCATACACACCTGGCAGGACACTGATCCACTGTGAAATCTCCATGCACATCTGGCAGGATCCTGATCCACTGTGAAAAGCCCGTACACACCTGGCATGATCCTGATCCACTGTGAAACCCCATTCACATCTGGCAGGATACTGATAAACTGTGAAACCCACATACACACCTGGCAGGATCCTGATCCACTGTGAAACCCCATACACACCAGGCAGGATCCTGATAAACTGTGAAACCCACACACAAACCTGGCAGGATCCTGATGCACTGTGAAATCCCCAGACACACCAGGCAGGATGCTGATAATCTTTGAAACCCACATGCACAACTGGCAGGATCCTGATACACTGTGAAAACCCCATACACACCTGGCCGGATCCTTATACACTTTGAAAACCCCATACACACCTGGCAGGATCCTGATAAACTGTGAAACCCCATACACACGATGCAGGATCCTGATACACTGTGAAACACCCATACACATCTGGAAGGAACCTGATGGACTGTGAAAACCCCATACACATCTGGCAGGATACTGATGCACTGTGAAAACCCCATACACATCTGGCAGGATGCTGATAAACTGTGAAACCCACATACACACCTGGCAGGATCCTGATAAACTGTGAAACCCCCATACACAACTGGCAGGATCCTGATAAAATGTGAAAACCCCAGACACACCTGGCAGGATCCTGATAAACTGTGAAACCCACATACACACCTGGCAGGATCCTGATACACTGTGAAAACCCCATACACACCTGGCAGGATCCTGATACACTGTGAAAAACCCATACACACCTGGCAGGAACCTGATAAAATATGAAACCCCATACACACGATGCAGGATCCTGATACACTGTTAAACACCCATACACATCTGGAAGGATCCTGATGCACTGTGAAAACCCCATACACATCTGGAAGGATCCTGATGCACTGTGAAAACCACATTCACATCTGGCAGGGTCCTGATCCAGTGTGAAATCTCCATCCACTACTTGCAGGACCCTGATACGCAGTGAACCCCATTCACATCTGGCAGGATCCTGCTACACTGTGAAACCCCATACACACCAGGCAGGATCCTGATAAACTGTGAAACCCAGATACACACCTGGCAGGATCCTGATAATCTGTGAAACCCCAAACATACGATGCAGGATCCTGATACACTGTGAAACACACATGCACTCCTGGCAGGATCCTGATGCACTGTGAAATCCCCAGACACACCAGGCAGGATGCTGATAATCTTTGAAACCCACATGCACACCTGGCAGGATCCCGATACACTGCGAAAACCCCATACACACCTGGCCGGATCCTTATACACTGTGAAAACCCCATACACAACTGGCAGGATCCTGATAAACTGTGAAACCCCATACACACGATGCAGGATCCTGATGCACTGTGAAAACCCAATACACATCTGGCAGGATACTGATAAACTGTGATGCCCACATACACACCTGGCAGGATCCTGATAAACTGTGAAACCCCCATACACACCTGGCAGGATCCTGATAAAATGTGAAAACCCCAGACACACCTGGCAGGATCCTGATAAACTGTGAAACCCACATACACACCTGGCAGGATCCTGATACACTGTGAAAACTCCATACACATCTGGCAATGTCCTGATAAACTGTGAAACCCACATGCACACCTGGCAGGATCCTGATCCATTGAGAAATCCCCATACACACCTGAAGGAATCCGGATACACTGTGAAAACCACCAAGCACACCTGGAAGGATCCTGATACACTGTGAAAAACCCCATACACACCTGGCAGGATCCTGATCCACAGTGAAAACCATATACACACCTGGCAGGATCCTGCTATACTGTGAAACCACCTTCACGTTTGGCAGGATCCTGATACACTGTGAAACCCCGTTCACATTTGGCAGGATCCTGATACACTGTGAAACCCCCATACACACCTGGCAGGATCCTGATCCACTGTGAAAACCCTTTCACATTTGGCAGGATCCTGATACACTGTGAAATCCTCATACACACCTGGAAGGAACCTGATACACTGTGAATACCCCAAACACATCTGGCAGGATCCTGATACACAGTGAAACCCCATACACACCTGGCAGGATCCTGATCCACTGTGAAACGCCCATACACACCTGGTGGGATCCTGATACACTGTGAAAACCCGACACTCATCTGGCAGGATCCTGATACACTGTGAAACCCCATACACACCTGGCAGATCCTGATACACTGTGAAAAACCCATACACACCTGTCAGGATCCTGAAACACTGTGAACCGCTCAAACACACCAGGCAGGATCCTGATACACTGTGTAACCCCCATACATATCTGGAAGGATCCTGATGCACTGTCAAAACCCCATGCACATCCGGCAGGATCCTGATGCACTGTAAAAACCCCATTCAAATTGGCAAGATCCTGATAAACTGTGAAACCCACATACACACCTGCCAGGATCCTGATAATCTGTGAAATCCCTGACACACCAGGCAGGATACTGATCCACTGTGAAAACCCCATACACACGTGGCAGGATCCTGATCCACTGTGAAAACTCCATACACATCTGGCAATATCCTGATAAACTGTGAAACCCACATGCACACCTGGCAGGATCCTGATCCACTGTGAAACCCCTTACACACCAGGCAGGATCCTGATAAACTGTGAAACCCACATACACATCTGGCAGGATCCTGATACACTGTGAAAACCCCATACACACCTGGCAGGATCTTGATACACTATGAAAACCCCTTGCACACCTGGCAGGATCCTGATAAACTGTGAAACCCCATACACACCATGCAGGATCCTGATACACTGTGAAACACCCAGACACATCTGGAAGGATCCTGATGGACTGTGAAAACCCTGTACACATCTGGCAGGATACTAATGCACTGTGAAAACCCCATTCACATCTGGCAGGATGCTGATAAACTGTGAAACCCACATACACATCTGGCAGGATCCTGATAAACTGTGAAATACCCATACACACCTGGCAGGATCCTGATAAACTGTGAAAAACCCGGACACACCTGGCTGGATCCTGATAAACTATGAAACCCCCATACACACCTGGCAGGATCCTGATACACTGTGAAAATCCCAAACACACCTGGGAGGATCCTGATATACTGTGAAACCCCATACACACCTGGCAGGAACCTGATACACTGTGAAACCTTCATACACACCTGGAAGGATGCTGATGCACTGTGAAAACCCCAAACACATCTGGCAGGATCCTGATACACTGTGAAACCCCATACACACCTGGCAGGATCCTGATCCACTGTGAAACCACCATACACACCTGGAAGGACCTGATAGACTGTGAAAACCCGAAACACATCTGGCAGGATCCTGATACACTGTGAAACCCCATACACACCTGGCAGGATCCTGATACACTGTGCAACACCCATACACTTCTGGAAGGATCCTGATGCACTGTGAAAACCCCATGCACATCTAGCAGGATCCTGATGCACTGTGAAAATCTCATTCACATCTGGCAGGATCCTGATCCACTGTGAAATCTCCATACACATTTGGCCGGATCCTGATACACTGTGAAAACCCTGCACACACCTGGCAGGATCCTGATCGACTGTGAAACCCCATTCACATCTGGCAGGATCCTGATACGCAGTGAAACCCCATTCACATCTGGCAGGACCCAGGTACACTGTGAAACCCCATATACACCTGGCAGGATCCTGATCCACTGTGAAAACACCATACACACCTGGAAGAATCCGGATACACTGTGAAAACCCCCAAGCACACCTGGAAGGATCCTGATACACTGTGAAAACCCCCATACACACCTGGCAGGATCCTGTTAGACTGTGAAACCCCCTTCACATTTGGCAGGATCCTGATACACTGTGAAACCCCATACACACCTGGCAGGATCCTGATCCACTGTGAAAACCCAAACACACCTGGTAGGATCCTGATACACTGTGAAACCCCCATACACACCTGGCAGGATCCTGATCCACTGTGAAAACCCCATACACACCTGGCAGGATCCTGTTATACTGTGAAACCCCCTTCACATTTGGCAGGATCCTGATACGTAGTGAAACCCCATTCACATCTGGCAGGATCCAGACACACTGTTAAACCCCATACACACCTGGCAGGTTCCTGATAAACTGTGAAATCCCCCAAGCACACCTGGAGGTATCCTGATACACTGTGACAACCCCAATACACACCTGGCAGGATCCTGATCCACTGCGAAAACCCCATACACACCTGGCAGGATCCTGTTAGACTGTGAAACTCCATACACACCTGGCAGGATCCTGATCCACTGTGAAACCCCGTTCACATTTGGCAGGATCCTGATGCACGGTGAAAACCACAAACACACCTGGGAGGAGCCTGATACACTGTGAAAACCCATACACACCTGGCAGGATCCTGATACACTGTGAAACCTTCATACACACCTGGAAGGATCCTGATATACTGTGAAAACCCCAAACACATCTGGCAGAATGCCTATCCACTGTGAAACCCCATACACACCTGGCAGGTTCCTGATTAACTGTGAAACCCCAATACACACCTGGAAGGACCTGATACACTGTGAAAACCCGAAACACATCTGGCAGGATCCTGATCCACTGTGAAACACCATACACACCTGGCAGATCCTGATACACTGTGAAAAACCCATACACACCTGGCAGGATCCTGATACAATGTGAAACGCTCATACACACCTGGCAGGATCCTGATACACTGTGTAAACCCCATACACATCTGGAAGGATCCTGATGCTCTGTGAATACGCCATGCACATCTGGCAGGATCCTGATGCACTGTGAAAACTCCACACACATCTGGCAAGATCCTGATACTCTGTGAAAACCCCCTACACACCTGGCAGGATCCTGATCCACTGTGAAACCCCATTCACACCTGGCAGGATCCTGATAAACTGTGAAACCCACATGCACACCTGACAGGATCCTGATCCACTGTGAAACCCCATACACACCTGGCAGGATCCTGATAAAGTGTGAAAACCACATACACACCTGGCAGGACCCTGATACACTGTGAAAACCCCATACGCACAAGGCAGGATCGTGATAAACTGTGAAACCCACATACACACCTGGCAGGATCCTGATACACTGTGAAAACCCCTTACACAACTGGCAGGATCTTGATACACTGTGAAAACCCCATGCACACCTGGCAGGATCCTGATAAACTGTGAAACCCCATACACACGATGCTGGATCCTGAAACACTGTGAAACACCCATACACATCTGTAAGGAGCCTGATGGACTGTGAAAACCCCATACACATCTGGCAGGATCCTGATAAGTTGTGAAACCCACATACACACCTGGCAGGATCCGGATAAACTGTGAAACCCCCATACACACCTGGAAGAATCCGGATACACTGTGAAAACCCCCAAGCACACCTGGAAGGATCCTGATACACTGTGAAAACCCCCATACACACCTGGCAGGATCCTGTTCTACTGTGAAACCCCCTTCACATTTGGCAGGATCCTGATACAATGTGAAACCCCATACACACCTGGCAGGATCCTGATACACTGTGAAAACCCCATACACACCTGATAGGATCCTGATACACTGTGAAACCCCCATGCACACCTGGCAGGATCCTGATCCACTGTGAAAACCCCATACACACCTGGCAGGATCCTTATCCACTGTGAAACCCCGTTCACATTTGGCAGGATCCTGATAAACTGTGAAACCCCCTACACACCTGGCAGGATCCTGATCCACTGTGAAAACCCGTTCACATTTGGCAGGATCCTGATACACTGTGAAAATCCCAAACACACCTGGGAGGATCCTGATATACTGTGAAACCCCATACACACCTGGCAGGAACCTGATACACTGTGAAACCTTCATACACACCTGGAAGGATGCTGATGCACTGTGAAAACCCCAAACACATCTGGCAGGATCCTGATACACTGTGAAACCCCATACACACCTGGCAGGATCCTGATCCACTGTGAAACCACCATACACACCTGGAAGGACCTGATAGACTGTGAAAACCCGAAACACATCTGGCAGGATCCTGATACACTGTGAAACCCCATACACACCTGGCAGGATCCTGATACACTGTGCAACACCCATACACTTCTGGAAGGATCCTGATGCACTGTGAAAACCCCATGCACATCTAGCAGGATCCTGATGCACTGTGAAAATCTCATTCACATCTGGCAGGATCCTGATCCACTGTGAAATCTCCATACACATTTGGCCGGATCCTGATACACTGTGAAAACCCTGTACACACCTGGCAGGATCCTGATCGACTGTGAAACCCCATTCACATCTGGCAGGATCCTGATACGCAGTGAAACCCCATTCACATCTGGCAGGATCCAGGTACACTGTGAAACCCCATATACACCTGGCAGGATCCTGATCCACTGTGAAAACACCATACACACCTGGAAGAATCCGGATACACTGTGAAAACCCCCAAGCACACCTGGAAGGATCCTGATACACTGTGAAAACCCCCATACACACCTGGCAGGATCCTGTTAGACTGTGAAACCCCCTTCACATTTGGCAGGATCCTGATACACTGTGAAACCCCATACACACCTGGCAGGATCCTGATGCACTGTGAAAACCCAAACACACCTGGTAGGATCCTGATACACTGTGAAACCCCCTTCACATTTGGCAGGATCCTGATACACTGTGAAAACCCCAAACACACCTGGGAGGATCCTGATAAACTGTGAAACGCACATGCACACCTGGCAGGATCCAGATCCACTGTGAAACCCCATACACACCTGGCAGGATCCTGATAAACTGTGAAAACCACATACACACCTGGCAGGACACTGATACACTGTGAAAAACCCATACACACCAGGCAAGATCGTGATAAACTGTGAAACCCACATACACACCTGGTAGGATCCTGATACACTGTGAAAACCCCTTACACACCTGGCAGGATCCAGATACACTGTGAAACCTTCATACACACCTGCAAGGATCCTGATACACTGTGAAAACCCCAAACCCATCTGGCAGGATCCTGACACACTGTGAAACCCCATACACACCTGGCAGGATCCTGATCCACTGTGAAACCACCATACACACCTGGAAGGGCCTGATAGACTGTGAAAACCCGAAACACATCTGGCAGAATACCGATCCACTGTGAAACCCCACACACACCTGGCAGTATCCTGATCCACTGTGAAACCCCAATACACACCTGGAAGGACCTGATACACTGTGAAAACCCGAAACACATCTGGCAGGATCCTGATCCACTGTGAAACACCATACACACCTGGCAGGATCCTGATACACTGTGAAAAACCCATACACTCCTGGCAGGATCCTGATAAAATGTGAAACGCTCATACACACCTGGCAGGATCCTGATACACTGTGTAACCCCCATACACATCTGGAAGGATCCTGATGCACTGTGAAAACGCCATGCACATCTGGCAGGATCCTGATGCACTGTGAAAACCCCATTCACATCTGGCAGGATCCTGATAAACTGTGAAACCCACAGACACAGCTGGCAGGATCCTGATAATCTGTGAAATCCCTGTCACACCCAGCAGGATCCTGATCCACTGTGAAAACCCCATACACACCTGGCCGGATCCTGATCCACTGTGAAAACTTCATACACATCTGGCAAGATCCTGATACACTGTGAAAACCCCGTACACACCTGGCAGGATCCTGATCCACTGTGAAACCCCATTCACACCTGGCAGGATCCTGATAAACTGTGAAACGCACATACACACCTGGCAGGATCCTGATCCACTGTGAAACCCCATACACACCTGGCAGGATCCTGATAAACTGTGAAAACCACATACACACCTGGCAGGACCCTGATACACTGTGAAAACCCCATACACACCAGGCAGGATCGTGATAAACTGTGAAACCCACATACACACCTGGCAGGATCCTGATACACTGTGAAAACCCCTTACACACCTGGCAGGATCTTGATACACTGTGAAAACCCCATGCACACCTGGCAGGATCCTGATAAACTGTGAAACCCCATACACACGATGCTGGATCCTGAAACACTGTGAAGCACCCATACAAATCTATAAGGAGCCTGATGGACTGTGAAAACCCCATACACATCTGGCAGGATTCTGAGAAACTGTGAAACCCACATACACAACTGGCAGAATCCTGATGCACTGTGAAACCCCTATACACACCTTGCAGGATCCTGATAAACTGTGAAACCCCCATACACACCTGGCAGGATCCTGAAAAACTGTGAAACCCAAATACACACCTGGAAGGATCCTGATACACTGTAAAAGCCCCATACACACCTGTCAATAACCTGATACACAGTGAAAACCCGATACACACCTGGCAGGAACCTGATTAACTGTGAAACCCCATACACACGATGCAGGATCCTGATACACTGTGAAACACCCATACACATCTGGAAGGATCCTGATGCACTGTGAAAACCCCATGCACATTTGGCAGGATCCTGATCCACTGTGAAAAACTCATTCAAATCTGGCAGGATCCTGATCCACTGTGAAATCTCCATACACATCTGGCAGGATCCTGATACGCAGTGAAACCCCATTCACATCTGGCAGGATCCTGATACACTGTGTAACCCCATATACACCTGGCAGGATCCTGATCCACTGTGAAAACCCCATACACACCTGGAAGAATCCGGATACACTGTGAAAACCCCCAAGCACACCTGGAAGGATCCTGATACACTGTGAAAACCCCCATACACACCTGGCAGGATCCTGTTATACTGTGAAACCCCCTTCACATTTGGCAGGAACCTGATACACTGTGAAACCCCATACACACCTGGCAGGATCCTGATCCACTGTGAAAACCCCATACACACCTGATAGGATCCTGACACACTGTGAAACCCCCATACACACCTGGCAGGATCCTGATCCACTGTGAAAACCCCATACACACCTGGCAGGTTTATGTTATACTGTGAATCCCCCATGCACATTTGGCAGGATCCTGAAACACTGCGAAAACCCCATGCACACCTGGCAGGATCCTGATGCACTGTGAAACCCCGTTCACATTTGGCAGGATCCTGATACACTGTGAAACCCCCTACACACCTGGCAGGATCCAGATCCACTGTGAAAACCCCTTCACATTTGGCAGGATCCTGATACACTGTGAAAACCCCAAACACACCTGGGAGGATCCTGATAGACTGTGAAACCCCATACACACCTGGCAGGATCCTGATACACTGTGAAACCTTCATACACACCTGGAAGGATCCTGATACACTGTGAAAACCCCAAACACATCTGGCAGGATCCTGATACACTGTGAAACCCCATACACACCTGGCAGGATCCTGATCCACTGTCAAACCACCGTACACACCTGGAAGGACCTGATAGACTGTGAAAACCCGAAACACATCTGGCAGGATCCTGATCCACTGTGAAACACCATACACACCTGGCAGGATCCTGATACACTGTGAAACACCCATGCACATCTGGAAGGATCCTGATGCACTGTGAAATCTCCATACACATTTGGCCGGATCCTGATACACTGTGAAAACCCTGTGCACACCTGGCAGGATCCTGATCCACTGTGAAACCCCCATACACACCTGGCAGGATCCTGATACACTGTGAAACCCCCATACACACCTGGCAGGATCCTGATCCACTGTGAAAACCCCATACACACCTGGCAGGATCCTGTTATACTGTGAAACCCCCTTCACATTTGGCATGATCCTGATACGTAGTGAAACCCCATTCACATCTGGCAGGATCCAGACACACTGTTAAACCCCATACACACCTGGCAGGTTCCTGATAAACTGTGAAATCCCCCAAGCACACCTGGAGGTATCCTGATACACTGTGACAACCCCAATACACACCTGGCAGGATCCTGATCCACTGCGAAAACCCCATACACACCTGGCAGGATCCTGTTAGACTGTGAAACTCCATACACACCTGGCAGGATCCTGATCCACTGTGAAACCCCGTTCACATTTGGCAGGATCCTGATGCACTGTGAAAACCACAAACACACCTGGGAGGAGCCTGATACACTGTGAAAACCCATACACACCTGGCAGGATCCTGATACACTGTGAAACCTTCATACACACCTGGAAGGATCCTGATATACTGTGAAAACCCCAAACACATCTGGCAGAATGCCTATCCACTGTGAAACCCCATACACACCTGGCAGGTTCCTGATTAACTGTGAAACCCCAATACACACCTGGAAGGACCTGATACACTGTGAAAACCCGAAACACATCTGGCAGGATCCTGATCCACTGTGAAACACCATACACACCTGGCAGATCCTGATACACTGTGAAAAACCCATACACACCTGGCAGGATCCTGATACAATGTGAAACGCTCATACACACCTGGCAGGATCCTGATACACTGTGTAAACCCCATACACATCTGGAAGGATCCTGATGCTCTGTGAATACGCCATGCACATCTGGCAGGATCCTGATGCACTGTGAAAACTCCACACACATCTGGCAAGATCCTGATACTCTGTGAAAACCCCCTACACACCTGGCAGGATCCTGATCCACTGTGAAACCCCATTCACACCTGGCAGGATCCTGATAAACTGTGAAACCCACATGCACACCTGACAGGATCCTGATCCACTGTGAAACCCCATACACACCTGGCAGGATCCTGATAAAGTGTGAAAACCACATACACACCTGGCAGGACCCTGATACACTGTGAAAACCCCATACACACAAGGCAGGATCGTGATAAACTGTGAAACCCACATACACACCTGGCAGGATCCTGATACACTGTGAAAACCCCTTACACAACTGGCAGGATCTTGATACACTGTGAAAACCCCATGCACACCTGGCAGGATCCTGATAAACTGTGAAACCCCATACACACGATGCTGGATCCTGAAACACTGTGAAACACCCATACACATCTGTAAGGAGCCTGATGGACTGTGAAAACCCCATACACATCTGGCAGGATCCTGATAAGTTGTGAAACCCACATACACACCTGGCAGGATCCGGATAAACTGTGAAACCCCCATACACACCTGGAAGAATCCGGATACACTGTGAAAACCCCCAAGCACACCTGGAAGGATCCTGATACACTGTGAAAACCCCCATACACACCTGGCAGGATCCTGTTCTACTGTGAAACCCCCTTCACATTTGGCAGGATCCTGATACAATGTGAAACCCCATACACACCTGGCAGGATCCTGATACACTGTGAAAACCCCATACACACCTGATAGGATCCTGATACACTGTGAAACCCCCATGCACACCTGGCAGGATCCTGATCCACTGTGAAAACCCCATACACACCTGGCAGGATCCTTATCCACTGTGAAACCCCGTTCACATTTGGCAGGATCCTGATAAACTGTGAAACCCCCTACACACCTGGCAGGATCCTGATCCACTGTGAAAACCCGTTCACATTTGGCAGGATCCTGATACACTGTGAAAATCCCAAACACACCTGGGAGGATCCTGATATACTGTGAAACCCCATACACACCTGGCAGGAACCTGATACACTGTGAAACCTTCATACACACCTGGAAGGATGCTGATGCACTGTGAAAACCCCAAACACATCTGGCAGGATCCTGATACACTGTGAAACCCCATACACACCTGGCAGGATCCTGATCCACTGTGAAACCACCATACACACCTGGAAGGACCTGATAGACTGTGAAAACCCGAAACACATCTGGCAGGATCCTGATACACTGTGAAACCCCATACACACCTGGCAGGATCCTGATACACTGTGCAACACCCATACACTTCTGGAAGGATCCTGATGCACTGTGAAAACCCCATGCACATCTAGCAGGATCCTGATGCACTGTGAAAATCTCATTCACATCTGGCAGGATCCTGATCCACTGTGAAATCTCCATACACATTTGGCCGGATCCTGATACACTGTGAAAACCCTGTACACACCTGGCAGGATCCTGATCGACTGTGAAACCCCATTCACATCTGGCAGGATCCTGATACGCAGTGAAACCCCATTCACATCTGGCAGGATCCAGGTACACTGTGAAACCCCATATACACCTGGCAGGATCCTGATCCACTGTGAAAACACCATACACAACTGGAGGAATCCGGATACACTGTGAAAACCCCCAAGCACACCTGGAAGGATCCTGATACACTGTGAAAACCCCCATACACACCTGGCAGGATCCTGTTAGACTGTGAAACCCCCTTCACATTTGGCAGGATCCTGATACACTGTGAAACCCCATACACACCTGGCAGGATCCTGATGCACTGTGAAAACCCAAACACACCTGGTAGGATCCTGATACACTGTGAAACCCCCTTCACATTTGGCAGGATCCTGATACACTGTGAAAACCCCAAACACACCTGGGAGGATCCTGATAAACTGTGAAACGCACATGCACACCTGGCAGGATCCAGATCCACTGTGAAACCCCATACACACCTGGCAGGATCCTGATAAACTGTGAAAACCACATACACACCTGGCAGGACACTGATACACTGTGAAAAACCCATACACACCAGGCAAGATCGTGATAAACTGTGAAACCCACATACACACCTGGTAGGATCCTGATACACTGTGAAAACCCCTTACACACCTGGCAGGATCCAGATACACTGTGAAACCTTCATACACACCTGCAAGGATCCTGATACACTGTGAAAACCCCAAACCCATCTGGCAGGATCCTGACACACTGTGAAACCCCATACACACCTGGCAGGATCCTGATCCACTGTGAAACCACCATACACACCTGGAAGGGCCTGATAGACTGTGAAAACCCGAAACACATCTGACAGAATACCGATCCACTGTGAAACCCCACACACACCTGGCAGTATCCTGATCCACTGTGAAACCCCAATACACACCTGGAAGGACCTGATACACTGTGAAAACCCGAAACACATCTGGCAGGATCCTGATCCACTGTGAAACACCATACACACCTGGCAGGATCCTGATACACTGTGAAAAACCCATACACTCCTGGCAGGATCCTGATAAAATGTGAAACGCTCATACACACCTGGCAGGATCCTGATACACTGTGTAACCCCCATACACATCTGGAAGGATCCTGATGCACTGTGAAAACGCCATGCACATCTGGCAGGATCCTGATGCACTGTGAAAACCCCATTCACATCTGGCAGGATCCTGATAAACTGTGAAACCCACAGACACAGCTGGCAGGATCCTGATAATCTGTGAAATCCCTGTCACACCCAGCAGGATCCTGATCCACTGTGAAAACCCCATACACACCTGGCCGGATCCTGATCCACTGTGAAAACTTCATACACATCTGGCAAGATCCTGATACACTGTGAAAACCCCGTACACACCTGGCAGGATCCTGATCCACTGTGAAACCCCATTCACACCTGGCAGGATCCTGATAAACTGTGAAACGCACATACACACCTGGCAGGATCCTGATCCACTGTGAAACCCCATACACACCTGGCAGGATCCTGATAAACTGTGAAAACCACATACACACCTGGCAGGACCCTGATACACTGTGAAAACCCCATACACACCAGGCAGGATCGTGATAAACTGTGAAACCCACATACACACCTGGCAGGATCCTGATACACTGTGAAAACCCCTTACACACCTGGCAGGATCTTGATACACTGTGAAAACCCCATGCACACCTGGCAGGATCCTGATAAACTGTGAAACCCCATACACACGATGCTGGATCCTGAAACACTGTGAAGCACCCATACAAATCTATAAGGAGCCTGATGGACTGTGAAAACCCCATACACATCTGGCAGGATTCTGAGAAACTGTGAAACCCACATACACAACTGGCAGAATCCTGATGCACTGTGAAACCCCTATACACACCTTGCAGGATCCTGATAAACTGTGAAACCCCCATACACACCTGGCAGGATCCTGAAAAACTGTGAAACCCAAATACACACCTGGAAGGATCCTGATACACTGTAAAAGCCCCATACACACCTGTCAATAACCTGATACACAGTGAAAACCCGATACACACCTGGCAGGAACCTGATTAACTGTGAAACCCCATACACACGATGCAGGATCCTGATACACTGTGAAACACCCATACACATCTGGAAGGATCCTGATGCACTGTGAAAACCCCATGCACATTTGGCAGGATCCTGATCCACTGTGAAAAACTCATTCAAATCTGGCAGGATCCTGATCCACTGTGAAATCTCCATACACATCTGGCAGGATCCTGATACGCAGTGAAACCCCATTCACATCTGGCAGGATCCTGATACACTGTGTAACCCCATATACACCTGGCAGGATCCTGATCCACTGTGAAAACCCCATACACACCTGGAAGAATCCGGATACACTGTGAAAACCCCCAAGCACACCTGGAAGGATCCTGATACACTGTGAAAACCCCCATACACACCTGGCAGGATCCTGTTATACTGTGAAACCCCCTTCACATTTGGCAGGAACCTGATACACTGTGAAACCCCATACACACCTGGCAGGATCCTGATCCACTGTGAAAACCCCATACACACCTGATAGGATCCTGACACACTGTGAAACCCCCATACACACCTGGCAGGATCCTGATCCACTGTGAAAACCCCATACACACCTGGCAGGTTTATGTTATACTGTGAATCCCCCATGCACATTTGGCAGGATCCTGAAACACTGCGAAAACCCCATGCACACCTGGCAGGATCCTGATGCACTGTGAAACCCCGTTCACATTTGGCAGGATCCTGATACACTGTGAAACCCCCTACACACCTGGCAGGATCCAGATCCACTGTGAAAACCCCTTCACATTTGGCAGGATCCTGATACACTGTGAAAACCCCAAACACACCTGGGAGGATCCTGATAGACTGTGAAACCCCATACACACCTGGCAGGATCCTGATACACTGTGAAACCTTCATACACACCTGGAAGGATCCTGATACACTGTGAAAACCCCAAACACATCTGGCAGGATCCTGATACACTGTGAAACCCCATACACACCTGGCAGGATCCTGATCCACTGTCAAACCACCGTACACACCTGGAAGGACCTGATAGACTGTGAAAACCCGAAACACATCTGGCAGGATCCTGATCCACTGTGAAACACCATACACACCTGGCAGGATCCTGATACACTGTGAAACACCCATGCACATCTGGAAGGATCCTGATGCACTGTGAAATCTCCATACACATTTGGCCGGATCCTGATACACTGTGAAAACCCTGTGCACACCTGGCAGGATCCTGATCCACTGTGAAACCCCATTCACATCTGGCAGGATCCTGATACGCAGTGAAACCCCATTCACATCTGGCAGGATCCAGATACACTGTGAAACCCCATATACACCTGGCAGGATCCTGATCCACTGTGAAAACCCCATACACACCTGGAAGAATCCGAAAACACTGTGAAAACCCCCAAGCACACCTGGAAGGATCCTGATACACTGTGAAAACCCCCATACACACCTGGCAGGATCCTGTTAGACTGTGAAACCCCCTTCACATTTGGCAGGATCCTGATACACTGTGAAATCCCCAAACACACCTGGGAGGATCCTGATACACTGTGAAACCCCATACACACCTGGCAGGATCCAGATACAATGTGAAACCTTCATACACACCTGGAAGGATCCTGATACACAGTGAAAACCCCAAACACACCTGGAAGGATCCTGATACACTGTGAAAACCCCAAACACATCTGGCAGGATCCTGACACACTGTGAAACACCATACATACCTGGCAGGATCCTGATACACTGTGAAAAACCCATACACTCCTGGCAGGATCCTGATAAAATGTGAAACGCTCATACACACCTGGCAGGATCCTGATACACTGTGTAACCCCCATACACATCTGGAAGGATCCTGATGCACTGTGAAAACGCCATGCACATCTGGCAGGATCCTGATGCACTGTGAAAACCCCATTCACATCTGGCAGGATCCTGATAAACTGTGAAACCCACAGACACAGCTGGCAGGATCCTGATAATCTGTGAAATCCCTGTCACACCCAGCAGGATCCTGATCCACTGTGAAAACCCCATACACACCTGGCCGGATCCTGATCCACTGTGAAAACTTCATACACATCTGGCAAGATCCTGATACACTGTGAAAACCCCGTACACACCTGGCAGGATCCTGATCCACTGTGAAACCCCATTCACACCTGGCAGGATCCTGATAAACTGTGAAACGCACATACACACCTGGCAGGATCCTGATCCACTGTGAAACCCCATACACACCTGGCAGGATCCTGATAAACTGTGAAAACCACATACACACCTGGCAGGACCCTGATACACTGTGAAAACCCCATACACACCAGGCAGGATCGTGATAAACTGTGAAACCCACATACACACCTGGCAGGATCCTGATACACTGTGAAAACCCCTTACACACCTGGCAGGATCTTGATACACTGTGAAAACCCCATGCACACCTGGCAGGATCCTGATAAACTGTGAAACCCCATACACACGATGCTGGATCCTGAAACACTGTGAAGCACCCATACAAATCTATAAGGAGCCTGATGGACTGTGAAAACCCCATACACATCTGGCAGGATTCTGAGAAACTGTGAAACCCACATACACAACTGGCAGAATCCTGATGCACTGTGAAACCCCTATACACACCTTGCAGGATCCTGATAAACTGTGAAACCCCCATACACACCTGGCAGGATCCTGAAAAACTGTGAAACCCAAATACACACCTGGAAGGATCCTGATACACTGTAAAAGCCCCATACACACCTGTCAATAACCTGATACACAGTGAAAACCCGATACACACCTGGCAGGAACCTGATTAACTGTGAAACCCCATACACACGATGCAGGATCCTGATACACTGTGAAACACCCATACACATCTGGAAGGATCCTGATGCACTGTGAAATCCCCATGCACATTTGGCAGGATCCTGATCCACTGTGAAAAACTCATTCAAATCTGGCAGGATCCTGAGCCACTGTGAAATCTCCATACACATCTGGCAGGATCCTGATACGCAGTGAAACCCCATTCACATCTGGCAGGATCCTGATACACTGTGTAACCCCATATACACCTGGCAGGATCCTGATCCACTGTGAAAACCCCATACACACCTGGAAGAATCCGGATACACTGTGAAAACCCCCAAGCACACCTGGAAGGATCCTGATACACTGTGAAAACCCCCATACACACCTGGCAGGATCCTGTTATACTGTGAAACCCCCTTCACATTTGGCAGGAACCTGATACACTGTGAAACCCCATACACACCTGGCAGGATCCTGATCCACTGTGAAAACCCCATACACACCTGATAGGATCCTGACACACTGTGAAACCCCCATACACACCTGGCAGGATCCTGATCCACTGTGAAAACCCCATACACACCTGGCAGGTTTATGTTATACTGTGAATCCCCCATGCACATTTGGCAGGATCCTGAAACACTGCGAAAACCCCATGCACACCTGGCAGGATCCTGATGCACTGTGAAACCCCGTTCACATTTGGCAGGATCCTGATACACTGTGAAACCCCCTACACACCTGGCAGGATCCAGATCCACTGTGAAAACCCCTTCACATTTGGCAGGATCCTGATACACTGTGAAAACCCCAAACACACCTGGGAGGATCCTGATAGACTGTGAAACCCCATACACACCTGGCAGGATCCTGATACACTGTGAAACCTTCATACACATCTGGAAGGATCCTGATACACTGTGAAAACCCCAAACACATCTGGCAGGATCCTGATACACTGTGAAACCCCATACACACCTGGCAGGATCCTGATCCACTGTCAAACCACCGTACACACCTGGAAGGACCTGATAGACTGTGAAAACCCGAAACACATCTGGCAGGATCCTGATCCACTGTGAAACACCATACACACCTGGCAATATCCTGATACACTGTGAAACACCCATGCACATCTGGAAGGATCCTGATGCACTGTGAAATCTCCATACACATTTGGCCGGATCCTGATACACTGTGAAAACCCTGTGCACACCTGGCAGGATCCTGATCCACTGTGAAACCCCATTCACATCTGGCAGGATCCTGATACGCAGTGAAACCCCATTCACATCTGGCAGGATCCAGATACACTGTGAAACCCCATATACACCTGGCAGGATCCTGATCCACTGTGAAAACCCCATACACACCTGGAAGAATCCGAAAACACTGTGAAAACCCCCAAGCACACCTGGAAGGATCCTGATACACTGTGAACACCCCCATACACACCTGGCAGGATCCTGTTAGACTGTGAAACCCGCTTCACATTTGGCAGGATCCTGATACACTGTGAAATCCCCAAACACACCTGGGAGGATCCTGATACACTGTGAAACCCCATACACACCTGGCAGGATCCAGATACAATGTGAAACCTCATACACACCTGGAAGGATCCTGATCCACTGTGAAAACCCAAACACACCTGGTAGGATCCTGATACACTGTGAAACCCCCATACACACCTGGCAGGATCCTGATCCACTGTGAAACACCATAAACACCTGGCAGGATCCTGTTATACTGTGAAACCCCCTTCACATTTGGCAGGATCCTGATCCACTGTGAAATCCCCAAACACACCTGGGAGGATCCTGATACACTGTGAAACCCCATACACACCTGGCAGGATCCAGATACAATGTGAAACCTTCATACACACCTGGAAGGATCCTGATACACTGTGAAAACCCCAAACACACCTGGAAGGATCCTGATACACTGTGAAAACCCCAAACACATCTGGCAGGATCCTGACACACTGTGAAACTCCATACACACCTGGCAGGATCCTGATCCACTGTGAAACCACCATACACACCTGGAAGGACCTGATAGACTGTGAGAACACGAAACACATCTGGCAGTCTCCTGATATACTGTGAAACCCCCCTCACACCTGGCAGATCCTGATACACTGTGAAAAACCCATACACACCTGGCAGGATCCTGATACAATGTGAAACGCTCATGCACACCTGGCAGGATCCTGATACACTTGTAACCCCCTTACACATCTGGAAGGATCCTGATGCACTGTGAAAACCCCATGCACATCTGGCAGGATCCTGATGCACTGTGAAAGCTCCATTCACATCTGGCAGGATCCTGATAAACTGTGAAACCCACATACACACCTGGCAGGATCCTGATAATCTGTGAAATCCCTGATACACCAGGCAGGATCCTGATCCACTGTGAAAACCCCATACACACCTGGCAGGATCCTGATCCACTGTGAAAACTCCATACACATCTGGCAAGATCCTGATACTCTGTGAAAACCCCGTACACACCTGGCAGGATCCTGATCCTCTGTGAAACCCCATTCACATCTGGCAGGATCCTGATAAACTGTGAATCCCACATGCATGCCTGGCAGGATCCTGATCCACTGTGAAACCCCATACACACCAGGCGTGATCCTGATAAACTGTGAAAACCACATACACACCAGGCAGGATCCTGATAAACTGTGAAACCCACATACACATCTGGCAGGATCCTGATACACTGTCAAAACCGCATACACACCTGGCAGGATCCTGATACACTGTGAAAACCCCATGCACACCTGGCAGGATCCTGATAAACTGTGGAAGCCCATACACACGATGCAGGATCCTGGTACACTGTGAAACACCCATACACATCTGGAAGGGTCCTGATGGACTGTGAAAACCCCATACACATCTGGCAGGATACTGATGCACCGTGAAAACCCCATTCACACCTGGCAGGGTCCTGATAAACTGTGAAAACCCCATGCACACCTGGCAGGATCCTGATGCACTGTGAATCCACCATACACACCTGGAAGGACCTGATAGACTGTGAAAACCCGAAACACATCTGGCAGGATCCTGATCCACTGGGAAACACCATACACACCTGGCAGGATCCTGATACACTGTGAAACACCCATGCACATCTGGAAGGATCCTGATGCACTGTGAAAACCCTATTCACATCTGGCAGGATCCTGAAAAACTGTGAAACCCCCATGCACACCTGGCAGGGTCCTGATAAACTGTGAAGACCCCATGCACACCTGGCAGGATCCTGATGCACTGTGAAACCCCGTTCACATTTGGCAGGATCCTGATACACTGTGAAACCCTCTACACACCTGGCAGGATCCTGATCCACTGTGAAAACCCGTTCACATTTGGCAGGATCCTGATACACTGTGAAAACCCCAAACACACCTGGGAGGATTCTGATAGACTGTGAAACCCCATACACACCTGGCAGGATCCTGATACACTGTGAAACCTTCATACACACCTGGAAGGATCCTGATAGACTGTGAAAACCCGAAACACATGTGGCAGGATCCTGATACACTGTGAAACCCCATACACACCTGGCAGGATCCTGATACACTGTGAAACACTCATACACATCTGGAAAGATCTTGATGCACTGTGAAAACCCCATGCACATCTGGCAGGATCCTGATGCACTGTGAAAATCTCATTCACATCTGGCAGGATCCTGATCCACTGTGAAATCTCCATACACATTTGGCCGGATCCTGATACACTGTGAAAACCCTGTGCACACCAGGCAGGATCCTGATCCACTGTGAAACCCCATTCACAGCTGGCAGGATCCTGATACGCAGTGAAACCCCATTCACATCTGGCAGGATCCAGATGCACTGTGAAACCCCATATACACCTGGCAGGATCCTGATCCACTGTGAAAACCCCATACACACCTGGAAGATTCCGGATACACTGTGAAAACCCCCAAGCACACCTGGAAGGATCCTGATACACTGTGAACACCCCCATACACACCTGGCAGGATCCTGTTATACTGTGAAACCCCCTTCACATTTGGCAGGATCCTGATACACTGTGAAACCCCATACACACCTGGCAGGATCCTGATCCACTGTGAAAACCCAAACACACCTGGTAGGATCCTGATACACTGTGAAACCCCCATACACACCTGGCAGGATCCTGATCCACTGTGAAAACCCCATACACACCTGGCAGGATCCTGTTGTACTGTGAAACCCCCTTCACATTTGGCAGGATCCTGATCCACTGTGAAAACCCCAAACACATCTGGCAGGATCCTGATACACTGTGAAACTCCATACACACCTGGCAGGATCCTGATCCAATGTGAAACCACCATACACACCTGGAAGGACCTGATAGACTGTGAAAACCCGAAACACATCTGGCAGGATCCTGATATACTGTGAAACCCCCCCACACACCTGTCAGATCCTGATACACTGTGAAAAACCCATACACACCTGGCAGGATCCTGATACAATGTGAAACGCTCATGCACACCTGGCAGGATCCTGATATACTGTGAAACCCCCTTCACATTTGGCAGGATCCTGATACACTGTGAAACCCCATACACACCTGGCAGGATCCTGATCCACTGTGAAAACCCAAACACACCTGGTAGGATCCTGATACACTGTGAAACCCCCATACACACCTGGCAGGATCCTGATCCACTGTGAAAACCCCATACACACCTGGCAGGATCCTGTTATACTGTGAAACCCCCTTCGCATTTGGCAGAATCCTGATCCACTGTGAAAACCCCAAACACATCTGGCAGGATCCTGATACACTGTGAAACTCCATACACACCTGGCAGGATCCTGATCCACTGTGAAACCACCATACACACCTGGCAGGACCTGATGGACTATGAAAACCCGAAAAACATCTGGCAGGATCCTGATATACTGTGAAACCCCCCACACACCTGGCAGATCCTGATACACTGTGAAAAACCCATACACACCTGGCAGGATCCTGATACAATGTGAAACGCTCATGAACACCTGGCAGGATCCTGATACACTGTGTAACCCCCTTACACACCTGGAAGGATCCTGATGCACTGTGAAAACCCCATGCATATCTGGCAGGATCCTGATGCACTGTGAAAGCTCCATTCACATCTGGCAGGATCCTAATAAACTGTGAAAGCCACATACACACCTGGCATGATCCTGATAATCTGTGAAATCCCTGATACACCAGGCAGGATCCTGATCCACTGTGAAAACCCCATTCACATCTGGCAGGATCCTGATAAACTGTGAAACCCACATGCACACCTGGCAGGATCCTGATCCACTGTGAAACCCCATACACACCAGGCATGATCCTGATAAACTGTGAAAACCACATACACACCAGGCAGAATCCTGATAATCTGTGAAACCCACATACACATCTGGCAGGATCCTGATACACTGTCAAAACCCCATACACACCTGGCAGGATACTGATACACTGTGAAAACCCCATACACACCTGGCAGGATCCTGATAAACTGTGGAAGCCCATACACACGATGCAGGATCCTGGTACACTGTGAAACACCCATACACATCTGGAAGGGTCCTGATGGACTGTGAAAACCCCATGCACATCTGGCAGGATACTGATGCACCGTGAAAACCCCATTCACATCTGGCAGGATCCTGAAAATCTGTGAAACCCCCATACACACCTGGCAGGGTCCTGATAAACTGTGAAACCCCAATGCACACCTGGCAGGATACTGATAAACTGTGAAAACCCCAGACACACCTGGCAGGATCCTGATAAACTGTGAAACCCACATACACACCTGGCAGGATCCTGATACACTGTGCAAATCCCATAAACACCTGGCAGCATCCTGATACACTGTGAAAACCCCATACAAACCTGGCAGGATCCTGATAAACTGTGAAACCCCAAACACACGATGCAGGATCCGGATACACTGTGAAACGCCCATACACATCTGGAAGGATTCTGATGCACTGTAAAATCCCCATACACATCTGGAAGGATCCTGATACACTGTGAAATCTCCATTCACATCTGGCAGGATCCTGATACACTGTGAAAACCCCATTCACATCTGGCAGGATCCTGATACGCAGTGAAACCCCATTCGCATCTGGCAGGATACTGATACACTGTGCAACCCCATACACACCTGCCAGGATACTGATCCACGGTGAAATCTCCACACACACCTGGAAGGATCCGGATACACTGAGAAAACCCCCATACACACCTGGAAGGATCCTGATACACTGTGAAAACCCCCATCTACACCTGGCAGGATCCTGATCCACTGTGAAAACCCCATGCACACCTGGCAGGATCCTGATGCACTGTGAAACCCCGTTCACATTGGGCAGGATCCTGATACACTGTGAAACCCGCTACACACCTGGCAGGATCCTGATCCACTGTGAAAACCCGTTCACATTTGGCAGGATCCTGATACACTGTGAAAACCCCAAACACACCTGGGAGGATTCTGATAGACTGTGAAACCCCATACACACCTGGCAGGATCCTGATACACTGTGAAACCTTCATACACACCTGGAAGGATCCTGATAGACTGTGAAAACCCGAAACACATGTGGCAGGATCCTGATACACTGTGAAACCCCATACACACCTGGCAGGATCCTGATACACTGTGAAACACTCATACACATCTGGAAAGATCTTGATGCACTGTGAAAACCCCATGCACATCTGGCAGGATCCTGATGCACTGTGAAAATCTCATTCACATCTGGCAGGATCCTGATCCACTGTGAAATCTCCATACACATTTGGCCGGATCCTGATACACTGTGAAAACCCTGTGCACACCAGGCAGGATCCTGATCCACTGTGAAACCCCATTCACAGCTGGCAGGATCCTGATACGCAGTGAAACCCCATTCACATCTGGCAGGATCCAGATGCACTGTGAAACCCCATATACACCTGGCAGGATCCTGATCCACTGTGAAAACCCCATACACACCTGGAAGATTCCGGATACACTGTGAAAACCCCCAAGCACACCTGGAAGGATCCTGATACACTGTGAACACCCCCATACACACCTGGCAGGATCCTGTTATACTGTGAAACCCCCTTCACATTTGGCAGGATCCTGATACACTGTGAAACCCCATACACACCTGGCAGGATCCTGATCCACTGTGAAAACCCAAACACACCTGGTAGGATCCTGATACACTGTGAAACCCCCATACACACCTGGCAGGATCCTGATCCACTGTGAAAACCCCATACACACCTGGCAGGATCCTGTTGTACTGTGAAACCCCCTTCACATTTGGCAGGATCCTGATCCACTGTGAAAACCCCAAACACATCTGGCAGGATCCTGATACACTGTGAAACTCCATACACACCTGGCAGGATCCTGATCCAATGTGAAACCACCATACACACCTGGAAGGACCTGATAGACTGTGAAAACCCGAAACACATCTGGCAGGATCCTGATATACTGTGAAACCCCCCCACACACCTGTCAGATCCTGATACACTGTGAAAAACCCATACACACCTGGCAGGATCCTGATACAATGTGAAACGCTCATGCACACCTGGCAGGATCCTGATATACTATGAAACCCCCTTCACATTTGGCAGGATCCTGATACACTGTGAAACCCCATACACACCTGGCAGGATCCTGATCCACTGTGAAAACCCAAACACACCTGGTAGGATCCTGATACACTGTGAAACCCCCATACACACCTGGCAGGATCCTGATCCACTGTGAAAACCCCATACACACCTGGCAGGATCCTGTTATACTGTGAAACCCCCTTCACATTTGGCAGAATCCTGATCCACTGTGAAAACCCCAAACACATCTGGCAGGATCCTGATACACTGTGAAACCCCATACACACCTGGCAGGATCCTGATCCACTGTGAAACCACCATACACACCTGGCAGGACCTGATGGACTATGAAAACCCGAAAAACATCTGGCAGGATCCTGATATACTGTGAAACCCCCCACACACCTGGCAGATCCTGATACACTGTGAAAAACCCATACACACCTGGCAGGATCCTGATACAATGTGAAACGCTCATGCACACCTGGCTGGATCCTGATACACTGTGTAACCCCCTTACACACCTGGAAGGATCCTGATGCACTGTGAAAACCCCATGCATATCTGGCAGGATCCTGATGCACTGTGAAAGCTCCATTCACATCTGGCAGGATCCTAATAAACTGTGAAAGCCACATACACACCTGGCAGGATCCTGATAATCTGTGAAATCCCTGATACACCAGGCAGGATCCTGATCCACTGTGAAAACCCCATACACAGCTGGCAGGATCCTGATCCACTGTGAAAACTCCATACACATCTGGCAAGATCCTGATACTCTGTGAAAACCCCGTACACACCAGGCAGGATCCTGATCCTCTGTGAAACCCCATTCACATCTGGCAGGATCCTGATAAACTGTGAAACCCACATGCACACCTGGCAGGATCCTGATCCACTGTGAAACCCCATACACACCAGGCATGATCCTGATAAACTGTGAAAACCACATACACACCAGGCAGAATCCTGATAATCTGTGAAACCCACATACACATCTGGCAGGATCCTGATACACTGTCAAAACCCCATACACACCTGGCAGGATACTGATACACTGTGAAAACCCCATACACACCTGGCAGGATCCTGATAAACTGTGGAAGCCCATACACACGATGCAGGATCCTGGTACACTGTGAAACACCCATACACATCTGGAAGGGTCCTGATGGACTGTGAAAACCCCATGCACATCTGGCAGGATACTGATGCACCGTGAAAACCCCATTCACATCTGGCAGGATCCTGAAAATCTGTGAAACCCCCATACACACCTGGCAGGGTCCTGATAAACTGTGAAACCCCAATGCACACCTGGCAGGATACTGATAAACTGTGAAAACCCCAGACACACCTGGCAGGATCCTGATAAACTGTGAAACCCACATACACACCTGGCAGGATCCTGATACACTGTGCAAATCCCATAAACACCTGGCAGCATCCTGATACACTGTGAAAACCCCATACAAACCTGGCAGGATCCTGATAAACTGTGAAACCCCAAACACACGATGCAGGATCCGGATACACTGTGAAACGCCCATACACATCTGGAAGGATTCTGATGCACTGTAAAAGACCCATACACATCTGGAAGGATCCTGATACACTGTGAAATCTCCATTCACATCTGGCAGGATCCTGATACACTGTGAAAACCCCATTCACATCTGGCAGGATCCTGATACGCAGTGAAACCCCATTCGCATCTGGCAGGATACTGATACACTGTGCAACCCCATACACACCTGCCAGGATACTGATCCACGGTGAAATCTCCACACACACCTGGAAGGATCCGGATACACTGAGAAAACCCCCATACACACCTGGAAGGATCCTGATACACTGTGAAAACCCCCATCTACACCTGGCAGGATCCTGATCCACTGTGAAAACCCCATGCACACCTGGCAGGATCCTGATGCACTGTGAAACCCCGTTCACATTGGGCAGGATCCTGATACACTGTGAAACCCGCTACACACCTGGCAGTATCCTGATCCACTGTGAAAACCCGTTCACATTTGGCAGGATCCTGATACACAGTGAAAACCCCAAACACACCTGGGAGGATCCTGATAGACTGTGAAACCCCATACAAAAATGGCAGGATCCTGATACACTGTGAAATCTTCATACACACCAGGAAGGATCCTGAAACACTGTGAAAACCCCAAACACATCTGGCAGGATCCTGATACACTGTGAAACCACATACACACCTGGCAGGATCCTGATCCACTGTGAAACCACCATACACACCTGGAAGGACCTGATAGACTGTTAAAACCCGAAACACATCTGGCAGGATCCTGATGCACTGTGAAAATCTCATTCACATCTGGCAGGATCCTGATCCACTGTGAAATCTCCATACACATTTGGCAGAATCCGGATACACTGTGAAAACCCCCATACACACCCGGCAGGATCCTGTTATACTGTGAAACCCCCTTCACATTTGGCAGGATCCTGATACACTGTGAAACCCCATACACACCTGGCAGGATCCTGATCCACTGTGAAAATCCAAACACACCTGGTAGGATCCTGATACACTGTGAAAACCCCATACACACCTGGCAGGATCCTGTTATACTGTGAAACCCCCTTCACATTTGGCAGGATCCTGATACACTGTGAAAACCCCAAACACACCTGGGAGGATCCTGATACACTGTGAAACCCCATACACACCTGGCAGGATCCAGATACACTGTGAAACCTTCATACACACCTGGAAGGATCCTGATGCACTGTGAAAACCCCAAACACATCTGGCAGGATCCTGATACACTGTGAAACCCCATACACACCTGGCAGGATCCTGATCCACTGTGAAACCACCATACACACCTGGAAGGACCTGATAGACTGTGAAAACCCGAAACACATCTGGCAGGATCCTGATATACTGTGAAACCCCCCACACACCTGGCAGATCCTGATACGCTGTGAAAAACCCATACACACCTGGCAGGATCCTGATACACTGTGAAACCCCCATACACACCTGGCAGCATACTGATAAACTGTGCAACCCACATACACACCTGGCAGGATCCTGATAAACTGTGAAAGCTCCATTCACATCTGGCAGGATCCTGATAAACTGTGAAACCCACATAAACACCTGGCAGGATCCTAATAATCTGTGAAATCCCTGACACACCAGGCAGGATCCTGATTCACTGTGAAAACCCCATACACACCTGGCAGGATCCTGATCCACTGTGAAAACTCCATACACATCTGGCAAGATCCTGATTCTCTGTGAAAACCCCGTACACACCTGGCAGGATCCTGTTCCTCTGTGAAACGGATCCTGTTCCTCTGTGAAGCCCCATTCACATCTGGCAGGAACCTGATAAACTGTGAAACCCACATGCAGTCCTGGCAGGATCCTGATCCACTGTGAAACCCCATACACACCAGGCATGATCCTGATAAACTGTGAAAACCACATACACACCAGGCAGGATCCTGATAAACTGTGAAACCCACATACACATCTGGCAGGATCCTGATACACTGTCAAAACCCCATACACACCTGGCAGGATCCTGATACACTGTGAAAACCCCATACACACCTGGCAGGATCCTGATAAACTGTGAAAACCCCATACACATCTGGCAGGATACTGATGCACCCTGAAAACCCCATTCACATCTGGCAGGATCCTGAAAAACTGTGAAACCCACATACACACCTGGCAGGGTCCTGATAAACTGTGAAACCCCCATGCACACCTGGCAGGATCCTGATAAACTGTGAAAACCCCAGACACACCTGGCAGGATCCTAATAAACCGTGAAACCCACATACACACCTGGCAGGATCCTGATACACTGTGCAAACCCCATGAACACCTGGCAGTATCCTGATAAACTGTGAAAACCCCATACATACCTGGCAGGATCCTGATGAACTGTGAAACCCCAAACACACGATACAGGATCCTGATACACTGTGAAACGCCCATACACATCTGGAAGGATTCTGATGCACTGTGAAATCCCCATACACATCTGGCAGGATCCTGATCCACTGTGAAATCTCCATTCACATCTGGCAGGATCCTGATACACTGTGAAAACCCCGTACACACCTGGCAGGATCCTGATCCACTGTGAAACCCCATTCACATCTGGCAGGATCCTGATACGCAGTGAAACCCCATTCGCATCTGGCAGGATACTGATACACTGTGCAACCCCATACACACCTGCCAGGATCCTGATCCACTGTGAAATCCCCACACACACCTGGCAGGATCCTGATCCACTGTGAAAACCCCATACACACCTGGCAGGATCCTGTTATACTGTGAAACCCCGTTGACATTTGACAGGATCCTGATACACTGTGAAACCCCTTTCACATTTGGCAGGATCCTGATACACTGTGAAACCCCATACACACCTGGCAGGATCCTGATCCACTGTGAAACCCCGTTCACATTTGGCAGGATCCTGATACACTGTGAAAACCCAAACACACCTGGGAGGATCCTGATACACTGTGAAACCGCATACACACCTGAAAGGATTCGGATACACTGTGAAAACCCCCATACACACATGGAAGGATCCTGATACACTGTGAAAACCCCCATACACACCTGGCAGAATCCTGATCTACTGTGAAAACCCCATACACACCTGGCAGGATCCTGTTATACTGTGAAACCCCCTTCACATTTGGCAGGATCCTGATACACTGTGAAACCCCATACACACCTGGAAGGATCCCATTCCACTGTGAAACCCCTTTCACATTTGGCAGGATCCTGATACACTGTGAAACCCCGTTCACATTTGGCAGGATCCTGATACACTGTGAAACCCCAAGCACACCTGGCAGGATCCTGATCTACTGTGAAACCCCGTTCACATTTGGCAGGATCCTGATACACTGTGAAAACCCCAAACACACCTGGGAGGATCCTGATACACTGTGAAAACCCCATACACACCTGGCAGGTTGCTGATCCACTGTGAAAACCCCATACACACCTGGCAGGATCCTGTTATACTGTGAAACCTCCTTCACATTTGGCAGGATCCTGATACACTGTGAAACCCCCTACACACCTGGCAGGATCCTGATCCACTGTGAAATCCCGTTCACATTTGGCAGGATCCTGATAAACTGTGAAACCCCCTACACACCTGGCAGGATCCTGATCCACTGTGAAATCCCGTTCACATTTGGCAGGATCCTGATAAACTGTGAAAACCCCAAACACACCTGGGAGGATCCTGATACACTGCGAAACCCCATACACACCTGGCAGGATCCTGATACACTGTGAAACCTTCAATCACACCTGGAAGGATCCTGATACACTGTGAAAACCCAAACACATCTGGCAGGATCCTGATACACTGTGAAAACCCCAGACACACCTGGCAAGATCCTGATCCACTGTGAAACGCTCATGCACATCTGGAAGGATCCTGATAAACTGTGAAAACCCCATACACACCTGGCAGGATCCTGATACACTTTGAAAACCCCAGACACACCTGGCAGGATCCTGATAGACTGTGAAAACCCCATACACAACTGGCAGGATCCTGATAGACTGTGAAACACCCATACACACCTGGCAGTTTCCTGATAAACTGTGAAACCCCCATACACACCTGGCAGGATACTGATAAACTGTGAAACACACATGCACACCTGGCAGGATACTGATACACTGTGAAAACCCGATACACACCTGGCAGGATCCTGATGAACTGTGAAACCCACATAAACACCTGACAGGACCCTGATAAACTGTGAAACCCCCATACACACCTGGCAGGATCCTGATACACTGTGAAAAACCCATACACACCTGTCAGGATCCTGATACACTGTGAAAACCCCAGACACACCTGGCAGCATACTGATAAACTGTGCAACCCACATACACACCTGGCAGGATCCTGATAAACTGTGAAACCCCCATACACATCTGGCAGGATCCTGATAAACTGTGACACCCACATACACACCTGGCAGGATCCTGATAACTGTGAAACCCCCATACACACCTGGCAGGATCCTGATACTCTGTGAAAACCCCATACACACGTGGCAGGATCCTGATCCACTGTGAAACCCCAGACACACCAGGCAGGATCCTGATAAACTGTGAAACCCACATAAACACCAGGCAGGATCCTGATAAACTCTGAAACCCACATACACACCTGCTGGATCCTGATATACTGTGAAACCACATACACACCTGGCAGGATCCTGATCCACTGTGAAACCACCATACACACCTGGAAGGACCTGATAGACTGTTAAAACCCGAAACACATCTGGCAGGATCCTGATGCACTGTGAAAATCTCATTCACATCTGGCAGGATCCTGATCCACTGTGAAATCTCCATACACATTTGGCAGAATCCGGATACACTGTGAAAACCCCCATACACACCCGGTAGGATCCTGTTATACTGTGAAACCCCCTTCACATTTGGCAGGATCCTGATACACTGTGAAACCCCATACACACCTGGCAGGATCCTGATCCACTGTGAAAATCCAAACACACCTGGTAGGATCCTGATACACTGTGAAAACCCCATACACACCTGGCAGGATCCTGTTATACTGTGAAACCCCCTTCACATTTGGCAGGATCCTGATACACTGTGAAAACCCCAAACACACCTGGGAGGATCCTGATACACTGTGAAACCCCATACACACCTGGCAGGATCCAGATACACTGTGAAACCTTCATACACACCTGGAAGGATCCTGATGCACTGTGAAAACCCCAAACACATCTGGCAGGATCCTGATATACTGTGAAACCCCATACACACCTGGCAGGATCCTGATCCACTGTGAAACCACCATACACACCTGGAAGGACCTGATAGACTGTGAAAACCCGAATCACATCTGGCAGGATCCTGATATACTGTGAAACCCCCCACACACCTGGCAGATCCTGATACACTGTGAAAAACCCATACACACCTGGCAGGATCCTGATACTCTGTGAAAACCCCATACACACGTGGCAGGATCCTGATCCACTGTGAAAACTCCATACACATCTGGCAAGATCCTGATTCTCTGTGAAAACCCCGTACACACCTGGCAGGATCCTGTTCCTCTGTGAAACGGATCCTGTTCCTCTGTGAAGCCCCATTCACATCTGGCAGGAACCTGATAAACTGTGAAACCCACATGCAGTCCTGGCAGGATCCTGATCCACTGTGAAACCCCATACACACCAGGCATGATCCTGATAAACTGTGAAAACCACATACACACCAGGCAGGATCCTGATAAACTGTGAAACCCACATACACATCTGGCAGGATCCTGATACACTGTCAAAACCCCATACACACCTGGCAGGATCCTGATACACTGTGAAAACCCCATACACACCTGGCAGGATCCTGATAAACTGTGAAAACCCCATACACATCTGGCAGGATACTGATGCACCCTGAAAACCCCATTCACATCTGGCAGGATCCTGAAAAACTGTGAAACCCACATACACACCTGGCAGGGTCCTGATAAACTGTGAAACCCCCATGCACACCTGGCAGGATCCTGATAAACTGTGAAAACCCCAGACACACCTGGCAGGATCCTAATAAACCGTGAAACCCACATACACACCTGGCAGGATCCTGATACACTGTGCAAACCCCATGAACACCTGGCAGTATCCTGATAAACTGTGAAAACCCCATACATACCTGGCAGGATCCTGATGAACTGTGAAACCCCAAACACACGATACAGGATCCTGATACACTGTGAAACGCCCATACACATCTGGAAGGATTCTGATGCACTGTGAAATCCCCATACACATCTGGCAGGATCCTGATCCACTGTGAAATCCCCATACACATCTGGCAGGATCCTGATCCACTGTGAAACCCCATTCACATCTGGCAGGATCCTGATACGCAGTGAAACCCCATTCGCATCTGGCAGGATACTGATACACTGTGCAACCCCATACACACCTGCCAGGATCCTGATCCACTGTGAAATCCCCACACACACCTGGCAGGATCCTGATCCACTGTGAAAACCCCATACACACCTGGCAGGATCCTGTTATACTGTGAAACCCCGTTGACATTTGACAGGATCCTGATACACTGTGAAACCCCTTTCACATTTGGCAGGATCCTGATACACTGTGAAACCCCATACACACCTGAAAGGATTCGGATACACTGTGAAAACCCCCATACACACATGGAAGGATCCTGATACACTGTGAAAACCCCCATACACACCTGGCAGAATCCTGATCTACTGTGAAAACCCCATACACACCTGGCAGGATCCTGTTATACTGTGAAACCCCCTTCACATTTGGCAGGATCCTGATACACTGTGAAACCCCATACACACCTGGAAGGATCCTGATCCACTGTGAAACCCCTTTCACATTTGGCAGGATCCTGATACACTGTGAAACCCCGTTCACATTTGGCAGGATCCTGATACACTGTGAAACCCCAAGCACACCTGGCAGGATCCTGATCTACTGTGAAACCCCGTTCACATTTGGCAGGATCCTGATACACTGTGAAAACCCCAAACACACCTGGGAGGATCCTGATACACTGTGAAAACCCCATACACACCTGGCAGGTTGCTGATCCACTGTGAAAACCCCATACACACCTGGCAGGATCCTGTTATACTGTGAAACCTCCTTCACATTTGGCAGGATCCTGATACACTGTGAAACCCCCTACACACCTGGCAGGATCCTGATCCACTGTGAAATCCCGTTCACATTTGGCAGGATCCTGATAAACTGTGAAACCCCCTACACACCTGGCAGGATCCTGATCCACTGTGAAATCCCGTTCACATTTGGCAGGATCCTGATAAACTGTGAAAACCCCAAACACACCTGGGAGGATCCTGATACACTGCGAAACCCCATACACACCTGGCAGGATCCTGATACAATGTGAAACCTTCAATCACACCTGGAAGGATCCTGATACACTGTGAAAACCCAAACACATCTGGCAGGATCCTGATACACTGTGAAAACCCCAGACACACCTGGCAAGATCCTGATCCACTGTGAAACGCTCATGCACATCTGGAAGGATCCTGATAAACTGTGAAAACCCCATACACACCTGGCAGGATCCTGATACACTTTGAAAACCCCAGACACACCTGGCAGGATCCTGATAGACTGTGAAAACCCCATACACAACTGGCAGGATCCTGATAGACTGTGAAACACCCATACACACCTGGCAGTTTCCTGATAAACTGTGAAACCCCCATACACACCTGGCAGGATACTGATAAACTGTGAAACACACATGCACACCTGGCAGGATACTGATACACTGTGAAAACCCGATACACACCTGGCAGGATCCTGATGAACTGTGAAACCCACATAAACACCTGACAGGACCCTGATAAACTGTGAAACCCCCATACACACCTGGCAGGATCCTGATACACTGTGAAAAACCCATACACACCTGTCAGGATCCTGATACACTGTGAAACCCCCATACACACCTGGCAGCATACTGATAAACTGTGCAACCCACATACACACCTGGCAGGATCCTGATAAACTGTGAAACCCCCATACACATCTGGCAGGATCCTGATAAACTGTGACACCCACATACACACCTGGCAGGATCCTGATAACTGTGAAACCCCCATACACACCTGGCAGGATCCTGATACTCTGTGAAAACCCCATACACACGTGGCAGGATCCTGATCCACTGTGAAACCCCATACACACCAGGCAGGATCCTGATAAACTGTGAAACCCACATAAACACCAGGCAGGATCCTGATAAACTCTGAAACCCACATACACACCTGCTGGATCCTGATATACTATGAAACCCCATACACACGTGGCAGGCTCCTGATACACTGTGAAACACCCATACACATCTGGAAGGATCCTGATGCACTGTGAAAACCCCATACACATCTGGCAGGATCCTGATGCACTGTGAAAACCCCACTCACATCTGGCAGGATCCGGATAAACTGTGAAACCCACATACTCACCTGGCAGGATCCTGATAAACTGTGAAACCCCCAGACACACCAGGAAGGATACCGATAAACTGTGAAAACCCCATACACACCTGGCAGGATCCTGATAAACTGTGAAACCCGCATACACACCTGCCGGGATCCTGATAAACTGTGAAACCCACATGCACACCTTGCAGGATCCTGATAAACTGTGAAACACGAATACACACCTGGAAGGATCCTGATAAACTGTGAAAACCCCATACACACCTGGCAGGATCCTGATACACTGTGAAAACCCCATACACACCTGGCAGGATCCTGTTATAATGTGAAACCCCCTTCACATTTGGCAGGATCCTGATACACTGTGAAAACCCCAAACACACCTGGCAGGATCCAGATCCACTGTGAAACCACCATACACACCTGGAAGGACCTGATAGACTGTGAAAACCCGAAACACATCTGGCAGGATCCTGATATACTGTGAAACCCCCCACACACCTGGCAGATCCTGATACACTGTGAAAAACCCATACACACCTGGCAGGATCCTGATACAATGTGAAACGCTCATGCACACCTGGCAGGATCCTGATACACTGTGTAACCCCCTTACACATCTGGAAGGATCCTGATGCACTGTGAAAACCCCATGCACATCTGGCAGGATCCTGATGCACTGTGAAAGCTCCATTCACATCTGGCAGGATCCTGATAAACTGTGAAACCCACATACACACCTGGCAGGATCCTGATAATCTGTGAAATCCCTGACACACCAGGCAGGATCCTGATCAACTGTGAAAACCCCGTACACACCTGGCAGGATCCTGATCCTCTGTGAAACCCCATTCATATCTGTCAGGATCCTGATAAACTGTGAAACCCCCATACACACCAGGCAGGATCCTGATAAACTGTGAAACCCCCATACACACCTGGCAGGATCCTGATGAACTGTGAAACCCCCATACACACCAGGCAGGATCCTGATAAACTGTGAAAACCACATACACACCTTGCAGGTTCCTGATTAAATGTGAAACCCCCATACACACCTGGAAGGATCCTGATACACTGTGAAAACCCCATACACACGTGGCAGGATCCTGATCCACTGTGAAACCCCATACACACCAAGCAGGATCCTGATAAACTGTGAAACCCACATACACACCTCCAGGAGCCTGATACACTGCGAAACCCACATAAACACCTGGCAGGATCCTGATACACTGTGAAAAGCCCAGACACACCAGGCAGTATCCTGATAAAGTGTGCAACCCACATACACACCTGGCAGGATCCTGATAAACTATGAAACCCCAATACCCACCTGTCAGGATCCTGATAAACTGTGAAACCCCCATACACACCTGGCAGGATCCTGATAAACTGTGAAAACCCCATACACACCTGGCAGGATCCTGAAACACAGTGAAAACCCGCTACACACCTGGCAGGCTCCTGATAGACTGTGAACACCCCATACATACCTGGCAGTATCCTGATAGACTGTGAAATACCCATACACACCTGGCAGGATCCTGATGAACTGTGAAACCACCATACACACCTGGCAGGATCCTGATGAACTGTGAAACCCCCATACACACCTGTCAGGATCCTGATAAACTGTGAAACCCCCATACACACCTTGCAGGATCCTGATACACTGTGAAAACCCCATACACACCAGGCAAGATCCTGATAAACTGTGAAACCCACATACACACGAGGCAGGATCCTGATCCACTGTGAAACCCCATGCACACCAGGCAGGATCCTGATAAACTGTGAAACCCACATACACACCTTGCAGGATCCTGATACACTGTGAAAACCCCATACACACCAGGCAGGATCCTGATAAACAGTGAAAATCACATACACACATGGCAGGATCCTGATACACTGTGAAAACCCCACACCCACCTGGCAGGATCCTGAAACAATGTGAAAACCCCATACACACCTGGCAGGATCCTGATGAACTGTGAAGCCCCATCCAATCGATGCAGCATCCTGATACACTGTGAAAATCACATACACATCTGGCAGGATCCTGATGCACTGTGAAAACACCATACACATCTGGCAGGATCCTGATGCACTGTGAAAACCCCATTCACATCTGGCAGGTTCCTGATAAACTGTGAAACCCACATACAAACCTGGCAGGATCCTGATGAACTGTGAAACCCCCAGACACACCAGGCAGGATCCTGATAAACTGTGAAACCCCCATACACACCTGGCAGGATCCTGATGAACTGTGAAACCCCCATACACACCAGGCAGGATCCTGATAAACTGTGAAACCCCCATACACACCTGGCAGGATCCTGATACACTGTGAAAACCCCATACACACGTGGCAGGATCCTGATCCACTGTGAAACCCCATACACACCAAGCAGGATCCTGATAAACTGTGAAACCCACATACACACATCCAGGAGCCTGATACACTGCGAAACCCACATAAACACCTGGCAGGATCCGGATACACTGTGAAAACCCCAGACACACCAGGCAGTATCCTGATAAAGTGTGCAACCCACATACACACCTGGCAGGATCCTGATAAACTATGAAACCCCCATACCCACCTGGCAGGATCCTGATAAACTGTGAAACCCCCATACACACCTGGCAGGATCCTGATAAACTGTGAAAACCCCATACACACCTGGCAGGATCCCGAAACACAGTGAAAACCCGCTACACACCTGGCAGGATCCTGATAGACTGTGAACACCCCATACATACCTGGCAGTATCCTGATAGACTGTGAAATACCCATACACACCTGGCAGGATCCTGATGAACAGTGAAACCCACATAAACACCTGACAGGATCCTGATAAACTGTGAAACCTCCATACACACCTGGCAGGATCCTGATACACTGTGAAAAACCCATTCACACCTGGCAGGATCCTGATACACTGTGAAACCCCCATACACACCTGGCAGGATACTGATAAACTGTGAAACACACATGCACACCTGGCAGTATACTGATACACTGTGAAAACCCCATACACACCTGGCAGGATCCTGATATACTGTGAAAACCCCATACACCTCTGGCAGGATCCTGATATACTGTGAAACCCACATACTAACCTGAGAGGATCCTGATACACTGTGAAATCCCCATAAACACCTGGCAGGTTCCTGATCCACAGATAAAACCCCATACACACCTGGCAGGATCCTGATACACTGTGAAAACCCCATACACACATGGCAGGATCCTGATACACTGTGAAAACCCCACACCCACCTGGCAGGATCCTGAAACAATGTGAAAACCCCATACACACCTGGCAGGATCCTGTTGAACTGTGAAGCCCCATCCAATCGATGCAGGATCCTGATACACTGTGAAAATCACATACACATCTGGCTGGATCCTGATGCACTGTGAAAACACCATACACATCTGGCAGGATCCTGATGCACTGTGAAAACCCCATTCACATCTGGCAGGTTCCTGGTAAACTGTGAAACCCACATACACACCTGGCAGGATCCTGATGAACTGTGAAACCCCCAGACACACCAGGCAGGATCCTGATAAACTGTGAAAACCCCATACACACACCTGGCAGGATCCTGATAAACTGTGAAAACCACATACACACCTTGCAGGTTCCTGATTAACTGTGAAACCCCCATACACACCTGGCAGGATCCTGATACACTGTGAAAACCCCATACACACGTGGCAGGATCCTGATCCACTGTGAAACCCCATACACACCAAGCAGGATCCTGATAAACTGTGAAACCCACATACACACCTCCAGGAGCCTGATACACTGCGAAACCCACATAAACACCTGGCAGGATCCTGATACACTGTGAAAAGCCCAGCCACACCAGGCAGTATCCTGATAAAGTGTGCAACCCACATACACACCTGGCAGGATCCTGATAAACTATGAAACCCCCATACCCACCTGGCAGGATCCTGAGAAACTGTGAAACCCCCATACACACCTGGCAGGATCCTGATAAACTGTGAAAACCCCATACACACCTGGCAGGATCCCGAAACACAGTGAAAACCCGCTACACACCTGGCAGGATCCTGATAGACTGTGAACACCCCATACATACCTGGCAGTATCCTGATAGACTGTGAAATACCCATACACACCTGGCAGGATCCTGATAAACTGTGAAACCCCCATGCACACCTGGCAGGATACTGATAAACTGTGAAACACACATGCACACCTGGCAGTATACTGATACACTGTGAAAACCCCATACACACCTGGCAGGATCCTGATGAACTGTGAAACCCACATAAACACCTGACAGGATCCTGATAAACTGTGAAACCTCCATACACACCTGGCAGGATCCTGATACACTGTGAAAAACCCATTCACACCTGGCAGGATCCTGATACACTGCGAAACCCCCATACACACCTGGCAGGATCCTGATAAACTGTGCAACACACATACACACCTGGCAGGATCCTGATAAATTGTGAAATCCCCATACACACCTGGCAGGATCCTGATATACTGTGAAAACCCCATACACCCCTGGCAGGATCCTGATATACTGTGAAACCCACATACTAACCTGAGAGGATCCTGATACACTGTGAAATCCCCATAAAAACCTGGCAGGTTCCTGATCCACAGATAAAACCCCATACACACCTGGCAGGATCCTGATACACTGTGAAAACCCCATACACACGTGGCAGGATCCTGATCCACTGTGAAACCCCATACACACCAAGCTGGATCCTGATAAACTGTGAAACCCACATACACACCTCCAGCAGCCTGATACACTGCGAAACCCACATAAACACCTGGCAGGATCCTGATACACTGTGAAAACCCCAGACACACCAGGCAGTATCCTGATAAAGTGTGCAACCCACATACACACCTGGCAGGATCCTGATAAACTATGAAACCCCCATACCCACCTGGCAGGATCATGAGAAACTGTGAAACCCCCATACACACCTGGCAGGATACTGATAAACTGTGAAAACCCCATACACACCTGGCAGGATCCCGAAACACAGTGAAAACCCGCTACACACCTGGCAGGATCCTGATAGACTGTGAACACCCCATACATACCTGGCAGTATCCTGATAGACTGTGAAATACCCATACACACCTGGCAGGATCCTGATAAACTGTGAAACCCCCATGCACACCTGGCAGGATACTGATAAACTGTGAAACACACATGCACACCTGGCAGTGTACTGATACACTTTGAAAACCCCATAAACACCTGACAGGATCCTGATGAACTGTGAAACCTCCATACACACCTGGCAGGATCCTGATACACTGTGAAAAACCCATTCACACCTGGCAGGATCCTGTTACACTGCGAAACCCCCATACACACCTGGCAGGATCCTGATAAACTGTGCAACACACCTACACACCTGGCAGGATCCTGATAAATTGTGAAACCCCCATACACACCTGGCAGGATCCTGATATACTGTGAAAACCCCATACACCCCTGGCAGGATCCTGATATACTGTGAAACCCACATACTAACCTGAGAGGATCCTGATACACTGTGAAATCCCCATAAACACCTGGCAGGTTCCTGATCCACAGATAAAACCCCATACACACCTGGCAGGATCCTGATACACTGTGAAAACCCCATACACACCTGGCAGGATCTTGATCCACTGTGAAAACCCCATACACACCTGGCAGGATCATGATACACTGTGAAACCCAATACACACCTGGCAGGATCCTGATAAACAGTGTAACCCCCATACACACCTGGCAGGATCCTGATACGCTGTGAAATCCCCATACACACCTGGCAGGATCCTGATACACTGTGAAAACCCCATACACACCTGGCAGGATACTGATGCACAGTGAAAACACCAAACACACCTGGCAGTATCCTGAACAACTGTGAAACCCCATACACATGTGGCAGGATCCTGATAAACTGTGAAACCCCCATACACACCTGGCAGGATCCTGATATACTGTGAAACGCCACACACACGTGGCAGGATCCTGATAAACTGTGAAACACCCATACACATCTGGAAGGATCCTGATGCACTGTGAAAAAACCATACACATCTGGCAGGATCCTGATGCACAGTGAAAACTCCATACACACCTGGCAGGATCCTGATAAACTGTGAAACCCCCAGACACACCTGGCGAGATCCTGATAAACTGTGAAACCCACTTACACACCTGGCAGGATCCTGATAAACTGTGAAACCCCCATACACACCTGGCAGGATCCTGATACACTGTGAAAAACCCATACACACCTGGCAGGATCCTGATAAACTGTGAAACCCCAGACACACGTGGCAGGATCCTGATAAACTGTGAAACACCCATGCACATCTGGAATGATACTGATCCACTGTGAAAACACCACACACATCTGGCAGGATCCTGATGCACAGTGAAACCCCCATACACACCTGGCGGGATCCTGATAAACTGTGAAACCCACATACACACCTGGCAGGACCCTGATAAACTGTGAATCCCCCATACACACCTGGCAGGATCCTGATAAACTGAGAAAACCCCATACACACCTGGCAGGAACCTGAGACACAGTGAAAACCACATACACACCTGGCAGGATCCTGATCGACTGTGAAAACCACATACACATCTGGCAGGATCCTGATAAACTGTGAAACCCCCATACACACCTGGCAGGATGCTGATAAACTGTGAAACACACATGCACACCTGGCAGGATACTGATACACAGTGAAAACCCCATACACACCTGGCAGGATCCTGATGAACTGTGAAACTCCCATGCACATCTGGAAGGATCCTGATGCACTGTGAAAGCCCCATGCACATCTGGCAGGATCCTGATGCACTGTGAAAACCCCACTCACATCTGGCAGGATCCTGATAAACTGTGAAACCCACAAACTCACCTGGCAGGATCCTGATAAACTGTGAAACCCCCAGACACACCAGGAAGGATACCGATAAACTGTGAAAACCCCATGCACACCTGGCAGGATCCTGATAAACTGTGAAACCCCCATACACACCTGGCGGGATCCTGATAAACTGTGAAACCCACATACACACCTGGCTCGATCCTGATAAACTGTGAAACCCCCATACACACCTGGCAGGATACTGATAAACTGTGAAAACCCCATACACACCTGGCAGGATCCTGATACACAGTGAAAACCCCTTACACACCTGGCAGGATCCTGATAGACTGTGAAAACCCCATACACATCTGGCAGGATACTGATAGACTGTGAAACACCCATGCACACCTGGCAGGATACTGATAAACTGTGAAACACCCATACACACCTGGCACGATACTGATAAACTGTGAAACACACATGCACACCTGGCAGGATACTGATACACTGTGAAAACCCGATACACACCTGGCAGGATCCTGATGATCTGTGAAACACACACAAACACCTGACAGGACCCTGATAAACTGTGAAACCCCCATACACACCTGGAAGGATCCTGATACACTGTGAAAAACCCATACACACCTGGTAGGATCCTGATACACTGTGAAACCCCCATACACACCTGTCAGGATACTGATAAACTGTGCAACCCACATACACACCTGGCTGGATCCTGATAAACTGTGAAAGCCCCATACCCACCTGGCAGGATCCTGATAAACTGTGAAACCCCCATACACACCTGGCAGGATCCTGATAAACTGTGAAAACCCCATACACACCTGGCAGGATCCTGATACACAGTGAAAACCCGCTACACACCTGGCAGGATCCTGATAGACTGTGAACACCCCATACATACCTGGCAGTATCCTGATAGACTGTGAAATACCCATGCACACCTGGCAGGATCCTGATAAACTGTGAAACCCCCATGCACACCTGGCAGGATACTGATAAACTGTGAAACACACATGCAACCTGGCAGTATACTGATACACTGTGAAAACCCCATACACACCTGGCAGGATCCTGATGAACTGTGAAACCCACATAAACACCTGACAGGATCCTGATAAACTGTGAAACCTCCATACACACCTGGCAGGATCCTGATACACTGTGAAAAACCCATTCACACCTGGAAGGATCCTGATACACTGTGAAACCCCCATACACACCTGGCAGGATCCTGATAAACTGTGCAACACACATACACACCTGGCAGGAAACTGATAAACTGTGAAACCCCCATATACACCTGGCAGGATCCTGATATACTGTGAAAACCCCATACACCCCTGGCTGGATCCTGATACACTGTGAAACCCACATACTACCCTGAGAGGATCCTGATACACTGTGAAATCCCCATAAACACCTGGCAGGTTCCTGCTCCACAGATAAAACCCATACACACCTGGCAGGATCCTGATACACTGTGAAAACCCCATACACACCTGGCAGGATCCTGATCCACTCTGAAAACCCCATACACACCTGGCAGGATCCAGATACACTGTGAAACCCAATACACACCTGGCAGGATCCTGATAAACAGTGTAACCCCCATACACACCTGGCAGGATCCTGATACGCTGTGAAATCCCCATACACACCTGGCAGGATCCTGATACACTGTGAAAACCCCATACACACCTGGCAGGATACTGATGCACAGTGAAAACACCAAACACACCTGGCAGTATCCTGAACAACTGTGAAACCCCATACACATGTGGCATGATCCTGATAAACTGTGAAACCCCCATACACACCTGGCAGGATGCTGATAAACTGTGAAACGCCATACACACGTGGCAGGATCCTGATAACCTGTGAAACACCCATACATATCTGGAAGGATCCTGATGCACTGTGAAAACACCATACACATCTTGCAGGATCCTGATGCACAGTGAAAACTCCATACACAACTGGCAGGATCCTGATAAACTGTGAAACCCCCAGACACACCTGGCGAGATCCTGATAAACTGTGAAACCCACATACACACCTGGCAGGATCCTGATACACTGTGAAACCCCCAAACACACTTGGCAGGATCCTGATACACTGTGAAAAACCCATACACACCTGGCAGGATCCTGATACACTGTGAAACTCCCATACACACCTGGCAGGATCCTGCTAAACTGTACAACCCACATACACACCTGCAAGGATCCTGATAAACTGTGAAACCCCCATACACACCTGGCAGGATCCTGATACACTGTGAAAACCCCATACACACCTGGCAGGATCCTGATACACTGTGAAACCCACATACACACCTGGCAGGATCCTGATACACTGTGAAATCCCCATAAACACCTGGCAGGTTCCTGATCCACTGACAAAACCCCACACACACCTGGCAGGATCCTGATACACTGTGAAAAACCCATACACACCTGGCAGGATCCTGATCCACTGTGAAAACCCCATACACACCTGGCAGGATCCTGATACACTGTGAAACCCAATGCACACCTGGCAGGATCCTGATAAACTGTGAAACCCCCATACACACCTGGGAGGATCCTGATACACTGTGAAATCCCCATACACACCTGGCAGGTTCCTGGTCAACTGTGAAACACCCCATACACAACTGGCAGGATCCTGATACACTGTGAAAAACACATACACAACTGGCAGGATCCTGATGCACAGTGAAAACCCCAAACACACCTGGCAGGATCCTGATACACTGTGAAAACCCCATACACACCTGGCAGGATCCTGATACACTGTGAAAACCCCATATACACCTGGCAGTATCCTGATGCACATTGAAACCCCAAACACACCTGGCTGGATCCTGAACCACTGTGAAACCCCATTAACTCGTGGCAGGGTCCTGATAAAATGTGAAACAAACATACACACCTGGCAGGATCCTGATACACTGTGAAAACCCCATACACACCTGGCAGGATCCTGATACACTGTGAACAACCCAAACACACCTGGCAGGATCCTGGTACACTATGAAAAACCATAAACACCTGGCAGGATTCGGATACACTGTGAAAACCCCATACACACCTGGCAGGATCCTGATGCACACTGAAAACCCCAAACACACCTGGCAGTATCCTGAACCACTGTGAAACCCCATACACATGTGGCAGGATCCTGATCCACTGTGAAACCCCCAGAGACACCAGGCAGGATCCTGATGAACTGTGAAACCACCATAAACACCTGGCAGGATCCTGATGAACTGTGAAACCCCCATACACACCTGGCAGGATCCTGATAAACTGTGAAACCCACATACACAGCTGGCAGGATCCTGATAAACTGTGAAACCCCCATACAAACCTTGCAGGATCCTGATACACTGTGAAAACCCCATACACACCAGGCAAGATCCTGATAAACTGTGAAACCCACATACACACGAGGCAGGATCCTGATCCACTGTGAAACCCCATGCACACCAGGCAGGATCCTGATAAACTGTGAAACCCACATACACACCTTGCAGGATCCTGATACACTGTGAAAACCCCATACACACCAAGCAGGATCCTGATAAACAGTGAAAATCACATACACACATGGCAGGATCCTGATACACTGTGAAAACCCCACACACACCTGGCAGGATCCTGAAACAATGTGAAAACCCCATACACACCTGGCAGGATCCTGATGAACTGTGAAGCCCCATCCAATCGATGCAGGTTCCTGATCCACTGAAAAAAACCCCACACACACCTGGCAGGATCCTGATACAATGTGAAAAACCCATACACACCTGGCAGGATCCTGATCCACTGTGAAAACCCCATACACACCTGGCAGGATCCTGATACACTGTGAAACCCAATGCACACCTGGCAGGATCCTGATAAACTGTGAAACCCCCATACACACCTGGCAGGATCCTGATACACTGTGAAATCCCCATACACACCTGGCAGGTTCCTGGTCAACTGTGAAACACCCCATACACAACTGGCAGGATCCTGATACACTGTGAAAAACACATACACAACTGGCAGGATCCTGATGCACAGTGAAAACCCCAAACACACCTGGCAGGATCCTGATACACTGTGAAAACCCCATACACACCTGGCAGGATCCTGATACACTGTGAAAACCCCATATACACCTGGCAGTATCCTGATGCACATTGAAACCCCAAACTCACCTGGCTGGATCCTGAACCACTGTGAAACCCCATTAACTCGTGGCAGGGTCCTGATAAAATGTGAAACAAACATACACACCTGGCAGGATCCTGATACACTGTGAAAACCCCATACACACCTGGCAGGATCCTGATACACTGTGAACAACCCAAACACACCTGGCAGGATCCTGGTACACTATGAAAAACCATAAACACCTGGCAGGATTCGGATACACTGTGAAAACCCCATACACACCTGGCAGGATCCTGATGCACACTGAAAACCCCAAACACACCTGGCAGTATCCTGAACCACTGTGAAACCCCATACACATGTGGCAGGATCCTGATCCACTGTGAAACCCCCAGAGACACCAGGCAGGATCCTGATGAACTGTGAAACCACCATAAACACCTGGCAGGATCCTGATGAACTGTGAAACCCCCATACACACCTGGCAGGATCCTGATAAACTGTGAAACCCACATACACAGCTGGCAGGATCCTGATAAACTGTGAAACCCCCATACACACCTTGCAGGATCCTGATACACTGTGAAAACCCCAAACACACCAGGCAAGATCCTGATAAACTGTGAAACCCACATACACACGAGGCAGGATCCTGATCCACTGTGAAACCCCATGCACACCAGGCAGGATCCTGATAAACTGTGAAACCCACATACACACCTTGCAGGATCCTGATACACTGTGAAAACCCCATACACACCAAGCAGGATCCTGATAAACAGTGAAAATCACATACACACATGGCAGGATCCTGATACACTGTGAAAACCCCACACACACCTGGCAGGATCCTGAAACAATGTGAAAACCCCATACACACCTGGCAGGATCCTGATGAACTGTGAAGCCCCATCCAATCGATGCAGGATCCTGATGCACTGTGAAAATCACATACACATCTGGCTGGATCCTGATGCACTGTGAAAACACCATACACATCTGGCAGGATCCTGATGCACTGTGAAAACCCCATTCACATCTGGCAGATTCCTGATAAACTGTGAAACCCACATACACACCTGGCAGGATCCTGATGAACTGTGAAACCCCCAGACACACCAGGCAGGATCCTGATAAACTGTGAAACCCCCATACACACCTGGCAGGATCCTGATGAACTGTGAAACCCCCATACACACCAGGCAGGATCCTGATAAACTGTGAAAACCACATACACACCTGGCAGGTTCCTGATTAACTGTGAAACCCCCATACACACCTGGCAGGATCCTGATACACTGTGAAAACCCCATACACACGTGGCAGGCTCCTGATCCACTGAGAAACCCCATACACACCAAGCAGGATCCTGATAAACTGTGAAACCCACATACACACCTCCAGGAGCCTGATACACTGCGAAACCCACATAAACACCTGGCAGGATCCTGATACACTGTGAAAACCCCAGACACACCAGGCAGTATCCTGATAAACTGTGATACCCACATACACACCTGGCCGGATCCTGATAACTGTGAAACCCCATACACACGTGGCAGGATCCTGATACAATGTGAAACACCCAGACACACCTGGCAGGATCCTGATGCAATGTGAAAACCCCATACACATCTGGCAGGATCCTGATGCACAGTGAAAATCCCAAACGCACCGGGCAGGAGCCAGATACAATGTGAAACCCCCATACACACCTGGCAGGATCCTGATAATCTGTGCAACCCACATACACACCTGGCAGGATCCTGATCCACTGTGAAACCCGATACACGCCAGGCAGGATCCTGATCAATTGTGAAACCCACATACACACCTGGCAGGATCCTGATGCACTGTGAAACCCCCATACACACCAGGAAGGATCCTAATAAATTGTGAAACCCCCATACACACCAGGCAGGTTCCTGATAAACTGTTAAAACCACATACACACCTGGCAGGACCCTGATCCACTGTGAAACCCCATACACACCAGGCAGGATCCTGACAAACTGTGAAAACCCCAGACACATCAGGCAGGATCCTGATAAACTGTGAAACCCCCATACACACCTGGCAGGATCCTGATACACTGTGAAAACCCCATACACACCTGGCAGGATCCTGATACACTGTGAAACCCACATACACACCTGGCAGGATCCTGATACACTGTGAAATCCCCATAAACTCCTGGCAGGTTCCTGATCCACTGAAAAAACCCCACACACACCTGGCAGGATCCTGATACACTGTGAAAAACCCATACACACCTGGCAGGATCCTGATCCACTGTGAAATCCCCATACACACCTGGCAGGATCCTGATACACTGTGAAACCCAATGCACACCTGGCAGGATCCTGATAAACTGTGAAACCCCCATACACACCTGGCAGGATCATGATACACTGTGAAATCCCCATACACACCTGGCAGGTTCCTGATCAACTGTGAAAACCCCATACACACCTGGCAGGATCCTGATACACTGTGAAAAACCCATACACAACTGGCAGGATCCTGATGCACAGTGAAAACCCCAAACACACCTGGCAGGATCCTGATACACTGTGAAAACCCCATACACACCTGGCAGGATCCTGATACACTGTGAAAACCCCATATACACCTGGCAGTATCCTGATGCACATTGAAACCCCAAACACACCTGGCTGGATCCTGAACCACTGTGAAACCCCATTAACTCGTGGCAGGGTCCTGATAAAATGTGAAACAAACATACACACCTGGCAGGATCCTGATACACTGTGAAATCCCCATACACACCTAGTAAGTTCCTGATCCTTTGTGAAATCCCCATACAAACCTGGCAGGATCCTGATACACTGTGAAAACCCCATACACACCTGGCAGGATCCTGATACACTGTGAACAACCCAAACACACCTGGCAGGATCCTGGTACACTATGAAAAACCATAAACACCTGGCAGGATTCGGATACACTGTGAAAACCCCATACACACCTGGCAGGATCCTGATGCACACTGAAAACCCCAAACACACCTGGCAGTATCCTGAACCACTGTGAAACCCCATACACATGTGGCAGGATCCTGATCCACTGTGAAACCCCCAGAGACACCAGGCAGGATCCTGATGAACTGTGAAACCACCATAAATACCTGGCAGGATCCTGATGAACTGTGAAACCCCCATACACACCTGGCAGGATCCTGATAAACTGTGAAACCCACATACACAGCTGGCAGGAACCGGATAAACTGTGAAACCCCCATACACACCTTGCAGGATCCTGATACACTTTGAAAACCCCATACACACCAGGCAAGATCCTGATAAACTGTGAAACCCACATACACACGAGGCAGGATCCTGATCCACTGTGAAACCCCATGCACACCAGGCAGGATCCTGATAAACTGTGAAACCCACATACACACCTTGCAGGATCCTGATACACTGTGAAAACCCCATACACACCAAGCAGGATCCTGATAAACAGTGAAAATCACATACACACATGGCAGGATCCTGATACACTGTGACAACCCCACACACACCTGGCAGGATCCTGAAACAATGTGAAAACCCCATACACACCTGGCAGGATCCTGATGAACTGTGAAGCCCCATCCAATCGATGCAGGATCCTGATGCACTGTGAAAATCAAATACACATCTGGCTGGATCCTGATACACTGTGAAAACCCCATACACACCTGGCAGGATCCTGATACACTGTGAAAACCCCATATACACCTGGCAGTATCCTGATGCACATTGAAACCCCAAACACACCTGGCTGGATCCTGAACCACTGTGAAACCCCATTAACTCGTGGCAGGGTCCTGATAAAATGTGAAACAAACATACACACCTGGCAGGATCCTGATACACTGTGAAATCCCCATACACACCTAGTAAGTTCCTGCTCCATTGTGAAAACCCCATACAAACCTGGCAGGATCCTGATACACTGTGAAAACCCCATACACACCTGGCAGGATCCTGATACACTGTGAACAACCCAAACACACCTGGCAGGATCCTGGTACACTATGAAAAACCATAAACACCTGGCAGGATTCGGATACACTGTGAAAACCCCATACACACCTGGCAGGATCCTGATGCACACTGAAAACCCCAAACACACCTGGCAGTATCCTGAACCACTGTGAAACCCCATACACATGTGGCAGGATCCTGATCCACTGTGAAACCCCCAGATACACCAGGCAGGATCCTGATGAACTGTGAAACCACCATAAATACCTGGCAGGATCCTGATGAACTGTGAAACCCCCATACACACCTGGCAGGATCCTGATAAACTGTGAAACCCACATACACAGCTGGCAGGATCCTGATAAACTGTGAAACCCCCATACACACCTTGCAGGATCCTGATACACTGTGAAAACCCCATACACACCAGGCAAGATCCTGATAAACTGTGAAACCCACATACACACCTTGCAGGATCCTGATACACTGTGAAAACCCCATACACACCAAGCAGGATCCTGATAAACAGTGAAAATCACATACACACATGGCAGGATCCTGATACACTTTGACAACCCCACACACACCTAGCAGGATCCTGAAACAATGTGAAACCCCCATACACACCTGGCAGGATCCTGATAAACTGTGAAACCCACATACACAGCTGGCAGGATCCTGATAAACTGTGAAACCCCCATACACACCTGGCAGGATCCTGATCCACTGTGAAACCCCATGCACACCAGGCAGGATCCTGATAAACTGTGAAACCCACATACACACCTTGCAGGATCCTGATCCACTGTGAAACCCCATACACACCAAGCAGGATCCTGATAAACAGTGAAAATCACATACACACATGGCAGGATCCTGATACACTGTGACAACCCCACACACACCTAGCAGGATCCTGAAACAATGTGAAAACCCCATACACACCTGGCAGGATCCCGATGAACTGTGAAGCCCCATCCAATCGATGCATGATCCTGATGCACTGTGAAAATCACATACACATCTGGCTGGATCCTGATACACTGTGAAAACCCCATACACACCTGGCAGGATCCTGATACACTGTGAAAACCCCATATACACCTGGCAGTATCCTGATGCACATTGAAACCCCAAACTCACCTGGCTGGATCCTGAACCACTGTGAAACCCCATTAACTCGTGGCAGGGTCCTGATAAAATGTGAAACAAACATACACACCTGGCAGGATCCTGATACACTGTGAAATCCCCATACACACCTAGTAAGTTCCTGATCCATTGTGAAAACCCCATACAAACCTGGCAGGATCCTGATACACTGTGAAAACCCCATACACACCTGGCAGGATCCTGATACACTGTGAACAACCCAAACACACCTGGCAGGATCCTGGTACACTATGAAAAACCATAAACACCTGGCAGGATTCGGATACACTGTGAAAACCCCATACACACCTGGCAGGATCCTGATGCACACTGAAAACCCCAAACACACCTGGCAGTATCCTGAACCACTGTGAAACCCCATACACATGTGGCAGGATCCTGATCCACTGTGAAACCCCCAGAGACACCAGGCAGGATCCTGATGAACTGTGAAACCACCATAAATACCTGGCAGGATCCTGATGAACTGTGAAACCCCCATACACACCTGGCAGGATCCTGATAAACTGTGAAACCCACATACACAGCTGGCAGGATCCTGATAAACTGTGAAACCCCCATACACACCTTGCAGGATCCTGATACACTGTGAAAACCCCATACACACCAAGCAGGATCCTGATAAACAGTGAAAATCACATACACACATGGCAGGATCCTGATACACTGTGACAACCCCACACACACCTGGCAGGATCCTGAAACAATGTGAAAACCCCATACACACCTGGCAGGATCCTGATGAACTGTGAAGCCCCATCCAATCGATGCAGGATCCTGATGCACTGTGAAAATCACATACACATCTGGCTGGATCCTGATGCACTGTGAAAACACCATACACATCTGGCAGGATCCTGATGCACTGTGAAAACCTCATTCACATCTGGCAGATTCCTGATAAACTGTGAAACCCACATACACACCTGGCAGGATCCTGATGAACTGTGAAACCCCCAGACACACCAGGCAGGATCCTGATAAACTGTGAAACCCCCATACACACCTGGCAGGATCCTGATGAACTGTGAAACCCCCATACACACCAGGCAGGATCCTGATAAACTGTGAAAACCACATACACACCTGGCAGGTTCCTGATTAACTGTGAAACCCCCATACACACCTGGCAGGATCCTGATACACTGTGAAAACCCCATACACACGTGGCAGGCTCCTGATCCACTGAGAAACCCCATACACACCAAGCAGGATCCTGATAAACTGTGAAATCCACATACACACCTCCAGGAGCCTGATACACTGCGAAACCCACATAAACACCTGGCAGGATCCTGATACACTGTGAAAACCCCAGACACACCAGGCAGTATCCTGATAAACTGTGATACCCACATACACACCTGGCCGGATCCTGATAACTGTGAAACCCCATACACACGTGGCAGGATCCTGATACAATGTGAAACACCCAGACACACCTGGCAGGATCCTGATGCAATGTGAAAACCCCATACACATCTGGCAGGATCCTGATGCACAGTGAAAATCCCAAACGCACCGGGCAGGAGCCAGATACAATGTGAAACCCCCATACACACCTGGCAGGATCCTGATAATCTGTGCAACCCACATACACACCTGGCAGGATCCTGATCCACTGTGAAACCCCATACACGCCAGGCAGGATCCTGATCAATTGTGAAACCCACATACACACCTGGCAGGATCCTGATGCACTGTGAAACCCCCATACACACCAGGAAGGATCCTAATAAATTGTGAAACGCCCATACATACCAGGCAGGTTCATGATAAACTGTTAAAACCACATACACACCTGGCAGGACCCTGATCCACTGTGAAACCCCATACACACCAGGCAGGATCCTGACAAACTGTGAAAACCCCAGACACATCAGGCAGGATCCTGATAAACTGTGAAACCCCCATACACACCTGGCAGGATCCTGATACACTGTGAAAACCCCATACACACCTGGCAGGATCCTGATACACTGTGAAACCCACATACACACCTGGCAGGATCCTGATACACTGTGAAATGCCCATAAACTCCTGGCAGGTTCCTGATCCACTGAAAAAACCCCACACACACCTGGCAGGATCCTGATACACTGTGAAAAACCCATACACACCTGGCAGGATCCTGATCCACTGTGAAAACCCCATACACACCTGGCAGGATCCTGATACACTGTGAAACCCAATGCACACCTGGCAGGATCCTGATAAACTGTGAAACCCCCATACACACCTGGCAGGATCCTGATACACTGTGAAATCCCCATACACACCTGGCAGGTTCCTGCTCAACTGTGAAAACCCCATACACACCTGGCAGGATCCTGATACACTGTGAAAAACCCATACACAACTGGCAGGATCCTGATGCACAGTGAAAACCCCAAACACACCTGGCAGGATCCTGATACACTGTGAAAACCCCATACACACCTGGCAGGATCCTGATACACTGTGAAAACCCCATATACACCTGGCAGTATCCTGATGCACATTGAAACCCCAAACACACCTGGCTGGATCCTGAACCACTGTGAAACCCCATTAACTCGTGGCAGGGTCCTGATAAAATGTGAAACAAACATACACACCTGGCAGGATCCTGATACACTGTGAACAACCCATACACACCTGGCAGGATCCTGGTACACTATGAAAAACCATAAACACCTGGCAGGATTCGGATACACTGTGAAAACCCCATACACACCTGGCAGGATCCTGATGCACACTGAAAACCCCAAACACACCTGGCAGTATCCTGAACCACTGTGAAACCCCATACACATGTGGCAGGATCCTGATCCACTGTGAAACCCCCAGAAACAGATTTTGGAAAGGAGCAGAAGTCACAGGGTAGTAATTATGGGGGATTTCAACTTCCCAAATATTGATTGGCAACTCTTTAGATCGAATAGTTTGGATGGGGTAGTGTTTGTGCAGTATGTCCAGGAAGCTTTTCTGACTCAGTATGTAGATTGCCCGACCAGAGGGGAGGCAATATTGGATTTGGTACTAGGTAATGAACCAGGGCAAGTGATAGAGCTGTTGGTGGGCGAGCACTTTGGAGATAGTGATCACAATTCTGTAGCATTCACTGTGGTAATGGAGAGGGATAGGTATGTGCAACAGGGCAAGGTTTACAATTGGGGGAAGGGTAGATATGATGCTGTCAGGCAGGAACTGAGGAGCATAAGTTGGGAGCATATGCTGGCAGGGAAGGGCACGGTCGAAATGTGGAACTTTTTCAAGGAGCAGATAGTAGGGGCCATTGATAAGCATGTCCCTGTCAGACAGGGAAGGGATGGTCATGTGAGGGAACCGTGGTTGACAAGAGAGGTTGAGAGTCTTGTTAGGAAGAAGAAGGATGCGTATATAAAGTTGAGGAAAAAGGGCACAGGCATAGCTCTGGAGGGATACAAGATGGCCAGGAAGGATCTGAAGAAAGGGATTAGGAGAGCTAAGAGAGGGCATGAAAAATGCTTGGCGGGTAGGATAAAAGAAAACCCCAAGGCCTTTTACGCGTATGTCAGAAATATGAGGATGACTAGGGGGACCGTAGGTCCGGTCAAGGACAATAGCGGGAGACTGTGTGTTGAGCCGGAAGAGATAAGTGAGGTTTTGAATGAGTACTTCTCTTCGGTATTTACGAATGAGAAGGGGTGTATTACTGAAGAGGACGGTGTGAAACAGACTGGTAAGCTCGAGGAAGTGCTCGTTAGGAGGGAAGATGTGTTGGGGTTTTTGAATAACTTGAAGATAGACAAGTCTCCCGGGCCTGACGGGGTATATCCAAGGATGTTATGGGAAGCAAGGGATGTAATTGCAGAGCCGCTGGCAATGATCTTTTCATCTTCTCTGCTGACGGGGGTGGTACCAGGTGATTGGAGGGTGGCAAATGTTGTGCCCCTGTTCAAGAAAGGGAATAGGAACAACCCTGGGAATTACAGGCCAGTTAGTCTTACTTCGGTGGTAGGCAAGTTGATGGAAAAGGTGCTGAGGGATAGGATTTCTGAGCATCTGGAAAGACACTGCTTGATTCGGGACAGTCAGCACGGTTTTGTGAGGGGTAGGTCTTGCCTCACAAGCCTGATTGAATTCTTTGAGCAGGTGACCAAGCAAGTGGATGAGGGTAAACCAGTGGATGTGGTGTACATGGATTTTAGTAAGGCATTTGATAAGGTCCCCCATGGTAGACTTATGGAGAAAGTCAGGAGGCATGGGATAGTGGGGAATGTGGCCAGTTGGATTAAGAATTGGCTAACTGATAGAAGGCAGAGAGTGGTCTTAGATGGTAAATACTCAGCCTGGAGCCCAGTTACCAGTGGCGTGCCACAGGGATCAGTTCTGGGTCCTCTCCTGTTTGTGATTTTTATTAACGACTTGGATGAGGAAGTCGAAGGGTGGGTCAGTAAATTTGCAGATGATACAAAGGTTGGTGGAGTTGTGGATACCGAGGAGGGCTATTGTCGTCTGCAAAGGGACTTGGATAGGTTGCAGTGCTGGGCTGAAAAGTGGCAGATGGAGTTTAACCCTGAAAAGTGTGAGGTCGTCCATTTTGGAAGGACAAACATGAATGCAAAATACTGGGTTAACGGTAGGGTTCTTGGGCATGTGGAGGAGCAGAGAGACCTTGGGGTCTATGTGCATAGATCATTGAAAGTTGCAACTCAAGTGGATAGGGCTGTGAAGAAGGCATATGGGGTGTTAGCGTTCATTAGCAGAGGGATTGAATTTAAGAGCCGTGAGGTGATGATGCAGCTGTACAGGACCTTGGTAAGGCCTCATTTGGAGTACTGTGTGCAGTTCTGGTCGCCTCATTTTAGGAAGGATGTGGAAGCCTTGGAGAGGGTGCAGAGGAGATTTACCAGGATGTTGCCTGGAATGGAGAATAAGTCTTACAAGGAAAGGCTGAACATTCTAGGCCTCTTCTCATTAGAAAGGAGAAGGATGAGGGGTGACATGATAGAGGTTTATAAGATGATCAGGGGAATAGATAGGGTAGACAGTCAGAAACTTTTTCCCCGGGTGGAGCAAAGCGTTACAAGGGGTCATAAATTTAAGGTGAAGGGTGGGAGATATAAGGGGGATGTCAGGGGAAGGTTCTTTACCCAGAGAGTGGTCGAGGCATGGAATGCCTTGCCAGGGGAAGTTGTTGAGTCAGAAACTTTAGGGACTTTCAAAAGGCTTTTGGATAGGTATATGGATAAAGGAGAATGATGGGGTATAGATTAAATTGTCCTTGACAGAGGACAAAGGATCGGCACAACATTGTGGGCCGAAGGGCCTGTTCTGTGCTGTATGTTCTATGTTCTATGTTCTATGAGACACCAGGCAGGATCCTGATGAACTGTGAAACCACCATAAATACCTGGCAGGATCCTGATGAACTGTGAAACCCCCATACACACCTGGCAGGATCCTGATAAACTGTGAAACCCACATACACAGCTGGCAGGATCCTGATAAACTGTGAAACCCCCATACACACCTTGCAGGATCCTGATACACTGTGAAAACCCCATACACACCAGGCAAGATCCTGATAAACTGTGAAACCCACATACACACGAGGCAGGATCCTGATCCACTGTGAAACCCCATGCACACCAGGCAGGATCCTGATAAACTGTGAAACCCACATACACACCTTGCAGGATCCTGATACACTGTGAAAACCCCATACACACCAAGCAGGATCCTGATAAACAGTGAAAATCACATACACACATGGCAGGATCCTGATACACTGTGACAACCCCACACACACCTGGCAGGATCCTGAAACAATGTGAAAACCCCATACACACCTGGCAGGATCCTGATGAACTGTGAAGCCCCATCCAATCGATGCAGGATCCTGATGCACTGTGAAAATCACATGCACATCTGGCTGGATCCTGATGCACTGTGAAAACACCATACACATCTGGCAGGATCCTGATGCACTGTGAAAACCTCATTCACATCTGGCAGATTCCTGATAAACTGTGAAACCCACATACACACCTGGCAGGATCCTGATGAACTGTGAAACCCCCAGACACACCAGGCAGGATCCTGATAAACTGTGAAACCCCCATACACACCTGGCAGGATCCTGATGAACTGTGAAACCCCCATACACACCAGGCAGGATCCTGATAAACTGTGAAAACCACATACACACCTGGCAGGTTCCTGATTAACTGTGAAACCCCCATACACACCTGGCAGGATCCTGATACACTGTGAAAACCCCATACACACGTGGCAGGCTCCTGATCCACTGAGAAACCCCATACACACCAAGCAGGATCCTGATAAACTGTGAAACCCACATACACACCTCCAGGAGCCTGATACACTGCGAAACCCACATAAACACCTGGCAGGATCCTGATACACTGTGAAAACCCCAGACACACCAGGCAGTATCCTGAAAAACTGTGATACCCACATACACACCTGGCCGGATCCTGATAACTGTGAAACCCCATACACACGTGGCAGGATCCTGATACAATGTGAAACACCCAGACACACCTGGCAGGATCCTGATGCAATGTGAAAACCCCATACACATCTGGCAGGATCCTGATGCACAGTGAAAATCCCAAACGCACCGGGCAGGAGCCAGATACAATGTGAAACCCCCATACACACCTGGCAGGATCCTGATAATCTGTGCAACCCACATACACACCTGGCAGGATCCTGATCCACTGTGAAACCCCATACACGCCAGGCAGGATCCTGATCAATTGTGAAACCCACATACACACCTGGCAGGATCCTGATGCACTGTGAAACCCCCATACACACCACGAAGGATCCTAATAAATTGTGAAACGCCCATACACACCAGGCAGGTTCCTGATAAACTGTTAAAACGACATACACACCTGGCAGGACCCTGATCCACTGTGAAACCCCATACACACCAGGCAGGATCCTGACAAACTGTGAAAACCCCAGACACATCAGGCAGGATTCTGATAAACTGTGAAACCCCCATACACACCTGGCAGGATCCTGATACACTGTGAAAACCCCATACACACCTGGCAGGATCCTGATACACTGTGAAACCCACATACACACCTGGCAGGATCCTGATACACTGTGAAATCCCCATAAACTCCTGGCAGGTTCCTGATCCACTGAAAAAACCCCACACACACCTGGCAGGATCCTGATACACTGTGAAAAACCCATACACACCTGGCAGGATCCTGATCCACTGTGAAAACCCCATACACACCTGGCAGGATCCTGATACACAGTGAAACCCAATGCACACCTGGCAGGATCCTGATAAACTGTGAAACCCCCATACACACCTGGCAGGATCCTGATACACTGTGAAATCCCCATACACACCTGGCAGGTTCCTGCTCAACTGTGAAAACCCCATACACACCTGGCAGGATCCTGATACACTGTGAAAAACCCATACACAACTGGCAGGATCCTGATGCACAGTGAAAACCCCAAACACACCTGGCTGGATCCTGAACCACTGTGAAAACCCCATACACACCTGGCAGGATCCTGATACACTGTGAAAACCCCATATACACCTGGCAGTATCCTGATGCACATTGACACCCCAAACACACCTGGCTGGATCCTGAACCACTGTGAAACCCCATTAACTCGTGGCAGGGTCCTGATAAAATGTGAAACAAACATACACACCTGGCAGGATCCTGATACACTGTGAACAACCCAAACACACCTGGCAGGATCCTGGTACACTATGAAAAACCATAAACACCTGGCAGGATTCGGATACACTGTGAAAACCCCATACACACCTGGCAGGATCCTGATGCACACTGAAAACCCCAAACACACCTGGCAGTATCCTGAACCACTGTGAAACCCCATACACATGTGGCAGGATCCTCATCCACTGTGAAACCCCCAGAGACACCAGGCAGGATCCTGATGAACTGTGAAACCACCATAAATACCTGGCAGGATCCTGATGAACTGTGAAACCCCCATACACACCTGGCAGGATCCTGATAAACTGTGAAACCCACATACACAGCTGGCAGGATCCTGATAAACTGTGAAACCCCCATACACACCTTGCAGGATCCTGATACACTGTGAAAACCCCATACACACCAGGCAAGATCCTGATAAACTGTGAAACCCACATACACACGAGGCAGGATCCTGATCAACTGTGAAACCCCATGCACACCAGGCAGGATCCTGATAAACTGTGAAACCCACATACACACCTTGCAGGATCCTGATACACTGTGAAAACCCCATACACACCAAGCAGGATCCTGATAAACAGTGAAAATCACATACACACATGGCAGGATCCTGATACACTGTGAAAACCCCACACACACCTGGCAGGATCCTGAAACAATGTGAAAACCCCATACACACCTGGCAGGATCCTGATGAACTGTGAAGCCCCATCCAATCGATGCAGGATCCTGATGCACTGTGAAAATCACATACACATCTGGCTGGATCCTGATGCACTGTGAAAACACCATACACATCTGGCAGGATCCTGATGCACTGTGAAAACCCCATTCACATCTGGCAGATTCCTGATAAACTGTGAAACCCACATACACACCTGGCAGGATCCTGATGAACTGTGAAACCCCCAGACACACCAGGCAGGATCCTGATAAACTGTGAAACCCCCATACACACCTGGCAGGATCCTGATGAACTGTGAAACCCCCATACACACCAGGCAGGATCCTGATAAACTGTGAAAACCACATACACACCTGGCAGGTTCCTGATTAACTGTGAAACCCCCATACACACCTGGCAGGATCCTGATACACTGTGAAAACCCCATACACACGTGGCAGGCTCCTGATCCACTGAGAAACCCCATACACACCAAGCAGGATCCTGATAAACTGTGAAACCCACATACACACCTCCAGGAGCCTGATACACTGCGAAACCCACATAAACACCTGGCAGGATCCTGATACACTGTGAAAACCCCAGACACACCAGGCAGTATCCTGATAAACTGTGATACCCACATACACACCTGGCCGGATCCTGATAACTGTGAAACCCCATACACACGTGGCAGGATCCTGATACAATGTGAAACACCCAGACACACCTGGCAGGATCCTGATGCAATGTGAAAACCCCATACACATCTGGCAGGATCCTGATGCACAGTGAAAATCCCAAACGCACCGGGCAGGAGCCAGATACAATGTGAAACCCCCATACACACCTGGCAGGATCCTGATAATCTGTGCAACTCACATACACACCTGGCAGGATCCTGATCCACTGTGAAACCCCATACACGCCAGGCAGGATCCTGATCAATTGTGAAACCCACATACACACCTGGCAGGATCCTGATGCACTGTGAAACCCCCATACACACCAGGAAGGATCCTAATAAATTGTGAAACCCCCAGACACACCAGGCAGGTTCCTGATAAACTGTTAAAACCACATACACACCAGGCAGGACCCTGATCCACTGTGAAACCCCATACACACCAGGCAGGATCCTGACATGCTGTGAAAACCCCAGACACATCAGGCAGGATCCTGATAAACTGTGAAACCCACATACACACCTGGCAGGATCCTGATGAACTGTGAAACCCCATACACACGTGGCAGTATCCTGATATACTGTGAAACCCCCAGACACATCTGGAAGGATCCTGATGCACTGTGAAAACCCCATACACATCTGGCAGGATCGTGATACTCTGTGAAACCACCATACACACCTGGCAGGATCCTGATAAACTGTGAAACCCACATACACATCTGGCAGGATCCTGATGCACTGTGAAATCCCCATTCACATCTGGCTGGATCCTGATGCACAGTGAAAACCCCAAACGCACCTGGCAGGATCCTGAACCACTGTGAAAACCCATACACATGTGGCTGGATCCTGATAAACTGTGAAACCCCCATACACACCTGGCAGGATACTGATAAACTGTGAAACCCACATACACACCTGGCAGGATCCTGATCCATTGTGAAACCCCATACACACCAGGCAGGATCCTGATCAACTGCGAAACCCACATACACACCTGGCAGGATCCTGATGCACTGTGAAATCCCGATACATACCAGGCAGGATACTGATAATCTGTGAAACCCAAATGCACACCTGGCAGGATCCTGATACACTGTGAAAACCCCATACACACCTGGCAGGATCCTGATACACTTTGAAACCCCCATACACACCTGGCAAGATCCTGAGACACTGTGAAAACCCCATACACACCTGGCAGGATCCTGATAAACTGTGAAACCCCATACACACGATGCAGGATCCTGATACACTGTGAAACCCCCATACACATCTGGGAGGATCCTGATGCACTGTGATAACCCCATACACATCTGGCAGGATACTGAATCACTGTGAAAACCACATTCACATCTGGCAGGTTCCTGATAAACTGTGAAACCCACATACACACCTGGCAGGATCCTGAAGAACTGTGAAACCCCCAGACACACCAGGCAGGATTCTGATAAACTGTGAAACCCCCAAACACATCAGGCAGGATCCTGATGAAATGTGAAACCCCCATACACTCCTGGCAGGATCCTGATATACTGTGAAACACACATACACTGCTGGCAGGATCCTGATAAACTGTGAAACCCCCATACACACATGGCAGGATCCTGATACACTGTGAAATCCCCATACACACGCGGCAGGATCCTGATCCACTGTGAAACCACATACACACCAGGCAGGATCCTGACAAACTGAAAACCCCAGACACTCCAGGCAGGATCCTGATAAACTGTGAAACCCACATACACACCTGGCAGGATCCTGATAAACTGTGAAACCCCATGCACACGTGGCAGTATCCTGATACACGGTGAAACCCCCAGGCACATCTGAAATGATCCTGATGCACTGTGAAAACCCCATATACGTCTGGCAGGATCCTGATACACTGAGAAACCCCCATACACACCTGGCAGCATCCTGATAAACTGTGAAATCCACATACACATCCAGTAGGAACCGGATGCACTGTGAAAACCCCATTTCCATCTGGCAGGAGCCTGATGCACAGTGAAAAGCCCAAACGCACCTGGCAGGATCCTGAACCACTGTGTAAACCCATACACTTGTGGCAGGATCCTGTTAAACTGTGAAACCCCCATACACACCTTTCAGGATCCTGATAAACTGTGAAACCCACATACACAACTGGCAGGATCCTGATCCACTGTGAAACCCCATACACACCAGGCAGGTTCCTGATCAACTGTGAAACCCACATACACACCTGGCAGGATCCTGATGCACTGTGAAAACCCCATACACACCAGGCAGTATTCTGATAAACTGTGAAACCCACATACACACCTGGCAGGATCCTGATAAACTGTGAAAACCCCATACACCACTGGCAGGATCCTGAAACACTGTTAAAACCCCATACACACCTGGCAGGATCCTGATAAACTGTGAAACCCCATCCACACGATGCAGGATCCTGATACACTGCGAAACCCCCATACACATCTGGAAGGATCCTGATGCACTGTGAAAACACCATACACATCTGGCAGGATCCTGAATCACTGTGAAAACAACATTCACATCTGGCAGATTCCTGATAAACTGTGAAACCCACATACACACCTGGCAGGATCCTGATGAACTGTGAAACCCCCAGACACACCAGGCAGGATCCTGATAAACTGTGAAACCACCATACACACCTGGCAGGATCCTGATGAACTGTGAAACCCCCATCACACCTGGCAGGATCCTGATAAACTGTGAAACCCACATACACACCTGGCAGGATCCTGATAAACTGTGAAACCCCCATACACACCTGGCAGGATCCTGATACACTGTGAAAACCCCATACACACGTGGCAGGATCCTGATCCACTGTGAAACCCCATACACACCAGGCAGGATCCTGATAAACTGTGAAACCCACATACACACCTGGCAGGAGCCTGATACACTGTGAAACCCACATACACACCTGGCAGGATCCAGATACACTGTGAAAACCCCAGACACACCAAGCAGGATCCTGAAAAACAGCGAAACCCACATACACACCTGGCAGGATCCTGATACACTGTGAAATCCCATACACACGTGGCAGGATCCTGATACACTGTGAAACCCCCAGACACATCTGGCAGGATCCTGATGCACAGGGAAATCCCCATACACATCTGGCAGGATCCTGATGCACAGTGAAAACTCCATTCACATCTGGCAGGATATTGATCCACTGTGAAAACTCCATACACACCTGACAGGACCTTGATAAACTGTGAACACACCATACACACCTGGCAGGATCCTGATGCACTGTGAAATCACTGACACACCTGGCAGGATCCTGATCCACTGTGAAAACTCCATGCACATCTGGCAGGATCCTGATACACTGTGAAAACCCCATAGAAAGAACAAAGAACAAAGATAATTACAGCACAGGAACAGGCCCTTCGGCCGTCCATGCCTGCGCTGATCCAGATCCTCTCTCTAAATATGTCGCCTATTTTCTAAGGTTCTGTATTTCTTTTCTTCCTGCCCATTCATGTATCTGTCTAGATACATCTTAAAAGACGCCATCGTGCCTGCATCTACCACGTCCTTTGGCAACGCGTTCCAGGCACCCACCACCCTCTGCGTAAAGAACTTTCCACGCATATCCCCCCTAAACGTTTCCCCTTTCAATTTGAACTCGTGTCCTCTCGTAATTGAATCCTCCACTCTGTGAAAAAGCCTCTCGCTATCCACCCTGTCTATACCTCTCATGATTTTGTACACCTCAATCAGGTCCCCCCTCAACCTCCGTCTTTCTAATGAAAATAATCCTAATCTACTCAACCTCTCTTCATAGCTAGCGCCCTCCATACCAGGCAACATCCTGGTGAACCTCCTCTGCACCCTCTCCAAAGCATCCACATCCTTTTGGTAATGTGGCGACCAGAACTGCACGCAGTATTCCAAATGTGGCCGAACCAAAGTCCTATACAACTGTAACATGACCTGCCAACTCTTGTACTCAATACACCGTCCGATGAAGGAAAGCATGCCGTATGCCTTCTTGACCACTCTATTTACCTGCGTTGCCACCTTCAGGGAACAGTGGACCTGAACACCCAAATCTCTCTGTGCATCAATTTTCCCCAGGACTTTTCCATTTACTGTATAGTTCACTCTTGAATTGGATCTTCCAAAATGCATCACCTCGCATTTGCCCTGATTGAACTCCATCTGCCATTTCTCTAGTTACCCTCTTTCTCCTTATATATGAATAAAAGGCTTTGGGATTTTCTTTAACCCTGTTTGCTAAAGATATTTCATGACCCCTTTTAGCTCTCTTAATTCCTCGTTTCAGATTGGTCCTACATTCCCGATATTCTTTCAAAGCTTCGTCTTTCATCAGCCGCCTAGACCTTATGTAAACTTCCTTTTTCCTCTTAGCTTGTCTCACAATTTCACCTGTCATCCATGGTTCCCTAATCTTGCCATTTCTACCCCTCATTTTCACAGGAACATGTCTCTCCTGCACGCTAATCAACCTCTCTTTAAAAGCCTCCACATATCACATGTGGATTTACCTTCAAACAGCGGCTCCCAATCTACATTTCCCAGCTCCTGCTGAATTTTGGTATAGTTGGCCTTCCCCCAATTTAGCACTCTTCCAAGAGGACCACTCTCGTCTTTGTCCATTGAGGGGCTGCATTAGTTTGAGCGTCTGTCTCAGTTTGAGAGGCTGCCTGAGATTGAGGGGCTGCCTTGGACTGAGGGGCTGCATTAGTTTGAGCGGCTGTCTCAGTTTGAGAGGCTGCCTGAGATTGAGGGGCTGCCTTGGACTGAGGGGCTGCATTAGTTTGAACGGCTGTCTTAGTTTGAGGGACTGCCTCAGTTTGAGCGGCTGCCTTAGTTTGAGAGGCTGCCTGACTTTGAGGGGCTGCCTTGGACTGAGGGGCTGCATTAGTTTGAGCGGCTGTCTCAGTTTGAGGGGCTGCTTTAGTTTGAGCGGCTGCCTTAGTTTGAGGGGCTGCCTTAGTTTGAGCGGCTGCCTTAGTTTGAGGGGCTGCCTTAGTTTGAGCGGATGACTTATTTTGAGCGGCTCGCATAGTTTGAGGGGCTGCCTTAGTTTGAGCGGCTGCCTTGGTTTGAGGGGCTGCATTAGTTTGAGGGGCTGCCTTAGATTGAGGGGCTGCATTTGTTTGAGGGGCTGCTTTACTTTGAGAGGCTGCCTTAGTTTGAGCAGTTGGCTTAGTTTGAGGGGCTGCCTTTGATTGAGTGGCTGCATTAGTTTGCGGGTCTGCCTTAGTTTGAGGGGATGGCTTAGTTTGAGGTGTTGGCTTAGTTAGAGGGGCTGCCTTTGATTGAGTGGCTGCATTAGTTTGAGGGGCTGGCTTAGTTTGAGGGGCTGCATTAGTTTGAGGGGGTGCCTTTGGTTGAGAGGCTCCCTTAGTTTGAGGGTCTGCCTTACTTTAAGGGGCAGCATTAGTTTGAGAGTCTGCCTTAGTTTGAGAGGCTGCCTTAGTTTGAGGGGTTGGCTTAGTTTGAGGGGCTGCCTTTGATTGAGTGGCTGCATTAGTTTGAGAGACTGCCTTTGATTGAGTGGCTGCATTAGTTTGAGGGGCTGACTTAGTTTGAGGGGCTGACTTAGTTTGAGGGGCTGCATTTGTTTGAGGGGCTGCCTTAGATTGAGTGGCTGCATTAGTTTGAGGGGCTGCCTTAGTTTGAAGGACTGCCTTAGATTGAGGTGCAGCATTAGTTTGATGTGCTGCTTTAGTCTGAGCGGCTGCCTTAGTTGAGGGTCTGCCTTCGATTGAGGGGCTGCATTAGTTTGAGCGGCTGCCTTAGTTTGAGGGGCTGCCTTAGTTTGAGTGGCTGCATTAGATTGAGCGGCTGACTTAGTTTGAGAGGTTGCCTTAGTTTGAGAGTCTGCCTTAGTTTGAGCGGCTGCCTTAGTTTGAGGGTCTGCCTTACTTTGAGAGGCTGCCTTAGTTTGACAGGCAGCCTTAGTTTGAGCGGCTGCCTTAGATTGAGATGCTGCCTGAGTTTGAGGGGCTGCCTTAGTTTGAGCGGCTGCATTAATTTGAGGGGCTGCCTTTGGTTGAGGCGCTCCCTTAGTTTGTGGGGCTGCCTTACTTTAAGGGGCTGCATTAGTTTGAGAGTCTGCCTTAGTTTAAGGGGCTGCCTTAGTTTGAGGGGCTGCATTAGTTTGAGGGGCTGACGTAGAATGAGGGGGTGCCTTAGACTGAGGGGCTGCATTAGTTTGAGGGGTTGCCTTTGTTTGAGAGGCTGCCTTAGTTTGAGGGGCTGCCTTAGTTTGAGCGGTTGGCTTAGTTTGAGGGGCTGCCTTTGATTGAGTGGCTGCATTAGTTTGGGAGACTGCCTTTGATTCAGTGGCTGCATTAGTTAGAGGGGCTGACTTAGTTTGAGGGGCTGACTTAGTTTGAGGGGCTGACTTAGAATGAGGGGGTGCCTTAGACTGAGGGGCTGCATTAGTTTGAGGGGGTGCCTTAGTTTGAGAGGCTGCCTTAGTTTGAGGGGCTGCCTTAGTTTCCGGGGTTGGCTTAGTTTGAGGGGCTGAATTAGTTTGAGGGGCTGACTTAGTTTGAGGGGCTGCATTTGTTTGAGGGGCTGCCTTAGATTGAGGGGCTGCATTAGTTTGAGGGGCTGCCTTAGTTTGAGGGGCTGCCTTAGATTGAGGTGCTGCATTAGTTTGATGGTCTGCTTTAGTTTGAGCGGCTGCCTTAGTTGAGGGGCTGCCTTAGATTGAGGGGCTGCATTAGTTTGAGCGGCTGCCTTAGTTGAGGGGCTGCCTTAGTTTGAGGGGCTGCCTTAGATTGAGCGGCTGACTTAGTTTGAGAGGTTGCCTTAGTTTGAGAGTCTGCCTTAGTTTGAGCGGCTGCCTTAGTTGAGGGTGTGCCTTACTTTGAGAGGCTGCCTTAGTTTGACAGGCTGCCTTAGTTTGAGCGGCTGCCTTAGATTGTGAGGCTGCCTGAGTTTGAGGGGCTTCCTTAGTTTGAGCGTCTGCATGAGTTTGAGGGGCTGCCTTTGGTTGAGGCGCTCCCTTAGTTTGAGAGGCTGCCTTACTTTAAGGGGCAGCATTAGTTTGAGAGTCTGCCTTAGTTTGAGGGGCTGCCTTAGTTTGAGGGGTTGGCTTAGTTTGAGGGGCTGCCTTTGATTGAGTGGCTGCATTAGTTTGAGAGACTGCCTTTGATTGAGTGGCTGCATTAGTTTGAGGGGCTGACTTTGTTGGAGGGGCTGCATTTGTTTGAGGGGCTGCCTTAGATTGAGGGTCTGCATTAGTTTGAGGGGCTGCCTTAGTTTGAGGGGCTGCATTTGTTTGAGGGGCTGCCTTAGATTGAGGGTCTGAATTAGTTTGAGGGGCTGCCTTAGTTTGAGGGGCTGCATTTGTTTGAGGGGCTGCCTTAGATTGAGGGTCTGCATTAGTTTGAGGGGCTGCCTTAGTTTGAGGGGCTGCCTTAGATTGAGGTGCTGCATTAGTTTGATGGGCTGCTTTAGTTTGAGCGGCTGCCTTAGTTGAGGGGCTGCCTTAGATTGAGGGTCTGCATTAGTTTGAGCGGCTGCCTTTATTTGAGGGGCTGCCTCAGATTGAGGGGCTGCCTTAGATTGAGCGGCTGACTTAGTTTGAGAGGTTGCCTTAGTCTGAGAGTCTGCCTTATTTTGAGAGGCTGCCTTAGTTTGACAGGCTGCCTTAGATTGAGAGGCTGCCTGAGTTTGAGGGGCTGCCTTAGTTTGAGCGTCTGCATTTGTTTGAGGGGCTGACTTTGGTTGAGGCGCTCCCTTAGTTTGTGTGGCTGCCTTACTTTAAGGGGCTGCATTAGTTTTAGAGTCTGCCTTTGTTTGAGGGCCTGCCATAGTTTGAGGGGATGGCTTAGTTTGAGGGGTTGCATTTGATTGAGTGGCTGCATTATTTTGAGTGGCTGCCTTAGATTGAGGGGCTGCATTAATTTGATGGGCTGCTTTAGTTTGAGCGGCTGCCTTAGTTGAGGGGCTGCCAGAGATTGAGGGGCTGCATTTGTTTGAGCGGCTTCCTTAGTTTGAGGTTCTGCCTTAGTTTGAGGGGCTGCCTTAGATTGAGCGGCTGACTGAGTTTGAGAGGCTGCCTTAGTTTGAGAGTCTGCCTTAGTTTGAGCGGCTTCCTTAGTTTGAGGGGCTGCCTTAGTTTGAGAGTCTGCCTTAATTTGAGCGGCTGCCTCAGTTTGAGGGGCTGAACAAAGAACAAAGAACAAAGATAATTGCAGCACAGGAACAGGCCCTTCGGCCCTCCAAGCCTGCGTCGATCCAGATCCTCTCTCTAAACATGTCGCCTATTTTCTAAGGTTCTGTATCTCTTTTCTTCCTGCCCATTCATGTATCTGTCTAGATACATCTTAAAAGACGCCATCGTGCCCGCATCTACCACCTCCGCTGGCAACGCGTTCCAGGCACCCACCACCATCTGCGTAAAGAACTTTCCACGCATATCTCCCCTAAACTTTTCTCCTTTCACTTTGAACTCGTGTCCTCTAGTAATTGAATCCCCCACTCTGGGAAAAAGCCTCTTGCTATCCACCCTGTCTATACCTCTCATGATTTTGTACACCTCAGTCAGGTCCCCCCTCAACCTCCGTCTTTCGAATGAAAATAATCCGAATCTACTCAACCTCTCTTCATAGCTAGCGCCCTCCATAGCAGGCAACATCCTGGTGAACCTCCTCTGCACCCTCTCCAAAGCATCCACATCCTTTTGGTAATGTGGCGACCAGAACTGCACGCAGTATTCCAAATGTGGCCGAACCAAAGTCCTATACAACTGTAACATGACCTGCCAACTCTTGTACTCAATACCCCGTCCGATGAAGGAAAGCATGCCGTATGCCTTCTTGACCACTCTATTTACCTGCGTTGCCACCTTCAGGGAACAGTGGACCTGCACACCCAAATCTCTCTGTACATCAATTTTGCCCAGGACCTTTCCATTTACTGTATAGTTCACTCTTGAATTGGATCTTCCAAAATGCATCACCTCGCATTTGCCCTGATTGAACTCCATCTGCCATTTCTCTGCCCAACTCTCCAATCTATCTATATTCTGCTGTATTCTCTGACAGTCCCCTTCACTATCTGCTACTCCACCAATCTTAGTGTCGTCTGCAAACTTGCTAATCAGTCCACCTATACTTTCCTCCAAATCATTAATGTATATCACAAACAACAGTGGTCCCAGCACGGATCCCTGTGGAACACCACTGGTCACACGTCTCCATTTTGAGAAACTCCCTTCTACTGCTACTCTCTGTCTACTGTTGCCCAGCCAGTTCTTTATCCATCTAGCTAGTACACCTTGGACCCCATGCGCCTTCACTTTCTCCATCAGCCTGCCATGGGGAACCTTATCAAACGCCTTACTGAAGTCCATGTATATGACATCGACAGCCCTTCCCTCATCAATCAACTTTGTCACTTCCTCACAGAATTCTATTAAGTTGGTAAGACATGACCTTCCCTGCACAAAACCATGTTGCCTATCACTGATAAGCCCATTTTCTTCCAAATGGGAATAGATCCTATCCCTCAGTATTTTCTCCAGCTGCTTCCCGACCACTGACGTCAGGCTCACCGGTCTATAATTACCTGGATTATCCCTGCTACCCTTCTTAAACAAGGGGACAACATTAGCAATTCTCCAGTCCTCCGGGACCTCACCCGTGTTTAAGGATGCTGCAAAGATATCTGTTAAGGCCCCAGCTATTTCCTCTCTCGGTTCCTTCAGTAACCTGGGATAGATCCCATCCGGACCTGGGGACTGGTCCACCTGAATGCCCTTTAGAATACCCAACACTTCCTCCCTCCTTATGCCGACTTGACCTAGTGTAATCAAACATCTGTTCCTAACCTCAACATCCGTCATGTCCCTCTCCTCGGTGAATACCGATGCAAAGTACTCGTTTAGAATCTCACCCATTTTCTCTGAGTCCAAGCATAACATTCCTCCTTTGTCCTTTAGTGGGCCAATCCTTTCTCTAGTTACCCTCTTTCTCCTTATATATGAATAAAAGGCTTTGGGATTTTCTTTAACCCTGCTTGCCAAATATATTTCATGACCCCTTTTAGCCCTCTTAATTCCTCGTTTCAGATTGGTCCGACATTCCCGATATTCTTTCAAAGCTTCGTCTTTCATCAGCCGCCTAGACCTTATGTATGCTTCCTTTTTCCTCTTAGCTAGTCTCACAATTTCACCTGTCATCCATGGTTCCCTAATCTTGCCATTTCTATCCTTCATTTTCACAGGAACATGTCTCTCCTGCACGCTAATCAACCTCTCTTTAAAAGCCTCCCACATATCACATGTGGATTTACCTTCAAACAGCTGCTCCCAATCTACATTCCCCAGCTCCTGCCGAATTTTGGTATAGTTGTCCTTCCCCCAATTTAGCACTCTTCATTTAGGACCACTCTCGTTTTTGTCCATTGAGGGGCTGCATTAGTTTGAGCGGCTGTCTTAGTTTGAGGGGCTGCTTTAGTTTGAGCGGCTGCCTTAGTTTGAGAGGCTGCCTGAGTTTGAGGGGTTGCCTTGGACTGAGGGGCTGCATTAGTTTGAGCGGCTGTCTCAGTTTGAGGGGCTGTCTCAGTTTGAGGGGCTGCCTCAGTTTGAGCGGCTGCCTTAGTTTGAGGGGCTGCCTTATTTTGAGCGGCTGCCTTAGTTTGAGCGGCTCGCATAGTTTGAAGGGCTGACTTAGTTTGAGCGGCTGCCTTGGTTTGAGGGGCTGCATTAGTTTGAGGGGCTGCCTTAGTTTAAGGGGCTGCCTTAGATTGAGGGGCTGCATTTGTTTGAGAGGCTGCTATACTTTGAGAGGCTGCCTTAGTTTGAGCGTTTGGCTTAGTTTGAGGGGCTGCCTTTGATTGAGTGGCTGCATTAGTTTGATCAACTTCAAGATGGCTCCTGGGCTGGAAGCTCCCTAGGAAGCTCCCTTGCTGTTCAACTCTATCCATGGCCATCTGCTCCCATCCCTAACGTTTTCTCCCCCAATCTGCCCTCTTAAACTGTTTAAATTCCCCTGGCTCTTTAAATCAGTTCATTTTAGCCCTATCTAAAAGTTAACAGTTAGTTTAGTCTATGTTACCTGGGCCCACTGCCCTCCCCCAGCCACACCTGCTCTTTGTTTTCTCAATGAAATTGATCCGGATGAAACTGACGAGAACAGCTGCCGATACTTTAATCTCCGATCCTGCTGTCTTCACAGTCCAGAGTGTCTGCAGCCAGGGCATGCGGTAAGTCCATTGAGGTGAAGAAGGAGCTGCGGGACCCGAGAGAAGTCCTGTGAAAAGGTGCCCCGAACACCCAAAACATCCACGAACGGCCCCCCCGGCCGCAACTTCAAAGCGCCCGCGGGAGATGGCTCGGAGAGCATCTGCAGCGCACTGTCGGCAATGCTGCATGCCTTTATTTAAACCACTGCAAAAAAAAAACCCCTTAGCAAATGTAATCACCTCTAAGTCTGCCAAATGATGCTTCACCTCCCGAAGGACGTGGATGAGCTTTCCGGACGTCGATGGTGGGCACTGAGGAAATGGCTTATTACCTGCACCAGATTCCACCCCCCCTCCCCCCCCCCCTTTACCCCCCTTCCACCCCCCCCACCCCCGTCCCCTTCCCTGCTCCACCCTCTCAGCTCACCCCCTCACAACCCCGTCCCAGCCCGCCCCCCCCTCGCACCATCTTCACCCCGCACCCCCTTCCCCTGCACCCCCCCCCACCCCCTCCCTCTACCCCTCCCCCTTGCATCCCCTCCTCCCACCGGCACCATCCTACACCTGTGTAGGGGCCCCAACAACCCCACTGCCTTGTGGGCGTCTCGGGAGAGACCAAGGCTAAGGGAGTAAACCCTAACAGAAAATCCGGAGCGGAACCCCGTAGGCGGTCATGTGTCACCTTTGGCATGTTTCCGGCAGTTCCTGCAGCCATACTGGTGCCAAACGTCGTGTCCTGCACTCCTTTGGACCCCACCAGAAAGGCCGAGAGGGGGGTTTTGACGACTGGGCAACTCTCAACCTCCATAAATTTGCCCAGGCATGCGCCATGGAGAGGTCACTCCATAGTTGCCTCACAGCGACTGAAACAACACGGAAGGCAGCAGTTACGGGTTATAAGTCCAGATAAATTGGCGTAGAAACTGGGCGCCACGGGTTGCCTTTGTCGGTGGGAGAGGTCATTGCACCTCACTGGACAGCTACCGCCCGCCTCAAACCGGGCAGCCCCCGGTCAATAAGGTTCTGTCCCGCCACAGTCTGCCTGCTTCAATGGGTGCTTGGAGCTCAGGGTCATTGCCCGAAAGGTGGACTGATACACCGCACCAAACAACATGAAAAAAGGAAAGAAGGTACCAGCCCTTCGCTTTGCCAGCTGGAACGTCAGAACTATGTGTCCTGGCCTGTCGGAAGACCTTACACAAATCAACGATTCTCGGAAGACCGCCATCATTAACAACGAGCTCAGTAGACTCAATGTGGACATCGCAGCACTTCAGGAGACTCGCCTCCCCGCGAGTGGCTCTCTAGCAGAGCAAGACTACACCTTCTTCTGGCAGGGCAGGGATCCTGAAGAACCAAGACAGCATGGAGTGGGCTTCGCCATCAGAAACTCCTTGCTCAGCATGATAGAGCCCCCCTCAAATGGCTCGGAACGCATACTGTCCATCCGACTGCTCACCACCTCTGGTCCAGTACACCTACTCAGCATCTATGCTCCAACACTCTGTTCCGCACCTGAAGCTAAAGACCAGTTCTATGAACAACTCCATAACATCATTAGCAGCATCCCCAACACCGAACACCTATTCCTGCTGGGGGACTTTAATGCCAGGGTTGGGGCCGACCATGACTCATGGCCCTCCTGCCTTGGGCGCTATGGCGTTGGAAGGATGAATGAGAACGGGCAGAGACTGCTTGAGTTGTGTACCTATCATAACCTCTGCATCACCAACTCGTTCTTTCACACTAAACCCTGTCACCAGGTTTCATGGAGGCACCCAAGATCACGTCGTTGGCACCAGCTAGACCTCATTGTCACAAGGCGAGCCGCCTGAAACAGTGTTCAAATCACACGCAGCTTCCACAGTGCGGACTGCGACACCGACCACTCCCTGGTGTGCAGCAAGGTTAGACTCAGACCAAAGAAGTTGCATCATTCCAAGCAGAAGGGCCACCCGCGCATCAACACGAGCAGAATTTCTCACCCACAGCTGTTACAAAAATTTCTAAATTCACTTGTAACAGCCCTTCAAAACACTCCCACAGGGGATGCTGAGACCAAGTGGGCCCACATCAGAGACGCCATCTATGAGTCAGCTTTGACCACCTACGGCAAAAGTGCGAAGAGAAATGCAGACTGGTTTCAATCTCATAATGAAGAGCTGGAACCTGTCATAGCCGCTAAGCGCATTGCACTTTTGAACTACAAGAAAGCCCCCAGCGATTTAACATCCGCAGCACTTAAAGCAGCCAGAAGTACTGCACAAAGAACAGCTAGGCGTTGCGCAAACGACTACTGGCAACACCTATACAGTCATATTCAGCTGGCCTCAGACACCGGAAACATCAGAGGAATGTATGATGGCATGAAGAGAGCTCTTGGGCCAACCATCAAGAAGATCACCCCCCTCAAATCTAAATCGGGGGACATAATCACTGACCAACGCAAACAGATGGACCGCTGGGTTGAGCACTACCTAGAACTGTACTCCAGGGAGAATGCTGTCACTGAGACTGCCCTCAATGCAGCCCAGCCTCTACCAGTCATGGATGAGCTGGACATACAGCCAACCAAATCGGAACTCAGTGATGCCATTGATTCCCTAGCCAGCGGAAAAGCCCCTGGGAAGGACAGCATTACCCCTGAAATAATCAAGAGTGCCAAGCCTGCTATACTCTCAGCACTACATGAACTGCTATGCCTGTGCTGGGACGAGGGAGCAGTACCCCAGGACATGCGCGATGCCAACATCATCACCCTCTATAAAAACAAAGGTGACCGCGGTGACTGCAACAACTACCGTGGAATCTCCCTGCTCAGCATAGTGGGGAAAGTCTTTGCTCGAGTCGCTCTGAACAGGCTCCAGAAGCTGGCCGAGCGCGTCTACCCTGAGGCACAGTGTGGCTTTCGTGCAGAGAGATCGACTATTGACATGCTGTTCTCCCTTCGTCAGATACAGGAGAAATGCCGTGAACAACAGATGCCCCTCTACATTGCTTTCATTGATCTCACCAAAGCCTTTGACCTCGTCAGCAGACGTGGTCTCTTCAGACTACTAGAAAAGATCGGATGTCCACCAAAGCTACTAAGTATCATCACCTCATTCCATGACAATATGAAAGGCACAATTCAACATGGTGGCTCCTCATCAGAGCCCTTTCCTATCCTGAGTGGTGTGAAACAGGGCTGTGTTCTCGCACCCACACTTTTTGGGATTTTCTTCTCCCTGCTGCTTTCACATGCGTTCAAATCCTCTGAAGAAGGAATTTTCCTCCACACAAGATCAGGGGGCAGGTTGTTCAACCTTGCCCGTCTAAGAGCGAAGTCCAAAGTACGGAAAGTCCTCATCAGAGAACTCCTCTTTGCTGACGATGCTGCTTTAACATCTCACACTGAAGAATGCCTGCAGAGTCTCATCGACAGGTTTGCGTCTGCCTGCAATGAATTTGGCCTAACCATCAGCCTCAAGAAAACGAACATCATGGGGCAGGATGTCAGAAATGCTCCATCCATCAATATTGGCGACCACGCTCTGGAAGTGGTTCAAGAGTTCACCTACCTAGGCTCAACTATCACCAGTAACCTGTCTCTAGATGCAGAAATCAACAAGCGCATGGGTAAGGCTTCCACTGCTATGTTCAGACTGGCCAAGAGAGTGTGGGAAAATGGCGCACTGACACGGAACACAAAAGTCCGAGTGTATCAGGCCTGTGTCCTCAGTACCTTGCTCTACGGCAGCGAGGCCTGGACAACGTATGCCAGCCAAGAGCGACGTCTCAATTCATTCCATCTTCGCTGCCTTCGGAGAATACTTGGCATCAGGTGGCAGGACTATATCTCCAACACAGAAGTCCTTGAAGCGGCCAACATCCCCAGCTTATACACACTACTGAGTCAGCGGCGCTTGAGATGGCTTGGCCATGTGAGCCGCATGGAAGATGGCAGGATCCCCAAAGACACATTGTACAGCGAGCTCGCCACTGGTATCAGACCCACCGGCCGTCCATGTCTCCGTTATAAAGACGTCTGCAAACGCGACATGAAATCGTGTGACATTGATCACAAGTCGTGGGAGTCAGTTGCCAGCATTCGCCAGAGCTGGCGGGCAGCCATAAAGACAGGGCTAAATTGTGGCGAGTCGAAGAGACTTAGTAGTTGGCAGGAAAAAAGACAGAGGCGCAAGGGGAGAGCCAACTGTGCAACAGCCCCAACAAACAAATTTCTCTGCAGCACCTGTGGAAGAGCCTGTCACTCCAGAATTGGCCTTTATAGCCACTCCAGGCGCTGCTTCACAAACCACTGACCACCTCCAGGCGCGTATCCATTGTCTCTCGAGATAAGGAGGCCCAAAAGAATTAGTTTGAGAGTCTGCCTTAGTTTGAGGGGCTGCATTCGTCTGAGGGGCTGACTTAGAATGAGGGGGTGCATTAGTTTGAGGGGCTGCCTTAGATTGAGGGGCTGCATTAGTTTGAGGTGCTGCATTAGTTTGAGGGGCTGCATTACTTTGAGGAGCTGCCTTAGTTTGAGGGGCTGCCTTAGATCGAGGTCCGCATTAGTTTGTGGGGCTGCATTAGTTTGAGGGGCTGCCTTGGACTGAGGGGCTGCATTAGTTTGAGCGGCAGTCTCAGTTTGTGGGGTGCCTTAGTTTGAGGGGCTGCCTTAGTTTAAGGGCTGCTTTAGATTGAGGGGCTGCATTTGTTTGAGGGGCTGCTTTACTTTGAGAGGCTGCCTTAGTTTGAGCGTTTGGCTTAGTTTGAGGGGCTGCCTTTGATTGAGTGGCTGCATTAGTTTGAGAGTCGGCCTTAGTTTGAGGGGATGCCTTAGTTTGAGGTATTGGCTTAGTTAGAGGGGCTGCCTTTGATTGTGTGGCTGCATTAGTTTGAGGGCCTGGCTTAGTTGAAGGGGCTGCCTTAGTTTGAGGGGCTGCATTAGTTTGAGGGGCTGACTTAGAATGAGGGGGTGCATTAGTTTGAGGGGCTGCCTTAGATTGAGGGGCTGCATTAGTTTGAGGGGCTGCATTACTTTGAGGAGCAGCCTTAGTTTGAGGGGCTGCCTTAGATAGAGTTCTGCATTAGTTTGAGGGTCTGCATTAGTTTGAGGGGCTGCCTTAGTTTGAGAGGCTGCCTAAGTTTGAGGGGCTGCCTTAGTTTGAGAGTCTGCCATAGTTTGAGGGGCTGCCTCAATTTGAGCGGCTGCCTCAGTTTGAGGGGCTGAACAAAGAACAAAGAACAAAGAACAAATATAATTACAGCACAGGAACAGGCCCTTCGGCACTCCAAGCCTGCACCGATCCAGATCCTCTCTCTAAACATGTCACCTATTTTCTAAGGTTCTGTATCTCTTTTCTTCCTGCCCATTCATGTATCTGTCTAGATACATCTTGAAAGACGCCATCGTGCCCGCATCTACCACCTCCGCTGGCAACGCGTTTCAGGCACCCACCACCCTCTGCGTAAAGAACTTTCCACGCATATCCCCCCTAAACTTTTCTCCTTTCACTTTGAACTCGTGTCCTCTAGTAATTGAATCCCCCACTCTGGGAAAAAGCCTCTTGCTACCCACCCTGTCTATCCCTCTCATGATTTTGTACACCTCAATCAGGTCCCCCCTCAACCTCCGTCTTTCTAATGAATAATATCCTAATCTACTCAACCTCTCTTCAAAGCTAAAACCCTCCATAGCAGGCAACATCCTGATGAACCTCCTCTGCACCCTCTCCAAAGCATCCACATCCTTTTGGTAATGTGGCGACCAGATCTGCACGCAGTATTCCAAATGTGGCCGAACCAAAGTCCTATACAACTGTAACATGACCTGCCAACTCTTGTACTCAATACCCCGTCCGATGAAGGAAAGCATGCCGTATGCCTTCTTGACCACTCTATTTACCTGCGTTGCCACCTTTAGGGAACAGTGGACCTGCACACCCAAATCTCTCTGTCCATCAATTTTCCCCAGGACTTTTCCATTTACTGTATAGTTCACTCTTGAATTGGATCTTCCAAAATGCATCACCTCGCATTTGCCCTGATTGAACTCCATCTGCCATTTCTCTGCCCAACTCTCCAATCTATCTATATTCTGCTGTATTCTCTGACAGTCCCCTTCACTATCTGCTACTCCACCAATCTTAGTGTCGTCTGCAAACTTGCTAATCAGTCCACCTATACTTTCCTCCTAATCATTAATGTATATCACAAACAACAGTGGTCCCAGCACGGATCCCTGTGGAACACCACTGGTCAAACGTCTCCATTTTGAGAAACTCCCTTCCACTGCTACTCTCTGTCTCCTGTTGCCCAGCCAGTTCTTTATCCATCTAGCTGGTACACCTTGGACCCCATGCGCCTTCACTTTCTCCATCAGCCTGCCATGGGGAACCTTATCAACGCCTTACTGAAGTCCATGTATATGACATCGACAGCCCTTCCCTCATCAATCAACTTTGTCACTTCCTCAAAGAATTCTATTAAGTTGTTAAGACATGACCTTCCCTGCACAGAACCATGTTGCCTATCACTGATAAGCCCATTTTCTTCCAAATGGGAATAGATCCTATCCCTCAGTATCTTCTCCAGCAGCTTCCCTACAACTGACGTCAGGCTCACCGGTCTATAATTACCTGGATTATCCCTGCTACCCTTCTTAAACAAGGGGATAACATTAGCAATTCTCCAGTCCTCCGGGACCTCACCCGTGTTTAAGGATGCTGCAAAGATATCTGTTAAGGCCCCAGCTATTTCCTCTCTCGGTTCCTTCAGTAACCTGGGATAGATCCCATCCGGACCTGGGGACTTGTCCACCTTAATGCCCTTTAGAATACCCAACACTTCCTCCCTCCTTATGCCGACTTGACCGAGTGTAATCAAACATCTGTTCCTAACCTCAACATCCGTCATGTCCCTCTCCTCGGTGAATACCGATGCAAAGTACTCGTTTAGAATCTCACCCATTTTCTCTGAGTCCAAGCATAACATTCCTCCTTTGTCCTTTAGTGGGCCAATCCTTTCTCTAGTTACCCTCTTTCTCCTTATATATGAATAAAAGGCTTTGGGATTTTCTTTAACCCTGTTTGCTAAAGATATTTCATGACCCCTTTTAGCCCTCTTAATTCCTCGTTTCAGATTGGTCCTACATTCCCGATATTCTTTCAAAGCTTCGTCTTTCATCAGCCGCCTAGACCTTATGTATGCTTCCTTTTTCCTCTTAGCTAGTCTCACAATTTCACCTGTCATCCATGGTTCCCTAATCTTGCCATTTCTATCCTTCATTTTCACAGGAACATGTCTCTCCTGCACGCTAATCAACCTCTCTTTAAAAGCCTCCCACATATCACATGTGGATTTACCTTCAAACGGCTGCTCTCAATCTACATTCCCCAGCTCCTGCCGAATTCTGGTATCGTTGGCCTTCCCCCAATTTAGCACTCTTCCTTTAGGACCACTCTCGTCGTTGTGCATTGAGGGGCTGCATTAGTGTGAGCGGCTGTCTTAGTTTGAGGGGCTGCCTTAGTTTCAGTGGCTGCCTTAGTTTGAGAGGCTGCCTGAGTTTGAAGGGCCGCCTTGGACTGAGGGGCTGCATTAGTTTGAGCGGCTGTCTCAGTTTGAAGGGCTGCCTTAGTTTGAGCGGCTGCCTTAGTTTGAGGGGCTGCCTTAGTTTGAGCGGATGACTTAGTTTGAGCGGCTCGCATAGTTTGAGGGGCTGCCTTAGTTTGAGCGGCTGCCTTTGTTTGAGGGGCTGCATTAGTTTGAGTGTCTGCCTTAGTTTGAGGGGATGCCTTAGTTTGAGGTGTTGGCTTAGTTAGAGGGGCTGCCTTTGATTGAGTGACTGCATTAGTTTGAGGGGCTGGCTTAGTTTCAGGGGCTGCCTTAGTTTAAGGGGCTGCCTGAGATTGAGGGGATGCCTTTGATTGAGTGGCTGCATTAGTTTGAGTGTCTGCCTTAGTTTGAGGGGATGCCTTAGTTTGAGGTGTTGGCTTAGTTAGAGGGGCTGCTTTTGATTGAGTGACTGCATTAGTTTGAGGGGCTGGCTTAGTTTCAGGGGCTGCCTTAGTTTGAGGGGCTACATTAGTTTGAGGAGCTGACTTAGAATGAGGGGGTGCATTTGTTTGAGGGGCTGCCTTAGTTTGAGGGGCTGCCTTAGATTGAGTGGCTGCATTAGTTTGAGAGTCTGCCTTTGATTGAGTGGCTGCATTAGTTTGAGGGGCAGACTTAGTTTGAGGGGCAGACTTAGTTTGAGGGGCTGACTTAATTTGAGGGGATGCATTTGTTTGAGGGGCAGCCTTAGATTGAGGGGCTGCATTAGTTTGAAGGGCTGCCTTAGTTTAAGGGGCTGCCTTAGATTGAGGGGCTGCATTTGTTTGAGGGGCTGCTTTACTTTGAGAGGCTGCCTTAGTTTGAGCGGTTGGCTTAGTTTTAGGGGCTGCCTTTGATTGAGTGGCTGCATTAGTTTGAGTGTCTGCCTTAGTTTGAGGGGATGCCTTAGTTTGAGGTGTTGGCTTAGTTAGAGGGGCTGTCTTTGATTGAGGGGCTGCATTAGTTTGAAGGGCTGCCTTAGTTTGAGGGACTGTATTAGTTTGAGAGGCTGCCTTAGTTTGAGGGGCTGCCTTAGTTTGAGGGGCTGCCTTAGATTGAGCGGCTGACTTAATTTGAGAGGTTGGCTTAGTTTGAGAGTCTGCCTTAGTTTGTGCGGCTGCCTTAGTTTGAGGGTCTGCCTGACTTTGAGAGGCTGCCTGAGTTTGAGGGGCTGCCTTAGTTTGAGCGGCTGCATTAGTATGAGGGGCTGCCTTTGGTTGAGGCGCTCCCTTAGTTTGTGGGGCTGCTTTACTTTCAGGGGCTGAAATAGTTTGAGAGTCTGCCTTAGTTTGAGGGGCTGCCTTAGTTTGAGGGGTTGGCTTAGTTTGAGGGGCTGCCTTTGATTGAGAGGCTGCATTAGTTTGAGAGTCTGCCTTTGATTGAGAAGCTGCATTATTTTGAGGGGCTGCCTTCGATTGAGGGGCTGCATTAGTTTGAGGGGCTGCATTAGTTTGAAGGGGTGCATTAGTGTGAGGGTCTGGCTTAGATTGAGGGGCTGCATTCGTTTGAGGGGCTGCATTCGTTTGAGGGGCTGCATTAGTTTGAGGGGCTGCATTAGTTTGAGGGGCTGCCTTAGATAGAGTTCTGCATTAGTTTGAGGGGCTGCCATAGTTTGAGAGGCTGCCTAAGTTTGAGGGGCTGCTTTAGTTTTAGAGTCTGCCATAGTTTGAGGGGCTGCCTTATTTTGAGGTGCTGCCTGAGATTGAGGCGCTGCCTTAGTTTGAGGGGCTGCCTTTGATTGAGTGGCTTCATTAGTTTGAGAGTCTGCCTTTGATTGAGTGGCTGCATTAGTTTGACGGGCTGACTTAGTTTGAGGGGCTGACTTAGTTTGAGGGGCTGCCTTAGTTTGAGGGGTTGGCTTAATTTGAGGGGATGCCTTTGATTTAGTGGCTGCATTAGTTTGAGAGACTGCATTAGATTGACGGTCTGCATTAGTTGATGGGCTGCATTATTTTGAGGGGCTGCCTTAGTTTGAGGGGCTGCCTTTGTTTGAGGGGTTGGCTTAGTTTGAGGGGCTGCCTTAGATTGAGGGGCTGCATTACTTTGAGGGGCTGCATTAGTTTGAGTGTCTGCCATAGTTGGAGTGGCTGCCTAAGTTTGAGGGGCTGCTTTAGTTTGAGAGTCTGCCATAGTTTGAGGGGCTGCCTTAATTTGAGGTGCTGCCTGAGATTGAGGCGCTGCCTTAGTTTGAGGGGCTGCCTCAGTTTGAGGGGCTGCCTTAGTTGAATGGGCTGCATTAGTTTGATGTGCTGCTTTAGTTTGAGCGGCTGCCTTAGTTGAGGGGCTGCCTTAGATTGAGGGGCTGACTGAGTTTGAGAGGCTGCCTTAGTTTGAGGGGCTGCCTTAGTTTGAGCGTCCGCCGTACTTTGAGAGGCTGCATACGTTTGACAGGCTGCCTTTGTTTGAGCGGCTACCTTAGTTTGAGAGGCTGCCTGTGTTTGAAGGGCTGCCTTAGTTTGAGTGGCTGCATTAGTTTGAACGGCTGCCTTTGGTTGAGGGGCTCCCTTAGTTTGAGGGACTGCCTTACTTTAAGGGGCTGCATTAGTTTGAGAGTCTGCCTTAGTTTGAAGGGCAGCCTTAGTTTGAGGGGCTGGCTTAGTTTGAGGGGCTGCCTTTGATTGAGTGGCTGCATTAGTTTGAGAGTCTGCCTTTGATTGAGTGGCTGCATTAGTTTGTGGTGCTGATTAGTTTGAGGGGCTGACTTAGTTTGAGGGGCTGCATTTGTTTGAGGGGCTGCCTTAGATTGAGGGGCTGCATTAGTTTGAGGAGCTGCCTTAGTTTGAGGGGCGCCTGAGATTGAGGGGCTGCATTAGTTTGAGAGTCTGCCTTTGATTGAGTGGCTGCATTAGTTTGAGGTGCTGATTAGTTTGAGGGGCCAACTTAGTTTGAGGGGCTGCATTTGTTTGAGGGGCTGACTTAGATTGAGGGGCTGCATTAGTTTGAGGGGCTGCCTTAGTTTGAGGGGCGCCTGAGATTGAGGGGCTGCATTAGTTTGAGAGGCTGACTTAGTTTGAGGGGCCGCCTTAGTTTGAGGGGTTGGCTTAGTTTGAGGGGCTGCATTTGATTGATTGGCTGCATTAGTTTGAGAGACTGCCTTTGATTGAGTGGCTGCATTAGTTTGAGGGGCTGCATTAGATTGAGCGTCTGCATTAGTTGATGGGCTGCATTATTTTGAGGGGCTGCCTTAGTTTGAGGGGCTTCCTTTGTTTGAGGGGTTGGCTTAGTTTGAGGGGCTGCCTTAGATTGAGGGGCTGCATTAGTTTGAGGGGCTGCATTAGTTTGAGGGTCTGCCATAGTTTGAGTGGCTGCCTAAGTTTGAGGGGCTGCTTTAGTTTGAGAGTCTGCCATAGTTTGAGGGGCTGCCTTAATTTGAGGTGCTGCCTGAGATTGAGGCGCTGCCTTAGTTTGAGGGGCTGCCTTAGTTTGAGGGGCTGCCTTAGATTGAGGGGCTGCATTAGTTTGATGGGCTGCTTTAGTTTGAGCGGCTGCCTTAGTTGAGGGGCTGCCTTAGATTGAGGGGCTGCATTAGTTTGAGGGGCTGCATTAGTTTGAGGGTCTGCCATAGTTTGAGTGGCTGCCTAAGTTTGAGGGGCTGCTTTAGTTTGAGAGTCTGCCATAGTTTGAGGGGCTGCCTTAATTTGAGGTGCTGCCTGAGATTTTGGCGCTGCCTTAGTTTGAGGGGCTGCCTCAGTTTGAGGGGCTGCCTTAGTTTGATGGGCTGCATTAGTTTGATGTGCTGCTTTAGTTTGAGCGGCTGCCTTAGTTGAGGGGCTGCCTTAGATTGAGGGTCTGACTGAGTTTGAGAGGCTGCCTTAGTTTGAGGGGCTGTCTTAGTTTGAGCGTCTGCCGTACTTTGAGAGGCTGCATAAGTTTGACAGGCTGCCTTTGTTTGAGCGGCTACCTTAGTTTGAGAGGCTGCCTGTGTTTGAAGGGCTGCCTTAGTTTGAGTGGCTGCATTATTTTGAACGCCTGCCTTTGGTTGAGGGGCTCCCTTAGTTTGAGGGACTGCCTTACTTTAAGGGGCTGCATTAGTTTGAGAGTCTGCCTTAGTTTGAAGGGCAGCCTTAGTTTGAGGGGCTGCCTTAGTTTGAGGGGCTGGCTTAGTTTGAGGGGCGCCTGAGATTGAGGGGCTGCATTAGTTTGAGAGTCTGCCTTTGATTTTTTGGCTGCATTAATTTGAGGTGCTGATTAGTTTGAGGGGCTGACTTAGTTTGAGGGGCTGCATTTGTTTGAGGGGCTGCCTTAGATTGAGGGGCTGCATTAGTTTGAGGGGCTGCCTTAGTTTGAGGGGCGCCTGAGATTGAGGGGCTGCATTAGTTTGAGAGGCTGCATTAGTTTGAGGGGCTACCTTAGTTTGAGGGGTTGGCTTAGTTTGAGGGGCTGCCTTTGATTGAGTGGCTGCATTAGTTTGAGAGACTGCCTTTGATTGAGTGGCTGCATTAGTTTGAGGGGCTGCATTAGATTGAGGGTCTGCATTAGTTGATGGGCTGCATTATTTTGAGGGGCTGCCTTAGTTTTAGGGGCTGCCTTTGTTTGAGGGGTTGGCTTAGTTTGAGGGGCTGCCTTAGATTGTGGGGCTGCATTAGTTTGAGGGGCTGCATTAGTTTGAGGGACTGCCATAGTTTGAGTGGCTGCCTAAGTTTGAGGGGCTGCTTTAGTTTGAGAGTCTGCCATAGTTTGAGGGGCTGCCTTAATTTGAGGTGCTGCCTGAGATTGAGGCGCTGCCTTAGTTTGAGGGGCTGCCTTAGTTGGAGGGGCTGCATTAGTTTGAGGGGCTGCTTTAGTTTGAGGGGCTGACTGAGTTTGAGAGGCTGCCTTAGTTTGAGGGGCTGCCTAAGTTTGAGCGTCTGCCGTACTTTGAGAGGCTGCATAAGTTTGACAGGCTGCCTTAGTTTGAGCGGCTACCTTAGTTTGAGAGGCTGCCTGTGTTTGAAGGGCTGCCTTAGTTTGAGTGGCTGCATTAGTTTGAACGGCTGCCTTTGGTTGAGGGGCTCCCTTAGTTTGAGGGACAGCCTTACTTTACGGGGCTGCATTAGTTTGAGAGTCTGCCTTAGTTTGAAGGGCAGCCTTAGTTTGAGGGGCTGGCTTAGTTTGAGGGGCTGCCTTTGATTGAGTGGCTGCATTAGTTTGAGAGTCTGCCTTTGATTGAGTGGCTGCATTAGTTTGAGGTGCTGATTAGTTTGAGGGGCTGACTTAGTTTGAGGGGCTGCATTTGTTTGAGGGGCTGCCTTAGATTGAGGGGCTGCATTAGTTTGAGGGGCTGCCTTAGTTTGAGGGGCGCCTGAGATTGAGGGGCTGCATTAGTTTGAGAGGCTGCATTAGTTTGAGGGGCTACCTTAGTTTGAGGGGTTGGCTTAGTTTGAGGGGCTGCCTTTGATTGAGTGGCTGCATTAGTTTGAGAGACTGCCTTTGATTGAGTGGCTGCATTAGTTTGAGGGGCTGCATTAGATTGAGGGTCTGCATTAGTTGATGGGCTGCATTATTTTGAGGGGCTGCCTTAGTTTTAGGGGCTGCCTTTGTTTGAGGGGTTGGCTTAGTTTGAGGGGCTGCCTTAGATTGAGGGGCTGCATTAGTTTGAGGGGCTGCATTAGTTTGAGGGTCTGCCATAGTTTGAGTGGCTGCCTAAGTTTGAGGGGCTGCTTTAGTTTGAGAGTCTGCCATAGTTTGAGGGGCTGCCTTAATTTGAGGTGCTGCCTGAGATTGAGGCGCTGCCTTAGTTTGAGGGGCTGCCTTAGTTGGAGGGGCTGCATTAGTTTGAGGGGCTGCTTTAGTTTGAGGGGCTGACTGAGTTTGAGAGGCTGCCTTAGTTTGAGGGGCTGCCTAAGTTTGAGCGTCTGCCGTACTTTGAGAGGCTGCATAAGTTTGACAGGCTGCCTTAGTTTGAGCGGCTACCTTAGTTTGAGAGGCTGCCTGTGTTTGAAGGGCTGCCTTAGTTTGAGTGGCTGCATTAGTTTGAACGGCTGCCTTTGGTTGAGGGGCTCCCTTAGTTTGAGGGACAGCCTTACTTTACGGGGCTGCATTAGTTTGAGAGTCTGCCTTAGTTTGAAGGGCAGCCTTAGTTTGAGGGGCTGGCTTAGTTTGAGGGGGTGCCTTTGATTGAGTGGCTGCATTAGTTTGAGAGTCTGCCTTTGATTGAGTGGCTGCATTAGTTTGAGGTGCTGATTAGTTTGAGGGGCTGACTTAGTTTGAGGGGCTGCATTTGTTTGAGGGGCTGCCTTAGATTGAGTGGCTGCATTAGTTTGAGGGGCTGCCTTAGTTTGAGGGGCGCCTGAGATTGAGGGGCTGCATTAGTTTGAGAGTCTGCCTTTGATTGAGTGGCTGCATTAGTTTGAGGTGCTGATTAGTTTGAGGGGCTGACTTAGTTTGAGGGGCTGCATTTGTTTGAGGGGCTGCCTTAGATAGAGGGGCTGCATTAGTTTGAGGGGCTGCCTTAGTTTGAGGGGCGGCCTTAGTTTGAGGGGCTGCCTTAGATTGAGCGGCTGACTGAGTTTGAGAGGCTGCCTTAGTTTGAGGGGCTGCCTTAGTTTGAGCGTGTGCCGTACTTTGAGAGGCTGCATAAGTTTGACAGGCTGCCTAAGTTTGAGCGGCTACCTTAGTTTGAGAGGCTGCCTGTGTTTGAAGGGCTGCCTTAGTTTGAGTGGCTGCATTAGTTTGAACGGCTCCCTTTGGTTGAGGGGCTCCCTTAGTTTGCGGGACTGCCTTACTTTAAGGGGCTGCATTAGTTTGAGAGTCTGCCTTAGTTTGAAGGGCAGCCTTAGTTTGAGGGGCTGCCTTAGTTTGAGGGGCTGGCTTAGTTTGAGGGGCGCCTGAGATTGAGGGGCTGCATTAGTTTGAGAGTCTGCCTTTGATTTTTTGGCTGCATTAATTTGAGGTGCTGATTAGTTTGAGGGGCTGACTTAGTTTGAGGGGCTGCATTTGTTTGAGGGGCTGCCTTAGATTGAGGGGCTGCATTAGTTTGAGGGGCTGCCTTAGTTTGAGGGGCGCCTGAGATTGAGGGGCTGCATTAGTTTGAGAGGCTGCATTAGTTTGAGGGGCTACCTTAGTTTGAGGGGTTGGCTTAGTTTGAGGGGCTGCCTTTGATTGAGTGGCTGCATTAGTTAGAGAGACTGCCTTTGATTGAGTGGCTGCATTAGTTTGAGGGGCTGCATTAGATTGAGGGTCTGCATTAGTTGATGGGCTGCATTATTTTGAGGGGCTGCCTTAGTTTTAGGGGCTGCCTTTGTTTGAGGGGTTGGCTTAGTTTGAGGGGCTGCCTTAGATTGAGGGGCTGCATTAGTTTGAGGGGCTGCATTAGTTTGAGGGTCTGCCATAGTTTGAGTGGCTGCCTAAGTTTGAGGGGCTGCTTTAGTTTGAGAGTCTGCCATAGTTTGAGGGGCTGCCTTAATTTGAGGTGCTGCCTGAGATTGAGGCGCTGCCTTAGTTTGAGGGGCTGCCTTAGTTGGAGGGGCTGCCTTAGATTGAGGGGCTGCATTAGTTTGATGGGCTGCTTTAGGTTGAGGGGCTGACTGAGTTTGAGAGGCTGCCTTAGTTTGAGGGGCTGCCTAAGTTTGAGCGTCTGCCGTACTTTGAGAGGCTGCATAAGTTTGACAGGCTGCCTTAGTTTGAGCGGCTACCTTAGTTTGAGAGGCTGCCTGTGTTTGAAGGGCTGCCTTAGTTTGAGTGGCTGCATTAGTTTGAACGGCTGCCTTTGGTTGAGGGGCTCCCTTAGTTTGAGGGACAGCCTTACTTTACGGGGCTGCATTAGTTTGAGAGTCTGCCTTAGTTTGAAGGGCAGCCTTAGTTTGAGGGGCTGGCTTAGTTTGAGGGGCTGCCTTTGATTGAGTGGCTGCATTAGTTTGAGAGTCTGCCTTTGATTGAGTGGCTGCATTAGTTTGAGGTGCTGATTAGTTTGAGGGGCTGACTTAGTTTGAGGGGCTGCATTTGTTTGAGGGGCTGCCTTAGATTGAGTGGCTGCATTAGTTTGAGGGGCTGCCTTAGTTTGAGGGGCGCCTGAGATTGAGGGGCTGCATTAGTTTGAGAGTCTGCCTTTGATTGAGTGGCTGCATTAGTTTGAGGTGCTGATTAGTTTGAGGGGCTGACTTAGTTTGAGGGGCTGCATTTGTTTGAGGGGCTGCCTTAGATAGAGGGGCTGCATTAGTTTGAGGGGCTGCCTTAGTTTGAGGGGCTGCCTTAGTTTGAGGGGCTGCCTTAGATTGAGCGGCTGACTGAGTTTGAGAGGCTGCCTTAGTTTGAGGGGCTGCCTTAGTTTGAGCGTGTGCCGTACTTTGAGAGGCTGCATAAGTTTGACAGGCTGCCTAAGTTTGAGCGGCTACCTTAGTTTGAGAGGCTGCCTGTGTTTGAAGGGCTGCCTTAGTTTGAGTGGCTGCATTAGTTTGAACGGCTCCCTTTGGTTGAGGGGCTCCCTTAGTTTGAGGGTCTGCCATAGTTTGAGTGGCTGCCTAAGTTTGAGGGGCTGCTTTAGTTTGAGAGTCTGCCATAGTTTGAGGGGCTGCCTTAATTTGAGTTGCTGCCTGAGATTGAGGCGCTGCCTTAGTTTGAGGGGCTGCCTTAGTTTGAGGGGCTGCCTTAGATTGAGGGGCTGCATTAGTTTGATGGGCTGCTTTAGTTTGAGCGGCTGCCTTAGTTGAGGGGCTGCCTTAGATTGAGGGGCTGCATTAGTTTGAGGGGCTGCATTAGTTTGAGGGTCTGCCATAGTTTGAGTGGCTGCTTAAGTTTGAGGGGCTGCTTTAGTTTGAGAGTCTGCCATAGTTTGAGGGGCTGCCTTAATTTGAGGTGCTGCCTGAGATTGAGGCGCTGCCTTAGTTTGAGGGGCTGCCTCAGTTTGAGGGGCTGCCTTAGTTTGATGGGCTGCATTAGTTTGATGTGCTGCTTTAGTTTGAGCGGCTGCCTTAGTTTGAGAGGCTGCCTGTGTTTGAAGGGCTGCCTTAGTTTGAGTGGCTGCATTAGTTTGAGGGGCTGCCTTAGTTTGAGCGTCTGCCGTACTTTGAGAGGCTGCATAAGTTTGACAGGCTGCCTTTGTTTGAGCGGCTACCTTAGTTTGAGAGGCTGCCTGTGTTTGAAGGGCTGCCTTAGTTTGAGTAGCTGCATTAGTTTGAACGGCTGCCTTTGGTTGAGGGGCTCCCTTAGTTTGAGGGACTGCCTTACTTTAAGGGGCTGCATTAGTTTGAGAGTCTGCCTTAGTTTGAAGGGCAGCCATAGTTTGAGGGGCTGCCTTAGTTTGAGGGGCTGGCTTAGTTTGAGGGGCTGCCTTTGATTGAGTGGCTGCATTAGTTTGAGAGTCTGCCTTTGATTGAGTGGCTGCATTAGTTTGAGGTGCTGATTAGTTTGAGGGGCTGACTTAGTTTGAGGGGCTGCATTTGTTTGAGGGGCTGCCTTAGATTGAGGGGCTGCCTTAGATTGAGGGGCTGCATTAGTTTGAGGAGCTGCCTTAGTTTGAGGGGCGACTGAGATTGAGGGGCTGCATTAGTTTGAGAGTCTGCCTTTGATTGAGTGGCTGCATTAGTTTGAGGTGCTGATTAGTTTGAGGGGCTGACTTAGTTTGAGGGGCTGCATTTGTTTGAGGGGCTGCCTTAGATTGAGGGGCTGCATTAGTTTGAGGGGCTGCCTTAGTTTGAGGGGCGCCTGAGATTGAGGGGCTGCATTAGTTTGAGAGGCTGCCTTAGTTTGATGGGCTGCCTTAGTTTGAGGGGTTGGCTTAGTTTGTGGGGCTGCCTTTGATTGAGTGGCTGCATTAGTTTGAGAGACTGCCTTTGATTGAGTGGCTGCATTAGTTTGAGGGGCTGCATTAGATTGAGGGTCTGCATTAGTTGATGGGCTGCATTATTTTGAGGGGCTGCCTTAGTTTTAGGGGCTGCCTTTGTTTGAGGGGTTGGCTTAGTTTGAGGGGCTGCCTTAGATTGAGGGGCTGCATTAGTTTGACGGGCTGCATTAGTTTGAGGGTCTGCCATAGTTTGAGTGGCTGCCTAAATTTGAGGGGCTGCTTTAGTTTGAAGGTCTGCCATAGTTTGAGGGGCTGCCTTAATTTGAGGTGCTGCCTGAGATTGAGGCGCTGCCTTAGTTTGAGGGGCTGCTTTAGTTTGAGCGGCTGCCTTAGTTGAGGGGCTGCCTTAGATTGAGGGGCTGCATTAGATTGAGGGGCTGCCTTAGTTTGAGGGGCTGCCTTAGTTTGAGGGGCGGCCTTAGTTTGAGGGGCTGCCTTAGATTGAGCGGCTGACTGAGTTTGAGAGGCTGCCTTAGTTTGAGGGGCTGCCTTAGTTTGAGCGTGTGCCGTACTTTGAGAGGCTGCATAAGTTTGACAGGCTGCCGAAGTTTGAGCGGCTACCTTAGTTTGAGAGGCTGCCTGTGTTTGAAGGGCTGCCTTAGTTTGAGTGGCTGCATTAGTTTGAACGGCTCCCTTTGGTTGAGGGGCTCCCTTAGTTTGAGGGTCTGCCATAGTTTGAGTGGCTGCCTAAGTTTGAGGGGCTGCTTTAGTTTGAGAGTCTGCCATAGTTTGAGGGGCTGCCTTAATTTGAGGTGCTGCCTGAGATTGAGGCGCTGCCTTAGTTTGAGGGGCTGCCTTAGTTTGAGGGGCTGCCTTAGATTGAGGGGCTGCATTAGTTTGATGGGCTGCTTTAGTTTGAGCGGCTGCCTTAGTTGAGGGGCTGCCTTAGATTGAGGGGCTGCATTAGTTTGAGGGGCTGCATTAGTTTGAGGGTCTGCCATAGTTTGAGTGGCTGCCTAAGTTTGAGTGGCTGCCTAAGATTGAGGGGCTGCTTTAGTTTGAGAGTCTGCCATAGTTTGAGGGGCTGCCTTAATTTGAGGTGCTGCCTGAGATTGAGGCGCTGCCTTAGTTTGAGGGGCTGCCTCAGTTTGAGGGGCTGCCTTAGTTTGATGGGCTGCATTAGTTTGATGTGCTGCTTTAGTTTGAGCGGCTGCCTTAGTTGAGGGGCTGCCTTAGATTGAGGGGCTGACTGAGTTTGAGAGGCTGCCTTAGTTTGAGGGGCTGCCTTAGTTTGAGCGTCTGCCGTACTTTGAGAGGCTGCATAAGTTTGACAGGCTGCCTTTGTTTGAGCGGCTACCTTAGTTTGAGAGGCTGCCTGTGTTTGAAGGGCTGCCTTAGTTTGAGTAGCTGCATTAGTTTGAACGGCTGCCTTTGGTTGAGGGGCTCCCTTAGTTTGAGGGACTGCCTTACTTTAAGGGGCTGCATTAGTTTGAGAGTCTGCCTTAGTTTGAAGGGCAGCCATAGTTTGAGGGGCTGCCTTAGTTTGAGGGGCTGGCTTAGTTTGAGGGGCTGCCTTTGATTGAGTGGCTGCATTAGTTTGAGAGTCTGCCTTTGATTGAGTGGCTGCATTAGTTTGAGGTGCTGATTAGTTTGAGGGGCTGACTTAGTTTGAGGGGCTGCATTTGTTTGAGGGGCTGCCTTAGATTGAGGGGCTGCATTAGTTTGAGGAGCTGCCTTAGTTTGAGGGGCGCCTGAGATTGAGGGGCTGCATTAGTTTGAGAGTCTGCCTTTGATTGAGTGGCTGCATTAGTTTGAGGTGCTGATTAGTTTGAGGGGCTGACTTAGTTTGAGGGGCTGCATTTGTTTGAGGGGCTGCCTTAGATTGAGGGGCTGCATTAGTTTGAGGGGCTGCCTTAGTTTGAGGGGCGCCTGAGACTGAGGGGCTGCATTAGTTTGAGAGGCTGCCTTAGTTTGAGGGGCTGCCTTAGTTTGAGGGGTTGGCTTAGTTTGAGGGGCTGCCTTTGATTGAGTGGCTGCATTAGTTTGAGAGACTGCCTTTGATTGAGTGGCTGCATTAGTTTGAGGGGCTGCATTCGATTGAGGGTCTGCATTAGTTGATGGGCTGCATTATTTTGAGGGGCTGCCTTAGTTTTAGGGGCTGCCTTTGTTTGAGGGGTTTGCTTAGTTTGAGGGGCTGCTTTAGTTTGAGAGTCTGCCATAGTTTGAGGGGCTGCCTTAATTTGAGGTGTTGCCTGAGATTGAGGCGCTGCCTTAGTTTGAGGGGCTACCTTAGTTTGAGGGGCTGCCTTAGATTGAGGGGCTGCATTAGTTTGATGGGCTGCTTTAGTTTGAGCGGCTGCCTTAGTTGAGGGGCTGCCTTAGATTGAGGGGCTGCATTAGTTTGAGGGGCTGCCTTAGTTTGAGGGGCTGCCTTAGTTTGAGGGGCTGCCTTAGATTGAGCGGCTGACTGAGTTTGAGAGGCTGCCTTAGTTTGAGGGGCTGCCTTAGTTTGAGCGTCTGCCGTACTTTGAGAGGCTGCATAAGTTTGACAGGCTGCCTTAGTTTGAGCGGCTACCTTAGTTTGAGAGGCTGCCTGTGTTTGAAGGGCTGCCTTAGTTTGAGTGGCTGCATTAGTTTGAACGGCTGCCTTTGGTTGAGGGGCTCCCTTAGTTTGAGGGACTGCCTTACTTTAAGGGGCTGCATTAGTTTGAGAGTCTGCCTTAATTTGAAGGGCAGCCTTAGTTTGAGGGGCTGGCTTAGTTTGAGGGGCTGCCTTTGATTGAGTGGCTGCATTAGTTTGAGAGTCTGCCTTTGATTGAGTGGCTGCATTATTTTGAGGTGCTGATTAGTTTGAGGGGCTGACTTAGTTTGAGGGGCTGCATTTGTTTGAGGGGCTGCCTTAGATTGAGGGGCTGCATTAGTTTGAGGGGCTGCCTTAGTTTGAGGGGCGCCTGAGATTTAGGGGCTGCATTAGTTTGAGAGTCTGCCTTTGATTGAGTGGCTGCATTAGTTTGAGGTGCTGATTAGTTTGAGGGGCTGACTTAGTTTGAGGGGCTGCATTTGTTTGAGGGGCTGCCTTAGATAGAGGGGCTGCATTAGTTTGAGGGGCTGCCTTAGTTTGAGGGGCGGCCTTAGTTTGAGGGGCTGCCTTAGATTGAGCGGCTGACTGAGTTTGAGAGGCTGCCTTAGTTTGAGGGGCTGCCTTAGTTTGAGCGTCTGCCGTACTTTGAGAGGCTGCATAAGTTTGACAGGCTGCCTAAGTTTGAGCGGCTACCTTCGTTTGAGAGGCTGCCTGTGTTTGAAGGGCTGCCTTAGTTTGAGTGGCTGCATTAGTTTGAACGGCTCCCTTTGGTTGAGGGGCTCCCTTAGTTTGAGGGACTGCCTTACTTTAAGGGGCTGCATTAGTTTGAGAGTCTGCCTTAGTTTGAAGGGCAGCCTTAGTTTGAGGGGCTGCCTTTGATTGAGTGTATGCATTAGTTTGAGAGTCTGCCTTTGATTGAGTGGCTGCATTAGTTTGAGGTGCTGATTAGTTTGAGGGGCTGACTTAGTTTGAGGGGCTGCATTTGTTTGAGGGGCTGCCTTAGATTGAGGGGCTGCATTAGTTTGAGGGGCTGCCTTAGTTTGAGGGGCGCCTGAGATTGAGGGGCTGCATTAGTTTGAGAGTCTGCCTTTGATTGAGTGGCTGCATTAGTTAGAGGTGCTGATTAGTTTGAGGGGCTGACTTAGTTTGAGGGGCTGCATTTGTTTGAGGGGCTGCCTTAGATAGAGGGGCTGCATTAGTTTGAGGGGCTGCCTTAGTTTGAGGGGCTGCCTTAGATTGAGCGGCTGACTGAGTTTGAGAGGCTGCCTTAGTTTGAGGGGCTGCCTTAGTTTGAGCGTCTGCCGTACTTTGAGAGGCTGCATAAGTTTGACAGGCTGCCTAAGTTTGAGCGGCTACCTTCGTTTGAGAGGCTGCCTGTGTTTGAAGGGCTGCCTTAGTTTGAGTGGCTGCATTAGTTTGAACGGCTCCCTTTGGTTGAGGGGCTCCCTTAGTTTGAGGGACTGCCTTACTTTAAGGGGCTGCATTAGTTTGAGAGTCTGCCTTAGTTTGAAGGGCAGCCTTAGTTTGAGGGGCTGCCTTTGATTGAGTGTATGCATTAGTTTGAGAGTCTGCCTTTGATTGAGTGGCTGCATTAGTTTGAGGTGCTGATTAGTTTGAGGGGCTGACTTAGTTTGAGGGGCTGCATTTGTTTGAGGGGCTGCCTTAGATTGAGGGGCTGCATTAGTTTGAGGGGCTGCCTTAGTTTGAGGGGCGCCTGAGATTGAGGGGCTGCATTAGTTTGAGAGTCTGCCTTTGATTGAGTGGCTGCATTAGTTAGAGGTGCTGATTAGTTTGAGGGGCTGACTTAGTTTGAGGGGCTGCATTTGTTTGAGGGGCTGCCTTAGATAGAGGGGCTGCATTAGTTTGAGGGGCTGCCTTAGTTTGAGGGGCGCCTGAGATTGAGGGGCTGCATTAGTTTGAGAGGCTGCCTTAGATTGAGGGGCTGCCTTAGTTTGAGGGGTTGGCTTAGTTTGAGGGGCTGCCTTTGATTGAGTGGCTGCATTAGTTTGAGAGACTGCCTTTGATTGAGTGGCTGCATTAGTTTGAGGGGCTGCATTAGATTGAGGGTCTGCATTAGTTGATGGGCTGCATTATTTTGAGGGGCTGCCTTAGTTTGAGGGGCTGCCTTTGTTTGAGGGGTTGGCTTAGAATGAGGGGCTGCCTTAGATAGAGTTCTGCATTAGTTTGAGGGGCTGCCTTAGTTTGAGGGGCTGCCATAGTTTGAGAGGCTGCCTAAGTTTGTGGGGCTGCTTTAGTTTGAGAGTCTGCCATAGTTTGAGGGGCTGCCTTAATCTGAGGTGCTGCCTGAGATTGAGGCGCTGCCTTAGTTTGAGGGGCTGCCTTAGATTGAGGGGCTGCATTAGTTTGATGGGCTGCTTTAGTTTGAGAGGCTCCCTGAGTTACAGGGGCTGACTTAGATTGAGCGGCTGACTGAGTTTGAGAGGCTGCCTTAGTTTGAGGGGCTGCCTCAGTTTGAGAGTCTGCCTTAGTTTGAGCGGCTGCCTTAGTTTGAGCGGCTGCCTTAGTTTGAGCGTCTGCTTTACTTTGAGGGGCTGCCTTAGTTTGAGAGGCTGCCTGTGTTTGAAGGGCTGCCTTAGATTGAGGGGCTGCATTAGTTTGATGGGCTGCCTTAGTTTGAGGGGCTGCCTTAGTTTGAGGGGCTGTCTTAGATTGAGGGGCTGCATTAGTTTGAGAGGCTGCCTTAATTTGAGGGGCTGCCTTAGTTTGAGGCGTTGGCTTAGTTTGAGGGGCTGCCTTTGATTGAGTGGCTGCATTAGTTTGAGAGACTGCCTTTGATTGAGTGGCTGCAATAGTTTGAGGGGCTGCATTAGATTGAGGGTCTGCATTAGTTGATGGGCTGTATTATTTTGAGGGGCTGCCTTAGTTTGAGGGGCTTCCTTTGTTTGAGGGGTTGGCTTAGTTTGAGGGGCTGCCTTAGATTGAGGGGCTGCATTAGTTTGAGGGGCTGCCTTAGTTTGAGGGGCTGCCTTTGATTGAGGGGATGGCTTAGTTTGAGGGGCTGCCTTAGTTTGAGGGGCTGCCTTAGTTTGAGCGGTTGCCTTAATTTGAGAGGCTGCCTTAGTTTGAACGGCTTCCTTAGATTGAGCGGCTGCCTTAGATTGAGAGTCTGCCTTAGTTTGAGCGGCTGCCTTACTTTGAGGGGCTGCCTTAGTTTGAGAGTCTGCCTTACTTTGAGCGGCTGCCTTAGTTTGAGGGTCTGCCTTACTTTTGGAGGCTGCATTCGTTTGACAGGAAGCCTTAGTTTGAGAGGCTGCATTAGTTTGAGGGGCCACCTTAATTTGAGCGGCTGCATTAGTTTGAGGGGCTGCCTTTGGTTGAGGCGCTCCCTTAGTTTGTGGGGCTGCTTTACTTTAAGGGGCTGCAATAGTTTGAGAGTCTGCCTTAGGTTGAGGGGCTGCCTTAGTTTGAGTGGTTGGCTTAGTTTGAGGGGCTGCCTTTGATTGAGTGGCTGCATTATTTGGAGTGGCTGCCTTAGATTGAGGGGCTGCATTAGTTTGAGGGGCTGCATTAGTTTGAGGGGGTGCAATAGTTTGAGGGGCTGCCTTAGATTGAGGGGCTGCATTAGTTTGAGGGGCTGCATTAGTTTGAGGGGCTGCCTTAGATTGAGGGGCTGCATTAGTTTGAGGGGCTGCATTAGTTTGAGGTGCTGCATTACTTTGAGGGGATGCCTTAGTTTGAGGGGCTGCCTTGGATAGAGTTCTGCATTAGTTTGAGGGGCTGCATTAGTTTGAGGGGCTGCATTAGTTTGAGGGGCTGCCTTAGTTTGAGGGGCAGCCTTAGTTTGAGGTGTTGGCTTAGTTTGAGGGGCTGCCTTTGATTGAGTGGCTGCATTAGTTTGAGAGACTGCCTTTGATTGAGTGGCTGCAATAGTTTGAGGGGCTGCATTAGATTGAGGGTCTGCATTAGTTGATGGGCTGCATTATTTTGAGGGGCTGCCTTAGTTTGAGGGGCTGCCTTTGTTTGAGGGGTTGGCTTAGGTTGAGGGGCTGCCTTAGATTGAGGGGCTGCATTAGTTTGAGGGGCTGCCTTAGTTTGAGGGGCTGCCTTTGTTTGAGGGGTTGGCTTAGTTTGAGGGGCTGCCTTAGTTTGAGGGGCTTCCTTAGTTTGAGCGGTTGCCTTAATTTGAGAGGCTGCCTTAGTTTGAACGGCTGCCTTAGTTTGAGCGGCTGCCTTAGTTTGAGAGTCTGCCTTAGTTTGAGCGGCTGCCTTACTTTGAGGGGCTGCCTTAGTTTGAGAGTCTGCCTTAGTTTGAGAGTCTGCCTTAGTTTGAGCGGCTGCCTTAGTTTGAGGGTCTGCCTTACTTTTGGAGGCTGCATTCGTTTGACAGGAAGCCTTAGTTTGAGCGGCTGCATTAGTTTGAGGGGCTGCCTTTGGTTGAGGCGCTCCCTTAGTTTGTGGGGCTGCTTTACTTTAAGGGGCTGCAATAGTTTGAGAGTCTGCCTTAGTTTGAGGGGCTGCCTTAGTTTGAGTGGTTGGCTTAGTTTGAGGGGCTGCCTTTGATTGAGTGGCTGCATTATTTTGAGTGGCTGCCTTAGATTGAGGGGCTGCATTAGTTTGAGGGGCTGCATTAGTTTGAGGGGGTGCAATAGTTTGAGGGGCTGCCTTAGATTGAGGGGCTGCATTAGTTTGAGGGGCTGCATTAGTTTGAGGTGCTGCATTACTTTGAGGGGATGCCTTAGTTTGAGGGGCTGCCTTGGATAGAGTTCTGCATTAGTTTGAGGGCTGCATTAGTTTGAGGGGCTGCATTAGTTTGAGGGGCTGCCATAGTTTGAGAGGCTGCCTAAGTATGATGGGCTGCTTTAGTTTGAGAGTCTGCCATAGTTTGAGGGGCTGCCTTAATTTGAGCGGCTGCCTTAGTTTGAGGGGCTGCTTTAGTTTGAGCGGCTGCCTTAGTTTGAGGGGCTGCCTCAGTTTGAGCGGCTGCCTTAGTTTGAGAGGCTGCCTGAGTTTGAGAGGCTGCCTTAGACTCAGGGGCTGCATTAGTTTGAGCGTCTGTCTCAGTTTTAGGGGCTGCCTTAGTTTGAGCGGCTGCCTTAGTTTGAGGGGCTGCCTTAGTTTGAGCGGAAGACTTAGTTTGAGCGGCTGCCATAGTTTGAGGGGCTGCCTCAGTTTGAGCGGCTGCCTTGGTTTGAGGGGCTGCATTAGTGTGAGGGGCTGCCTTAGTTTAACGGGCTGCCTTAGTTTAACGGGTTGCCTTAGATTGAGGGGCTGCATTACTTTGAGGGGCTGCCTTAGTTTGAGGTGCTGCCTTAGTTTGAGTGGTTGGCTTAGTTTGAGTGGCTACCTTTGATTGAGTGGCTGCATTGGTTTGAGAGGCTGCCTTAGTTTGAGGGGCTGCCTTAGTTTGAGCGGCTGCCTTAGTTTGAGCGGCTGCCTTAGTTTGAGGGGCTGCATTAGTTTTAGCGGCTGCCTCAGTTTGAGCGGCTGCCTTAGTTTGAGGGGCTTCCTTAGTTTGAGCGGCTGCCTTACTTTGAGAGTCTGCCTGAGTTTGAGGGGCTGCCTTAGTTTGAGCGGCTGCATTAGTTTGAGGGGCTGCCTTTGGTTGAGGCGCTCCCTTAGTTTGTGGGGCTGCTTTACTTTAAGGGGCTGCATTAGTTTGACAGGCTGCCTTAGTTTGAGCGGCTGCATTACTTTGAGGGGCTGCCTTAGTTTGAGGTGCTGCCTTAGTTTGAGTTGTTGGCTTAGTTTGAGTGGCTACCTTTGATTGAGTGGCTGCATTGGTTTGAGAGTCTGCCTTAGTTTGAGGGGATGCCTTAGTTTGAGGTGTTGGCTAGTTAGAGGGGCTGCCTTTGATTGAGTGGCTGCATTAGTTTGAGGGGCTGGCTTAGTTTAAGGGGCTGCCTTCGTTTGAGGGGCTGCATTAGTTTGAGCGGCTGTCTCAGTTTGAGGGGCTGCCTTAGTTTGAGCGGCTGCCTTAGTTTGACGCGCTGCCTTAGTTTGAGGGGCTGCCTTAGTTTGAGGGGCTGCCTTGGTTTGAGGGGCTGCATTAGATTGAGGGGCTGCCTTAGTTTGAGTGGATGGCTTAGTTTGAGGGGCTGCCTTTGATTGAGTGGCTGCATTGGTTTGAGTGTCTGCCTTAGTTTGAGGGGATGCCTTAGTTTGAGGTGTTGGCTTAGTTAGAGCGGCTGCATTTGATTGAGTGGCTACATTAGTTTGAGGGGCTGGCTTAGTTTAAGCGGCTGCCTTCGTTTGAGGGGATGCATTAGTTTGAGGGGCTGCCTTAGAATGAGGGGCTGCCATTGATTGAGGGGCTGCATTAGTTTGAGGGGCTGCATTAGTTTGAGGGGCTGCATTAGTTTGAGCGGATGCCTTAGTTTGAGCGGCTGCCTTAGTTTGAGGGGCTTCCTTAGTTTGAGCGGCTGCCTTAGTTTGAGGGGCTGCCTTTGTTTGAGAGGCTGCCTTGGTTTGAGATGCTGCCTTAGTTTGAGAGGCTGCCTTTGTTTGAGCGGCTGCCTTAGTTTGAGCGGCTGCCTTAGTTTGAGCGGCTGCCTTACTTTGAGAGGCTGCCTGAGTTTGAGGGGCTGCCTTAGTTTGAGCGGCTGCATTAGTTTGAGGGGCTGCCTTTGGTTGAGGCGCTCCCTTAGTTTGTGGGGCTGCATTAGTTTGAGGGTCTGCCATAGTTTGAGTGGCTGCCTAAGTTTGAGGGGCTGCTTTAGTTTGAGAGTCTGCCATAGTTTGAGGGGCTGCCTTAATTTGAGGTGTTGCCTGAGATTGAGGCGCTGCCTTAGTTTGAGGGGCTGCCTTAGTTTGAGGGGCTGCCTTAGTTTGAGGGGCTGCCTTAGATTGAGGGGCTGCATTAGTTTGATGGGCTGCTTTAGTTTGAGCGGCTGCCTTAGTTGAGGGGCTGCCTTAGATTGAGGGGCTGCATTAGTTTGAGGGGCTGCCTTAGTTTGAGGGGCTGCCTTAGTTTGAGGGGCTGCCTTAGATTGAGCGGCTGACTGAGTTTGAGAGGCTGCCTTAGTTTGAGGGGCTGCCTTAGTTTGAGCGTCTGCCGTACTTTGAGAGGCTGCATAAGTTTGACAGGCTGCCTTAGTTTGAGCGGCTACCTTAGTTTGAGAGGCTGCCTGTGTTTGAAGGGCTGCCTTAGTTTGAGTGGCTGCATTAGTTTGAACGGCTGCCTTTGGTTGAGGGGCTCCCTTAGTTAGAGGGACTGCCTTACTTTAAGGGGCTGCATTAGTTTGAGAGTCTGCCTTAGATTGAAGGGCAGCCTTAGTTTGAGGGGCTGGCTTAGTTTGAGGGGCTGCCTTTGATTGAGTGGCTGCATTAGTTTGAGAGTCTGCCTTTGATTGAGTGGCTGCATTAGTTTGAGGTGCTGATTAGTTTGAGGGGCTGACTTAGTTTGAGGGGCTGCATTTGTTTGAGGGGCTGCCTTAGATTGAGGGGCTGCATTAGTTTGAGGGGCTGCCTTAGTTTGAGGGGCGCCTGAGATTTAGGGGCTGCATTAGTTTGAGAGTCTGCCTTTGATTGAGTGGCTGCATTAGTTTGAGGTGCTGATTAGTTTGAGGGGCTGACTTAGTTTGAGGGGCTGACTTAGTTTGAGGGGCTGCATTTGTTTGAGGGGCTGCCTTAGATAGAGGGGCTGCATTAGTTTGAGGGGCTGCCTTAGTTTGAGGGGCGGCCTTAGTTTGAGGGGCTGCCTTAGATTGAGCGGCTGACTGAGTTTGAGAGGCTGCCTTAGTTTGAGGGGCTGCCTTAGTTTGAGCGTCTGCCGTACTTTGAGAGGCTGCATAAGTTTGACAGGCTGCCTAAGTTTGAGCGGCTACATTAGTTTGAGGGGCTGCCTTTGTTTGAGGGGTTGGCTTAGAATGAGGGGCTGCCTTAGATAGAGTTCTGCATTAGTTTGAGGGGCTGCCTTAGTTTGAGGGGCTGCCATAGTTTGAGAGGCTGCCTAAGTTTGTGGGGCTGCTTTAGTTTGAGAGTCTGCCATAGTTTGAGGGGCTGCCATAATCTGAGGTGCTGCCTGAGATTGAGGCGCTGCCTTAGTTTGAGGGGCTGCCTTAGATTGAGGGGTTGCATTAGTTTGATGGGCTGCTTTAGTTTGAGAGGCTGCCTGAGTTACAGGGGCTGACTTAGATTGAGCGGCTGACTGAGTTTGAGAGGCTGCCTTAGTTTGAGGGGCTGCCTCAGTTTGAGAGTCTGCCTTAGTTTGAGCGGCTGCCTTAGTTTGAGCGTCTGCTTTACTTTGAGGGGCTGCCTTAGTTTGAGAGGCTGCCTGTGTTTGAAGGGCTGCCTTAGATTGAGGGGCTGCATTAGTTTGATGGGCTGCCTTAGTTTGAGGGGCTGCCTTAGTTTGAGGGGCTGTCTTAGATTGAGGGGCTGCATTAGTTTGAGAGGCTGCCTTAGTTTGAGGGGCTGCCTTAGTTTGAGGAGTTGGCTTAGTTTGAGGGGCTGCCTTTGATTGAGTGGCTGCATTAGTTTGAGAGACTGCCTTTGATTGAGTGGCTGCAATAGTTTGAGGGGCTGCATTAGATTGAGGGTCTGCATTAGTTGATGGGCTGTATTATTTTGAGGGGCTGCCTTAGTTTGAGGGGCTGCCTTTGTTTGAGGGGTTGGCTTAGTTTGAGGGGCTGCCTTAGATTGAGGGGCTGCATTAGTTTGAGGGGCTGCCTTAGTTTGAGGGGCTGCCTTTGTTTGAGGGGTTGGCTTAGTTTGAGGGGCTGCCTTAGTTTGAGGGGCTGCCTTAGTTTGAGCGGTTGCCTTAATTTGAGAGGCTGCCTTAGTTTGAACGGCTTCCTTAGATTGAGCGGCTGCCTTAGTTTGAGAGTCTGCCTTAGTTTGAGCGGCTGCCTTACTTTGAGGGGCTGCCTTAGTTTGAGAGTCTGCCTTAGTTTGAGCGGCTGCCTTAGTTTGAGGGTCTGCCTTACTTTTGGAGGCTGCATTCGTTTGACAGGAAGCCTTAGTTTGAGAGGCAGCATTAGTTTGAGGGGCCACCTTAATTTGAGCGGCTGCATTAGTTTGAGGGGCTGCCTTTGGTTGAGGCGCTCCCTTAGTTTGTGGGGCTGCTTTACTTTAAGGGGCTGCAATAGTTTGAGAGTCTGCCTTAGTTTGAGGGGCTGCCTTAGTTTGAGTGGTTGGCTTAGTATGAGGGGCTGCCTTTGATTGAGTGGCTGCATTATTTTGAGTGGCTGCCTGAGATTGAGGGGCTGCATTAGTTTGAGGGGCTGCATTAGTTTGAGGGGGTGCAATAGTTTGAGGGGCTGCCTTAGATTGAGGGGCTGCATTAGTTTGAGGGGCTGCATTAGTTTGAGGTGCTGCATTACTTTGAGGGGATGCCTTAGTTTGAGGGGCTGCCTTGGATAGAGTTCTGCATTAGTTTGAGGGGCTGCATTAGTTTGAGGGGCTACATTAGTTTGAGGGGCTGCCTTAGTTTGAGGGGCAGCCTTAGTTTGAGGTGTTGGCTTAGTTTGAGGGGCTGCCTTTGATTGAGTGGCTGCATTGGTTTGAGTGTCTGCCTTAGTTTGAGGGGATGCCTTAGTTTGAGGTGTTGGCTTAGTTAGAGGGGCTGCATTTGATTGAGTGGCTACATTAGTTTGAGGGGCTGGCTTAGTTTAAGCGGCTGCCTTCGTTTGAGGGGATGCATTAGTTTGAGGGGCTGCCTTAGAATGAGGGGCTGCCATTGACTGATGGGCTGCATTAGTTTGAGGGGCTGCATTAGTTTGAGGGGCTGCATTAGTTTGAGCGGATGCCTTAGTTTGAGCGGCTGCCTTAGTTTGAGGGGCTTCCTTAGTTTGAGCGGCTGCCTTAGTTTGAGGGGCTGCCTTTGTTTGAGAGGCTGCCTTGGTTTGAGATGCTGCCTTAGTTTGAGAGGCTGCCTTTGTTTGAGCGGCTGCCTTAGTTTGAGCGGCTGCCTTAGTTTGAGCGGCTGCCTTACTTTGAGAGGCTGCCTGAGTTTGAGGGGCTGCCTTAGTTTGAGCGGCTGCATTAGTTTGAGGGGCTGCCTTTGGTTGAGGCGCTCCCTTAGTTTGTGGGGCTGCATTAGTTTGAGGGTCTGCCATAGTTTGAGTGGCTGCCTAAGTTTGAGGGGCTGCTTTCGTTTGAGAGTCTGCCATAGTTTGAGGGGCTGCCTTAATTTGAGGTGTTGCCTGAGATTGAGGCGCTGCCTTAGTTTGAGGGGCTGCCTTAGTTTGAGGGGCTGCCTTAGATTGAGGGGCTGCATTAGTTTGATGGGCTGCTTTAGTTTGAGCGGCTGCCTTAGTTGAGGGGCTGCCTTAGATTGAGGGGCTGCATTAGTTTGAGGGGCTGCCTTAGTTTGAGGGGCTGCCTTAGTTTGAGGGGCTGCCTTAGATTGAGCGGCTGACTGAGTTTGAGAGGCTGCCTTAGTTTGAGGGGCTGCCTTAGTTTGAGCGTCTGCCGTACTTTGAGAGGCTGCATAAGTTTGACAGGCTGCCTTAGTTTGAGCAGCTACCTTAGTTTGAGAGGCTGCCTGTGTTTGAAGGGCTGCCTTAGTTTGAGTGGCTGCATTAGTTTGAACGGCTGCCTTTGGTTGAGGGGCTCCCTTAGTTTGAGGGACTGCCTTACTTTAAGGGGCTGCATTAGTTTGAGAGTCTGCCTTAGTTTGAAGGGCAGCCTTAGTTTGAGGGGCTGGCTTAGTTTGAGGGGCTGCCTTTGATTGAGTGGCTGCATTAGTTTGAGAGTCTGCCTTTGATTGAGTGGCTGCATTAGTTTGAGGTGCTGATTAGTTTGAGGGGCTGACTTAGTTTGAGGGGCTGCATTTGTTTGAGGGGCTGCCTTAGATTGAGGGGCTGCATTAGTTTGAGGGGCTGCCTTAGTTTGAGGGGCGCCTGAGATTTAGGGGCTGCATTAGTTTGAGAGTCTGCCTTTGATTGAGTGGCTGCATTAGTTTGAGGTGCTGATTAGTTTGAGGGGCTGACTTAGTTTGAGGGGCTGCATTTGTTTGAGGGGCTGCCTTAGATAGAGGGGCTGCATTAGTTTGAGGGGCTGCCTTAGTTTGAGGGGCTGCCTGAGATTGAGCGGCTGACTGAGTTTGAGAGGCTGCCTTAGTTTGAGGGGCTGCCTTAGTTTGAGCGTCTGCCGTACTTTGAGAGGCTGCATAAGTTTGACAGGCTGCCTAAGTTTGAGCGGCTACCTTAGTTTGAGAGGCTGCCTGTGTTTGAAGGGCTACCTTAGTTTGAGTGGCTGCATTAGTTTGAACGGCTCCCTTTGGTTGAGGGGCTCCCTTAGTTTGAGGGACTGCCTTACTTTAAGGGGCTGCATTAGTTTGAGAGTCTGCCTTAGTTTGAAGGGCAGCCTTAGTTTGAGGGGCTGCCTTTGATTGAGTGTATGCATTAGTTTGAGAGTCTGCCTTTGATTGAGTGGCTGCATTAGTTTGAGGTGCTGATTAGTTTGAGGGGCTGACTTAGTTTGAGGGGCTGCATTTGTTTGAGGGGCTGCCTTAGATTGAGGGGCTGCATTAGTTTGAGGGGCTGCCTTAGTTTGAGGGGCGCCTGAGATTGAGGGGCTGCATTAGTTTGAGAGTCTGCCTTTGATTGAGTGGCTGCATTAGTTAGAGGTGCTGATTAGTTTGAGGGGCTGACTTAGTTTGAGGGGCTGCATTTTTTTGAGGGGCTGCCTTAGATAGAGGGGCTGCATTAGTTTGAGGGGCTGCCTTAGTTTGAGGGGCGCCTGAGATTGAGGGGCTGCATTAGTTTGAGAGGCTGCCTTAGTTTGAGGGGATGCCTTAGTTTGAGGGGTTGGCTTAGTTTGAGGGGCTGCCTTTGATTGAGTGGCTGCATTAGTTTGAGAGACTGCCTTTGATTGAGTGGCTGCATTAGTTTGAGGGGCTGCATTAGATTGAGGGTCTGCATTAGTTGATGGGCTGCATTATTTTGAGGTGCTGCCTTAGTTTGAGGGGCTGCCTTTGTTTGAGGGGTTGGCTTAGAATGAGGGGCTGCCTTAGATAGAGTTCTGCATTAGTTTGAGGGGCTGCCTTAGTTTGAGGGGCTGCCATAGTTTGAGAGGCTGCCTAAGTTTGTGGGGCTGCTTTAGTTTGAGAGTCTGCCATAGTTTGAGGGGCTGCATAATCTGAGGTGCTGCCTGAGATTGAGGCGCTGCCTTAGTTTGAGGGGCTGCCTTAGATTGAGGGGCTGCATTAGTTTGATGGGCTGCTTTAGTTTGAGAGGCTGCCTGAGTTACAGGGGCTGACTTAGATTGAGCGGCTGACTGAGTTTGAGAGGCTGCCTTAGTTTGAGGGGCTGCCTCAGTTTGAGAGTCTGCCTTAGTTTGAGCGGCTGCCTTAGTTTGAGCGTCTGCTTTACTTTGAGGGGCTGCCTTAGTTTGAGAGGCTGCCTGTGTTTGAAGGGCTGCCTTAGATTGAGGGGCTGCATTAGTTTGATGGGCTGCCTTAGTTTGAGGGGCTGCCTTAGTTTGAGGGGCTGTCTTAGATTGAGGGGCTGCATTAGTTTGAGAGGCTGCCTTAGTTTGAGGGGCTGCCTTAGTTTGAGGAGTTGGCTTAGTTTGAGGGGCTGCCTTTGATTGAGTGGCTGCATTAGTTTGAGAGACTGCCTTTGATTGAGTGGCTGCAATAGTTTGAGGGGCTGCATTAGATTGAGGGTCTGCATTAGTTGATGGGCTGTATTATTTTGAGGGGCTGCCTTAGTTTGAGGGGCTGCCTTTGTTTGAGGGGTTGGCTTAGTTTGAGCGGCTGCCTTAGATTGAGGGGCTGCATTAGTTTGAGGGGCTGCCTTAGTTTGAGGGGCTGCCTTTGTTTGAGGGGTTGGCTTAGTTTGAGGGGCTGCCTTAGTTTGAGGGGCTGCCTTAGTTTGAGCGGTTGCCTTAATTTGAGAGGCTGCCTTAGTTTGAACGGCTTCCTTAGATTGAGCGGCTGCCTTAGTTTGAGAGTCTGCCTTAGTTTGAGCGGCTGCCTTACTTTGAGGGGCTGCCTTAGTTTGAGAGTCTGCCTTAGTTTGAGCGGCTGCCTTAGTTTGAGGGTCTGCCTTACTTTTGGAGGCTGCATTCGTTTGACAGGAAGCCTTAGTTTGAGAGGCTGCATTAGTTTGAGGGGCCACCTTAATTTGAGCGGCTGCATTAGTTTGAGGGGCTGCCTTTGGTTGAGGCGCTCCCTTAGTTTGTGGGGCTGCTTTACTTTAAGGGGCTGCAATAGTTTGAGAGTCTGCCTTAGTTTGAGGGGCTGCCTTAGTTTGAGTGGTTGGCTTAGTTTGAGGGGCTGCCTTTGATTGAGTGGCTGCATTATTTTGAGTGGCTGCCTTAGATTGAGGGGCTGCATTAGTTTGAGGGGCTGCATTAGTTTGAGGGGGTGCAATAGTTTGAGGGGCTGCCTTAGATTGAGGGGCTGCATTAGTTTGAGGGGCTGCATTAGTTTGAGGTGCTGCATTACTTTGAGGGGATGCCTTAGTTTGAGGGGCTGCCTTGGATAGAGTTCTGCATTAGTTTGAGGGGCTGCATTAGTTTGAGGGGCTGCATTAGTTTGAGGGGCTGCCTTAGTTTGAGGGGCAGCCTTAGTTTGAGGTGTTGGCTTAGTTTGAGGGGCTGCCTTTGATTGAGTGGCTGCATTAGTTTGAGAGACTGCCTTTGATTGAGTGGCTGCAATAGTTTGAGGGGCTGCATTAGATTGAGGGTCTGCATTAGTTGATGGGCTGCATTATTTTGAGGGGCTGCCTTAGTTTGAGGGGCTGCCTTTGTTTGAGGGGTTGGCTTAGGTTGAGGGGCTGCCTTAGATTGAGGGGCTGCATTAGTTTGAGGGGCTGCCTTAGTTTGAGGGGCTGCCTTTGTTTGAGGGGTTGGCTTAGTTTGAGGGGCTGCCTTAGTTTGAGGGGCTTCCTTAGTTTGAGCGGTTGCCTTAATTTGAGAGGCTGCCTTAGTTTGAACGGCTGCCTTAGTTTGAGCGGCTGCCTTAGTTTGAGAGTCTGCCTTAGTTTGAGCGGCTGCCTTACTTTGAGGGGCTGCCTTAGTTTGAGAGTCTGCCTTAGTTTGAGCGGCTGCCTTAGTTTGAGGGTCTGCCTTACTTTTGGAGGCTGCATTCGTTTGACAGGAAGCCTTAGTTTGAGAGGCTGCATTAGTTTGAGGGGCCGCCTTAATTTGAGCGGCTGCATTAGTTTGAGGGGCTGCCTTTGGTTGAGGCGCTCCCTTAGTTTGTGGGGCTGCTTTACTTTAAGGGGCTGCAATAGTTTGAGAGTCTGCCTTAGTTTGAGGGGCTGCCTTAGTTTGAGTGGTTGGCTTAGTTTGAGGGGCTGCCTTTGATTGAGTGGCTGCATTATTTTGAGTGGCTGCCTTAGATTGAGGGGCTGCATTAGTTTGAGGGGCTGCATTAGTTTGAGGGGGTGCAATAGTTTGAGGGGCTGCCTTAGATTGAGGGGCTGCATTAGTTTGAGGGGCTGCATTAGTTTGAGGTGCTGCATTACTTTGAGGGGATGCCTTAGTTTGAGGGGCTGCCTTGGATAGAGTTCTGCATTAGTTTGAGGGCTGCATTAGTTTGAGGGGCTGCATTAGTTTGAGGGGCTGCCATAGTTTGAGAGGCTGCCTAAGTATGAGGGGCTGCTTTAGTTTGAGAGTCTGCCATAGTTTGAGGGGCTGCCTTAATTTGAGCGGCTGCCTTAGTTTGAGGGGCTGCTTTAGTTTGAGCGGCTTCCTTAGTTTGAGGGGCTGCCTCAGTTTGAGGGGCTGCCTTAGTTTGAGAGGCTGCCTGAGTTTGAGAGGCTGCCTTAGACTCAGGGGCTGCATTAGTTTGAGCGGCTGTCTCAGTTTTAGGGGCTGCCTTAGTTTGAGCGGCTGCCTTAGTTTGAGGGGCTGCCTTAGTTTGAGCGGAAGACTTAGTTTGAGCGGCTGCCATAGTTTGAGGGGCTGCCTCAGTTTGAGCGGCTGCCTTGGTTTGAGGGGCTGCATTAGTGTGAGGGGCTGCCTTAGTTTAACGGGCTGCCTTAGTTTAACGGGCTGCCTTAGTTTAACGGGCTGCCTTAGATTGAGGGGCTGCATTACTTTGAGGGGCTGCCTTAGTTTGAGGTGCTGCCTCAGTTTGAGTGGTTGGCTTAGTTTGAGTGGCTACCTTTGATTGAGTGGCTGCATTGGTTTGAGAGGCTGCCTTAGTTTGAGGGGCTGCCTTAGTTTGAGCGGCTGCCTTAGTTTGAGGGGCTGCATTAGTTTTAGCGGCTGCCTCAGTTAGAGCGGCTGCCTTAGTTTGAGGGGCTTCCTTAGTTTGAGCGGCTGCCTTACTTTGAGAGGCTGCCTGAGTTTGAGGGGCTGCCTTAGTTTGAGCGGCTGCATTAGTTTGAGGGGCTGCCTTTGGTTGAGGCGCTCCCTTAGTTTGTGGGGTTGCTTTACTTTCAGGGGCTGCATTAGTTTGACAGGCTGCCTTAGTTTGAGCGGCTGCATTACTTTGAGGGGCTGCCTTAGTTTGAGGTGCTGCCTTAGTTTGAGTTGTTGGCTTAGTTTGAGTGGCTACCTTTGATTGAGTGGCTGCATTGGTTTGAGAGTCTGCCTTAGTTTGAGGGGATGCCTTAGTTTGAGCGGCTGCCTTAGTTTGAGGGGCTGGCTTAGTTTAAGGGACTGCCTTCGTTTGAGGGGCTGCATTAGTTTGAGCGGCTGTCTCAGTTTGAGGGGCTGCCTTACTTTTGGAGGCTGCATTCGTTTGACAGGAAGCCTTAGTTTGAGAGGCTGCATTAGTTTGAGGGGCCACCTTAATTTGAGCGGCTGCATTAGTTTGAGGGGCTGCCTTTGGTTGAGGCGCTCCCTTAGTTTGTGGGGCTGCTTTACTTTAAGGGGCTGCAATAGTTTGAGAGTCTGCCTTAGTTTGAGGGGCTGCCTTAGTTTGAGTGGTTGGCTTAGTTTGAGGGGCTGCCTTTGATTGAGTGGCTGCATTATTTTGAGTGGCTGCCTTAGATTGAGGGGCTGCATTAGTTTGAGGGGCTGCATTAGTTTGAGGGGGTGCAATAGTTGAGGGGCTGCCTTAGATTGAGGGGCTGCATTAGTTTGAGGGGCTGCATTAGTTTGAGGTGCTGCATTACTTTGAGGGGATGCCTTAGTTTGAGGGGCTGCCTTGGATAGAGTTCTGCATTAGTTTGAGGGGCTGCATTAATTTGAGGGGCTGCATTAGTTTGAGGGGCTGCCTTAGTTTGAGGGGCAGCCTTAGTTTGAGGTGTTGGCTTAGTTTGAGGGGCTGCCTTTGATTGAGTGGCTGCATTAGTTTGAGAGACTGCCTTTGATTGAGTGGCTGCAATAGTTTGAGGGGCTGCATTAGATTGAGGGTCTGCATTAGTTGATGGGTTGCATTATTTTGAGGGGCTGCCTTAGTTTGAGGGGCTGCCTTTGTTTGAGGGGTTGGCTTAGGTTGAGGGGCTGCCTTAGATTGAGGGGCTGCATTAGTTTGAGGGGCTGCCTTAGTTTGAGGGGCTGCCTTTGTTTGAGGGGCTGCCTTTGTTTGAGGGGTTGGCTTAGTTTGGGGGGCTGCCTTAGTTTGAGGGGCTTCCTTAGTTTGAGCGGTTGCCTTAATTTGAGAGGCTGCCTTAGTTTGAACGGCTGCCTTAGTTTGAGCGGCTGCCTTAGTTTGAGAGTCTGCCTTAGTTTGAGCGGCTGCCTTACTTTGAGGGGCTGCCTTAGTTTGAGAGTCTGCCTTAGTTTGAGCGGCTGCCTTAGTTTGAGCGGCTGCCTTACTTTTGGAGGCTGCATTCGTTTGACAGGAAGCCTTAGTTTGAGAGACTGCATTAGTTTGAGGGGCCGCCTTAATTTGAGCGGCTGCATTAGTTTGAGGGGCTGCCTTTGGTTGAGGCGCTCCCTTAGTTTGTGGGGCTGCTTTACTTTAAGGGGCTGCAATAGTTTGAGAGTCAGCCTTAGTTTGAGGGGCTGCCTTAGTTTGAGTGGTTGGCTTAGTTTGAGGGGCTGCCTTTGATTGAGTGGCTGCATTATTTTGAGTGGCTGCCTTAGATTGAGGGGCTGCATTAGTTTGAGGGGCTGCATTAGTTTGAGGGGGTGCAATAGTTTGAGGGGCTGCCTTAGATTGAGGGGCTGCATTAGTTTGAGGGGCTGCATTAGTTTGAGGTGCTGCATTACTTTGAGGGGATGCCTTAGTTTGAGGGGCTGCCTTGGATAGAGTTCTGCATTAGTTTGAGGGCTGCATTAGTTTGAGGGGCTGCATTAGTTTGAGGGGCTGCCATAGTTTGAGAGGCTGCCTAAGTATGAGGGGCTGCTTTAGTTTGAGAGTCTGCCATAGTTTGAGGGGCTGCCTTAATTTGAGCGGCTGCCTTAGTTTGAGGGGCTGCTTTAGTTTGAGCGGCTGCCTTAGTTTGAGGGGCTGCCTCAGTTTGAGCGGCTGCCTTAGTTTGAGAGGCTGCCTGAGTTTGAGAGGCTGCCTTAGACTCAGGGGCTGCATTAGTTTGAGCGGCTGTCTCAGTTTTAGGGGCTGCCTTAGTTTGAGCGGCTGCCTTAGTTTGAGGGGCTGCCTTAGTTTGAGCGGAAGACTTAGTTTCAGCGGCTGCCATAGTTTGAGGGGCTGCCTCAGTTTGAGCGGCTGCCTTGGTTTGAGGGGCTGCATTAGTGTGAGGGGCTGCCTTAGTTTAACGGGCTGCATTAGTTTAACGGGCTGCCTTAGATTGAGGGGCTGCATTACTTTGAGGGGCTGCCTTAGTTTGAGGTGCTGCCTTAGTTTGAGTGGTTGGCTTAGTTTGAGTGGCTACCTTTGATTGAGTGGCTGCATTGGTTTGAGAGGCTGCCTTAGTTTGAGGGGCTGCCTTAGTTTGAGCGGCTGCCTTAGTTTGAGGGGCTGCATTAGTTTTAGCGGCTGCCTCAGTTTGAGCGGCTGCCTTAGTTTGAGGGGCTTCCTCAGTTTGAGCGGCTGCCTTACTTTGAGAGGCTGCCTGAGTTTGAGGGGCTGCCTTAGTTTGAGCAGCTGCATTAGTTTGAGGGGCTGCCTTTGGTTGAGGCGCTCCCTTAGTTTGTGGGGCTGCTTTACTTTAAGGGGCTGCATTACTTTGAGGGGCTGCCTTAGTTTGAGGTGCTGCCTTAGTTTGAGTTGTTGGCTTAGTTTGAGTGGCTACCTTTGATTGAGTGGCTGCATTGGTTTGAGAGTCTGCCTTAGTTTGAGGGGATGCCTTAGTTTGAGGTGTTGGCTAGTTAGAGGGGCTGCCTTTGATTGAGTGGCTGCATTAGTTTGAGGGGCTGGCTTAGTTTAAGGGGCTGCCTTCGTTTGAGGGGCTGCATTAGTTTGAGCGGCTGTCTCAGTTTGAGGGGCTGCCTTAGTTTGAGCGGCTGCCTTAGTTTGACGCGCTGCCTTAGTTTGAGGGGCTGCCTTAGTTTGAGGGGCTGCCTTGGTTTGAGGGGCTGCATTAGTTTGAGGGGCTGCCTTAGTTTGAGTGGATGGCTTAGTTTGAGGGGCTTCCTTAGATTGAGCGGCTGCCTTAGTTTGAGAGTCTGCCTTAGTTTGAGCGGCTGCCTTACTTTGAGGGGCTGCCTTAGTTTGAGAGTCTGCCTTAGTTTGAGTGGCTGCCTTAGTTTGAGGGTCTGCCTTACTTTTGGAGGCTGCATTCGTTTGACAGGAAGCCTTAGTTTGAAAGGCTGCATTAGTTTGAGGGGTCACCTTAATTTGAGCGGCTGCATTAGTTTGAGGGGCTGCCTTTGGTTGAGGCGCTCCCTTAGTTTGTGGGGCTGCTTTACTTTAAGGGGCTGCAATAGTTTGAGAGTCTGCCTTAGTTTGAGGGGATGCCTTAGTTTGAGTGGTTGGCTTAGTTTGAGGGGCTGCCTTTGATTGAGTGGCTGCATTATTTTGAGTGGTTGCCTTAGATTGAGGGGCTGCATTAGTTTGAGGGGCTGCATTAGTTTGAGGGGGTGCAATAGTTTGAGGGGCTGCCTTAGATTGAGGGGCTGCATTAGTTTGAGGGGCTGCATTAGTTTGAGGTGCTGCTTTACTTTGAGGGGATGCCTTAGTTTGAGGGGCTGCCTTGGATAGAGTTCTGCATTAGTTTGAGGGGCTGCATTAGTTTGAGGGGCTGCATTAGTTTGAGGGGCTGCATTAGTTTGAGGGGCTGCCTTAGTTTGAGGGGCAGCCTTAGTTTGAGGTGTTGGCTTAGTTTGAGGGGCTGCCTTTGATTGAGTGGTTGCATTAGTTTGAGAGACTGCCTTTGATTGAGTGGCTGCAATAGTTTGAGGGGCTGCATTAGATTGAGGGTCTGCATTAGTTGATGGGCTGCATTATTTTGAGGGGCTGCCTTAGTTTGAGGGGCTGCCTTTGTTTGAGGGGTTGGCTTAGGTTGAGGGGCTGCCTTAGATTGAGGGGCTGCATTAGTTTGAGGGGCTGCCTTAGTTTGAGGGGCTGCCTTTGTTTGAGGGGTTGGCTTAGTTTGAGGGGCTGCCTTAGTTTGAGGGGCTTCCTTAGTTTGAGCGGTTGCCTTAATTTGAGAGGCTGCCTTAGTTTGAACGGCTGCCTCAGTTTGAGCGGCTGCCTTAGTTTGAGAGTCTGCCTTAGTTTGAGCGGCTGCCTTACTTTGAGGGGCTGCCTTAGTTTGAGAGTCTGCCTTAGTTTGAGCGGCTGCCTTAGTTTGAGGGTCTGCCTTACTTTTGGAGGCTGCATTCGTTTGACAGGAAGCCTTAGTTTGAGAGGCTGCATTAGTTTGAGGGGCCGCCTTAATTTGAGCGGCTGCATTAGTTTGAGGGGCTGCCTTTGGTTGAGGCGCTCCCTTAGTTTGTGGGGCTGCTTTACTTTAAGGGGCTGCAATAGTTTGAGAGTCTGCCTTAGTTTGAGGGGCTGCCTTAGTTTGAGTGGTTGGCTTAGTTTGAGGGGCTGCCTTTGATTGAGTGGCTGCATTATTTTGAGTGGCTGCCTTAGATTGAGGGGCTGCATTAGTTTGAGGGGCTGCATTAGTTTGAGGGGGTGCAATAGTTTGAGGGGCTGCCTTAGATTGAGGGGCTGCATTAGTTTGAGGGGCTGCATTAGTTTGAGGTGCTGCATTACTTTGAGGGGATGCCTTAGTTTGAGGGGCTGCCTTGGATAGAGTTCTGCATTAGTTTGAGGGCTGCATTAGTTTGAGGGGCTGCATTAGTTTGAGGGGCTGCCATAGTTTGAGAGGCTGCCTAAGTATGAGGGGCTGCTTTAGTTTGAGAGTCTGCCATAGTTTGAGGGGCTGCCTTAATTTGAGCGGCTGCCTTAGTTTGAGGGGCTGCTTTAGTTTGAGCGGCTGCCTTAGTTTGAGGGGCTGCCTCAGTTTGAGCGGCTGCCTTAGTTTGAGAGGCTGCCTGAGTTTGAGAGGCTGCCTTAGACTCAGGGGCTGCATTAGTTTGAGCGGCTGTCTCAGTTTTAGGGGCTGCCTTAGTTTGAGCGGCTGCCTTAGTTTGAGGGGCTGCCTTAGTTTGAGCGGAAGACTTAGTTTGAGCGGCTGCCATTGTTTGAGGGGCTGCCTCAGTTTGAGCGGCTGCCTTGGTTTGAGGGGCTGCATTAGTGTGAGGGGCTGCCTTAGTTTAACGGGCTGCCTTAGTTTAACGGGCTGCCTTAGATTGAGGGGCTGCATTACTTTGAGGGGCTGCCTTAGTTTGAGGTGCTGCCTTAGTTTGAGTGGTTGGCTTCGTTTGAGTGGCTACCTTTGATTGAGTGGCTGCATTGGTTTGAGAGGCTGCCTTAGTTTGAGGGGCTGCCTTAGTTTGAGCGGCTGCCTTAGTTTGAGGGGCTGCATTAGTTTTAGCGGCTGCCTCAGTTTGAGCGGCTGCCTTAGTTTGAGGGGCTTCCTTAGTTTGAGCGGCTGCCTTACTTTGAGAGGCTGCCTGAGTTTGTGGGGCTGCCTTAGTTTGAGCGGCTGCATTAGTTTGAGGGGCTGCCTTTGGTTGAGGCGCTCCCTTAGTTTGTGGGGCTGCTTTACTTTAAGGGGCTGCATTAGTTTGACAGGCTGCCTTAGTTTGAGTTGTTGGCTTAGTTTGAGTGGCTACCTTTGATTGAGTGGCTGCATTGGTTTGAGAGTCTGCCTTAGTTTGAGGGGATGCCTTAGTTTGAGGTGTTGGCTAGTTAGAGGGGCTGCCTTTGATTGAGTGGCTGCATTAGTTTGAGGGGCTGGCTTAGTTTAAGGGGCTGCCTTCGTTTGAGGGGCTGAATTAGTTTGTGCGGCTGTCTCAGTTTGAGGGGCTGCCTTAGTTTGAGCGGCTGCCTTAGTTTGACGCGCTGCCTTAGTTTGAGGGGCTGCCTTAGTTTGAGGGGCTGCCTTGGTTTGAGGGGCTGCATTAGTTTGAGGGGCTGCCTTAGTTTGAGTGGAGGGCTTAGTTTGAGGGGCTGCCTTTGATTGAGTGGCTGCATTGGTTTGAGTGTCTGCCTTAGTTTGAGGGGATGCCTTAGTTTGAGGTGTTGGCTTAGTTAGAGGGGCTGCATTTGATTGAGTGGCTACATTAGTTTGAGGGGCTGGCTTAGTTTAAGCGGCTGCCTTCGTTTGAGGGGATGCATTAGTTTGAGGGGCTGCCTTAGAATGAGGGGCTGCCATTGATTGAGGGGCTGCATTAGTTTGAGGGGCTGCATTAGTTTGAGGGGCTGCATTAGTTTGAGCGGATGCCTTAGTTTGAGCGGCTGCCTTAGTTTGAGGGGCTTCCTTAGTTTGAGCGGCTGCCTTAGTTTGAGGGGCTGCCTTTGTTTGAGAGGCTGCCTTTGTTTGAGAGGCTGCCTTGGTTTGAGATGCTGCCTTAGTTTGAGAGGCTGCCTTTGTTTGAGCGGCTGCCTTAGTTTGAGCGGCTGCCTAAGTTTGAGAGGCTGCATTACTTTGAGAGGCTGCCTGAGTTTGAGGGGCTGCCTTAGTTTGAGCGGCTGCATTAGTTTGAGGGGCTGCCTTTGGTTGAGGCGCTCCCTTAGTTTGTGGGGCTGCTTTACTTTAAGGGGCTGCATTAGTTTGACAGGCTGCCTTAGTTTGAGCGGCTGCATTACTTTGAGGGGCTGCCTTAGTTTGAGGTGCTGCCTTAGTTTGAGTGGTTGGCTTAGTTTGAGTGGCTACCTTTGATTGAGTGGCTGCATTGGTTTGAGAGTCTGCCTTAGTTTGAGGGGATGCCTTAGTTTGAGGTGTTGGCTAGTTAGAGGGGCTGCCTTTGATTGAGTGGCTGCATTAGTTTGAGGGGCTGGCTTAGTTTAAGGGGCTGCCTTCGTTTGAGGGGCTGCATTAGTTTGAGCGGCTGTCTCAGTTTGAGGGGCTGCCTTAGTTTGAGCGGCTGCCTTAGTTTGAGCGGCTGCCTTAGTTTTACGCACTGCCTTAGTTTGAGGGGCTGCTTTAGTTTGAGGGGCTGCCTGAGTTTGAGTGGATGGCTTAGTTTGAGGGGCTGCCTTTGATTGAGTGGCTGCATTGGTTTGAGTGTCTGCCTTAGTTTGAGGGGATGCCTTAGTTTGAGGTGTTGGCTTAGTTAGAGGGGCTGCATTTGATTGAGTGGCGACATTAGTTTGAGCGGCTGCCTTAGTTTGAGGGGCTGCCTTAGTTTGAGAGTCTGCCTTAGTTCGAGCCGCTGCCTTAGTTTGAGAGGCCGCCTTAGTTTGACAGGATGCCTTAGTTTGAGCAGCTGCCTTAGTTTGAGAGGCTGCCTGAGCTTGACAGGCTGCCTTAGTTTGAGGGGCTGCCTTACTTTGAGAGGCTGCCTTAGTTTGACAGGCTGTCTTAGTTTGAGCGGCTGCCTTAGTTTGAGCGGCTGCCTTAGTTTGAGAGGCTGCCTTAGTTTGAGGGGCTGCCTTACTTTGAAAGGCTGCCTTAGTTTGACAGGCTGCCTTAGTTTGAGCGGCTGCCTTTGATTGAGTGGCTGCATTAGTTTGAGAGGCTGCCAGAATTTGAGGGGCTGTCTTAGATTGAGGGGCTGCATTAGTTTGAGAGGCTCCCTTAGTTTGAGGGGCTGCCTTAGTTTGAGGAGTTGGCTTAGTTTGAGGGGCTGCCTTTGATTGAGTGGCTGCCTTAGTTTGAGAGGCTGCCAGAGTTTGAGGGGCTGTCTTAGATTGAGGGGCTGCATTAGTTTGAGAGGCTCCCGTAGTTTGAGGGGCTGCCTTAGTTTGAGGAGTTGGCTTAGTTTGAGAGACTGCCTTTGATTGAGTGGCTGCAATTGTTTGAGGGGCTGCATTAGATTGAGGGTCTGCATTAGTTGATGGGCTGCATTATTTTGAGGGGCTGCCTTAGTTTGAGGGGCTGCCTTTGTTTGAGGGGTTGGCTTAGTTTGAGGGGCTGCCTTAGATTGAGGGGCTGCATTAGTTTGATGGGCTGCCTTTGTTTGAGGGGTTGGCTTAGTTTGAGCGGCTGCCTTAGTTTGAGAGTCTGCCTTAGTTTGAGCGGCTGCCTTACTTTGAGGGGCTGCCTTAGTTTGAGAGTCTGCCTTAGTTTGAGAGTCTGCCTTAGTTTGAGCGGCTGCCTTAGTTTGAGGGTCTGCCTTACTTTTGGAGGCTGCATTCGTTTGACAGGAAGCCTTAGTTTGAGAGGCTGCATTAGTTTGAGGGGCCGCCTTAATTTGAGCGGCTGCATTAGTTTGAGGGGCCGCCTTAATTTGAGCGGCTGCATTAGTTTGAGGGGCTGCCTTTGGTTGAGGCGCTCCCTTAGTTTGTGGGGCTGCTTTACTTTAAGGGGCTGCAATAGTTTGAGAGTCTGTGTTAGTTTGAGGGGCTGCCTTAGTTTGAGTGGTTGACTTAGTTTGAGGGGCTGCCTTTGATTGAGTGGCTGCATTAGTTTGAGAGTCTGCCTTTGATTGAGTGGCTGCATTATTTTGAGTGGCTGCCTTAGATTGAGGGGCTGCATTAGTTTGAGGGGCTGCATAAGTTTGAGGGGGTGCAATAGTTTGAGGGGCTGCCTTAGATTGAGGGGCTGCATTAGTTTGAGGGGCTGCATTAGTTTGAGGGGTTGCATTACATTGAGGGGATGCCTTAGTTTGAGGGGCTGCCTTGGATAGAGTTCTGCATTAGTTTGAGGGGCTGCATTAGTTTGAACTGCTGCCATAGTTTGAGATGCTGCCATAGTTTGAGAGGCTGCCTAAGTATGAGGGGCTGCTTTAGTTTGAGAGTCTGCCACAGTTTGAGGGGCTGCCTTAATTTGAGCGGCTGCCTTAGTTTGAGGGGCTGCTTTAGTTTGAGCGGCTGCCTCAGTTTGAGGGGCTGCCTCAGTTTGAGCGGCTGCCTTAGTTTGAGAGGCTGCCTGAGTTTGAGAGGCTGCCTTAGACTCAGGGGCTGCATTAGTTTGAGCGGCTGTCTCAGTTTTAGGGGCTGCCTTAGTTTGAGCGGCTGCCTTAGTTTGAGGGGCTGCCTTAGTTTTAGCGGAAGACTTAGTTTGAGCAGCTGCCATAGTTTGAGGGGCTGCCTCAGTTTGAGCGGCTGCCTTGGTTTGAGGGGCTGCATTTGTGTGAGGGGCTGCCTTAGTTTAACGGGCTGCCTTAGATTGAGGGGCTGCATTACTTTGAGGGGCTGCCTTAGTTTGAGGTGCTGCCTTAGTTTGAGTGGTTGGCTTAGTTTGAGTGGCTACCTTTGATTGAGTGGCTGCATTGGTTTGAGAGTCTGCCTTAGTTTGAGGGGATGCCTTAGTTTGAGGTGTTGGCTAGTTAGAGGGGCTGCCTTTGATTGAGTGGCTGCATTAGTTTGAGGGGCTGGCTTAGTTTAAGGGGCTGCCTTCGTTTGAGGGGCTGCATTAGTTTGAGCGGCTGTCTCAGTTTGAGGGGCTGCCTTAGTTGGAGCGGCTGCCTTAGTTTGACGGGCTGCCTTAGTTTGAGGGGCTGCCTTAGTTTGAGGGGCTGCCTTGGTTTGAGGGGCTGCATTAGTTTTAGGGGCTGCCTTAGTTTGAGTGGATGGCTTAGTTTGAGGGGCTGCCTTTGATTGAGTGGCTGCATTATTTTGAGTGGCTGCCTTAGATTGAGGGGCTGCATTAGTTTGAGGGGCTGCATTAGTTTGAGGGGGTGCAATATTTTGAGGGGCTGCCTTAGATTGAGGGGCTGCATTAGTTTGAGGGGCTGCATTAGTTTGAGGGGCTGCATTACATTGAGGGGATGCCTTAGTTTGAGGGGCTGCCTTGGATAGAGTTCTGCATTGGTTTGAGTGTCTGCCTTAGTTTGAGGGGATGCCTTAGTTTGAGGTGTTGTCTTAGTTAGAGGGGCTGCATTTGATTGAGTGGCTACATTAGTTTGAGGGGCTGGCTTAGTTTAAGCGGCTGCCTTCGTTTGAGGGGATGCTTTAGTTTGAGGGGCTGCCTTAGAATGAGGGGCTGCCATTGATTGAGGGGCTGCATTAGTTTGAGGGGCTGCATTACTGTGAGTGGCTGACTTAGTTTGAGCGGCTGCCTTAGTTTGAGGGGCTTCCTTAGTTTGAGCGGCTGCCTTAGTTTGAGGGGCTGCCTTTGTTTGAGAGGCTGCCTTAGTTTGAGATGCTGCCTTAGTTTGAGAGGCTGCCTTAGTTTGAGAGGCTGCCTTAGTTTGAGTTGCTGCCTTAGTTTGAGGGGCTGCCTTAGATTTAGGGGCTGCCTTAGTTTGAGAGTCTGCCTTAGTTTGAGTGGCTGACATAGTTTGAGAGGCTGCCTTAGTTTGAGAGTCTGCCTTAGTTTGAGCGGCTGCCTTAATTTGAGGGGCTGCCTTAGTTTGAGAGTCTGCCTTAGTTCGAGCGGCTGCCTTAGTTTGAGAGGCCGCCTTAGTTTGACAGGCTGCCTTAGTTTGAGCAGCTGCCTTAGTTTGAGTGGCTGCCTGAGTTTGACAGGCTGCCTTAGTTTGAGGGGCTGCCTTACTTTGAGAGGCTGCCTTAGTTTGACAGGCTGCCTTAGTTTGAGCGGCTGCCTTAGATTGAGAGGCTGCCTGAGTTTGAGGGGCTGCCTTAGTTTGAGCGGCTGCATTAGTTTTAAGGGCTGCATTTTGTTGAGGCGTTCCCTTAGTTTGAGGGGCTGCCTTACTTTAAGGGGCTGCATTAGTTTGAGAGGCTGCCTTAGTTTGAGGGGCTGCCTTAGTTTGAGGGGCTGCCTTAGTTTGAGCGGCTGCCTTAGTTTGAGGGGCTGCATTAGTTTGAGCGGCTGCCTCAGTTTGAGCGGCTGCATCAGATTGAGGGGCTGCATTAGTTTGAGCGGCTGCCTTTGTTTGAGCGGCTGCCTTAGTTTGAGGGGCTTCCTTAGTTTGAGAGGCTGCCTTACTTTGAGAGGCTGCCTGAGTTTGAGGGGCTGCCTTAGTTTGAGCGGCTGCATTAGTTTGAGGGGCTGCCTTTGGTTGAGGCGCTCCCTTAGTTTGTGGGGCTGCTTTACTTTAAGGGGCTGCATTAGTTTGACAGGCTGCCATAGTTTGAGCGGCTGCATTACTTTGAGGGGCTGCCTTAGTTTGAGGAGCTGCCTTAGTTTGAGTGGTTGGCTTAGTTTGAGTGGCTACCTTTGATTGAGTGGCTGCATTGGTTTGAGAGTCTGCCTTAGTTTGAGGGGATGCCTTAGTTTGAGGTGTTGGCTAGTTAGAGGGGCTGCCTTTGATTGAGTGGCTGCATTAGTTTGAGGGGCTGGCTTAGTTTAAGGGGCTGCCTTCGTTTGAGGGGCTGCATTAGTTTGAGCGGCTGTCTCAGTTTGAGGGGCTGCCTTAGTTTGAGCGGCTGCCTTAGTTTGACGGGCTGCCTTAGTTTGAGGGGCTGCCTTAGTTTGAAGGGCTGCCTTGGTTTGAGGGGCTGCATTAGTTTGAGGGGCTGCCTTAGTTTGAGTGGATGGCTTAGTTTGAGGGGCTGCCTTTGATTGAGTGGCTGCATTGGTTTGAGTGTCTGCCTTAGTTTGAGGGGATGCCTTAGTTTGAGGTGTTGGCTTAGTTAGAGGGGCTGCATTTGATTGAGTGGCTACATTAGTTTGAGGGGCTGGCTTAGTTTAAGCGGCTGCCTTCGTTTGAGGGGATGCATTAGTTTGAGGGGCTGCCTTAGAATGAGGGGCTGCCATTGATTGAGGGGCTGCATTAGTTTGAGGGGCTGCATTAGTTTGAGCGGCTGCCTTAGTTTGAGCGGCTGCCTTAGTTTGAGAGGCTGCCTTAGTTTGAGCGGCTGAGTTAGTTTGAGGGGCTGCCTTTGTTTGAGAGGCTGCCTTAGTTTGAGATGCTGCCTTAGTTTGAGAGGCTGCCTTAGTTTGAGTTGCTGCCTTAGTTTGAGGGGCTGCCTTAGATTTAGGGGCTGCCTTTGTTTGAGAGTCTGCCTTAGTTTGAGTGGCTGACATAGTTTGAGAGGCTGCCTTAGTTTGAGAGTCTGCCTTAGTTTGAGCGGCTGCCTTAGTTTGAGGGGCTGCCTTAGTTTGAGAGTCTGCCTTAGTTCGAGCGGCTGCCTTAGTTTGAGAGGCCGCCTTAGTTTGACAGGCTGCCTTAGTTTGAGCAGCTGCCTTAGTTTGAGTGGCTGCCTGAGTTTGACAGGCTGCCTTAGTTTGAGGGGCTGCCTTACTTTGAGAGGCTGCCTTATTTTGACAGGCTGCCTTAGTTTGAGCGGCTGCCTTAGTTTGAGAGGCTGCATTAGTTTTAAGGGCTGCATTTTGTTGAGGTGTTCCCTTAGTTTGAGGGGCTGCCTTACTTTAAGGGGCTGCATTAGTTTGAGAGGCTGCCTTAGTTTGAGGGGCTGCCTTAGTTTGAGCGGCTGCCTTCGTTTGAGGGGCTGCATTAGTTTGAGCGGCTGCCTCAGTTTGAGCGGCTGCATCAGATTGAGGGGCTGCATTAGTTTGAGCGGCTGCCTTAGTTTGAGGGGCTTCCTTAGTTTGAGCGGCTGCCTTACTTTGAGAGGCTGCCTGAGTTTGAGGGGCTGCCTTAGTTTGAGCGGCTGCATTAGTTTGTGGGGCTGCCTTTGGTTGAGGCGCTCCCTTAGTTTGTGGGGCTGCTTTACTTTAAGGGGCTGCATTAGTTTGAGAATCTGCCTTAGTTTGAGGGGCTGCCTTAGTTTGAGGGGTTGGCTTAGTTTGAGGGGCTGCCTTTGATTGAGTGGCTGCATTAGTTTGAGAGTCTGCCTTTGATTGAGCGGCTGCATTATTTTGAGGGGCTGCCTTAGATTGAGGGCCTGCATTAGTTTGAGGGGCTGCATTAGTTTGAGGGGGTGCATTAGTTTGAGGGGCTGCATTAGATTGAGGGGCTGCATTAGTTTGAGGGGCTGCATTAGATTGAGGGGCTGCATTACTTTGGGGGGACGCCTTAGTTTGAGGGGCTGCCTTAGATAGAGTTCTGCATTAGTTTGAGGCGCTGCATTATTTTGAGGGGCTGCCATAGTTTGAGGGGCTGCCTTAATTTGAGCGGCTGCCTTAGTTTGATGGGCTGCATTAGTTTGAGCGGCTGTCTTAGTTTGAGGGGCTGCCTTAGTTTGAGCGGGTGCCTTAGTTTGAGAAGCTGCCTGAGTTTGAGGGGCTGCCTTAGACTGAGGGGCTGCATTAGTTTGAGCGGCTGTCTCAGTTTGAGGGGCTGCCTTAGTTTGAGGGGCTGCCTTAGTTTGAGGGGCTGCCTTAGTTTGAGCGGCTGCCTCAGTTTGAGCGGCTGCCATAGTTTGAGGGGCTGCCTTAGTTTGAGGGGCTGCCTTAGTTTGAGAGGCTGCCTGAGTTTGAGGGGCTGCCTTAGACTGAGGGGCTGCATTAGTTTGAGCGGCTGTCTCAGTTTGAGGGGCTGCCTTAGTTTGAGCGGATGACTTAGTTTGAGGGGCTGCATTAGTTTGAGAGGCTGCCTTCGTTTGAGATGCTGCCTTAGTTTGAGAGGCTGCCTTAGTTTCAGCTGCTGCCTTAGTTTGAGGGGCTGCCTTAGTTTGAGGGGCTGCCTTAGTTTGAGCGGCTGCCTTAGTTTGAGCGGCTGCCTTAGTTTGAGGGGCTGCCTTAGTTTGAGAGTCTGCCTGAGTTTGAGCGGCTGTCTTAGTTTGAGAGGCTGCCTTAGCTTGACAGGCTGCCTTAGTTAGAGCGGCTGCCTTAGTTTGAGAGGCTGCCTGAGTTTGAAAGGCTGCCTTAGTTTGAGGGGCTGCCTTACTTTGAGAGGCTGCCTTAGTTTGACAGGCTGCCTTAGTTTGAGCGGCTGCCTCAGTTTGAGAGGCTGCCTGAGTTTGAGGGGCTGCCTTAGTTAGAGCGGCTGCATTAGTTTTAGGGGCTGCCTTTGGTTGAGGCGCTCCCTTAGTTTGTGGGGCTACTTTACTTTAAGGGGCTGCATCAGTTTGAGAGTCTGCCTTAGTTTGAGGGGCTGCCTTAGTTTGAGGGGTTGGCTTAGTTTGAGAGGCTGCCTGAGTTTGAAAGGCTGCCTTAGTTTGAGGGGCTGCCTTACTTTGAGAGGCTGCCTTAGTTTGACAGGCTGCCTTAGTTTGAGTGGCTGCCTCTGTTTGAGAGGCTGCCTGAGTTTGAGGGGCTGCCTTAGTTAGAGCGGCTGCATTAGTTTTAGGGGCTGCCTTTGGTTGAGGCGCTCCCTTAGTTTGAGGGGCTGGCTTACTTTAAGGGGCTGCATTAGTTTGAGAGGCTGTCTTAGTTTTAGGGGCTGCCTTAGTTTGAGCGGCTGCCTTAGTTTGAGGGGCTGCATTAGTTTGAGGGGCTGCATTGTTTGAGCGGCTGCCTTAGTTTGAGGGGCTGCCTCATCTTGAGGGGCTGCATTAGTTTGAGCGGCTGCCTTAGTTTGAGCGGCTGCCTTAGTTTGAGGGGCTTCCTTAGTTTGAGCGGCTGCCGTAGTTTGAGAGGCTGCCTTAGTTATAGATGCTGCTGCCTTTGGTTGAGGCGCTCCCTTAGTTAGATGGGCTGCATTAGTTTGAGCGGCTGCCCAGAGTTTGAGAGGCTGCCTTAGATTGAGCGGCTGACTTAGTTTGAGAGGCTGCCTTAGTTTGAGCGGCTGCCTTAGTTTGAGCGGCTGCCTTAATTTGAGCGGCTGCCTTAGTTTGAGCGGCTGCCTTAGTTTGAGGGTCTGCATTAGTTTGAGAGTCTGCCTTAGTTTGAGGGGCAGCCTTAGTTTGAGGGGTTGGCTTAGTTTGAGAGGCTGCCTGAGTTTGAAAGGCTGCCTTAGTTTGAGGGGCTGCCTTACTTTGAGAGGCTGCCTTAGTTTGACAGGCTGCCTTAGTTTGAGTGGCTGCCTCAGTTTGAGAGGCTGCCTGAGTTTGAGGGGCTGCCTTAGTTAGAGCGGCTGCATTAGTTTTAGGGGCTGCCTTTGGTTGAGGCGCTCCCTTAGTTTGAGGAGCTGGCTTACTTTAAGGGGCTGCATTAGTTTGAGAGGCTGCCTTAGTTTTAGGGGCTGCCTTAGTTTGAGCGGCTGCCTTAGTTTGAGGGGCTGCATTGTTTGAGCGGCTGCCTTAGCTTGAGGGGCTGCCTCATCTTGAGGGGCTGCATTAGTTTGAGCGGCTGCCTTAGTTTGAGCGGCTGCCTTAGTTTGAGGGGCTTCCTTAGTTTGAGCGGCTGCCGTAGTTTGAGAGGCTGCCTTAGTTAGAGCGGCTGCATTAGTTTTAGGGGCTGCCTTTGGTTGAGGCGCTCCCTTAGTTAGATGGGCTGCATTAGTTTGAGCGGCTGCCCAGAGTTTGAGAGGCTGCCTTAGATTGAGCGGATGACTTAGTTTGAGAGGCTGCCTTAGTTTGAGCGGCTGCCTTAGTTTGAGCGGCTGCCTTAATTTGAGCGGCTGCCTTAGTTTGAGCGGCTGCCTTAGTTTGAGGGTCTGCCTTACTTTGAGAGGCTGCCTTAGTTTGACAGGCTGCCTTAGTTTGAGCGGCTGCCTTAGCTGGAGAGGCTGCCTGAGTTTGAGGGGCTGCCTTAGACTGAGGGGCTGCATTAGTTTGAGCGGCTGTCTCAGTTTGAGGGGCTGCCTTAGTTTGAGCGGCTGCCTTAATTTGAGCGGCTGCCTTAGTTTGAGCGGCTGCCTTAGTTTGAGGGTCTGCCTTACTTTGAGAGGCTGCCTTAGTTTGACAGGCTGCCTTAGTTTGAGAGGCTGCCTTAGCTGGAGAGGCTGCCTGAGTTTGAGGGGCTGCCTTAGTTTGAGAGGCTGCATTAGTTTGAGTGGCAGCCTTTGGTTGAGACGCTCCCTTAGTTTGAGGGGTTAGCTTACTTTAAGGGGCTGCATTAGTTTGAGAGTCTGCCTTAGTTTGAGGGGTTGCCTTAGTTTGAGGGGTTGGCTGAGTTTGAGGGGCTGCCTTTGATTGAGTGGCTGCATTAGGTTGAGAGTCTGCCTTTGATTGAGTGGCTGCATTAGTTTGAGGGGCTGCATTAGATTGAGGGTCTGCATTAGTTTGAGGGTCTGCATTATTTTGAGGGGCTGCCTTAGTTTGAGTGGCTGCCTTAGTTTGAGGGGTTGGGTTAGTTTGAGGGGCTGCCTTAGATTGAGTAGCTGCATTAGTTTGAGAGTCTGCCTTAGTTCGAGGGGATGCCTTCGCTTGAGGGGTTGGCTTAGTTAGAGGGGCTGCCTTAGTTTGAGGGGCTGCAATAGTTTGAGGGGTTTCATCAGAATGAGGGGCTGCCTTAGATTGAGGGGCTGCATTAGTTTGAGGGAGTGCCTTAGTTTGAGAGGCTGCCTTACTTTGAGGGGCTGCCTGAGTTTGAGCGGCTGCCTTAATTTGAGAGGCTGCCTTAGTTTGAGCGGCTGCCTTAGTTTCAGCTGCAGCCTTAGTTTGAGGGGCTGCCTTAGTTTGAGGGGCTGCCTTAGTTTGAGAGGCTGCCTTAGTTTGAGCGGCTGCCTTAGTTTGAGCGGCTGCCTTAGTTTGAGCGGCTGCCTTAGTTTGAGGGGCTGCCTTAGTTTGAGAGTCTGCCTGAGTTTGAGCGGCTGTCTTAGTTTGAGAGGCTGCCTTAGCTTGACAGGCTGCCTTAGTTAGAGCGGCTGCCTTAGTTTCAGAGGCTGCCTGAGTTTGAAAGGCTGCCTTAGTTTGAGGGTCTGCCTTACTTTGAGAGGCTGCCTTAGTTTGATAGGCTGCCTTAGTTTGAGCGGCTGCCTCAGTTTGAGAGGCTGCCTGAGTTTGAGGGGCTGCCTTAGTTAGAGCGGCTGCATTAGTTTTAGGGGCTGCCTTTGGTTGAGGCGCTCCCTTAGTTTGTGGGGCTACTTTACTTTAAGGGGCTGCATTAGTTTGAGAGTCTGCCTTAGTTTGAGGGGCTGCCTTAGTTTGAGGGGTTGGCTTAGTTTGAGAGGCTGCCTGAGTTTGAAAGGCTGCCTTAGTTTGAGGGGCTGCCTTACTTTGACAGGCTGCCTTAGTTTGACAGGCTGCCTTAGTTTGAGTGGCTGCCTTAGTTTGAGTGGCTGCCTCAGTTTGAGAGGCTGCCTGAGTTTGAGGGGCTGCCTTAGTTAGAGCGGCTGCATTAGTTTTAGGGGCTGCCTTTGGTTGAGGCGCTCCCTTAGTTTGAGGAGCTGGCTTACTTTAAGGGGCTGCATTAGTTTGAGAGGCTGTCTTAGTTTTAGGGGCTGCCTTAGTTTGAGCGGCTGCCTTAGTTTGAGGGGCTGCATTAGTTTGAGGGGCTGCACTGTTTGAGCGGCTGCCTTAGTTTGAGGGGCTGCCTCATCTTGAGGGGCTGCATTAGTTTGAGCGGCTGCCTTAGTTTGAGCGGCTGCCTTAGTTTGAGGGGCTTCCTTAGTTTGAGCGGCTGCCGTAGTTTGAGAGGCTGCCTTAGTTAGAGATGCTGCTGCCTTTGGTTGAGGCGCTCCCTTAGTTAGATGGGCTGCATTAGTTTGAGCGGCTGCCCAGAGTTTGAGAGGCTGCCTTAGATTGAGCGGATGACTTAGTTTGAGAGGCTGCCTTAGTTTGAGCGGCTGCCTTAGTTTGAGCGGCTGCCTTAATTTGAGCGGCTGCCTTAGTTTGAGCGGCTGCCTTAGTTTGAGGGTCTGCCTTACTTTGAGAGGCTGCCTTAGTTTGACAGGCTGCCTTAGTTTGAGCGGCTGCCTTAGCTGGAGAGGCTGCCTGAGTTTGAGGGGCTGCCTTAGTTTGAGCGGCTGCCTTAGTTTGAGAGGCTGCCTGAGTTTGAGGGGCTGCCTTAGACTGAGGGGCTGCATTAGTTTGAGCGGCTGTCTCAGTTTGAGGGGCTGCCTTAGTTTGAGCGGCTGCCTTAGTTTGAGCGGCTGCCTTAATTTGAGCGGCTGCCTTAGTTTGAGCGGCTGCCTTAGTTTGAGGGTCTGCCTTACTTTGAGAGGCTGCCTTAGTTTGACAGGCTGCCTTAGTTTGAGAGGCTGCCTTAGCTGGAGAGGCTGCCTGAGTTTGAGGGGCTGCCTTAGTTTGAGAGGCTGCATTAGTTTGAGTGGCAGCCTTTGGTTGAGACGCTCCCTTAGTTTGAGGGGTTAGCTTACTTTAAGGGGCTGCATTAGTTTGAGAGTCTGCCTTAGTTTGAGGGGCTGCCTTAGTTTGAGGGGTTGGCTGAGTTTGAGGGGCTGCCTTTGATTGAGTGGCTGCATTAGGTTGAGAGTCTGCCTTTGATTGAGTGGCTGCATTAGTTTGAGGGGCTGCATTAGATTGAGGGTCTGCATTAGTTTGTGGGTCTGCATTATTTTGAGGGGCTGCCTTAGTTTGAGTGGCTGCCTTAGTTTGAGGGGTTGGGTTAGTTTGAGGGGCTGCCTTAGATTGAGTAGCTGCATTAGTTTGAGAGTCTGCCTTAGTTCGAGGGGATGCCTTCGCTTGAGGGGTTGGCTTAGTTAGAGGGGCTGCCTTAGTTTGAGGGGCTGCAATAGTTTGAGGGGTTTCATCAGAATGAGGGGCTGCCTTAGATTGAGGGGCTGCATTAGTTTGAGGGAGTGCCTTAGTTTGAGAGGCTGCCTTACTTTGAGGGGCTGCCTGAGTTTGAGCGGCTGCCTTAATTTGAGAGGCTGCCTTAGTTTGAGCGGCTGCCTTAGTTTCAGCTGCAGCCTTAGTTTGAGGGGCTGCCTTAGTTTGAGGGGCTGCCTTAGTTTGAGAGGCTGCCTTAGTTTGAGCGGCTGCCTTAGTTTGAGCGGCTGCCTTAGTTTGAGGGGCTGCCTTAGTTTGAGAGTCTGCCTGAGTTTGAGCGGCTGTCTTAGTTTGAGAGGCTGCCTTAGCTTGACAGGCTGCCTTAGTTAGAGCGGCTGCCTTAGTTTCAGAGGCTGCCTGAGTTTGAAAGGCTGCCTTAGTTTGAGGGGCTGCCTTACTTTGAGAGGCTGCCTTAGTTTGATAGGCTGCCTTAGTTTGAGCGGCTGCCTCAGTTTGAGAGGCTGCCTGAGTTTGAGGGGCTGCCTTAGTTAGAGCGGCTGCATTAGTTTTAGGGGCTGCCTTTGGTTGAGGCGCTCCCTTAGTTTGTGGGGCTACTTTACTTTAAGGGGCTGCATTAGTTTGAGAGTCTGCCTTAGTTTGAGGGGCTGCCTTAGTTTGAGGGGTTGGCTTAGTTTGAGAGGCTGCCTGAGTTTGAAAGGCTGCCTTAGTTTGAGGGGCTGCCTTACTTTGACAGGCTGCCTTAGTTTGACAGGCTGCCTTAGTTTGAGTGGCTGCCTCAGTTTGAGAGGCTGCCTGAGTTTGAGGGGCTGCCTTAGTTAGAGCGGCTGCATTAGTTTTAGGGGCTGCCTTTGGTTGAGGCGCTCCCTTAGTTTGAGGAGCTGGCTTACTTTAAGGGGCTGCATTAGTTTGAGAGGCTGTCTTAGTTTTAGGGGCTGCCTTAGTTTGAGCGGCTGCCTTAGTTTGAGGGGCTGCATTAGTTTGAGGGGCTGCATTGTTTGAGCGGCTGCCTTAGTTTGAGGGGCTGCCTCATCTTGAGGGGCTGCATTAGTTTGAGCGGCTGCCTTAGTTTGAGCGGCTGCCTTAGTTTGAGGGGCTTCCTTAGTTTGAGCGGCTGCCGTAGTTTGAGAGGCTGCCTTAGTTAGAGATGCTGCTGCCTTTGGTTGAGGCGCTCCCTTAGTTAGATGGGCTGCATTAGTTTGAGCGGCTGCCCAGAGTTTGAGAGGCTGCCTTAGATTGAGCGGATGACTTAGTTTGAGAGGCTGCCTTAGTTTGAGCGGCTGCCTTAGTTTGAGCGGCTGCCTTAATTTGAGCGGCTGCCTTAGTTTGAGCGGCTGCCTTAGTTTGAGGGTCTGCCTTACTTTGAGAGGCTGCCTTAGTTTGACAGGCTGCCTTAGTTTGAGCGGCTGCCTTAGCTGGAGAGGCTGCCTGAGTTTGAGGGGCTGCCTGAGTTTGAGGGGCTGCCTTAGTTTGAGCGGCTGCCTTAGTTTGAGAGGCTGCCTGAGTTTGTGGGGCTGCCTTAGACTGAGGGGCTGCATTAGTTTGAGCGGCTGTCTCAGTTTGAGGGGCTGCCTTAGTTTGAGCGGCTGCCTTAATTTGAGCGGCTGCCTTAGTTTGAGCGGCTGCCTTAGTTTGAGGGTCTGCCTTACTTTGAGAGGCTGCCTTAGTTTGACAGGCTGCCTTAGTTTGAGAGGCTGCCTTAGCTGGAGAGGCTGCCTGAGTTTGAGGGGCTGCCTTAGTTTGAGAGGCTGCATTAGTTTGAGTGGCAGCCTTTGGTTGAGGCGCTCCCTTAGTTTGAGGGGTTAGCTTACTTTAAGGGGCTGCATTAGTTTGAGAGTCTGCCTTAGTTTGAGGGGCTGCCTTAGTTTGAGGGGTTGGCTGAGTTTGAGGGGCTGCCTTTGATTGAGTGGCTGCATTAGGTTGAGAGTCTGCCTTTGATTGAGTGGCTGCATTAGTTTGAGGGGCTGCATTAGATTGAGGGTCTGCATTAGTTTGAGGGTCTGCATTATTTTGAGGGGCTGCCTTAGTTTGAGTGGCTGCCTTAGTTTGAGGGGTTGGCTTAGTTTGAGGGGCTGCCTTAGATTGAGTAGCTGCATTAGTTTGAGAGTCTGCCTTAGTTCGAGGGGATGCCTTCGCTTGAGGGGTTGGCTTAGTTAGAGGGGCTGCCTTAGTTTGAGGGGCTGCAATAGTTTGAGGGGTTTCATCAGAATGAGGGGCTGCCTTAGATTGAGGGGCTGCATTAGTTTGAGGGAGTGCCTTAGTTTGAGAGGCTGCCTTACTTTGAGGGGCTGCCTGAGTTTGAGCGGCTGCCTTAATTTGAGAGGCTGCCTTAGTTTGAGCGGCTGCCTTAGTTTGAGCGGCTGCCTTAGTTTGAGAGTCTGCATTAGTTTGAGCGGCTGCCTTAGTTTGAGGGGCTGCCTTAGTTTGAGAGTCTGCCTTAGATTGAGCGGCTGCCTTAGTTTGAGGGTCTGCCTTACTTTTAGAGGCTGCCTTAGTTTGAGGGGCTGCCTTAATTTGAGAGGCTGCATTAGTTTGAGGGGCTGCTTTTAGTTGAGGCGCTCCCTTAGTTTGAGGGTCTGCCTTAATTTGAGAGTCTGCCTTATTTTGAGCGGCTGCCTTAGTTTGAGGGTCTGCCTTACTTTTAGTGGCTGCCTTAGTTTGAGGGGCTGCCTTAATTTGAGCGTCTGCATTAGTTTGAGGGGCTGCCTTTGGTTGAGGCGCTCCCTTAGTTTGAGGGTCTGCCTTACTTTGACAGGCTGCCTTATTTTGAGCGGCTGCGTTAGTTTGAGAGGCTGCCTGGGTTTGAGGGGCTGCCTTAGTTTGAGCGGCTGCATTAGTTTGAGAGTCTGACTTTGATAGAGTGGCTGCATTAGATTGAGGGGCTGACTTAGTTTGAGGGGCTGACTTAGTTTGAGGGGCTGCATTAGTTTGAGGGGTTGCATTAGTTTGAGGGGGTGCATCAGTTTGAGGGGCTGCCTTTGATTGAGGGGCTGCATTAGTTTGAGGGGCTTCATTAGTTTGAGTGGGTACATTAGTTTGAGGGGCTGCCTTAGATTGAGGGGCTGCATTAGTTTGAGGGGCTGCCTTAGTTTGAGGGGCTGCCTTATATAGAGTTCTGCATTAGTTTGAGGGGCTGCATTAGTTTAAGGGGCAGCCTTTGTTTGAGAGGCTGCCTATGTTTGAGGGGCTGCCTTCGTTTGAGAGTCTGCCATAGTTTGAGGGGCTGCCTTAATTTGAGCGGCTGCCTTAGTTTGAGGGGCTGTCTTAGTTTGAGCGACTGTCTTAGTTTGAGGGGCTGCCTTAGTTTGAGCGGCTGCCTTAGATTGAGAGGCTGCCTGAGTTTGAGGGGCTGCTTTAGACTGAGGGGCTGCATTAGATTGAGCGGCTGTCTCAGTTTGAGGGGCTGCCTTAGTTTGAGCGGCTGCCTGAGTTTGAGGGGCTGCCTCAGTTTGAGCGGCTGCCTTAGTTTGAGGGGCTGCCTTAGTTTGAGCGGCTGCCTTGGTTTGAGGGGCTGCATTAGTTTGAGGGGCTGTCTTAGATTAAGGGGCTGCCTTAGATTTAGGGGCTGCATTAGTTTGAGAGTCTGCCTTAGTTTGAGGGGATGCCTTAGTTTGAGGGGTTGGCTTTGTTTGAGGTGCTGCCTTAGATTGAGTGGCTGCATTAGTTTGAGAGTCTGCCTTCGTATGAGGGGATGCCTTAGTTTGATGGGTTGGCTTTGTTTCAGGGGCTGCCTTAGATTGAGTGGCTGCATTAGTTTGAGAGTCTGCCTTCGTATGAGGGGATGCCTTAGTTTGATGGGTTGGCTTAGTTTGAGCGTCTGCTTTACTTTGAGAGGCTGCCTTAGTTTGACAGGCTGCCTTAGTTTGAGCGGCTGCCTTAGTTTGAGAGGCTGCATTAGTTTGATGGGGAGCCTTAGTTTGAGGGGCTGTCTTAGATTGAGGGGCTGCATTAGTTTGAGAGTCTGCCTTAGTTTGAGGAGTTGGCTCAGTTTGAGGGGCTGCCTTTGATTGAGTGGCTGCATTAGTTTGAGAGACTGCCTTTGATTGAGTGGCTGCAATGGTTTGAGGGGCTGCCTTAGATTGAGGGGCTGCCTTTGTTTGAGGGGTTGGCTTAGTTTGAGGGGCTGCCTTAGATTGAGGGGCTGCCTTAGATTGAGGGGCTGCATGAGTTGATGGGCTGCATTATTTTGAGGGGCTGCCTTAGTTTGAGGGGCTGCCTTAGTTTGAGGGGCTGCCTTTGTTTGAGGGGTTGGCTTAGTTTGAGGGGCTGCCTTAGATTGAGGGGCTGCATTAGTTTGAGGGGCTGCCTTAGTTTGAGGGGCTGCCTTTGTTTGAGGGGTTGGCTTAGTTTGAGGGGCTGCCTTAGTTTGAGGGGCTGCCTTAGTTTGAGCGGCTGCCTTAATTTGAGAGGCTGCCTTAATTTGAGAGGTTGCCTTAGTTTGAACGGCTGCCTTAGTTTGAGGGGCTGTCTTAGATTGAGGGGCTGCATTAGTTTGAGAGTCTGCCTTAGTTTGAGGAGTTGGCTCAGTTTGAGGGGCTGCCTTTGATTGAGTGGCTGCATTAGTTTGAGAGACTGCCTTTGATTGAGTGGCTGCAATGGTTTGAGGGGCTGCCTTAGATTGAGGGGCTGCCTTTGTTTGAGGGGTTGGCTTAGTTTGAGGGGCTGCCTTAGATTGAGGGGCTGCCTTAGATTGAGGGGCTGCATGAGTTGATGGGCTGCATTATTTTGAGGGGCTGCCTTAGTTTGAGGGGCTGCCTTAGTTTGAGGGGCTGCCTTTGTTTGAGGGGTTGGCTTAGTTTGAGGGGCTGCCTTAGATTGAGGGGCTGCATTAGTTTGAGGGGCTGCCTTAGTTTGAGGGGCTGCCTTTGTTTGAGAGTCTGCCTTAGTTTGAGCGGCTGCCTTAGTTTGAGGGTCTGCCTTACTTTTGGAGGCTGCATTCGCTTGACAGGAAGCCTTAGTTTGAGAGGCTGCATTAGTTTGAGTGGCCGCCTTAATTTGAGCGGCTGCATTAGTTTGAGGGGCTGCCTTTGGTTGAGGCGCTCCCTGAGTTTGTGGGGCTGCTTTACTTTAATGGGCTGCAATAGTTTGAGAGTCTGCCTTAGTTTGAGGGGCTGCCTTAGTTTGAGTGGTTGGCTTAGTTTGAGGGGCTGCCTTTGATTGAGCGGTTGCATTAGTTTGAGAGTCTGCCTTTGATTGAGTGGCTGCATTATTTTGAGTGGCTGCCTTAGATTGAGGGGCTGCATTAGTTTGAGGGGCTGCATTAGTTTGAGGGGGTGCAATAGTTTGAGGGGCTGCCTTAGATTGAGGGGCTGCATTCGTTTGAGGGGCTGCATTAGTTTGAGGGGCTGCATTAGTTTGAGGGGCTGCCATAGTTTGAGAGGCTGCATTAGGTTGAGGGGTTGCATTAGTTTGAGGGGGTGCATCAGTTTGAGGGGCTGCCTTTGATTGAGGGGCTGCATTAGTTTGAGGGGCTTCATTAGTTTGAGTGGGTACATTAGTTTGAGGGGCTGCCTTAGATTGAGGGGCTGCATTAGTTTGAGGGGCTGCAACAGTTTGAGGGGCTGCATTAGTTTGAGGGGCTGCCTTAGTTTGAGGGGCTGCCTTAGTTTGAGGGGCTGCCTTAGATAGAGTTCTGCATTAGTTTGAGGGGCTGCATTAGTTTAAGGGGCAGCCTTTGTTTGAGAGGCTGCCTAAGTTTGAGGGGCTGCCTTCGTTTGAGAGTCTGCTACAGTTTGGATGGCTGCCTTAATTTGAGCGGCTGCCTTAGTTTGAGGGGCTGCATTAGTTTGAGCGACTGTCTTAGTTTGAGGGGCTGCCTTAGTTTGAGCGGCTGCCTGAGATTGAAAGGCTGCCTGAGTTTGAGGGGCTGCTTTCGACTGAGGGGCTGCATTAGTTTGAGCGGCTGTCTCAGTTTGAGGGGCTGCCTTAGTTTGAGGGGCTGCCTGAGTTTGAGGGGCTGCCTTAGTTTGAGCGGCTGCCTTAGTTTGAGGGGCTGCCTTAGTTTGAGCGGCTGCCTTGGTTTGAGGGGCTGCATTAGTTTGAGGGGCTGTCTTAGATTAAGGGGCTGCCTTAGATTGAGGGGCTGCATTAGTTTGAGAGTCTGACTTAGTTTGAGGGGATGCCTTAGTTTGAGGGGTTGGCTTTGTTTGAGGGGCTGCCTTAGATTGAGTGGCTGCATTAGTTTGAGAGTCTGTCTTCGTATGAGGGGATGCCTTAGTTTGATGGGTTGGCTTTGTTTGAGGGGCTGCCTTAGATTGAGTGGCTGCATTAGTCTGAGAGTCTGCCTTCGTATGAGGGGATGCCTTAGTTTGATGGGTTGGCTTAGTTTGAGCGTCTGCTTTACTTTGAGAGGCTGCCTTATTTTGACAGGCTGCCTTAGTTTGAGCGGCTGCATTAGTTTGAGAGGCTGCCTGTGTTTGAAGGGCTGCCATAGATTGAGGGGCTGCATTAATTTGAGAGTCTGCCTTAGTTTGAGGGGCTGCCTTAGTTTGAGGAGTTGGCTCAGTTTGAGGGGCTGCCTTTGATTGAGTGGCTGCATTAGTTTGAGGGCCTGACTTAGTTTGAGGGGCTGCCTTTGTTTGAGGGGTTGGCTTAGATTGAGGGGCTGCATTAGTTTGAGGGGCTGCCTTAGTTTGAGGGGCTGCCTTTGTTTGAGGGGTTGGCTTAGTTTGAGGGGCTGCCTTAGTTTGAGGGGCTGCCTTAGTTTGAGCGGCTGCCTTAATTTGACAGGCTGCCTTATTTTGAGCGGCTGCCTTAGTTTGAGCGGCTGCCTTAGTTTGAGAGTCTGCCTTAGTTTGAGGGGCTGCCTTACTTTGAGGGGCTGCCTTAGTTTGAGAGTCTGCCTTAGTTTGAGCGGCTGCCTTAGTTTGAGCGGCTGCCTTACTTTTGGAGGCTGCATTCGTTTGACAGGAAGCCTTAGTTTGAGAGGCTGCATTAGTTTGAGGGGCCGCCTTAATTTGAGCGGCTGCATTAGTTTGAGGGGCTGCCTTTGGTTGAGGCGCTCCCTTAGTTTGTGGGGCTGCTTTACTTTAAGGGGCTGCAATAGTTTGAGAGTCTGCCTTAGTTTGAGGGGCTGCCTTAGTTTGAGTGGTTGGCTTAGTTTGAGTGGCTGCCTTTGATTGAGCGGCTGCATTAGTTTGAGAGTCTGCCATTGATTGAGTGGCTGCATTATTTTGAGTGGCTGCCTTAGATTGAGGGGCTGCATTAGTTTGAGGGGCTGCATTAGTTTGAGGGGGTGCAATAGTTTGAGGGGCTGCCTTAGATTGAGGGGCTGCATTAGTTTGAGGGGCTGCATTAGTTTGAGGGGCTGCCTTGGATAGAGTTCTGCATTAGTTTGAGGGGCTGCATTAGTTTGAGGGGCTGCCATAGTTTGAGAGGCTGCCTAAGTATGAGGGGCTGCTTTAGTTTGAGAGTATGCCATAGTTTGAGGGGCTGCCTTAATTTGAGCGGCTGCCTTAGTTTGAGGGGCTGCTTGAGTTTGAGCGGCTGCCTTAGTTTGCGGGGCTGCCTCAGTTTGAGCGGCTGCCTGAGTTTGAGCGGCTGTCTCAGTTTTAGGGGCTGCCTTAGTTTGAGCGGCTGCCTTAGTTTGAGGGGCTGCCTTAGTTTGAGCGGAAGACTTAGTTTGAGCGGCTGCCATAGTTTGAGGGGCTGCCATAGTTTGAGGGGCTGCCTTAGTTTGAGCGGCTGCCTTGGTTTGAGGGGCTGCATTAGTGTGAGGGGCTGCCTTAGTTTAACGGGCTGCCTTAGATTGAGGGGCTGCATTACGTTGAGGGGCTGCCTTAGTTTGAGGTGCTGCCTTAGTTTGAGTGGTTGGCTTAGTTTGAGTGGCTACCTTTGATTGAGTGGCTGCATTGGTTTGAGAGTCTGCCTTAGTTTGAGGGGATGCCTTAGTTTGAGGTGTTGGCTAGTTAGAGGTGCTGTCTTTGATTGAGTGGCTGCATTAGTTTGAGGGGCTGGCTTAGTTTAAGGGGCTGCCTTCGTTTGAGGGGCTGCATTAGTTTGAGCGGCTGTCTCAGTTTGAGGGGCTGCCTTAGTTTGAGCGGCTGCCTTAGTTTGACGGGCTGCCTTAGTTTGAGGGGCTGCCTTAGTTTGAGGGGCTGCCTTAGTTTGAGGGGCTGCCTTGGATTGAGGGGCTGCATTAGTTTGAGGGGCTGCCTTAGTTTGAGTGGATGGCTTAGTTTGAGGGGCTGCCTTTGATTGAGTGGCTGCCTTTGATTGAGTGGCTGCATTGGTTTGAGTGTCTGCCTTAGTTTGAGGGGATGCCTTAGTTTGAGTTGTTGGCTTAGTTAGAGGGGCTGCATTTGATTGAGTGGCTACATTAGTTTGAGGGGCTGGCTTAGTTTAAGCGGCTGCCTTCGTTTGAGGGGATGCATTAGTTTGAGGGGCTGCCTTGGAATGAGGGGCTGCCATTGATTGAGGGGCTGCATTAGTTTGAGGGGCTGCATTAGTTTGAGCGGCTGCCTTAGTTTGAGCGGCTGCCTTAGTTTGAAGGGCTGCATTAGTTTGAGCGGCTGCCTTAGTTTGAGAGGCTGCCTTTGTTTGAGAGGCTGCCTTTGTTTGAGAGGCTGCCTTAGTTTGAGATGCTGCCTTAGTTTGAGAGGCTGCCTTAGTTTGAGTTGCTGCCTTAGTTTGAGGGGCTGCCTTAGATTTAGGGGCTGCCTTAGTTTGAGAGTCTGCCTTAGTTTGAGTGGCTGACATAGTTTGAGAGGCTGCCTTTGTTTGAGAGGCTGCCTTAGTTTGAGAGGCTGCCTTAGTTTGAGATGCTGCCTTAGTTTGAGATGCTGCCTTAGTTTGAGAGGCTGCCTTAGTTTGAGTTGCTGCCTTAGTTTGAGGGGCTGCCTTAGATTTAGGGGCTGCCTTAGTTTGAGAGTCTGCCTTAGTTTGAGTGGCTGACATAGTTTGAGAGGCTGCCTTAGTTTGAGAGTCTGCCTTAGTTTGAGCGGCTGCCTTAGTCTGAGGGGCTGCCTTAGTTTGAGAGTCTGCCTTAGTTCGAGCGGCTGCCTTAGTTTGAGAGGCCGCCTTAGTTTGACAGGCTGCCTTAGTTTGAGCAGCTGCCTTCGTTTGAGAGGCTGCCTGAGTTTGACAGGCTGCCTTAGTTTGAGGGGCTGCCTTACTTTGAGAGGCTGCCTTAGTTTGACAGGCTGCCTTAGTTTGAGCGGCTGCCTTAGTTTGAGAGGCTGCCTGAGTTTGAGGGGCTGCCTTAGTTTGAGCGGCTGCATTAGTTTTAAGGGCTGCATTTTGTTGAGGCGCTCCCTTAGTTTGAGGGGCTGCCTTACTTTGAGAGGCTGCCTTAGTTTAACAGGCTGCCTTAGTTTGAGCGGCTGCATTAGTTTGAGAGGCTGCCTTAGTTTGAGGGGCTGCCATAGTTTGAGCGGCTGCCTTAGTTTGAGGGGCTGCATTAGTTTGAGCGGCTGCCTTAGTTTGAGAGGCTGCCTTTGTTTGAGAGGCTGCCTTTGTTTGAGAGGCTGCCTTAGTTTGAGATGCTGCCTTAGTTTGAGAGGCTGCCTTAGTTTGAGTTGCTGCCTTAGTTTGAGGGGCTGCCTTAGATTTAGGGGCTGCCTTAGTTTGAGAGTCTGCCTTAGTTTGAGTGGCTGACACAGTTTGAGAGGCTGCCTTAGTTTGAGAGTCTGCCTTCGTTTGAGCGGCTGCCTTAGTCTGAGGGGCTGCCTTAGTTTGAGAGTCTGCCTTAGTTCGAGCGGCTGCCTTAGTTTGAGAGGCCGCCTTAGTTTGACAGGCTGCCTTAGTTTGAGCAGCTGCCTTCGTTTGAGAGGCTGTCTGAGTTTGACAGGCTGCCTGAGTTTGACAGGCTGCCTTAGTTTGAGGGGCTGCCTTACTTTGACAGGCTGCCTTAGTTTCAGCGGCTGCCTTAGTTTGAGCGGCTGCCTGAAATTGAGGGGCTGCCTTAGTTTGAGCGGCTGCATTAGTTTTAAGGGCTGCATTTTGTTGAGGCGCTCCCTTAGTTTGAGGGGCTGCCTTACTTTGAGAGGCTGCCTTAGTTTGACAGGCTGCCTTAGTTTGAGCGGCTGCATTAGTTTGAGAGGCTGCCTTAGTTTGAGGGGCTGCCATAGTTTGAGCGGCTGCCTTAGTTTGAGGGGCTGCATTAGTTTGAGCGGCTGCCTCAGTTTGAGCGGCTGCATCAGATTGAGTGGCTGCATTAGTTTGAGCGGCTGCCTTTGTTTGAGCGGCTGCCTTAGTTTGAGGGGCTTCCTTAGTTTGAGCGGCTACCTTACTTTGAGAGGCTGCCTGAGTTTGAGGGGCTGCCTTAGTTTGAGCGGCTGCATTCGTTTGAGGGGCTGCCTTTGGTTGAGGCGCTCCCTTAGTTTGTGGGGCTGCTTTACTTTAAGGGGCTGCATTAGTTTGAGAGTCTGCCTTAGTTTGAGGGGCTGCCTTAGTTTGAGGGGTTGGCTTAGTTTGAGGGGCTGCCTTTGATCGAGTGGCTGCATTAGTTTGAGAGTCTGCCTTTGATTGAGCGGCTGCATTATTTTGAGGGGCTGCCTTAGATTGAGGGGCTGCATTAGTTTGAGGGGCTGCATTAGTTTGAGGGGGTGCATTAGTTTGAGGGGGTGCCTTAGATTGAGGGGCTGCATTAGTTTGAGGGGCTGCATTAGATTGAGGGTCTGCATTACTTTGGCGGGATGCCTTAGTTTGAGCGGCTGCCTTAGATAGAGTTCTGCATTAGTTTGAGGCGCTGCATTAGTTTGAGGGGCTGCCTTAGTTTGAGCGGCTGCCTTAGTTTGAGGGGCTGCCTTAGACTGAGGGGCTGCCTTAGACTGAGGGGCTGCATTAGTTTGAGCGTCTGTCTCAGTTTGAGGGGCTGCCTTAGTTTGAGCGGCTGCCTTAGTGTGAGGGGCTGCCTTAGTTTGAGCGGCTGCCTTAGTTTGAGCGGCTGCCTCAGTTTGAGCGGCTGCCATAGTTTGAGGGGCTGCCTTAGTTTGAGGGGCTGCCTTAGTTTGAGAGGCTGCCTGAGTTTGGGGGGCTGCCTTAGACTGAGGCGCTGCATTAGTTAGAGTGGCTGCTTTGGTTTGAGTGTCTGCCTTAGTTTGAGGGGATGCCTTAGTTTGAGGTGTTGGCTTAGTTAGAGGGGCTGCATTTGATTGAGTGGCTACATTAGTTTGAGGGGCTGGCTTAGTTTAAGCGGCTGCCTTCGTTTGAAGGGATGCATTAGTTTGAGGGGCTGCCTTAGAATGAGGGGCTGCCTTAGAATGAGGGGCTGCCATTGATTGAGGGGCTGCATTAGTTTGAGGGGCTGCATTAGTTTGAGCGGCTGCCTTAGTTTGAGCGGCTGCCTTAGTTTGAGGGGCTTCCTTAGTTTGAGCGGCTGCCTTAGTTTGAGGGGCTGGCTTTGTTTGAGAGGCTGCCTTAGTTTGAGATGCTGCCTTAGTTTGAGAGGCTGCCTTAGTTTGAGTTGCTGCCTTAGTTTGAGGGGCTGCCTTAGATTTCGGGGCTGCCTTAGTTTGAGAGTCTGCCTTAGTTTGAGTGGCTGACATAGTTTGAGAGGCAGCCTTAGTTTGAGAGTCTGCCTTAGTTCGAGCGGCTGCCTTAGTTTGAGAGGCCGCCTTAGTTTGACAGGCTGCCTGAGTTTGACAGGCTGCCTTAGTTTGAGGGGCTGCCTTACTTTGAGAGGCTGCCTTAGTTTGACAGGCTGCCTTAGTTTGAGCGGCTGCCTTAGTTTGAGAGGCTGCCTGAGTTTGAAGGGCTGCCTTAGTTTGAGCGGCTGCATTAGTTTAAAGGGCTGCATTTTGTTGAGGCGCTCCCTTAGTTTGAGGGGCTGCCTTACTTTAAGGGGCTGCATTAGTTTGAGAGGCTGCCTCAGTTTGAGCGGCTGCATTAGTTTGAGCGGCTGCCTTTGTTTGAGCGGCTGCGTTAGTTTGAGGGGCTTCCTTAGTTTGAGCGGCTGCCTTACTTTGAGAGGCTGCCTGAGTTTGAGGGGCTGCCTTAGTTTGAGCGGCTGCATTAGTTTGAGGGGCTGCCTTTGGTTGAGGCGCTCACTTAGTTTGTGGGGCTGCTTTACTTTAAGGGGCTGCATTAGTTTGAGAGTCTGCCTTAGTTTGAGGGGCTTCCTTAGTTTGAGCGGCTACCTTACTTTGAGAGGCTGCCTGAGTTTGAGGGGCTGCCTTAGTTTGAGCGGCTGCATTCGTTTGAGGGGCTGCCTTTGGTTGAGGCGCTCCCTTAGTTTGTGGGGCTGCTTTACTTTAAGGGGCTGCATTAGTTTGAGAGTCTGCCTTAGTTTGAGGGGCTGCCTTAGTTTGAGGGGTTGGCTTAGTTTGAGGGGCTGCCTTTGATCGAGTGGCTGCATTAGTTTGAGAGTCTGCCTTTGATTGAGCGGCTGCATTATTTTGAGGGGCTGCCTTAGATTGAGGGGCTGCATTAGTTTGAGGGGCTGCATTAGTTTGAGGGGGTGCATTAGTTTGAGGGGGTGCCTTAGATTGAGGGGCTGCATTAGTTTGAGGGGCTGCATTAGATTGAGGGTCTGCATTACTTTGGCGGGATGCCTTAGTTTGAGCGGCTGCCTTAGATAGAGTTCTGCATTAGTTTGAGGCGCTGCATTAGTTTGAGGGGCTGCCTTAGTTTGAGGGGCTGCCTTAGTTTGAGGGGCTGCCTTAGACTGAGGGGCTGCCTTAGACTGAGGGGCTGCATTAGTTTGAGCGTCTGTCTCAGTTTGAGGGGCTGCCTTAGTTTGAGCGGCTGCCTTAGTGTGAGGGGCTGCCTTAGTTTGAGCGGCTGCCTTAGTTTGAGCGGCTGCCTCAGTTTGAGCGGCTGCCATAGTTTGAGGGGCTGCCTTAGTTTGAGGGGCTGCCTTAGTTTGAGAGGCTGCCTGAGTTTGGGGGGCTGCCTTAGACTGAGGGGCTGTATTAGTTAGAGTGGCTGCTTTGGTTTGAGTGTCTGCCTTAGTTTGAGGGGATGCCTTAGTTTGAGGTGTTGGCTTAGTTAGAGGGGCTGCATTTGATTGAGTGGCTACATTAGTTTGAGGGGCTGGCTTAGTTTAAGCGGCTGCCTTCGTTTGAGGGGATGCATTAGTTTGAGGGGCTGCCTTAGAATGAGGGGCTGCCTTAGAATGAGGGGCTGCCATTGATTGAGGGGCTGCATTAGTTTGAGGGGCTGCATTAGTTTGAGCGGCTGCCTTAGTTTGAGCGGCTGCCTTAGTTTGAGGGGCTGCCTTAGTTTGCGGGGCTGCCTTAGTTTGAGGGGCTGGCTTTGTTTGAGAGGCTGCCTTAGTTTGAGATGCTGCCTTAGTTTGAGAGGCTGCCTTAGTTTGAGTTGCTGCCTTAGTTTGAGGGGCTGCCTTAGATTTCGGGGCTGCCTTAGTTTGAGAGTCTGCCTTAGTTTGAGTGGCTGACATAGTTTGAGAGGCAGCCTTAGTTTGAGAGTCTGCCTTAGTTCGAACGGCTGCCTTAGTTTGAGAGGCCGCCTTAGTTTGACAGGCTGCCTTAGTTTGAGCAGCTGCCTTAGTTTGAGCAGCTGCCTTAGTTTGAGAGGCTGCCTGAGTTTGACAGGCTGCCTTAGTTTGAGGGGCTGCCTTACTTTGAGAGGCTGCCTTAGTTTGACAGGCTGCCTTAGTTTGAGCGGCTGCCTTAGTTTGAGAGGCTGCCTGAGTTTGAAGGGCTGCCTTAGTTTGAGCGGCTGCATTAGTTTAAAGGGCTGCATTTTGTTGAGGCGCTCCCTTAGTTTGAGGGGCTGCCTTACTTTAAGGGGCTGCATTAGTTTGAGAGGCTGCCTCAGTTTGAGCGGCTGCATTAGTTTGAGCGGCTGCCTTTGTTTGAGCGGCTGCGTTAGTTTGAGGGGCTTCCTTAGTTTGAGCGGCTGCCTTACTTTGAGAGGCTGCCTGAGTTTGAGGGGCTGCCTTAGTTTGAGCGGCTGCATTAGTTTGAGGGGCTGCCTTTGGTTGAGGCGCTCACTTAGTTTGTGGGGCTGCTTTACTTTAAGGGGCTGCATTAGTTTGAGAGTCTGCCTTAGTTTGAGGGGCTGCCTTAGTTTGAGGGGTTGGCTTAGTTTGAGGGGCTGCCTTTGATTGAGTGGCTGCATTAGTTTGAGAGTCTGCCTTTGATTGAGCGGCTGCATTATTTTGAGGGGCTGCCTTAGATTGAGGGGCTGCATTAGTTTGAGGGGCTGCATTAGTTTGAGGGGCTGCATTAGTTTGAGCGGGTGCATTAGTTTGAGGGGCTGCATTAGATTGAGGGGCTGCATTAGTTTGAGTGGCTGCATTAGTTTGAGGGGCTGCATTAGATTGAGGGGCTGCATTACTTTGGGGGGATGCCTTAGTTTGAGGGGCTGCCTTAGATAGAGTTCTGCATTAGTTTGAGGCGCTGCATTAGTTTGAGGAGCTGCCATAGTTTGAGAAGCTGCCTTAATTTGAGCGGCTGCCTTAGTTTGAGGGGCTGCATTAGTTTGAGCGGCTGTCTTAGTTTGAGGGGCTGCCTTAGTTTGAGCGGCTGCCTTAGTTTGAGAGGCTGCCTGAGTTTGAGGGGCTGCCTTAGACTGAGGGGCCGCATTAGTTTGTGTGGCTGCATTGGTTTGAGTGTCTGCCTTAGTTTGAGGGGATGCCTTAGTTTGAGGTGTTGGCTTAGTTAGAGGGGCTGCATTTGATTGAGTGGCTACATTAGTTTGAGGGGCTGGCTTAGTTTAAGCGGCTGCCTTCGTTTGAGGGGATTCATTAGTTTGAGGGGCTGCCTTAGAATGAGGGGCTGCCATTGATTGAGGGGCTGCATTAGTTTGAGGGGCTGCATTAGTTTGAGCGGCTGCCTTAGTTTGAGCGGCTGCCTTAGTTTGAGCTGCTTCCTTAGTTTGAGCGGCTGCCTTTGTTTGAGGGGCTGGCTTTGTTTGAGAGGCTGCCTTAGTTTGAGATGCTGCCTTAGTTTGAGGGGCTGCCTTAGATTTAGGGGCTGCCTTAGTTTGAGAGTCTGCCTTAGTTTGAGTGGCTGACATAGTTTGAGAGGCTGCCTTAGTTTGAGAGTCTGCCTTAGTTTGAGCGGCTGCCTTAGTTTGAGGGGCTGCCTTAGTTTGAGAGTCTGCCTTATTTCGAGCGGCTGCCTTAGTTTGAGAGGCCGCCTTAGTTTGACAGGCTGCCTCAGTTTGAGCAGCTGCCTTAGTTTGAGAGGCTGCCTGAGTTTGACAGGCTGCCTTAGTTTGAGGGGCTGCCTTACTTTGAGAGGCTGCCTTAGTTTGACAGGCTGCCTTAGTTTGAGCGGCTGCCTTAGTTTGAGAGGCTGCCTTAGTTTGAGTTGCTGCCTTAGTTTGAGGGGCTGCCTTAGATTTCGGGGCTGCCTTAGTTTGAGAGTCTGCCTTAGTTTGAGTGGCTGACATAGTTTGAGAGGCAGCCTTAGTTTGAGAGTCTGCCTTAGTTCGAGCGGCTGCCTTAGTTTGAGAGGCCGCCTTAGTTTGACAGGCTGCCTTAGTTTGAGCAGCTGCCTTAGTTTGAGAGGCTGCCTGAGTTTGACAGGCTGCCTTAGTTTGAGGGGCTGCCTTAGTTTGAGGGGCTGCCTTACTTTGAGAGGCTGCCTTAGTTTGACAGGCTGCCTTAGTTTGAGCGGCTGCCTTAGTTTGAGAGGCTGCCTGAGTTTGAAGGGCTGCCTTAGTTTGAGCGGCTGCATTAGTTTAAAGGGCTGCATTTTGTTGAGGCGCTCCCTTAGTTTGAGGGGCTGCCTTACTTTAAGGGGCTGCATTAGTTTGAGAGGCTGCCTCAGTTTGAGCGGCTGCATTAGTTTGAGCGGCTGCCTTTGTTTGAGCGGCTGCGTTAGTTTGAGGGGCTTCCTTAGTTTGAGCGGCTGCCTTACTTTGAGAGGCTGCCTGAGTTTGAGGGGCTGCCTTAGTTTGAGCGGCTGCATTAGTTTGAGGGGCTGCCTTTGGTTGAGGCGCTCACTTAGTTTGTGGGGCTGCTTTACTTTAAGGGGCTGCATTAGTTTGAGAGTCTGCCTTAGTTTGAGGGGCTGCCTTAGTTTGAGGGGTTGGCTTAGTTTGAGGGGCTGCCTTTGATTGAGTGGCTGCATTAGTTTGAGAGTCTGCCTTTGATTGAGCGGCTGCATTATTTTGAGGGGCTGCCTTAGATTGAGGGGCTGCATTAGTTTGAGGGGCTGCATTAGTTTGAGGGGCTGCATTAGTTTGAGCGGGTGCATTAGTTTGAGGGGCTGCATTAGATTGAGGGGCTGCATTAGTTTGAGTGGCTGCATTAGTTTGAGGGGCTGCATTAGATTGAGGGGCTGCATTACTTTGGGGGGATGCCTTAGTTTGAGGGGCTACCTTAGATAGAGTTCTGCATTAGTTTGAGGCGCTGCATTAGTTTGAGGGGCTGCCATAGTTTGAGAAGCTGCCTTAATTTGAGCGGCTGCCTTAGTTTGAGGGGCTGCATTAGTTTGAGCGGCTGTCTTAGTTTGAGGGGCTGCCTTAGTTTGAGCGGCTGCCTTAGTTTGAGAGGCTGCCTGAGTTTGAGGGGCTGCCTTAGACTGAGGGGCCGCATTAGTTTGTGTGGCTGCATTGGTTTGAGTGTCTGCCTTAGTTTGAGGAGATGCCTTAGTTTGAGGTGTTGGCTTAGTTAGAGGGGCTGCATTTGATTGAGTGGCTACATTAGTTTGAGGGGCTGGCTTAGTTTAAGCGGCTGCCTTCGTTTGAGGGGATTCATTAGTTTGAGGGGCTGCCTTAGAATGAGGGGCTGCCATTGATTGAGGGGCTGCATTAGTTTGAGGGGCTGCATTAGTTTGAGCGGCTGCCTTAGTTTGAGCGGCTGCCTTAGTTTGAGCTGCTTCCTTAGTTTGAGCGGCTGCCTTTGTTTGAGGGGCTGGCTTTGTTTGAGAGGCTGCCTTAGTTTGAGATGCTGCCTTAGTTTGAGGGGCTGCCTTAGATTTAGGGGCTGCCTTAGTTTGAGAGTCTGCCTTAGTTTGAGTGGCTGACATAGTTTGAGAGGCTGCCTTAGTTTGAGAGTCTGCCTTAGTTTGAGCGGCTGCCTTTGTTTGAGGGGCTGCCTTAGTTTGAGAGTCTGCCTTAGTTCGAGCGGCTGCCTTAGTTTGAGAGGCCGCCTTAGTTTGAGAGGCTGCCTCAGTTTGAGCAGCTGCCTTAGTTTGAGAGGCTGCCTGAGTTTGACAGGCTGCCTTAGTTTGAGGGGCTGCCTTACTTTGAGAGGCTGCCTTAGTTTGACAGGCTGCCTTAGTTTGAGCGGCTGCCTTAGTTTGAGAGGCTGCCTGAGTTTGAAGGGCTGCATTCGTTTGAGCGGCTGCATTAGTTTAAAGGGCTGCATTTTGTTGAGGCGCTCCCTTAGTTTGAGGGGCTGCCTTACTTTAAGGGGCTGCATTAGTTTGAGAGGCTGCCTCAGTTTGAGCGGCTGCATCAGATTGAGGGGCTGCATTAGTTTGAGCGGCTGCCTTTGTTTGAGCGGCTGCCTGAGTTTGAGGGGCTGCCTTAGTTTGAGCGGCTGCATTAGTTTGAGGGGCTGCCTTTGGTTGAGGCGCTCCCTTAGTTTGTTGGGCTGCTTTACTTTAAGGGGCTGCATTAGTTTGAGGGGCTGCCTTAGTTTGAGGGGCTGCCTTAGTTTGAGGGGTTGGCTTAGTTTGAGGGGCTTCATTAGTTTGAGCGGCTGCCTTACTTTGAGAGGCTGCCTGAGTTTGAGGGGCTGCCTTAGTTTGAGCGGCTGCATTAGTTTGAGGGGCTGCCTTTGGTTGAGGTGCTCCCTTAGTTTGTTGGGCTGCTTTACTTTAAGGGGCTGCATTAGTTTGAGAGTCTGCCTTAGTTTGAGGGGCTGCCTTAGTTTGAGGGGTTGGCTTAGTTTGAGGGGCTGCCTTTGATTGAGTGGCTGCATTAGTTTGAGAGTCTGCCTTTGATTGAGCGGCTGCATTATTTTGAGGGGCTGCCTTAGATTGAGGGGCTGCATTAATTTGAGGGGCTGCATTAGTTTGAGGGGCTGCATTAGTTTGAGGGGTGCATTAGTTTGAGGGGCTGCATTAGATTGAGGGGCTGCATTAGATTGAGGGGCTGCATTACTTTGGGGGGATGCCTTAGTTTGAGGGGCTGCCTTAGATAGAGTTCTGCATTAGTTTGAGGCGCTGCATTAGTTTGAGGGGCTGCCATAGTTTGAGGGGCTGCCTTAATTTGGGCGGCTGCCTTAGTTTGAGGGGCTGCATTAGTTTGAGGGGCTGCATTTGTTTGAGCGGCTGTCTTAGTTTGAGGGGCTGCCTTAGTTTGAGCGGCTGCCTTAGTTTGAGAGGCTGCCTGAGTTTGAGGGGTTGCCTTAGACTGAGGGGCTGCATTAGTTTGAGCGTCTGTCTCAGTTTGAGGGGCTGCCTTAGTTTCAGCGGCAGCCTTAGTTTGAGGGGCTGCCTTAGTTTGAGCGGCTGCCATAGTTTGAGCGGCTGCCATAGTTTGAGGGGCTGCCTTAGTTTGAGGGGCTGCCTTAGTTTGAGAGGCTGCCTGAGTTTGAGGGGCTGCCTTAGACTGAGGGGCTGCATTAGTTTGAGCGGCTGTCTCAGTTTGAGGGGCTTCCTTAGTTTGAGCGGCTGCCTTAGTTTGAGGGGCTGCCTTAGTTTGAGCGGATGACTTAGTTTGAGCGGCTGCATTAGTTTGAGAGGCTGCCTTCGTTTGAGATGCTGCCTTAGTTTGAGAGGCTGCCTTAGTTTCAGCTGCTGCCTTAGATTGAGGGGCTGCCTTAGTTTGAGAGGCTGCCTTAGTTTGAGGGGCTGCCTTAGTTTGAGCGGCTGCCTTAGTTTGAGCGGCTGACATAGTTAGAGCGGCTGCATTAGTTTCAGGGGCTGCCTTTGGTTGAGGCGCTCCCTTAGTTTGAGGGGCTGCCTTACTTTAAGGGGCTGCATTAGTTTGAGAGGATGCCTTAGTTTTAGGGGCTGCCTTAGTTTGAGGGGCTGCATTAGTTTGAGCGGCTGCCTTAGTTTGAGCGGCTGCCTCATATTGAGGGGCTGCATTAGTTTGAGCGGCTGCCTTAGTTAGAGAAGCTGCTGCCTTTGGTTGAGGCGCTCCCTTAGTTAGATGGGCTGCATTAGTTTGAGCGGCTGCCCTGAGTTTGAGGGTCTGCCTTAGATTGAGCGGCTGCCTTAGTTTGAGGGTCTGCCTTACTTTGAGAGGCTGCCTTAGTTTGACAGGCTACCTTAGTTTGAGCGGCTGCCTTAGCTGGAGAGGCTGCCTGAGTTTCAGGGGCTGCCTTAGTTTGAGCGGCTGCATTAGTTTGAGTGGCTGCCTTTGGTTGAGGCGCTCCCTTAGTTTGAGGGGTTGCCTTACTTTAAGGTGCTGCATTAGTTTGAGAGTCTGCCTTAGTTTGAGGGGCTGCCTTAGTTTGAGGGGTTGGCTGAGTTTGAGGGGCTGCCTTTGATTGAGTGGCTGCATTAGGTTAAGAGTCTGCCTTTGATTGAGTGGCTGCATTAGTTTGAGGGGCTGCATTAGATTGAGGGTCTGCATTAGTTTGAGGGGCTGCATTATTTTGAGGGGCTGCCTTAGTTTGAGTGGCTGCCTTAGTTTGAGGGGTTGGCTCAGTTTGAGGGGATGCCTTAGATTGAGGAGCTGCATTAGTTTGAGAGTCTGCCTTAGTTTGAGGGGATGCCTTCGTTTGAGGGGTTGGCTTAGTTAGAGGGGCTGCCTTAGTTTGAGGGGCTGCATTAGTTTGAGGGGATGCCTTCGTTTGAGGGGTTGGCTTAGTTTGAGGGGCTGCCTTAGTTTGAGGGGTTGGCTGAGTTTGAGGGGCTGCCTTTGATTGAGTGGATGCATTAGGTTGAGAGTCTGCCTTTGATTGAGTGGCTGCATTAGTTTGAGGGGCTGCATTAGATTGAGGGTCTGCATTAGTTTGAGCGGCTGCATTATTTTGAGGGGCTGCCTTAGTTTGAGTGGCTGCCTTAGTTTGAGGGGTTGGCTCAGTTTGAGGGGCTGCCTTAGATTGAGGAGCTGCATTAGTTTGAGAGTCTGCCTTAGTTTGAGGGGATGCCTTCGTTTGAGGGGTTGGCTTAGTTAGAGGGGCTGCCTTAGTTTGAGGGGCTGCATTAGTTTGAGGGGTTTCATTAGAATGAGGGGCTGCCTTAGATTGAGGGGCTGCATTAGTTTGAGGGAGTGCCTTAGTTTGAGAGGCTGCCTTACTTTGAGGGGCTGCCTTAGTTTGAGCGGCTGCCTTAATTTGAGAGGCTGCCTTAGTTTGAGCGGCTGCCTTAGTTTGAGCGGCTGCCTTAGTTTGAGAGTCTGCATTAGTTTGAGGGGCTGCTTTTAGTTTGAGGGTCTGCCTTACATGTAGAGGCTGCCTTAGTTTGAGGGGCTGCTTTAGTTTGAGAGTCTGCCTTAGTTTGAGGGGCTGCTTTTAGTTTGAGGGTCTGCCTTACATGTAGAGGCTGCCTTAGTTTGAGGGGCTGCCATAATTTGAGCGGCTGCATTAGTTTGAGGGGCTGCTTTTAGTTGAGGCGCTCCCTTAGTTTGAGGGTCTGCCTTAATTTGAAAGTCTGCCTTAGTTTGAGCGGCTGCCTTAGTTTGAGGGTCTGCCTTACTTTTAGAGGCTGCCTTAGTTTGAGGGGCTGCCTTAATTTGAGCGGCTGCATTAGTTTGAGGGGCTGCCTTTGGTTGAAGCGCTCCCTTAGTTTGAAGGTCTGCCTTTCTTTGACAGGCTGCCTTAGTTTGAGCGGCTGCGTTAGTTTGAGAGGCTGCCTGGGTTTGAGGGGCTGCCTTCGTTTGAGAGGCTGCATTAGTTTGAGAGTCTGCCTTTGATTGAGTGGCTGCACTAGTTTGAGGGTCTGCCTTACTTTGACAGGCTGCCTTAGTTTGAGCGGCTGCGTTAGTTTGAGAGGCTGCCTGGGTTTGAGGGGCTGCCTTCGTTTGAGCGGCTGCATTAGTTTGAGAGTCTGCCTTTGATTGAGTGGCTGCATTAGTCTGAGGGGCTGACTTAGTTTGAGGGGCTGACTTAGTTTGAGGGGCTGACGTAGTTTGAGGGGCTGCATTTGTTTGATGGGCTGCCTTAGATTGAGGGCTGCATTAGTTTGAGGGGCTGCCTTAGATTGAGGGGCTGCCTTAGTTTGAGGGGCTGCCTTAGTTTGAGGGGCTGCCTTAGATTGATCGGCTGACTTAGTTTGAGAGGCTGCCTCAGTTTGAGAGTCGGCCTTAGTTTGAGCGGCTGCCTTAGTTTGAGGGGTTGCCTTAGTTTGAGAGTCTGCCTTAGTTTGAGCGGCTGCCTTAGTTTGACAGGCTGCCTTAGTTTCAGCGGCTGCCTTAGTTTGAGAGGCTGCCTGAGTTTGAGGGGATGCCTTGGTTTGAGCGGCTGCATTAGTTTGAGGGGCTGCCTTTGGTTGAGGCGCTCCCTTTGTTTGTAGGGCTGCCTTACTTTCAGGGGCAGCGTCAGTTTGAGAGTCTGCCTTAGTTTGAGGGGCTGCCTTAGTTTGTGGGGTTGGCTTAGTTTGAGGGGCTGCCTTTGATTGAGTGGCTGCATTAGTTTGAGAGTCTGCCTTTGATTGAGTGGCTGCATTAGTTTGAGGGGCTGCCTTTGATTGAGGGGCTGCATTAGTTTGAGTGGCTGCTTTGGTTTGAGTGGGTACATTAGTTTGAGGGGCTGCCTTAGATTGAGGGGCTGCATTAGTTTGAGGGGCTGGCTTAGTTTGAGGGGCTGCCTTTGATTGAGTGGCTGCATTAGTTTGAGAGTCTGCCTTTGATTGAGCGGCTGCATTATTTTGAGGGGCTGCCTTAGATTGAGGGCCTGCATTAGTTTGAGGGGCTGCATTAGTTTGAGGGGGTGCATTAGTTTGAGGGGCTGCATTAGATTGAGGGGCTGCATTAGTTTGAGGGGCTGCATTAGATTGAGGTGCTGCATTACTTTGGGGGGACGCCTTAGTTTGAGGGGCTGCCTTAGATAGAGTTCTGCATTAGTTTGAGGCGCTGCATTAGTTTGAGGGGCTGCCATAGTTTGAGGGGCTGCCTTAATTTGAGCGGCTGCCTTAGTTTGATGGGCTGCATTAGTTTGAGCGGCTGTCTTAGTTTGAGGGGCTGCCTTAGTTTGAGCGGGTGCCTTAGTTTGAGAAGCTGCCTGAGTTTGAGGGGCTGCCTTAGACTGAGGGGCTGCATTAGTTTGAGCGGCTGTCTCAGTTTGAGGGGCTGCCTTAGTTTGAGGGGCTGCCTTAGTTTGAGGGGCTGCCTTAGTTTGGGCGGCTGCCTCAGTTTGAGCGGCTGCCATAGTTTGAGGGGCTGCCTTAGTTTGAGGGGCTGCCTTAGTTTGAGAGGCTGCCTGAGTTTGAGGGGCTGCCTTAGACTGAGGGGCTGCATTAGTTTGAGCGGCTGTCTCAGTTTGAGGGGCTGCCTTAGTTTGAGCGGATGACTTAGTTTGAGGGGCTGCATTAGTTTGAGAGGCTGCCTTCGTTTGAGATGCTGCCTTAGTTTGAGAGGCTGCCTTAGTTTCATCTGCTGCCTTAGTTTGAGGGGCTGCCTTAGTTTGAGGGGCTGCCTTAGTTTGAGCGGCTGCCTTAGTTTGAGCGGCTGCCTTAGTTTGAGCGGCTGCCTTAGTTTGAGGGGCTGCCTTAGTTTGAGAGTCTGCCTGAGTTTGAGCGGCTGTCTTAGTTTGAGAGGCTGCCTTAGCTTGACAGGCTGCCTTAGTTAGAGCGGCTGCCTTAGTTTGAGAGGCTGCCTGAGTTTGAAAGGCTGCCTTAGTTTGAGGGGCTGCCTTACTTTGAGAGGCTGCCTTAGTTTGACAGGCTGCCTTAGTTTGAGCGGCTGCCTCAGTTTGAGAGGCTGCCTGAGTTTGAGGGGCTGCCTTAGTTAGAGCGGCTGCATTAGTTTTAGGGGCTGCCTTTGGTTGAGGCGCTCCCTTAGTTTGTGGGGCTACTTTACTTTAAGGGGCTGCATTAGTTTGAGAGTCTGCCTTAGTTTGAGGGGCTGCCTTAGTTTGAGGGGTTGGCTTAATTTGAGAGGCTGCCTGAGTTTGAAAGGCTGCCTTAGTTTGAGGGGATGCCTTACTTTGAGAGGCTGCCTTAGTTTGACAGGCTGCCTTAGTTTGAGTGGCTGCCTCTGTTTGAGAGGCTGCCTGAGTTTGAGGGGCTGCCTTAGTTAGAGCGGCTGCATTAGTTTTAGGGGCTGCCTTTGGTTGAGGCGCTCCCTTAGTTTGAGGGGCTGGCTTACTTTAAGGGGCTGCATTAGTTTGAGAGGCTGTCTTAGTTTTAGGGGCTGCCTTAGTTTGAGCGGCTGCCTTAGTTTGAGGGGCTGCATTAGTTTGAGGGGCTGCATTGTTTGAGCGGCTGCCTTAGTTTGAGGGGCTGCCTCATCTTGAGGGGCTGCATTAGTTTGAGCGGCTGCCTTAGTTTGAGCGGCTGCCTTAGTTTGAGGGGCTTCCTTAGTTTGAGCGGCTGCCGTAGTTTGAGAGGCTGCCTTAGTTATAGATGCTGCTGCCTTTGGTTGAGGCGCTCCCTTAGTTAGATGGGCTGCATTAGTTTGAGCGGCTGCCCAGAGTTTGAGAGGCTGCCTTAGATTGAGCGGCTGCCTTAGATTGAGCGGCTGACTTAGTTTGAGAGGCTGCCTTAGTTTGAGCGGCTGCCTTAGTTTGAGCGGCTGCCTTAGTTTGAGCGGCTGCCTTAGTTTGAGCGGCTGCCTTAGTTTGAGGGTCTGCTTTACTTTGAGAGGCTGCCTTAGTTTGACAGGCTGCCTTAGTTTGAGCGGCTGCCTTAGCTGGAGAGGCTGCCTGAGTTTGAGGGGCTGCCTTAGTTTGAGCGGCTGCCTTAGTTTGAGAGGCTGCCTGAGTTTGAGGGGCTGCCTTAGACTGAGGGGCTGCATTAGTTTGAGCGGCTGTCTCAGTTTGAGGGGCTGCCTTAGTTTGAGGGGCTGCCTTAGTTTGAGGGGCTGCCTTAGTTTGAGGGGCTGCCTTAGTTTGAGGGGCTGCCTTAGTTTGAGCGGCTGCCTCAGTTTGAGCGGCTGCCATAGTTTGAGGGGCTGCCTTAGTTTGAGGGGCTGCCTTAGTTTGAGGGGCTGCCTGAGTTTGAGGGGCTGCCTGAGTTTGAGGGGCTGTCTTAGACTGAGGAGCTGCATTAGTTTGAGCGGCTGTCTCAGTTTCAGGGGCTGCCTTTGGTTGAGGCGCTCCCTTAGTTTGAGGAGCTGGCTTACTTTAAGGGGCTGCATTAGTTTGAGAGGCTGTCTTAGTTTTAGGGGCTGCCTTAGTTTGAGCGGCTGCCTTAGTTTGAGGGGCTGCATTAGTTTGAGGGTCTGCATTGTTTGAGCGGCTGCCTTAGTTTGAGGGGCTGCCTCATCTTGAGGGGCTGCATTAGTTTGAGCGGCTGCCTTAGTTTGAGCGGCTGCCTTAGTTTGAGCGGCTGCCTTAGTTTGAGGGGCTTCCTTAGTTTGAGCGGCTGCCGTAGTTTGAGAGGCTGCCTTAGTTAGAGATGCTGCTGCCTTTGGTTGAGGCGCTCCCTTAGTTAGATGGGCTGCATTAGTTTGAGCGGCTGCCCAGAGTTTGAGAGGCTGCCTTAGATTGAGCGGATGACTTAGTTTGAGAGGCTGCCTTAGTTTGAGCGGCTGCCTTAGTTTGAGCGGCTGCCTTAATTTGAGCGGCTGCCTTAGTTTGAGCGGCTGCCTTAGTTTGAGGGTCTGCCTTACTTTGAGAGGCTGCCTTAGTTTGACAGGCTGCCTTAGTTTGAGCGGCTGCCTTAGCTGGAGAGGCTGCCTGAGTTTGAGGGGCTGCCTTAGTTTGAGCGGCTGCCTTAGTTTGAGAGGCTGCCTGAGTTTGAGGGGCTGCCTTAGACTGAGGGGCTGCATTAGTTTGAGCGGCTGTCTCAGTTTGAGGGGCTGCCTTAGTTTGAGCGGCTGCCTTAATTTGAGCGGCTGCCTTAGTTTGAGCGGCTGCCTTAGTTTGAGGGTCTGCCTTACTTTGAGAGGCTGCCTTAGTTTGACAGGCTGCCTTAGTTTGAGAGGCTGCCTTAGCTGGAGAGGCTGCCTTAGCTGGAGAGGCTGCCTGAGTTTGAGAGGCTGCCTTAGTTTGAGAGGCTGCATTAGTTTGAGTGGCAGCCTTTGGTTGAGGCGCTCCCTTAGTTTGAGGGGTTAGCTTACTTTAAGGGGCTGCATTAGTTTGAGAGTCTGCCTTAGTTTGAGGGGCTGCCTTAGTTTGAGGGGTTGGCTGAGTTTGAGGGGCTGCCTTTGATTGAGTGGCTGCATTAGGTTGAGAGTCTGCCTTTGATTGAGTGGCTGCATTAGTTTGAGGGGCTGCATTAGATTGAGGGTCTGCATTAGTTTGAGGGTCTGCATTATTTTGAGGGGCTGCCTTAGTTTGAGTGGCTGCCTTAGTTTGAGGGGTTGGCTTAGTTTGAGGGGCTGCCTTAGATTGAGTAGCTGCATTAGTTTGAGAGTCTGCCTTAGTTCGAGGGGATGCCTTCGCTTGAGGGGTTGGCTTAGTTAGAGGGGCTGCCTTAGTTTGAGGGGCTGCAATAGTTTGAGGGGTTTCATCAGAATGAGGGGCTGCCTTAGATTGAGGGGCTGCATTAGTTTGAGGGAGTGCCTTAGTTTGAGAGGCTGCCTTACTTTGAGGGGCTGCCTGAGTTTGAGCGGCTGCCTTAATTTGAGAGGCTGCCTTAGTTTGAGCGGCTGCCTTAGTTTCAGCTGCAGCCTTAGTTTGAGGGGCTGCCTTAGTTTGAGGGGCTGCCTTAGTTTGAGAGGCTGCCTTAGATTGAGCGGCTGCCTTAGTTTGAGCGGCTGCCTTAGTTTGAGGGGCTGCCTTAGTTTGAGAGTCTGCCTGAGTTTGAGCGGCTGTCTTAGTTTGAGAGGCTGCCTTAGCTTGACAGGCTGCCTTAGTTAGAGCGGCTGCCTTAGTTTGAGAGGCTGCCTGAGTTTGAAAGGCTGCCTTAGTTTGAGGGGCTGCCTTACTTTGAGAGGCTGCCTTAGTTTGACAGGCTGCCTTAGTTTGAGCGGCTGCCTCAGTTTGAGAGGCTGCCTGAGTTTGAGGGGCTGCCTTAGTTAGAGCGGCTGCATTAGTTTTAGGGGCTGCCTTTGGTTGAGGCGCTCCCTTAGTTTGTGGGGCTACTTTACTTTAAGGGGCTGCATTAGTTTGAGAGTCTGCCTTAGTTTGAGGGGCTGCCTTAGTTTGAGGGGTTGGCTTAGTTTGAGAGGCTGCCTGAGTTTGAAAGGCTGCCTTAGTTTGAGGGGCTGCCTTACTTTGAGAGGCTGCCTTAGTTTGACAGGCTGCCTTAGTTTGAGTGGCTGCCTCAGTTTGAGAGGCTGCCTGAGTTTGAGGGGCTGCCTTAGTTAGAGCGGCTGCATTAGTTTTAGGGGCTGCCTTTGGTTGAGGCGCTCCCTTAGTTTGAGGAGCTGGCTTACTTTAAGGGGCTGCATTAGTTTGAGAGGCTGTCTTAGTTTTAGGGGCTGCCTTAGTTTGAGCGGCTGCCTTAGTTTGAGGGGCTGCATTAGTTTGAGGGGCTGCATTGTTTGAGCGGCTGCCTTAGTTTGAGGGGCTGCCTCATCTTGAGGGGCTGCATTAGTTTGAGCGGCTGCCTTAGTTTGAGCGGCTGCCTTAGTTTGAGGGGCTTCCTTAGTTTGAGCGGCTGCCGTAGTTTGAGAGGCTGCCTTAGTTAGAGATGCTGCTGCCTTTGGTTGAGGCGCTCCCTTAGTTAGATGGGCTGCATTAGTTTGAGCGGCTGCCCAGAGTTTGAGAGGCTGCCTTAGATTGAGCGGATGACTTAGTTTGAGAGGCTGCCTTAGTTTGAGCGGCTGCCTTAGTTTGAGCGGCTGCCTTAATTTGAGCGGCTGCCTTAGTTTGAGAGGCTGCCTTAGTTTGAGGGTCTGCCTTACTTTGAGAGGCTGCCTTAGTTTGACAGGCTGCCTTAGTTTGAGCGGCTGCCTTAGCTGGAGAGGCTGCCTGAGTTTGAGGGGCTGCCTTAGTTTGAGCGGCTGCCTTAGTTTGAGAGGCTGCCTGAGTTTGAGGGGCTGCCTTAGACTGAGGGGCTGCATTAGTTTGAGCGGCTGTCTCAGTTTGAGGGGCTGCCTTAGTTTGAGCGGCTGCCTTAATTTGAGCGGCTGCCTTAGTTTGAGCGGCTGCCTTAGTTTGAGGGTCTGCCTTACTTTGAGAGGCTGCCTTAGTTTGACAGGCTGCCTTAGTTTGAGAGGCTGCCTTAGCTGGAGAGGCTGCCTGAGTTTGAGGGGCTGCCTTAGTTTGAGAGGCTGCATTAGTTTGAGTGGCAGCCTTTGGTTGAGGCGCTCCCTTAGTTTGAGGGGTTAGCTTACTTTAAGGGGCTGCATTAGTTTGAGAGTCTGCCTTAGTTTGAGGGGCTGCCTTAGTTTGAGGGGTTGGCTGAGTTTGAGGGGCTGCCTTTGATTGAGTGGCTGCATTAGGTTGAGAGTCTGCCTTTGATTGAGTGGCTGCATTAGTTTGAGGGGCTGCATTAGATTGAGGGTCTGCATTAGTTTGAGGGTCTGCATTATTTTGAGGGGCTGCCTTAGTTTGAGTGGCTGCCTTAGTTTGAGGGGTTGGCTTAGTTTGAGGGGCTGCCTTAGATTGAGTAGCTGCATTAGTTTGAGAGTCTGCCTTAGTTCGAGGGGATGCCTTCGCTTGAGGGGTTGGCTTAGTTAGAGGGGCTGCCTTAGTTTGAGGGGCTGCAATAGTTTGAGGGGTTTCATCAGAATGAGGGGCTGCCTTAGATTGAGGGGCTGCATTAGTTTGAGGGAGTGCCTTAGTTTGAGAGGCTGCCTTACTTTGAGGGGCTGCCTGAGTTTGAGCGGCTGCCTTAATTTGAGAGGCTGCCTTAGTTTGAGCGGCTGCCTTAGTTTGAGCGGCTGCCTTAGTTTGAGAGTCTGCATTAGTTTGAGCGGCTGCCTTAGTTTGAGGGGCTGCCTTAGTTTGAGAGTCTGCCTTAGATTGAGCGGCTGCCTTAGTTTGAGGGTCTGCCTTACTTTTAGAGGCTGCCTTAGTTTGAGGGGCTGCCTTAATTTGAGCGGCTGCATTAGTTTGAGGGGCTGCTTTTAGTTGAGGCGCTCCCTTAGTTTGAGGGTCTGCCTTAATTTGAGAGTCTGCCTTATTTTGAGCGGCTGCCTTAGTTTGAGGGTCTGCCTTACTTTTAGTGGCTGCCTTAGTTTGAGGGGCTGCCTTAATTTGAGCGTCTGCATTAGTTTGAGGGGCTGCCTTTGGTTGAGGCGCTCCCTTAGTTTGAGGGTCTGCCTTACTTTGACAGGCTGCCTTATTTTGAGCGGCTGCGTTAGTTTGAGAGGCTGCCTGGGTTTGAGGGGCTGCCTTAGTTTGAGCGGCTGCATTAGTTTGAGAGTCTGACTTTGATAGAGTGGCTGCATTAGATTGAGGGGCTGACTTAGTTTGAGGGGCTGACTTAGTTTGAGGGGCTGCATTAGTTTGAGGGGTTGCATTAGTTTGAGGGGGTGCATCAGTTTGAGGGGCTGCCTTTGATTGAGGGGCTGCATTAGTTTGAGGGGCTTCATTAGTTTGAGTGGGTACATTAGTTTGAGGGGCTGCCTTAGATTGAGGGGCTGCATTAGTTTGAGGGGCTGCCTTAGTTTGAGGGGCTGCCTTAGATAGAGTTCTGCATTAGTTTGAGGGGCTGCATTAGTTTAAGGGGCAGCCTTTGTTTGAGAGGCTGCCTAAGTTTGAGGGGCTGCCTTCGTTTGAGAGTCTGCCATAGTTTGAGGGGCTGCCTTAATTTGAGCGGCTGCCTTAGTTTGAGGGGCTGTCTTAGTTTGAGCGACTGTCTTAGTTTGAGGGGCTGCCTTAGTTTGAGCGGCTGCCTTAGATTGAGAGGCTGCCTGAGTTTGAGGGGCTGCTTTAGACTGAGGGGCTGCATTAGTTTGAGCGGCTGTCTCAGTTTGAGGGGCTGCCTTAGTTTGAGCGGCTGCCTGAGTTTGAGGGGCTGCCTCAGTTTGAGCGGCTGCCTTAGTTTGAGGGGCTGCCTTAGTTTGAGCGGCTGCCTTGGTTTGAGGGGCTGCATTAGTTTGAGGGGCTGTCTTAGATTAAGGGGCTGCCTTAGATTTAGGGGCTGCATTAGTTTGAGAGTCTGCCTTAGTTTGAGGGGATGCCTTAGTTTGAGGGGTTGGCTTTGTTTGAGGGGCTGCCTTAGATTGAGTGGCTGCATTAGTTTGAGAGTCTGCCTTCGTATGAGGGGATGCCTTAGTTTGATGGGTTGGCTTTGTTTCAGGGGCTGCCTTAGATTGAGTGGCTGCATTAGTTTGAGAGTCTGCCTTCGTATGAGGGGATGCCTTAGTTTGATGGGTTGGCTTAGTTTGAGCGTCTGCTTTACTTTGAGAGGCTGCCTTAGTTTGACAGGCTGCCTTAGTTTGAGCGGCTGCCTTAGTTTGAGAGGCTGCATTAGTTTGATGGGGTGCCTTAGTTTGAGGGGCTGTCTTAGATTGAGGGGCTGCATTAGTTTGAGAGTCTGCCTTAGTTTGAGTGGCTGCCATAGTTTGAGGAGTTGGCTCAGTTTGAGGGGCTGCCTTTGATTGAGTGGCTGCATTAGTTTGAGAGACTGCCATTGATTGAGTGGCTGCAATAGTTTGAGGGGCTGACTTAGATTGAGGGGCTGCCTTTGTTTGAGGGGTTGGCTTAGTTTGAGGGGCTGCCTTAGATTGAGGGGCTGCCTTAGATTGAGGGGCTGCATGAGTTGATGGGCTGCATTATTTTGAGGGGCTGCCTTAGTTTGAGGGGCTGCCTTTGTTTGAGGGGTTGGCTTAGTTTGAGGGGCTGCCTTAGATTGAGGGGCTGCATTAGTTTGAGGGGCTGCCTTAGTTTGAGGGGCTGCCTTTGTTTGAGGGGTTGGCTTAGTTTGAGGGGCTGCCTTAGTTTGAGGGGCTGCCTTAGTTTGAGCGGCTGCCTTAATTTGAGAGGCTGCCTTAGTTTGAACGGCTGCCTTAGTTTGAGCGGCTGCCTTAGTTTGAGAGTCTGCCTTAGTTTGAGCGGCTGCCTTACTTTGAGGGGCTGCCTTAGTTTGAGAGTCTGCCTTAGTTTGAGCGGCTGCCTTAGTTTGAGGGTCTGCCTTACTTTTGGAGGCTGCATTCGTTTGACAGGAAGCCTTAGTTTGAGAGGCTGCATTAGTTTGAGTGGCCGCCTTAATTTGAGCGGCTGCATGAGTTTGAGGGGCTGCCTTTGGTTGAGGCGCTCCCTTAGTTTGTGGGGCTGCTTTACTTTAATGGGCTGCAATAGTTTGAGAGTCTGCCTTAGTTTGAGGGGCTGCCTTAGTTTGAGTGGTTGGCTTAGTTTGAGGGGCTGCCTTTGATTGAGCGGCTGCATTAGTTTGAGAGTCTGCCTTTGATTGAGTGGCTGCATTATTTTGAGTGGCTGCCTTAGATTGAGGGGCTGCATTAGTTTGAGGGGCTGCATTAGTTTGAGGGGGTGCAATAGTTTGAGGGGCTGCCTTAGATTGAGGGGCTGCATTAGTTTGAGGGGCTGCATTAGTTTGAGGGGCTGCATTAGTTTGAGGGGCTGCATTAGTTTGAGGGGCTGCCATAGTTTGAGAGGCTGCCTAAGTATGAGGGGCTGCTGTAGTTTGAGAGTCTGCCTTAGTTTGAGGGGCTGCCTTAATTTGAGCGGCGGTCTTAGTTTGAGGGGCTGCTTTAGTTTGAGCGGCTGCCTTAGTTTGAGGGGCTGCCTCAGTTTGAGCGGCTGCCTTAGTTTGAGAGGCTGCCTGAGTTTGAGAGGCTGCCTTAGACTCAGGGGCTGCATTAGTTTGAGCGGCTGTCTCAGTTTTAGGGGCTGCCTTAGTTTGAGCGGCTGCCTTAGTTTGAGGGGCTGCCTTATTTTGAGTGGCTGCATTAGTTTGACGGGTTGCATTAGTTTGAGGGGCTGCATCAGTTTGAGGGGCTGCCTTTGATTGAGGGGCTGCATTAGTTTGAGGGGCTTCATTAGTTTGAGTGGGTACATTAGTTTGAGGGGCTGCCTTAGATTGAGGGGCTGCATTAGTTTGAGGGGCTGCAACAGTTTGAGGGGCTGCCTTAGTTTGAGGGGCTGCCTTAGTTTGAGGGGCTGCCTTAGATAGAGTTCTGCATTAGTTTGAGGGGCTGCATTAGTTTAAGGGGCAGCCTTTGTTTGAGAGGCTGCCTAAGTTTGAGGGGCTGCCTTCGTTTGAGAGTCTGCTATAGTTTGGATGGCTGCCTTAATTTGAGCGGCTGCCTTAGTTTGAGGGGCTGCATTAGTTTGAGCGACTGTCTTAGTTTGAGGGGCTGCCTTAGTTTGAGCGGCTGCCTGAGATTGAGAGGCTGCCTGAGTTTGAGGGGCTGCTTTCGACTGAGGGGCTGCATTAGTTTGAGCGGCTGTCTCAGTTTGAGGGGCTGCCTTAGTTTGAGGGGCTGCCTGAGTTTGAGGGGCTGCCTGAGTTTGAGGGGCTGCCTTAGTTTGAGCGGCTGCCTTAGTTTGAGGGGCTGCCTTAGTTTGAGCGGCTGCCTTGGTTTGAGGGGCTGCATTAGTTTGAGGGGCTGTCTTAGATTAAGGGGCTGCCTTAGATTGAGGGGCTGCATTAGTTTGAGAGTCTGACTTAGTTTGAGGGGATGCCTTAGTTTGAGGGGTTGGCTTTGTTTGAGGGGCTGCCTTAGATTGAGTGGCTGCATTAGTTTGAGAGTCTGTCTTCGTATGAGGGGATGCCTTAGTTTGATGGGTTGGCTTTGTTTGAGGGGCTGCCTTAGATTGAGAGGCTGCATTAGTTTGAGTGGCAGCCTTTGGTTGAGGCGCTCCCTTAGTTTGAGGGGTTAGCTTACTTTAAGGGGCTGCATTAGTTTGAGAGTCTGCCTTAGTTTGAGGGGCTGCCTTAGTTTGAGAGTCTGCCTTAGTTTGAGCGGCTGCCTTAGTTTGAGGGTCTGCCTTACTTTTGGAGGCTGCATTCGTTTGACAGGAAGCCTTAGTTTGAGAGGCTGCATTAGTTTGAGGGGCCGCCTTAATTTGAGCGGCTGCATTAGTTTGAGAGGCTTCCTTAGTTTGAGCGGCTGCCTCAGTTTGAGCGGCTGCATCAGATTGAGGGGCTGCATTAGTTTGAGCGGCTGCCTTTGTTTGAGCGGCTGCCATAGTTTGAGGGGTTGGCTTAGTTTGAGGGGCTGCCTTTGATCGAGTGGCTGCATTAGTTTGAGAGTCTGCCTTTGATTGAGCGGCTGCATTATTTTGAGGGGCTGCCTTAGATTGAGGGGCTGCATTAGTTTGAGGGGCTGCATGAGTTTGAAGGGGTGCATTTGTTTGAGGGGCTGCATTAGATTGAGGGGCTGCATTAGTTTGAGGGGCTGCATTAGATTGAGGGTCTGCATTACTTTGGCGGGATGCCTTAGTTTGAGCGGCTGCCTTAGATAGAGTTCTGCATTAGTTTGAGGCGCTGCATTAATTTGAGGGGCTGCCTTAGTTTGAGCGGCTGCCTTAGTTTGAGGGGCTGCCTTAGACTGAGGTGCTGCCTTAGACTGAGGGGCTGCATTAGTTTGAGCGTCTGTCTCACTTTGAGGGGCTGCCATAGTTTGAGCGGCTGCCTTAGTGTGAGGGGCTGCCTTAGTTTGAGCGGCTGCCTCAGTTTGAGCGGCTGCCATAGTTTGAGGGGCTGCCTTAGTTTGAGGGGCTGCCTTAGTTTGAGAGGCTGCCTGAGTTTGGGGGGCTGCCTTAGACTGAGGGGCTGCATTAGTTTGAGTGGCTGCTTTGGTTTGAGTGTCTGCCTTAGTTTGAGGGGATGCCTTAGTTTGAGGTGTTGGCTTAGTTAGAGGGGCTGCATTTGATTGAGTGGCTACATTAGTTTGAGGGGCTGGCTTAGTTTAAGCGGCTGCCTTCGTTTGAGGGGATGCATTCGTTTGAAGGGCTGCCTTAGAATGAGGGGCTGCCATTGATTGAGGGGCTGCATTAGTTTGAGGGGCTGCATTAGTTTGAGCGGCTGCCTTAGTTTGAGCGGCTGCCTTAGTTTGAGGGGCTTCCTTAGTTTGAGCGGCTGCCTTAGTTTGAGGGGCTGGCTTTGTTTGAGAGGCTGCCTTAGTTTGAGATGCTGCCTTAGTTTGAGAGGCTGCCTTAGTTTGAGTTGCTGCCTTAGTTTGAGGGGCTGCCTTAGATTTCGGGGCTGCCTTAGTTTGAGAGTCTGCCTTAGTTTGAGTGGCTGACATAGTTTGAGAGGCTGCCTTAGTTTGAGAGTCTGCCTTAGTTCGAGCGGCTGCCTTAGTTTGAGAGGCCGCCTTAGTTTGACAGGCTGCCTTAGTTTGAGCAGCTGCCTTAGTTTGAGAGGCTGCCTGAGTTTGACAGGCTGCCTTAGTTTGAGGGGCTGCCTTACTTTGAGAGGCTGCCTTAGTTTGACAGGCTGCCTTAGTTTGAGCGGCTGCCTTAGTTTGAGAGGCTGCCTGAGTTTGAAGGGCTGCCTTAGTTTGAGCGGCTGCATTAGTTTAAAGGGCTGCATTTTGTTGAGGCGCTCCCTTAGTTTGAGGGGCTGCCTTACTTTAAGGGGCTGCATTAGTTTGAGAGGCTGCCTCAGTTTGAGCGGCTGCATCAGATTGAGGGGCTGCATTAGTTTGAGCGGCTGCCTTTGTTTGAGCGGCTGCGTTAGTTTGAGGGGCTTCCTTAGTTTGAGCGGCTGCCTTACTTTGAGAGGCTGCCTGAGTTTGAGGGGCTGCCTTAGTTTGAGCGGCTGCATTAGTTTGAGGGGCTGCCTTTGGTTGAGGCGCTCACTTAGTTTGTGGGGCTGCTTTACTTTAAGGGGCTGCATTAGTTTGAGAGTCTGCCTTAGTTTGAGGGGCTGCCTTAGTTTGAGGGGTTGGCTTAGTTTGAGGGGCTGCCTTTGATTGAGTGGCTGCATTAGTTTGAGAGTCTGCCTTTGATTGAGCGGCTGCATTATTTTGAGGGGCTGCCTTAGATTGAGGGGCTGCATTAGTTTGAGGGGCTGCATTAGTTTGAGGGGCTGCATTAGTTTGAGCGGGTGCATTAGTTTGAGGGGCTGCATTAGATTGAGGGGCTGCATTAGTTTGAGTGGCTGCATTAGTTTGAGGGGCTGCATTAGATTGAGGGGCTGCATTACTTTGGGGGGATGCCTTAGTTTGAGGGGCTGCCTTAGATAGAGTTCTGCATTAGTTTGAGGCGCTGCATTAGTTTGAGGGGCTGCCATAGTTTGAGAAGCTGCCTTAATTTGAGCGGCTGCCTTAGTTTGAGGGGCTGCATTAGTTTGAGGGGCTGCCTTAGTTTGAGCGGCTGCCTTAGTTTGAGAGGCTGCCTGAGTTTGAGGGGCTGCCTTAGACTGAGGGGCCGCATTAGTTTGTGTGGCTGCATTGGTTTGAGTGTCTGCCTTAGTTTGAGGGGATGCCTTAGTTTGAGGTGTTGGCTTAGTTAGAGGGGCTGCATTTGATTGAGTGGCTACATTAGTTTGAGGGGCTGGCTTAGTTTAAGCGGCTGCCTTCGTTTGAGGGGATGCATTAGTTTGAGGGGCTGCCTTAGAATGAGGGGCTGCCATTGATTGAGGGGCTGCATTAGTTTGAGGGGCTGCATTAGTTTGAGCGGCTGCCTTAGTTTGAGCGGCTGCCTTAGTTTGAGCTGCTTCCTTAGTTTGAGCGGCTGCCTTTGTTTGAGGGGCTGGCTTTGTTTGAGAGGCTGCCTTAGTTTGAGATGCTGCCTTAGTTTGAGGGGCTGCCTTAGATTTAGGGGCTGCCTTAGTTTGAGAGTCTGCCTTAGTTTGAGTGGCTGACATAGTTTGAGAGGCTGCCTTAGTTTGAGAGTCTGCCTTAGTTTGAGCGGCTGCCTTAGTTTGAGGGGCTGCCTTAGTTTGAGAGTCTGCCTTAGTTCGAGCGGCTGCCTTAGTTTGAGAGGCCGCCTGAGTTTGACAGGCTGCCTCAGTTTGAGCAGCTGCCTTAGTTTGAGAGGCTGCCTGAGTTTGACAGGCTGCCTTAGTTTGAGGGGCTGCCTTACTTTGAGAGGCTGCCTTAGTTTGACAGGCTGCCTTAGTTTGAGCGGCTGCCTTAGTTTGAGAGGCTGCATGAGTTTGAGGGGCTTCCTTCGTTTGAGCGGCTGCATTAGTTTAAAGGGCTGCATTTTGTTGAGGCGCTCCCTTAGTTTGAGGGGCTGCCTTACTTTAAGGGGCTGCATTAGTTTGAGAGGCTGCCTCAGTTTGAGCGGCTGCATCAGATTGAGGGGCTGCATTAGTTTGAGCGGCTGCCTTTGTTTGAGCGGCTGCCTTAGTTTGAGGGGCTTCATTAGTTTGAGCGGCTGCCTTACTTTGAGAGGCTGCCTGAGTTTGAGGGGCTGCCTTAGTTTGAGCGGCTGCATTAGTTTGAGGGGCTGCCTTTGGTTGAGGCGCTCCCTTAGTTTGTTGGGCTGCTTTACTTTAAGGGGCTGCATTAGTTTGAGAGTCTGCCTTAGTTTGAGGGGCTGCCTTAGTTTGAGGGGTTGGCTTAGTTTGAGGGGCTGCCTTTGATTGAGTGGCTGCATTAGTTTGAGAGTCTGCCTTTGATTGAGCGGCTGCATTATTTTGAGGGGCTGCCTTAGATTGAGGGGCTGCATTAGTTTGAGGGGCTGCATTAGTTTGAGGGGCTGCATTAGTTTGAGGGGTGCATTAGTTTGAGGGGCTGCATTAGATTGAGGGGCTGCATTAGATTGAGGGGCTGCATTAGATTGAGGGGCTGCATTACTTTGGGGGGATGCCTTAGTTTGAGGGGCTGCCTTAGATAGAGTTCTGCATTAGTTTGAGGCGCTGCATTAGTTTGAGGGGCTGCCATAGTTTGAGGGGCTGCCTTAATTTGAGCGGCTGCCTTAGTTTGAGGGGCTGCATTAGTTTGAGCGGCTGTCTTAGTTTGAGGGGCTGCCTTAGTTTGAGCGGCTGCCTTAGTTTGAGAGGCTGCCTGAGTTTGAGGGGTTGCCTTAGACTGAGGGGCTGCATTAGTTTGAGCGTCTGTCTCAGTTTGAGGGGCTGCCTTAGTTTCAGCGGCAGCCTTAGTTTGAGGGGCTGCCATACTTTGAGCGGCTGCCATAGTTTGAGCGGCTGCCATAGTTTGAGGGGCTGCCTTAGTTTGAGGGGCTGCCTTAGTTTGAGAGGCTGCCTGAGTTTGAGGGGCTGCCTTAGACTGAGGGGCTGCATTAGTTTGAGCGGCTGTCTCAGTTTGAGGGGCTTCCTTAGTTTGAGCGGCTGCATTAGTTTGAGGGGCTGCCTTAGTTTGAGCGGATGACTTAGTTTGAGGGGCTGCATTAGTTTGAGAGGCTGCCTTCGTTTGAGATGCTGCCTTAGTTTGAGAGGCTGCCTTAGTTTCAGCTGCTGCCTTAGATTGAGGGGCTGCCTTAGTTTGAGAGGCTGCCTTAGTTTGAGGGGCTGCCTTAGTTTGAGCGGCTGCCTTAGTTTGAGCGGCTGACATAGTTAGAGCGGCTGCATTAGTTTCAGGGGCTGCCTTTGGTTGAGGCGCTCCCTTAGTTTGAGGGGCTGCCTTACTTTAAGGGGCTGCATTAGTTTGAGAGGATGCCTTAGTTTTAGGGGCTGCCTTAGTTTGAGGGGCTGCATTAGTTTGAGCGGCTGCCTTAGTTTGAGCGGCTGCCTCATATTGAGGGGCTGCATTAGTTAGAGCGGCTGCTTTAGTTAGAGAAGCTGCTGCCTTTGGTTGAGGCGCTCCCTTAGTTAGATGGGCTGCATTAGTTTGAGCGGCTGCCCTGAGTTTGAGGGTCTGCCTTAGATTGAGCGGCTGCCTTAGTTTGAGGGTCTGCCTTACTTTGAGAGGCTGCCTTAGTTTGACAGGCTACCTTAGTTTGAGCGGCTGCCTTAGCTGGAGAGGCTGCCTGAGTTTGAGGGGCTGCCTTAGTTTGAGCGGCTGCATTAGTTTGAGTGGCTGCCTTTGGTTGAGGCGCTCCCTTAGTTTGAGGGGTTGCCTTACTTTAAGGGGCTGCATTAGTTTGAGAGTCTGCCTTAGTTTGAGGGGCTGCCTTAGTTTGAGGGGTTGGCTGAGTTTGAGGGGCTGCCTTTGATTGAGTGGCTGCATTAGGTTAAGAGTCTGCCTTTGATTGAGTGGCTGCATTAGTTTGAGGGGCTGCATTAGATTGAGGGTCTGCATTAGTTTGAGGGGCTGCATTATTTTGAGGGGCTGCCTTAGTTTGAGTGGCTGCCTTAGTTTGAGGGGTTGGCTCAGTTTGAGGGGATGCCTTAGATTGAGGAGCTGCATTAGTTTGAGAGTCTGCCTTAGTTTGAGGGGATGCCTTCGTTTGAGGGGTTGGCTTAGTTAGAGGGGCTGCCTTAGTTTGAGGGGCTGCATTAGTTTGAGGGGATGCCTTCGTTTCAGGGGTTGGCTTAGTTTGAGGGGCTGCCTTAGTTTGAGGGGTTGGCTGAGTTTGAGGGGCTGCCTTTGATTGAGTGGCTGCATTAGGTTGAGAGTCTGCCTTTGATTGAGTGGCTGCATTAGTTTGAGGGGCTGCATTAGATTGAGGGTCTGCATTAGTTTGAGCGGCTGCATTATTTTGAGGGGCTGCCTTAGTTTGAGTGGCTGCCTTAGTTTGAGGGGTTGGCTCAGTTTGAGGGGCTGCCTTAGATTGAGGAGCTGCATTAGTTTGAGAGTCTGCCTTAGTTTGAGGGGATGCCTTCGTTTGAGGGGTTGGCTTAGTTAGAGGGGCTGCCTTAGTTTGAGGGGCTGCATTAGTTTGAGGGGTTTCATTAGAATGAGGGGCTGCCTTAGATTGAGGGGCTGCATTAGTTTGAGTGAGTGCCTTAGTTTGAGAGGCTGCCTTACTTTGAGGGGCTGCCTTAGTTTGAGCGGCTGCCTTAATTTGAGAGGCTGCCTTAGTTTGAGCGGCTGCCTTAGTTTGAGCGGCTGCCTTAGTTTGAGAGTCTGCATTAGTTTGAGCGGCTGCCTTAGTTTGAGGGGCTGCCTTAGTTTGAGAGTCTGCCTTAGTTTGAGGGGCTGCTTTTAGTTTGAGGGTCTGCCTTACATGTAGAGGCTGCCTTAGTTTGAGGGGCTGCCATAATTTGAGCGGCTGCATTAGTTTGAGGGGCTGCTTTTAGTTGAGGCGCTCCCTTAGTTTGAGGGTCTGCCTTAATTTGAAAGTCTGCCTTAGTTTGAGCGGCTGCCTTAGTTTGAGGGTCTGCCTTACTTTTAGAGGCTGCCTTAGTTTGAGGGGCTGCCTTAATTTGAGCGGCTGCATTAGTTTGAGGGGCTGCCTTTGGTTGAAGCGCTCCCTTAGTTTGAGGGTCTGCCTTTCTTTGACAGGCTGCCTTAGTTTGAGCGGCTGCGTTAGTTTGAGAGGCTGCCTGGGTTTGAGGGGCTGCCTTCGTTTGAGCGGCTGCATTAGTTTGAGAGTCTGCCTTTGATTGAGTGGCTGCATTTGTTTGCGGGTCTGCCTTACTTTGACAGGCTGCCTTAGTTTGAGCGGCTGCGTTAGTTTGAGAGGCTGCCTGGGTTTGAGGGGCTGCCTTCGTTTGAGCGGCTGCATTAGTTTGAGTGTCTGCCTTTGATTGAGTGGCTGCATTAGTCTGAGGGGCTGACTTAGTTTGAGGGGCTGACGTAGTTTGAGGGGCTGCATTTGTTTGATGGGCTGCCTTAGATTGAGGGCTGCATTAGTTTGAGGGGCTGCCTTAGATTGAGGGGCTGCCCTAGTTTGAGGGGCTGCCTTAGATTGAGCGGCTGACTTAGTTTGAGAGGCTGCCTCAGTTTGAGAGTCGGCCTTAGTTTGAGCGGCTGCCTTAGTTTGAGGGGTTGCCTTAGTTTGAGAGTCTGCCTTAGTTTGAGCGGCTGCCTTAGTTTGACAGGCTGCCTTAGTTTCAGCGGCTGCCTTAGTTTGAGAGGCTGCCTGAGTTTGAGGGGCTGCCTTGGTTTGAGTGGCTGCATTAGTTTGAGGGGCTGCCTTTGGTTGAGGCGCTCCCTTAGTTTGTAGGGCTGCCTTACTTTCAGGGGCAGCGTCAGTTTGAGAGTCTGCCTTAGTTTGAGGGGCTGCCTTAGTTTGTGGGGTTGGCTTAGTTTGAGGGGCTGCCTTTGATTGAGTGGCTGCATTAGTTTGAGAGTCTGCCTTTGATTGAGTGGCTGCATCAGTTTGAGGGGCTGCCTTTGATTGAGGGGCTGCATTAGTTTGAGTGGCTGCTTTGGTTTGAGTGGGTACATTAGTTTGAGGGGCTGCCTTAGATTGAGGGGCTGCATTAGTTTGAGGGGCTGCATTAGTTTGAGGGGCTGCCTTAGTTTGAGGGGCTGCCTTAGTTTGAGCGGCTGCATTATTTTGAGGGGCTGCCTTTGGTTGAGGCGCTCCCTTAGTTTGTAGGGCTGCCTTACTTTCAGGGGCAGCGTCAGTTTGAGAGTCTGCCTTAGTTTGAGGGGCTGCCTTAGTTTGTGGGGTTGGCTTAGTTTGAGGGGCTGCCTTTGATTGAGTAGCTGCATTAGTTTGAGAGTCTGCGTTTGATTGTGTGGCTGCATTAGTTTGAGGGGCTGCCTTTGATTGAGGGGCTGCATTAGTTTGAGGGGCTGCATTGGTTTGAGTGGGTACATTAGTTTGAGGGGCTGACTTAGATTGAGGTGCTGCCTTCGGTAGAGTTCTGCATCAGTTTGAGGGGCTGCATTAGTTTAAGGGCCAGCCTTAGTTTGAGAGGCTGGCTAAGTTTGAGGGGCTGCCTTCGTTTGAGAGTCTGCCATAGTTTGAGGGGCTGCCTTAGTTTGAGCGACTGTCTTAGTTTGAGGGGCTGCCTTAGTTTGAGCGGCTGCCTTAGATTGAGAGGCTGCCTGAGTTTGAGGGGCTGCTTTAGACTGAGGGGCTGCATTAGTTTGAGCGGCTGTCTCAGTTTGAGGGGCTGCCTTAGTTTGAGGGGCTGCCTTAGTTTGAGGGGCTGCCTTAGTTTGAGGGGCTGCCTGAGTTTGAGGGGCTGCCTTAGTTTGAGGGGCTGCCTTAGTTTGAGCGGCTGCCTTAGTTTGAGAGGCTGCCATAGTTTGAGCTGCTGCCTTGGTTTGAGGGGCTGCATTAGTTTGAGGGGCTGTCTTAGATTAAGGCGCTGCCTTGGATTGAGGGGCTGCATTAGTTTGAGAGTCTGCCTTAGTTTGAGGGGATGCCTTTGTTTGAGGGGCTGCCTGAGATTGAGTGGCTGCATTAGTTTGAGAGCCTGCCTTAATATGAGGGGATGCCTTAGTTTGATGGGTTGGCTTAGTTAGTGGGGCTGCCTTAGCTTTAGGGGCTGCCTTTGGTTGAGGCGCTCCCTTAGTTTGAGGGGCTGCCTTAGTTTGAGGGGTTGCCTTAGTTTGAGAGTCTGCCTTAGTTTGAGCGGCTGCCTTAGTTTGACAGGCTGCCTTAGTTTCAGCGGCTGCCTTAGTTTGAGAGGCTGCCTGAGTTTGAGGGGCTGCCTTGGTTTGAGCGGCTGCATTAGTTTGAGGGGCTGCCTTTGGTTGAGGCGCTCCTTAGTTTGTAGGGCTGCCTTACTTTCAGGGGCAGCGTCAGTTTGAGAGTCTGCCTTAGATTGAGGGGCTGCCTTAGTTTGTGGGGTTGGCTTAGTTTGAGGGGCTGCCTTTGATTGAGTGGCTGCATTAGTTTGAGAGTCTGCCTTTGATTGAGTGGCTGCATTAGTTTGAGGGGCTGCCTTTGATTGAGGGGCTGCATTAGTTTGAGTGGCTGCATTGGTTTGAGTGGGTACATTGGTTTGAGGGGATGCCTTAGATTGAGGGGCTGCATTAGTTTGAGGGGCTGCATTAGTTTGAGGGGCTGCCTTAGTTTGAGGGGCTGCCTTAGTTTGAGCGGCTGCATTATTTTGAGGGGCTGCCTTTGGTTGAGGCGCTCCCTTAGTTTGTAGGGCAGCCGTACTTTCAGGGGCAGCGTCAGTTTGAGAGTCTGCCTTAGTTTGAGGGGCTGCCTTAGTTTGTGGGGTTGGCTTAGTTTGAGGGGCTGCCTTTGATTGAGTGGCTGCATTAGTTTGAGAGTCAGCCTTTGATTGAGTGGCTGTATTAGTTTGAGGGGCTGCCTTTGATTGAGGGGCTGCATTAGTTTGAGGGGCTGCATTGGTTTGAGTGGGTACATTAGTTTGAGGGGCTGCTTTAGACTGAGGGGCTGCATTAGTTTGAGCGGCTGTCTCTTTTTGAGGGGCTGCCTTAGTTTGAGGGGCTGCCTTAGTTTGAGGGGCTGCCTGAGTTTGAGGGGCTACATTAGTTTGAGGGGCTGTCTTAGATTAAGGCGCTGCCTTGGATTGAGGGGCTGCATTAGTTTGAGAGTCTGCCTTAGTTTGAGGGGATGCCTTTGTTTGAGGGGCTGCCTGAGATTGAGTGGCTGCATTAGTTTGAGAGTCTGCCTTAATATGAGGGGATGCCTTAGTTTGATGGGTTGGCTTAGTTAGTGGGGCTGCCTTAGTTTGAGGGGCTGCCTCAGTTTGTGGGGTTGGCTTAGTTTGAGGGGCTGCATTAGTTTGAGGGACTGCCTTTGATTGAGGGGCTGCCTTTGATTGAGGGGCTGCATTAGTTTGAGGGGCTGCATTGGTTTGAGTGGGTACATTAGTTTGAGGGGCTGCCTTAGATTGGGGGGCTGCATTAGTTTGAGGGGCTGCCTTAGTTTGAGGGGCTGCCTTAGTTTCAGGGGAAGCCTTAGTTTGAGAGGCTGGCTAAGTTTGAGGGGCTGCCTTCGTTTGAGAGTCTGCCATAGTTTGAGGGGCTGCCTTAATTTGAGCGGCTGCCTTAGTTTGAGGGGCTGCATTAGTTTGAGCGACTGTCTTAGTTTGAGGGGCTGCCTGAGTTTGAGCGGCTGCCTTAGATTGAGAGGCTGCCTGAGTTTGAGGGGCTGCTTTAGACTGAGGGGCTGCATTAGTTTGAGCGGCTGTCTCAGTTTGAGGGGCTGCCTTAGTTTGAGAGTCTGCCTTAGTTTGAGCGGCTGCCTTAGTTTGAGGGTCTGCCTTACATTTAGAGGCTGCCTTAGTTTGAGGGGCTGCCTTAATTTGAGCGGCTGCATTAGTTTGAGGGGCTGCTTTTAGTTGAGGCGCTCCATTAGTTTGAGGGTCTGCCTTACTTTGACAGGCTGCCTTAGTTTGAGCGGCTGCGTTAGTTTGAGAGGCTGCCTGGGTTTGAGGGGCTGCCTTCGTTTGAGCGGCTGCATTAGTTTGAGAGTTTGCCTTTGATTGAGTGGCTGCATTAGTTTGTGGGGCTGACTTAGTTTGAGGGGCTGCATTTGTTTGAGGGGCTGCCTTAGATTGAGGGCTGCATTAGTTTGAGGGGCTGCCTTAGTTTGAGGGGCTGCCTTAGTTTGAGGGGCTGCATTAGTTTGATGGGATGCTTTATTTTGAGCGGCTGCCTTAGTTGAGGGGCTGCCTTAGATTGAGGGGCTGCCTTAGTTTGAGGGGCTGCCTTAGATTGAGCGGCTGACTTAGTTTGAGAGGCTGCCTTAGTTTGAGAGCCGGCCTTAGTTTGAGGGGTTGCCTTAGTTTCAGCGGCTGCCTTAGTTTCTGAGGCTGCCTGAGTTTGAGGGGCTGCCTTGGTTTGAGCGGCTGCCTTAGTTTGACAGGCTGCCTTAGTTTCAGCGGCTGCCTTAGTTTGAGAGGCTGCCTGAGTTTGAGGGGCTGCCTTGGTTTGAGCGGCTGCATTAGTTTGAGGGGCTGCCTTTGGTTGAGGCGCTCCCTTAGTTTGTAGGGCTGCCTTACTTTCAGGGGCAGCGTCAGTTTGAGAGCCTGCCTTAGTTTGAGGGGCTGCCTTAATTTGTGGGGTTGGCTTAGTTTGAGGGGCTGCCTTTGATTGAGTGGCTGCATTAGTTTGAGAGTCTGCCTTTGATTGAGTGGCTGCATTAGTTTGAGGGGCTGCCTTTGATTGAGGGGCTGCATTAGTTTGAGGGGCTGCATTGGTTTGAGTGGGTACATTAGTTTGAGGGGCTGCCTTAGATTGAGGGGCTGCATTAGTTTGAGGGGCTGCCTTAGTTTGAGGGGCTGCCTTAGTTTGAGCGGCTGCATTATTTTGAGGGGCTGCCTTTGGTTGAGGCGCTCCCTTAGTTTGTAGGGCTGCCGTACTTTCAGGGGCAGCGTCAGTTTGAGATTCTGCCTTAGTTTGAGGGGCTGCCTTAGTTTGTGGGGTTGGCTTAGTTTGAGGGGCTGCCTTTGATTGAGTGGCTGCATTAGTTTGAGAGTCTGCCTTTGATTGAGTGGCTGCATTAGTTTGAGGGGCTGCCTTTGATTGAGGGGCTGCATTAGTTTGAGGGGCTGCATTGGTTTGAGTGGGTACATTAGTTTGAGGGGCTGCCTTAGATTGAGGGGCTACATTAGTTTGAGGGGCTGCCTGAGTTTGAGGAGCTGCCATAGGTAGAGTTCTGCATTAGTTTGAGGGGCTGCATTAGTTTGAGAGGCTGGCTAAGTTTGAGGGGCTGCCTTCGTTTGAGAGTCTGCCATAGTTTGAGGGGCTGCCTTAATTTGAGCGGCTGCCTTAGTTTGAGGGGCTGCATTAGTTTGAGCGACTGTCTTAGTTTGAGGGGCTGCCTTAGTTTGAGCGGCTGCCTTAGATTGAGAGTCTGACTGAGTTTGAGGGGCTGCTTTAGACTGAGGGGCTGCATTAGTTTGAGCGGCTGTCTCAGTTTGAGGGGCTGCCTTAGTTTGAGCGGCTGCCTGAGTTTGAGGGGCTGCCTTAGTTTGAGCGGCTGCCTTAGTTTGAGTGGCTGCCATAGTTTGAGCGGCTGCCTTGGTTTGAGCAGCTGCCTTGGTTTGAGCAGCTGCCTTAGTTTGAGCGGCTGCCTTAGTTTGAGTGGTTGGCTTAGTTAGAGGGGCTGCCTTAGTTAGTGGGGCTGCCTTAGTTAGTGGGGCTGCCTTAGTTTGAGGGGCTGCCTTAGATTGAGCGGCTGACTTAGTTTGAGAGGCTGCCTTAGTTTGAGAGTCGGCCTTAGTTTGAGCGGCTGCCTTAGTTTGAGGGGTTGCCTTAGTTTCAGCGGCTGCCTTAGATTCTGAGGCTGCCTGAGTTTGAGGGGCTGCCTTGGTTTGAGCGGCTGCCTTAGTTTGACAGGCTGCCTTAGTTTCAGCGGCTGCCTTAGTTTGAGAGGCTGCCTGAGTTTGAGGGGCTGCTTTGGTTAGAGCGGCTGCATTAGTTTGAGGGGCTGCCTTTGGTTGAGGCGCTCCCTTAGTTTGTAAGGCTGCCTTACTTTCAGGGGCAGCGTCAGTTTGAGAGTCTGCCTTAGTTTGAGGGGCTGCCTTAGTTTGTGGGGTTGACTTAGTTTGAGGGGCTGCCTTTGATTGAGTGGCTGCATTAGTTTGAGAGTCTGCCTTTGATTGAGTGGCTGCATTAGTTTGAGGGGCTGCCTTTGATTGAGGGGCTGCATTAGTTTGAGGGGCTGCATTGGTTTGAGTGGGTACATTAGTTTGAGGGGCTGCCTTAGATTGAGGGGCTGCATTAGTTTGAGGGGCTGCCTTAGTTTGAGGGGCTGCCTTAGTTTGAGCGGCTGCATTATTTTGAGGGGCTGCCTTTGGTTGAGGCGCTCCCTTAGTTTGTAGGGCTGCCGTACTTTCAGGGGCAGCGTCAGTTGAGAGGCTGCCTTAGTTTGTGGGGTTGGCTTAGTTTGAGGGGCTGCCTTTGATTGAGTGGCTGCATTAGTTTGAGAGTCTGCCTTTGATTGAGTGGCTGCATTAGTTTGAGGGGCTGCCTTTGATTGAGGGGCTACATTAGTTTGAGGGGCTGCCTGAGTTTGAGGGGCTGCCTTAGGTAGAGTTCTGCATTAGTTTGAGGGGCTGCATTAGTTTAAGGGGCAGCCTTAGTTTGAGAGGCTGGCTAAGTTTGAGGGGCTGCCTTAGTTTGAGCGGCTGCCTGAGTTTGAGGGGCTGCCTTAGTTTGAGCAGCTGCCTTAGTTTGAGGGGCTGCCTTAGTTTGAGTGGTTGGCTTAGTTAGAGGGCCTGCCTTAGTTAGTGGGGCTGCCTTAGTTTTAGGGGCTGCCATTGGTTGAGGCGCTCCCTTAGTTTGAGGGGCTGCCTTACTTTAAGGGGCTGCATTAGTTTGAGAGTCTTCCTTAGTTTGAGCGGCTGCCTGAGTTTGAGGGGCTGCCTTAGTTTGAGCGGCTGCCTTAGTTTGAGGGGCTGCCATAGTTTGAGCGGCTGCCTTGGTTTGAGGGGCTGCATTAGTTTGAGGGGCTGTCTTAGATTAAGGGGCTGCCTTGGATTGAGGGGCTGCATTAGTTTGAGAGTCTGCCTTAGTTTGAGGGGATGCCTTAGTTTGAGGGGTTGGCTTTGTTTGAGGGGCTGCCTGAGATTGAGTGGCTGCATTAGTTTGAGAGTCTGCCTTAATATGAGGGGATGCCTTAGTTTGATGGGTTGGCTTAGTTAGTGGGGCTGCCTTAGTTTTAGGGGCTGCCTTTGGTTGAGGCGCTCCCTTAGTTTGAGGGGCTGCCTTACTTTAAGGGGCTGCATTAGTTTGAGAGTCTTCCTTAGTTTGAGCGGCTGCCTTAGTTTGAGTGGTTGGCTGAGTTTGAGGGTCTGCCTTTGATTGATGGGGCTGCATTAGTTTGAGAGTCTGCCTTAGTTTGAGGGGATTCCTTAGTTTGAGGGGTTGGCTTAGTTAGAGGGGCTGCCTTAGTTTGAGGGGCTGCATTAGTTTGAGGGGTTGCATTAGAATGAGGGGCTGCCTTCGATTGAGGGTCTGCATTTGTTTGAGGGGCTGCATTATTTTGAGGGGCTGCCTTAGTTTGAGGGGCTGTCTTAGTTTGAGGGGTTGGCTTAGTTTGAGGGGCTGCCTCAGATTGAGGGGCTGCATTAGTTTGAGAGTCTGCCTTAGTTTGAGGGGATTCCTTAGTTTGAGGGGTTGGCTTAGTTTGAGGGGCTGCCTTATTTTGAGGGGCTGCATTAGTTTGAGCGGCTGCATTATTTTGAGGGGCTGCCTTTGGTTGAGGCGCTCCCTTAGTTTGTAGGGCTGCCGTACTTTCAGGGGCAGCGTCAGTTTGAGAGTCTGCCTTAGTTTGAGGGGCTGCCTTAGTTTGTGGGGTTGGCTTAGTTTGAGGGGCTGCCTTTGATTGAGTGGCTGCATTAGTTTGAGAGTCTGCCTTTGATTGAGTGGCTGCATTAGTTTGAGGGGCACCTTTGATTGAGGGGCTGCATTAGTTTGAGGGGCTGCATTGGTTTGAGTGGGTACATTAGTTTGAGGGGCTGCCTTAGATTGAGGGGCTACATTAGTTTGAGGGGCTGCCTGAGTTTGAGGGGCTGCCTTAGGTAGAGTTCTGCATTAGTTTGAGGGGCTGCATTAGTTTAAGGGGCAGCCTTAGTTTGAGAGGCTGGCTAAGTTTGAGGGGCTGCCTTCGTTTGAGAGTCTGCCATAGTTTGAGGGGCTGCCTTAATTTGAGCGGCTGCCTTAGTTTGAGGGGCTGCATTAGTTTGAGCGACTGTCTTAGTTTGAGGGGCTGCCTTAGTTTGAGCGGCTGCCTTAGTCTGAGGGGTTGCATTAGAATGAGGGGCTGCCTTCGATTGAGGGGCTGCATTAGTTTGAGAGTCTGCCTTAGTTTGAGGGGCTGCCTTAGTTTGAGGGGTTGGCTGAGTTTGAGGGGCTGCCTTTGATTGAGTGGCTGCATTAGTTTGAGAGTCTGCCTTTGATTGAGTGGCTGCATTAGTTTGAGGGGCTGCATGAGATTGAGGGTCTGCATTAGTTTGAGGGGCTGCATTATTTTGAGGGGCTGCCTTAGTTTGAGGGGTTGGCTTAGTTTGAGGGGCTGCCTTAGATTGAGTGGTTGCATTAGTTTGAGAGTCTGCCTTAGTTTGAGGGGATGCCTTCGTTTGAGGGGCTGCATTAGTTTGAGGGGTTGCATTAGAATGAGGGGCTGCCTTAGATTGAGGGGCTGCATTACTTTGAGGGAGTGCCTTAGTTTGAGAGGCTGCCTTACTTTGAGGGCCTGCCTTAGTTAGTGGGGCTGCCTTAGTTTTAGGGGCTGCCATTGGTTGAGGCGCTCCCTTAGTTTGAGGGGCTGCCTTACTTTAAGGGGCTGCATTAGTTTGAGAGTCTTCCTTAGTTTGAGCGGCTGCCTGAGTTTGAGGGGCTGCCTTAGTTTGAGGGGCTGCCTTAGTTTGAGCGGCTGCCTTAGTTTGAGGGGCTGCCATAGTTTGAGCGGCTGCCTTGGTTTGAGGGGCTGCATTAGTTTGAGGGGCTGTCTTAGATTAAGGGGCTGCCTTGGATTGAGGGGCTGCATTAGTTTGAGAGTCTGCCTTAGTTTGAGGGGATGCCTTAGTTTGAGGGGTTGGCTTTGTTTGAGGGGCTGCCTGAGATTGAGTGGCTGCATTAGTTTGAGAGTCTGCCTTAATATGAGGGGATGCCTTAGTTTGATGGGTTGGCTTAGTTAGTGGGGCTGCCTTAGTTTTAGGGGCTGCCTTTGGTTGAGGCGCTCCCTTAGTTTGAGGGGCAGCCTTACTTTAAGGGGCTGCATTAGTTTGAGAGTCTTCCTTAGTTTGAGCGGCTGCCTTAGTTTGAGTGGTTGGCTGAGTTTGAGGGTCTGCCTTTGATTGATGGGGCTGCATTAGTTTGAGAGTCTGCCTTAGTTTGAGGGGATTCCTTAGTTTGAGGGGTTGGCTTAGTTAGAGGGGCTGCCTTAGTTTGAGGGGCTGCATTAGTTTGAGGGGTTGCATTAGAATGAGGGGCTGCCTTCAATTGAGGGTCTGCATTTGTTTGAGGGGCTGCATTATTTTGAGGGGCTGCCTTAGTTTGAGGGGCTGTCTTAGTTTGAGGGGTTGGCTTAGTTTGAGGGGCTGCCTCAGATTGAGGGGCTGCATTAGTTTGAGAGTCTGCCTTAGTTTGAGGGGATTCCTTAGTTTGAGGGGTTGGCTTAGTTTGAGGGGCTGCCTTATTTTGAGGGGCTGCATTAGTTTGAGCGGCTGCATTATTTTGAGGGGCTGCCTTTGGTTGAGGCGCTCCCTTAGTTTGTAGGGCTGCCGTACTTTCAGGGGCAGCGTCAGTTTGAGAGTCTGCCTTAGTTTGAGGGGCTGCCTTAGTTTGTGGGGTTGGCTTAGTTTGAGGGGCTGCCTTTGATTGAGTGGCTGCATTAGTTTGAGAGTCTGCCTTTAATTGAGTGGCTGCATTAGTTTGAGGGGCACCTTTGATTGAGGGGCTGCATTAGTTTGAGGGGCTGCATTGGTTTGAGTGGGTACATTAGTTTGAGGGGCTGCCTTAGATTGAGGGGCTACATTAGTTTGAGGGGCTGCCTGAGTTTGAGGGGCTGCCTTAGGTAGAGTTCTGCATTAGTTTGAGGGGCTGCATTAGTTTAAGGGGCAGCCTTAGTTTGAGAGGCTGGCTAAGTTTGAGGGGCTGCCTTCGTTTGAGAGTCTGCCATAGTTTGAGGGGCTGCCTTAATTTGAGCGGCTGCCTTAGTTTGAGGGGCTGCATTAGTTTGAGCGAGTGTCTTAGTTTGAAGGGCTGCCTTAGTTTGAGCGGCTGCCTTAGTCTGAGGGGTTGCATTAGAATGAGGGGCTGCCTTCGATTGAGGGGCTGCATTAGTTTGAGAGTCTGCCTTAGTTTGAGGGGCTGCCTTAGTTTGAGGGGTTGGCTGAGTTTGAGGGGCTGCCTTTGATTGAGTGGCTGCATTAGTTTGAGAGTCTGCCTTTGATTGAGTGGCTGCATTAGTTTGAGGGGCTGCATGAGATTGAGGGTCTGCATTAGTTTGAGGGGCTGCATTATTTTGAGGGGCTGCCTTAGTTTGAGGGGTTGGCTTAGTTTGAGGGGCTGCCTTAGATTGAGTGGCTGCATTAGTTTGAGAGTCTGCCTTAGTTTGAGGGGATGCCTTCGTTTGAGGGGCTGCATTAGTTTGAGGGGTTGCATTAGAATGAGGGGCTGCCTTAGATTGAGGGGCTGCATTACTTTGAGGGAGTGCCTTAGTTTGAGAGGCTGCCTTACTTTGAGGGGCTGCCTTAGTTTGAGCGGCTGCCTTAATTGTAGCGGCTGCCTTAGTTTGAGCGGCTGCCTTAGTTTGAGCGGCTGCCTTAGTTTGAGCGGCTGCCTTAGTTTGAGAGTCTGCATTAGTTTGAGCGGCTGCCTTAGTTTGAGGGTCTGCCTTACTTTTAGAGGCTGCATTAGCTTGAGGGGCTGCCTTAATTTGAGCGGCTGCATTAGTTTGAGGGGTTGCTTTTAGTTGAGGCGCTCCCTTAGTTTGAGGGTCTGCCTTAGTTTGAGAGTCTGCCTTAGTTTGAGCGGCTGCCTTAGTTTGAGGGTCAGCCTTACTATTAGAGGCTGCCTTAGTTTGAGGGGCTGCCTTAGTTTGAGAGGCTGCCTGGGTTTGAGGGGCTGCCTTCGTTTGAGCGGCTGCATTAGGTTGAGAGTCTGCCTTTGATTGAATGGCTGCATTAGTTTGAGGGGCTGACGTAGTTTGAGGGGCTGCATTTGTTTGATGGGCTGCCTTAGATTGAGGGCTGCATTAGTTTGAGGGGCTGCCTTAGTTTGAGGGGCTGCCTTAGTTTGAGGGGCTGCATGAGTTTGATGGGATGCTTTATTTTGAGCGGCTGCCTTAGTTGAGGGGCTGCCTTAGATTGAGGGGCTGCATTAGATTGAGGGGCTGCATTAGTTTGAGCGGCTGCCTTAGTTTGAGCGGCTGCCTTAATTTGAGGGGCTGCCTTAGTTTGAGGGGCTGCCTTAGATTGAGCGGCAAACTTACTTTGAGAGGCTGCCTTAGTTTGAGAGACTGCCTTAGTTTGAGCGGCTGCCTTAGTTTGAGGGGTTGCCTTAGTTTGATAGTCTGCCTTAGTTTGAGCGTCTGCCTTAGTTTCAGCGGCTGCCTTAGTTTGAGAGGCTGCCTGAGTTTGAGGGGCTGCCTTAGTTTGAGCGGCTGCCTTAGTTTGAGCGGCTGCATTAGTTTGAGCGGCTGCATTAGTTTGAGCGGCTGCCTTTGGTTGAGGCGCTCCCTTAGATTGTAGGGCTGCCTTACTTTCAGGGGCAGCGTCTGTTTGAGAGTCTGCCTTAGTTTGAGGGGCTGCCTTAGTTTGAGGGGCTGCCTTTGATTGAGTGGCTGCATTAGTTTGAGAGTCTGCCTTTGATTGAGTGGCTGCATTAGTTTGAGGGGCTGCCTTAGATTGAGGGGCTGCATTAGTTTGAGGGGCTGCATTAGTTTGAGGGGCTGCATTAGTTTGAGGGGGTGCATTAGATTGAGGGGCTGCCTTTGATTGAGCGGCTGCCTTAGTTTGAGGGGCTGCCTTAGTTTGAGGGGCTGCCTTAGATTGAGCGGCAAACTTACTTTGAGAGGCTGCCTTAGTTTGAGAGTCTGCCTTAGTTTGAGCGGCTGCCTTAGTTTGAGGGGTTGCCTTAGTTTGATAGTCTGCCTTAGTTTGAGCGTCTGCCTTAGTTTGAGCGTCTGCCTTAGTTTGACAGGCTGCCTTAGTTTCAGCGGCTGCCTTAGTTTGAGAGGCTGCCTGAGTTTGAGGGGCTGCCTTAGTTTGAGCGGCTGCATTAGTTTGAGCGGCTGCATTAGTTTGAGCGGCTGCCTTTGGTTGAGGCGCTCCCTTAGATTGTAGGGCTGCCTTACTTTCAGGGGCAGCGTCAGTTTGAGAGTCTGCCTTAGTTTGAGGGGCTGCCTTAGTTTGTGGGGTTGGCTTAGTTTGAGGGGCTGCCTTTGATTGAGTAGCTGCATTAGTTTGAGAGTCTGCGTTTGATTGAGTGGCTGCATTAGTTTGAGAGTCTGCCTTAGTTTGAGGGGATGCCTTCGTTTGAGGGGCTGCATTAGTTTGAGGGGTTGCATTAGAATGAGGGGCTGCCTTAGATTGAGGGGCTGCATTACTTTGAGCGAGTGCCTTAGTTTGAGAGGCTGCCTTACTTTGAGGGGCTGCCTTAGTTTGAGCGGCTGCCTTAATTTGAAGGGTGCCTTAGTTTGAGCGGCTGCCTTAGTTTGAGCGGCTGCCTTAGTTTGAGAGTCTGCATTAGTTTGAGCGGCTGCCTTAGTTTTAGGGGCTGCCTTAGTTTGAGAGTCTGTTTAGTTTGAGCGGCTGCCTTAGTTTGAGGGTCTGCCTTACTTTTAGAGGCTGCATTAGTTTGAGGGGCTGCCTTATTTTGAGCGGCTGCATTAGTTTGAGGGGCTGCTTTTAGTTGAGGCGCTCCCTTAGTTTGAGGGTCTGCCTTAGTTTGAGAGTCTGCCTTAGTTTGAGCGGCTGCCTTAGTTTGAGGGTCAGCCTTACTATTAGAGGCTGCCTTAGTTTGAGGGGCTGCCTTAGTTTGAGAGGCTGCCTGGGTTTGATGGGCTGCCTTCGTTTGAGCGGCTGCATTAGGTTGAGAGTCTGCCTTTGATTGAATGGCTGCATTAGTTTGAGGGGCTGACGTAGTTTGAGGGGCTGCATTTGTTTGATGGGCTGCCTTAGATTGAGGGCTGCATTAGTTTGAGGGGCTGCCTTAGTTTGAGGGGCTGCCTTAGTTTGAGGGGCTGCATGAGTTTGATGGGATGCTTTATTTTGAGCGGCTGCCTTAGTTGAGGGGCTGCCTTAGATTGAGGGGCTGCCTTAGATTGAGGGGCTGCATTAGTTTGAGCGGCTTCCTTAGTTTGAGCGGCTGCCTTAGTTTGAGGGGCTGCCTTAGTTTGAGGGGCTGCCTTAGATTGAGCGGCAAACTTACTTTGAGAGGCTGCCTTAGTTTGAGAGACTGCCTTAGTTTGAGCGGCTGCCTTAGTTTGAGGGGTTGCCTTAGTTTGATAGTCTGCCTTAGTTTGAGCGTCTGCCTTAGTTTGACAGGCTGCCTTAGTTTCAGCGGCTGCCTTAGTTTGAGAGGCTGCCTGAGTTTGAGGGGCTGCATTAGTTTGAGCGGCTGCATTAGTTTGAGCGGCTGCCTTTGGTTGAGGCGCTCCCTTAGATTGTAGGGCTGCCTTACTTTCAGCGGCAGCGTCTGTTTGAGAGTCTGCCTTAGTTTGAGGGGCTGCCTTAGTTTGAGGGGCTGCCTTTGATTGAGTGGCTGCATTAGTTTGAGAGTCTGCCTTTGATTGAGTGGCTGCATTAGTTTGAGGGGCTGCATTAGTTTGAGGGGGTGCATTAGTTTGAGGGGGTGCATTAGATTGAGGGGCTGCCTTTGATTGAGCGGCTGCCTTAGTTTGAGGGGCTGCCTTAATTTGAGGGGCTGCCTTAGATTGAGCGGCAAACTTACTTTGAGAGGCTGCCTTAGTTTGAGAGTCTGCCTTAGTTTGAGCGGCTGCCTTAGTTTGAGGGGTTGCCTTAGTTTGATAGTCTGCCTTAGTTTGAGCGTCTGCCTTAGTTTGACAGGCTGCCTTAGTTTCAGCGGCTGCCTTAGTTTGAGAGGCTGCCTGAGTTTGAGGGGCTGCCTTAGTTTGAGCGGCTGCATTAGTTTGAGCGGCTGCCTTTGGTTGAGGCGCTCCCTTAGATTGTAGGGCTGCCTTACTTTCAGGGGCAGCGTCAGTTTGAGAGTCTGCCTTAGTTTGAGGGGCTGCCTTAGTTTGTGGGGTTGGCTTAGTTTGAGGGGCTGCCTTTGATTGAGTGGCTGCATTAGTTTGAGAGTCTGCCTTTGATTGATTGGATGCATTAGTTTGAGGGGCTGCATTAGTTTGAGGGGCTGCCTTAGTTTGAGGGGCTGCCTTAGATTGAGGGGCTGCCTTAGATTGAGGGGCTGCATTAGTTTGAGGGGCTGCATTAGTTTGAGGGGTTGCATTAGAATGAGGGGCTGCCTTCGATTGAGGGGCTGCATTAGTTTGAGAGTCTGCCTTACTTTTAGAGGCTGCATTAGCTTGAGGGGCTGCCTTAATTTGAGCGGCTGCATTAGTTTGAGGGGTTGCTTTTAGTTGAGGCGCTCCCTTAGTTTGAGGGTCTGCCTTAGTTTGAGAGTCTGCCTTAGTTTGAGCGGCTGCCTTAGTTTGAGGGTCAGCCTTACTATTAGAGGCTGCCTTAGTTTGAGGGGCTGCCTTAGTTTGAGAGCCTGCCTGGGTTTGAGGGGCTGCCTTCGTTTGAGCGGCTGCATTAGGTTGAGAGTCTGCCTTTGATTGAATGGCTGCATTAGTTTGAGGGGCTGACGTAGTTTGAGGGGCTGCATTTGTTTGATGGGCTGCCTTAGATTGAGGGCTGCATTAGTTTGAGGGGCTGCCTTAGTTTGAGGGGCTGCCTTAGTTTGAGGGGCTGCATGAGTTTGATGGGATGCTTTATTTTGAGCGGCTGCCTTAGTTGAGGGGCTGCATTAGTTTGAGCGGCTGCCTTAGTTTGAGCGGCTGCCTTAATTTGAGGGGCTGCCTTAATTTGAGGGGCTGCCTTAGTTTGAGGGGCTGCCTTAGATTGAGCGGCAAACTTACTTTGAGAGGCTGCCTTAGTTTGAGAGACTGCCTTAGTTTGAGCGGCTGCCTTAGTTTGAGGGGTTGCCTTAGTTTGATAGTCTGCCTTAGTTTGAGCGTCTGCCTTAGTTTCAGCGGCTGCCTTAGTTTGAGAGGCTGCCTGAGTTTGAGGGGCTGCCTTAGTTTGAGCGGCTGCATTAGTTTGAGCGGCTGCATTAGTTTGAGCGGCTGCCTTTGGTTGAGGCGCTCCCTTAGATTGTAGGGCTGCCTTACTTTCAGGGGCAGCGTCTGTTTGAGAGTCTGCCTTAGTTTGAGGGGCTGCCTTAGTTTGAGGGGCTGCCTTTGATTGAGTGGCTGCATTAGTTTGAGAGTCTGCCTTTGATTGAGTGGCTGCATTAGTTTGAGGGGCTGCCTTAGATTGAGGGGCTGCATTAGTTTGAGGGGCTGCATTAGTTTGAGGGGGTGCATTAGTTTGAGGGGTGCATTAGATTGAGGGGCTGCCTTTGATTGAGCGGCTGCCTTAGTTTGAGGGGCTGCCTTAGTTTGAGGGGCTGCCTTAGATTGAGCGGCAAACTTACTTTGAGAGGCTGCCTTAGTTTGAGAGTCTGCCTTAGTTTGAGCGGCTGCCTTAGTTTGAGGGGTTGCCTTAGTTTGATAGTCTGCCTTAGTTTGAGCGTCTGCCTTAGTTTGACAGGCTGCCTTAGTTTGAGAGGCTGCCTTAGTTTGAGAGGCTGCCTGAGTTTGAGGGGCTGCCTTAGTTTGAGCGGCTGCATTAGTTTGAGCGGCTGCCTTTGGTTGAGGCGCTCCCTTAGATTGTAGGGCTGCCTTACTTTCAGGGGCAGCGTCAGTTTGAGAGTCTGCCTTAGTTTGAGGGGCTGCCTTAGTTTGTGGGGTTGGCTTAGTTTGAGGGGCTGCCTTTGATTGAGTAGCTGCATTAGTTTGAGAGTCTGCGTTTGATTGAGTGGCTGCATTAGTTTGAGAGTCTGCCTTAGTTTGAGGGGATGCCTTCGTTTGAGGGGCTGCATTAGTTTGAGGGGTTGCATTAGAATGAGGGGCTGCCTTAGATTGAGGGGCTGCATTACTTTGAGGGAGTGCCTTAGTTTGAGAGGCTGCCTTACTTTGAGGGGCTGCCTTAGTTTGAGCGGCTGCCTTAGTTTGAGCGGCTGCCTTAGTTTGAGAGTCTGCATTAGTTTGAGCGGCTGCCTTAGTTTTAGGGGCTGCCTTAGTTTGAGAGTCTGTTTAGTTTGAGCGGCTGCCTTAGTTTGAGGGTCTGCCTTACTTTTAGAGGCTGCATTAGTTTGAGGGGCTGCCTTATTTTGAGCGGCTGCATTAGTTTGAGGGGCTGCTTTTAGTTGAGGCGCTCCCTCAGTTTGAGGTTCTGCCTTAGTTTGAGAGTCTGCCTTAGTTTGAGCGGCTGCCTTAGTTTGAGGGTCAGCCTTACTATTAGAGGCTGCCTTAGTTTGAGGGGCTGCCTTAGTTTGAGAGGCTGCCTGGGTTTGAGGGGCTGCCTTCGTTTGAGCGGCTGCATTAGGTTGAGAGTCTGCCTTTGATTGAATGGCTGCATTAGTTTGAGGGGCTGACGTAGTTTGAGGGGCTGCATTTGTTTGATGGGCTGCCTTAGATTGAGGGCTGCATTAGTTTGAGGGGCTGCCTTAGTTTGAGGGGCTGCCTTAGTTTGAGGGGCTGCATGAGTTTGATGGGATGCTTTATTTTGAGCGGCTGCCTTAGTTGAGGGGCTGCCTTAGATTGAGGGGCTGCCTTAGATTGAGGGGCTGCATTAGTTTGAGCGGCTGCCTTAGTTTGAGCGGCTGCCTTAGTTTGAGCGGCTGCCTTAGTTTGAGGGGCTGCCTTAGATTGAGCGGCAAACTTACTTTGAGAGGCTGCCTTAGTTTGAGAGACTGCCTTAGTTTGAGCGGCTGCCTTAGTTTGAGGGGTTGCCTTAGTTTGATAGTCTGCCTTAGTTTGAGCGTCTGCCTTAGTTTGACAGGCTGCCTTAGTTTCAGCGGCTGCCTTAGTTTGAGAGGCTGCCTGAGTTTGAGGGGCTGCCTTAGTTTGAGCGGCTGCATTAGTTTGAGCGGCTGCCTTTGGTTGAGGCGCTCCCTTAGATTGTAGGGCTGCCTTACTTTCAGCGGCAGCGTCTGTTTGAGAGTCTGCCTTAGTTTGAGGGGCTGCCTTAGTTTGAGGGGCTGCCTTTGATTGAGTGGCTGCATTAGTTTGAGAGTCTGCCTTTGATTGAGTGGCTGCATTAGTTTGAGGGGCTGCCTTAGATTGAGGGGCTGCATTAGTTTGAGGGGCTGCATTAGTTTGAGGGGCTGCATTAGTTTGAGGGGCTGCATTAGTTTGAGGGGCTGCATTAGTTTGAGGGGGTGCATTAGATTGAGGGGCTTCCTTTGATTGAGCGGCTGCCTTAGTTTGAGGGGCTGCCTTAATTTGAGGGGCTGCCTTAGATTGAGCGGCAAACTTACTTTGAGAGGCTGCCTTAGTTTGAGAGTCTGCCTTAGTTTGAGCGGCTGCCTTAGTTTGAGGGGTTGCCTTAGTTTGATAGTCTGCCTTAGTTTGAGCGTCTGCCTTAGTTTGACAGGCTGCCTTAGTTTCAGCGGCTGCCTTAGTTTGAGAGGCTGCCTGAGTTTGAGGGGCTGCCTTAGTTTGAGCGGCTGCATTAGTTTGAGCGGCTGCCTTTGGTTGAGGCGCTCCCTTAGATTGTAGGGCTGCCTTACTTTCAGGGGCAGCGTCAGTTTGAGAGTCTGCCTTAGTTTGAGGGGCTGCCTTAGTTTGTGGGGTTGGCTTAGTTTGAGGGGCTGCCTTTGATTGAGTGGCTGCATTAGTTTGAGAGTCTGCCTTTGATTGAGTGGATGCATTAGTTTGAGGGGCTGCATTAGTTTGAGGGGCTGCCTTAGTTTGAGGGGCTGCCTTAGATTGAGGGGCTGCATTAGTTTGAGGGGCTGCATTAGTTTGAGGGGTTGCATTAGAATGAGGGGCTGCCTTCGATTGAGGGGCTGCATTAGTTTGAGAGTCTGCCTTAGTTTGAGGGGCTGCCTTAGTTTGAGGGGTTGGCTGAGTTTGAGGGCCTGACTTTGATTGAGTGGCTGCATTTCTTTGAGAGTCTGCCTTTGATTGAGTGGCTGCATTAGTTTGAGGGGCTGGATTAGATTGAGGGTCTGCATTAGTTTGAGGGGCTGCATTATTTTGAGGGGCTGCCTTAGTTTAAGGGGTTGGCTTAGTTTGAGGGGCTGCCTCATATTGAGTGGCTGCATTAGTTTGAGAGACTGCCTTAGTTTGAGGGGATGCCTTCGTTTGAGGGGTTGGCTTAGTTAGAGGGGCTGGCTTAGTTTGAGGGGCTGCATTACTTTGAGGGAGTGCCTTAGTTTGAGAGGCTGCCTTACTTTGAGGGGCTGCCATAGTTTGAGCGGCTGCCTTAATTTGAGAGGCTGCCTTAGTTTGAGCGGCTGCCTCGGTTTGAGCGGCTGCCTTCGTTTGAGAGTCTGCATTAGTTTGAGCGGCTGCCTTAGTTTGAGGGGCTGCCTTAGTTTGAGAGTCTGCCTTAGTTTGAGCGGCTGCCTTAGTTTGAGGGTCTGCCTTACTTTTCGAGGCTGCCTTAGTTTGAGGGGCTGCCTTAATTTGAGCGGCTGCATTAGTTTGAGGGGCTGCCTTTGGTTGAGGCGCTCCCTTAGTTTGAGGGTCTGCCTTACTTTGACAGGCTGCCTTATTTTGAGCGTCTGCGTTAGTTTGAGAGGCTGCCTTAGTTTGAGCGGCTGCATTAGTTTGAGAGTCTGCCTTTGATTGAGTGGCTGCATTAGTTTGAGGGGCTGACGTAGTTTGAGGGGCTGCCTTAGTTTGTGGGGTTGGCTTAGTTTGAGGGGCTGCCTTTGATTGAGTGGCTGCATTAGTTTGAGAGTCTGCCTTTGATTGAGTGGCTGCATTAGTTTGATGGGCTGCCTTTGATTGAGGGGCTGCATTAGTTTGAGGGGCTGCATTGGTTTGAGTGGGTACATTAGTTTGAGGGGCTGCCTTAGATTGAGGGGCTGCATTAGATTGAGGGGCTGCCTTAGTTTGAGGGGCTGCCCTAGGTAGAGTTCTGCATTAGTTTGAGGGGCTGCATTAGTTTAAAGGGCAGCCTTAGTTTGAGAGGCTGGCTAAGTTTGAGGGGCTGCCTTCGTTTGAGAGTCTGCCATAGTTTGAGGGGCTGCCTTAATTTGAGCGGCTGCCTTAGTTTGAGGGGCTGCATTAGTTTGAGCGACTGTCTCAGTTTGAGGGGCTGCCTTAGATTGAGAGTCTGCCTGAGTTTGAGGGGCTGCTTTAGACTGAGGGGCTGCATTAGTTTGAGCGGCTGTCTCAGTTTGAGGGGCTGCCTTAGTTTGAGCGGCTGCCTGAGTTTGAGGGGCTGCCTTAGTTTGAGCGGCTGCCTTAGTTTGAGGGGCTGCCATAGTTTGAGCGGCTGCCATAGTTTGAGGGGCTGCATTAGTTTGAGGGGCTGTCTTAGATTAAGGGGCTGCCTTGGATTGAGGGGCTGCATTAGTTTGAGAATCTGTCTTAGTTTGAGGGGATGCCTTAGTTTGAGGGGTTGGCTTTGTTTGAGGGGCTGCCTGAGATTGAGTGGCTGAATTAGTTTGAGAGTCTGAATTAATATGAGGGGATGCCTTAGTTTGATGGGTTGGCTTAATTAGCGGGGCTGCCTTAGTTTTAGGGGCTGCCTTTTGTTGAGGCGCTCCCTTAGTTTGAGGGGCTGCCTTACTTTAAGGGGCTGCATTAGTTTGAGAGTCTTCCTTAGTTTGAGCGGCTGCCTTAGTTTGAGTGGTTGGCTGAGTTTGAGGGGCTGCCTTTGATTGATGGGGCTGCATTAGTTTGAGAGTCTGCCTTAGTTTGAGGGGATTCCTTAGTTTGAGGGGTTGGCTTAGTTAGAGGGGCTGCCTTAGTTTGAGGGGCTGCATTAGTTTGAGGGGTTGCATTAGAATGAGGGGCTGCCTTCGATTGAGGGTCTGCATTTGTTTGAGGGGCTGCATTATTTTGAGGGGCTGCCTTAGTTTGAGGGGCTGTCTTAGTTTGAGGGGTTGGCTTAGTTTGAGGGGCTGCCTCAGATTGAGGGGCTGCATTAGTTTGAGAGTCTGCCTTAGTTTGAGGGGATTCCTTAGTTTGAGGGGTTGGCTTAGTTTGAGGGGCTGTCTTAGTTTGAGGGGCTGCATTAGTCTGAGGGGTTGCATTAGAATGAGGGGCTGCCTTCGATTGAGGGGCTGCATTAGTTTGAGAGTCTGCCTTAGTTTGAGGGGCTGCCTTAGTTTGAGGGGTTGGCTGAGTTTGAGGGGCTGCCTTTGATTGAGTGGCTGCATTAGTTTAAGAGTCTGCCTTTGATTGAGTGGCTGCATTAGTTTGAGGGGCTGCATGAGATTGAGGGTCTGCATTAGTTTGAGGGGCTGCATTATTTTGAGGGGCTGCCTTAGTTTGAGGGGTTGGCTTAGTTTGAGGGGCTGCCTTAGATTGAGTGGCTGCATTAGTTTGAGAGTCTGCCTTAGTTTGAGGGGATGCCTTCGTTTGAGGGGCTGCATTAGTTTGAGGGGTTGCATTAGAATGAGGGGCTGCCTTAGATTGAGGGGCTGCATTACTTTGAGGGAGTGCCTTAGTTTGAGAGGCTGCCTTACTTTGAGGGGCTGCCTTAGTTTGAGCGGCTGCCTTAATTTGAGCGGCTGCCTTAGTTTGAGCGGCTGCCTTAGTTTGAGAGTCTGCCTTAGTTTGAGGGGCTGCCTTAGTTTGTGGGGTTGTCTTAGTTTGAGGGGCTGCCTTTGATTGAGTGGCTGCATTAGTTTGAGAGTCTGCCTTTGATTGAGTGGCTGCATTAGTTTGAGGGGCTGCCTTTGATTGAGGGGCTGCATTAGTTTGAGGGGCTGCATTGGTTTGAGTGGGTACATTAGTTTGAGGGGCTGCCTTAGATTGAGGGGCTGCATTAGTTTGAGGGGCTGCATTAGTTTGAGGGGCTGCATTAGTTTGAGGGGCTGCATTAGTTTGAGGGGTTGCATTAGGATGAGGGCCTGACTTTGATTGAGTGGCTGCATTAGTTTGAGAGTCTGCCTTTGATTGAGTGGCTGCATTAGATTGAGGGGCTGCATTAGATTGAGGGTCTGCATTAGTTTGAGGGGCTGCATTATTTTGAGGGGCTGCCTTAGTTTAAGGGGTTGGCTTAGTTTGAGGGGCTGCCTCATATTGAGTGGCTGCATTAGTTTGAGAGACTGCCCTAGTTTGAGGGGATGCCTTCGTTTGAGGTGTTGGCTTAGTTTGAGGGGCTGCCTTAGTTTGAGGGGCTGCATTACTTTGAGGGAGTGCCTTAGTTTGAGAGGCTGCCTTACTTTGAGGGGCTGCCATAGTTTGAGCGGCTGCCTTAATTTGAGAGGCTGCCTTAGTTTGAGCGGCTGCCTCGGTTTGAGCGGCTGCCTTAGTTTGAGAGTCTGCATTAGTTTGAGCGGCTGCCTTAGTTTGAGGCGCTGCCTTAGTTTGAGAGTCTGCCTTAGTTTGAGCGGCTGCCTTAGTTTGAGGGTCTGCCTTACTTTTCGAGGCTGCCTTAGTGTGAGGGGCTGCCTTAATTTGAGCGGCTGCATTAGTTAGAGGGGCTGCCTTTGGTTGAGGCGCTCCCTTAGTTTGAGGGTCTGCCTTACTTTGACAGGCTGCCTTATTTTGAGCGTCTGCGTTAGTTTGAGAGGCTGCCTGGGTTTGAGGGGCTGCCTTAGTTTGAGCGGCTGCATTAGTTTGAGAGTCTGCCTTTGATTGAGAGGCTGCATTAGTTTGAGGGGCTGACGTAGTTTGAGGGGCTGCATTTGTTTGATGGGATGCTTTATTTTGAGCGGCTGCCTTAGTTGAGGGGCTGCCTCAGATTGAGGGGCTGCATTAGTTTGAGCGGCTGCCTTAGTTTGAGGGGCTGCCTCAGTTTGAGGGGCTGCCTTAGATTGAGCGGCTGACTTAGTTTGAGAGGCTGCCTTAGTTTGAGAGTCTGCCTTAGTTTGAGCGGCTGCCTTAGTTTGAGGAGTTGCCTTAGTTTGAGAGTCTGCCTTAGTTTGAGCGGCTGCCTTAGTTTGACAGGCTGCCTTAGTTTCAGCGGCTGCCTTAGTTTGAGAGGCTGCCTGAGTTTGAGGGGCTGCCTTAGTTTGAGCGGCTGCATTAGTTTGAGAGTCTGCCTTTGATTGAGTGGCTGCATTAGTTTGAGGGGCTGACTTAGTTTGAGGGGCTGACGTAGTTTGAGGGGCTGCATTTGTTTGATGGGATGCTTTATTTTGAGCGGCTGCCTTAGTTGAGGGGCTGCCTCAGATTGAGGGGCTGCATTAGTTTGAGCGGCTGCATTAGTTTGAGGGGCTGCCTTTGGTTGAGGCGCTCCCTTAGTTTGTAGGGCTGCCTTACTTTAAGGGTCAGCGTCAGTTTGAGAGTCTGCCTTAGTTTGAGGGGCTGCCTTAGTCTGAGGGGCTGCCTTTGATTGTGTGGCTGCATTAGTTTGAGAGTCTGCCTTTGATTGAGAGTCTGCCTTAGTTTGAGCGGCTGGATTACTTTGAGGGAGTGCCTTAGTTTGAGAGGCTGCCTTACTTTGAGGGGCTGCCATAGTTTGAGCGGCTGCCTTAATTTGAGAGGCTGCCTTAGTTTGAGCGGCTGCCTCGGTTTGAGCGGCTGCCTTCGTTTGAGAGTCTGCATTAGTTTGAGCGGCTGCCTTAGTTTGAGGGGCTGCCTTAGTTTGAGAGTCTGCCTTAGTTTGAGCGGCTGCCTTAGTTTGAGGGTCTGCCTTACTTTTCGAGGCTGCCTTAGTTTGAGGGGCTGCCTTAATTTGAGCGGCTGCATTAGTTTGAGGGACTGCCTTTGGTTGAGGCGCTCCCTTAGTTTGAGGGTCTGCCTTACTTTGACAGGCTGCCTTATTTTGAGCGTCTGCGTTAGTTTGAGAGGCTGCCTTAGTTTGAGCGGCTGCATTAGTTTGAGAGTCTGCCTTTGATTGAGTGGCTGCATTAGTTTGAGGGGCTGACGTAGTTTGAGGGGCTGCCTTAGTTTGTGGGGTTGGCTTAGTTTGAGGGGCTGCCTTTGATTGAGTGGCTGCATTAGTTTGAGAGTCTGCCTTTGATTGAGTGGCTGCATTAGTTTGATGGGCTGCCTTTGATTGAGGGGCTGCATTAGTTTGAGGGGCTGCATTGGTTTGAGTGGGTACATTAGTTTGAGGGGCTGCCTTAGATTGAGGGGCTGCATTAGTTTGAGGGGCTGCCTTAGTTTGAGGGGCTGCCCTAGGTAGAGTTCTGCATTAGTTTGAGGGGCTGCATTAGTTTAAAGGGCAGCCTTAGTTTGAGAGGCTGGCTAAGTTTGAGGGGCTGCCTTCGTTTGAGAGTCTGCCATAGTTTGAGGGGCTGCCTTAATTTGAGCGGCTGCCTTAGTTTGAGGGGCTGCATTAGTTTGAGCGACTGTCTCAGTTTGAGGGGCTGCCTTAGATTGAGAGTCTGCCTGAGTTTGAGGGGCTGCTTTAGACTGAGGGGCTGCATTAGTTTGAGCGGCTGTCTCAGTTTGAGGGGCTGCCTTAGTTTGAGCGGCTGCCTGAGTTTGAGGGGCTGCCTTAGTTTGAGCGGCTGCCTTAGTTTGAGGGGCTGCCATAGTTTGAGCGGCTGCCTTGGTTTGAGGGGCTGCATTAGTTTGAGGGGCTGTCTTAGATTAAGGGGCTGCCTTGGATTGAGGGGCTGCATTAGTTTGAGAATCTGTCTTAGTTTGAGGGGATGCCTTAGTTTGAGGGGTTGGCTTTGTTTGAGGGGCTGCCTGAGATTGAGTGGCTGAATTAGTTTGAGAGTCTGAATTAATATGAGGGGATGCCTTAGTTTGATGGGTTGGCTTAATTAGTGGGGCTGCCTTAGTTTTAGGGGCTGCCTTTTGTTGAGGCGCTCCCTTAGTTTGAGGGGCTGCCTTACTTTAAGGGGCTGCATTAGTTTGAGAGTCTTCCTTAGTTTGAGCGGCTGCCTTAGTTTGAGTGGTTGGCTGAGTTTGAGGGGCTGCCTTTGATTGATGGGGCTGCATTAGTTTGAGAGTCTGCCTTAGTTTGAGGGGATTCCTTAGTTTGAGGGGTTGGCTTAGTTTGAGGGGCTGCCTTCGTTTGAGAGTCTGCCATAGTTTGAGGGGCTGCCTTAATTTGAGCGGCTGCCTTAGTTTGAGGGGCTGCATTAGTTTGAGCGACTGTCTCAGTTTGAGGGGCTGCCTTAGATTGAGAGTCTGCCTGAGTTTGAGGGGCTGCTTTAGACTGAGGGGCTGCATTAGTTTGAGCGGCTGTCTCAGTTTGAGGGGCTGCCTTAGTTTGAGCGGCTGCCTGAGTTTGAGGGGCTGCCTTAGTTTGAGCGGCTGCCTTAGTTTGAGGGGCTGCCATAGTTTGAGCGGCTGCCTTGGTTTGAGGGGCTGCATTAGTTTGAGGGGCTGTCTTAGATTAAGGGGCTGCCTTGGATTGAGGGGCTGCATTAGTTTGAGAATCTGTCTTAGTTTGAGGGGATGCCTTAGTTTGAGGGGTTGGCTTTGTTTGAGGGGCTGCCTGAGATTGAGTGGCTGAATTAGTTTGAGAGTCTGAATTAATATGAGGGGATGCCTTAGTTTGATGGGTTGGCTTAATTAGTGGGGCTGCCTTAGTTTTAGGGGCTGCCTTTTGTTGAGGCGCTCCCTTAGTTTGAGGGGCTGCCTTACTTTAAGGGGCTGCATTAGTTTGAGAGTCTTCCTTAGTTTGAGCGGCTGCCTTAGTTTGAGTGGTTGGCTGAGTTTGAGGGGCTGCCTTTGATTGATGGGGCTGCATTAGTTTGAGAGTCTGCCTTAGTTTGAGGGGATTCCTTAGTTTGAGGGGTTGGCTTAGTTAGAGGGGCTGCCTTAGTTTGAGGGGCTGCATTAGTTTGAGGGGTTGCATTAGAATGAGGGGCTGCCTTCGATTGAGGGTCTGCATTTGTTTGAGGGGCTGCATTATTTTGAGGGGCTGCCTTAGTTTGAGGGGCTGTCTTAGTTTGAGGGGTTGGCTTAGTTTGAGGGGCTGCCTTGGATTCAGGGGCTGCCTTAGTTTGAGAGTCTGCCTTAGTTTGAGGGGATTCCTTAGTTTGAGGGGTTGGCTTAGTTTGAGGGGCTGTCTTAGTTTGAGGGGCTGCATTAGTCTGAGGGGTTGCATTAGAATGAGGGGCTGCCTTCGATTGAGGGGCTGCATTAGTTTGAGAGTCTGCCTTAGTTTGAGGGGCTGCCTTAGTTTGAGGGGTTGGCTGAGTTTGAGGGGCTGCCTTTGATTGAGTGGCTGCATTAGTTTAAGAGTCTGCCTTTGATTGAGTGGCTGCATTAGTTTGAGGGGCTGCATGAGATTGAGGGTCTGCATTAGTTTGAGGGGCTGCATTATTTTGAGGGGCTGCCTTAGTTTGAGGGGTTGGCTTAGTTTGAGGGGCTGCCTTAGATTGAGTGGCTGCATTAGTTTGAGAGTCTGCCTTAGTTTGAGGGGATGCCTTCGTTTGAGGGGCTGCATTAGTTTGAGGGGTTGCATTAGAATGAGGGGCTGCCTTAGATTGAGGGGCTGCATTACTTTGAGGGAGTGCCTTAGTTTGAGAGGCTGCCTTACTTTGAGGGGCTGCCTTAGTTTGAGCGGCTGCCTTAATTTGAGCGGCTGCCTTAGTTTGAGCGGCTGCCTTAGTTTGAGAGTCTGCCTTAGTTTGAGGGGCTGCCTTAGTTTGTGGGGTTGTCTTAGTTTGAGGGGCTGCCTTTGATTGAGTGGCTGCATTAGTTTGAGAGTCTGCCTTTGATTGAGTGGCTGCATTAGTTTGAGGGGCTGCCTTTGATTGAGGGGCTGCATTAGTTTGAGGGGCTGCATTGGTTTGAGTGGGTACATTAGTTTGAGGGGCTGCCTTAGATTGAGGGGCTGCATTAGTTTGAGGGGCTGCATTAGTTTGAGGGGCTGCATTAGTTTGAGGGGTTGCATTAGGATGAGGGCCTGACTTTGATTGAGTGGCTGCATTAGTTTGAGAGTCTGCCTTTGATTGAGTGGCTGCATTAGATTGAGGGGCTGCATTAGATTGAGGGTCTGCATTAGTTTGAGGGGCTGCATTATTTTGAGGGGCTGCCTTAGTTTAAGGGGTTGGCTTAGTTTGAGGGGCTGCCTCATATTGAGTGGCTGCATTAGTTTGAGAGACTGCCCTAGTTTGAGGGGATGCCTTCGTTTGAGGTGTTGGCTTAGTTAGAGGGGCTGCCTTAGTTTGAGGGGCTGCATTACTTTGAGGGAGTGCCTTAGTTTGAGAGGCTGCCTTACTTTGAGGGGCTGCCATAGTTTGAGCGGCTGCCTTAATTTGAGAGGCTGCCTTAGTTTGAGCGGCTGCCTCGGTTTGAGCGGCTGCCTTAGTTTGAGAGTCTGCATTAGTTTGAGCGGCTGCCTTAGTTTGAGGGGCTGCCTTAGTTTGAGAGTCTGCCTTAGTTTGAGCGGCTGCCTTAGTTTGAGGGTCTGCCTTACTTTTCGAGGCTGCCTTAGTGTGAGGGGCTGCCTTAATTTGAGCGGCTGCATTAGTTAGAGGGGCTGCCTTTGGTTGAGGCGCTCCCTTAGTTTGAGGGTCTGCCTTACTTTGACAGGCTGCCTTATTTTGAGCGTCTGCGTTAGTTTGAGAGGCTGCCTGGGTTTGAGGGGCTGCCTTAGTTTGAGCGGCTGCATTAGTTTGAGAGTCTGCCTTTGATTGAGAGGCTGCATTAGTTTGAGGGGCTGACGTAGTTTGAGGGGCTGCATTTGTTTGATGGGATGCTTTATTTTGAGCGGCTGCCTTAGTTGAGGGGCTGCCTCAGATTGAGGGGCTGCATTAGTTTGAGCGGCTGCCTTAGTTTGAGGGGCTGCCTCAGTTTGAGGGGCTGCCTTAGATTGAGCGGCTGACTTAGTTTGAGAGGCTGCCTTAGTTTGAGAGTCTGCCTTAGTTTGAGCGGCTGCCTTAGTTTGAGGAGTTGCCTTAGTTTGAGAGTCTGCCTTAGTTTGAGCGGCTGCCTTAGTTTGACAGGCTGCCTTAGTTTCAGCGGCTGCCTTAGTTTGAGAGGCTGCCTGAGTTTGAGGGGCTGCCTTAGTTTGAGCGGCTGCATTAGTTTGAGAGTCTGCCTTTGATTGAGTGGCTGCATTAGTTTGAGGGGCTGACTTAGTTTGAGGGGCTGACGTAGTTTGAGGGGCTGCATTTGTTTGATGGGATGCTTTATTTTGAGCGGCTGCCTTAGTTGAGGGGCTGCCTCAGATTGAGGGGCTGCATTAGTTTGAGCGGCTGCATTAGTTTGAGGGGCTGCCTTTGGTTGAGGCGCTCCCTTAGTTTGTAGGGCTGCCTTACTTTAAGGGTCAGCGTCAGTTTGAGAGTCTGCCTTAGTTTGAGGGGCTGCCTTAGTTTGAGGGGCTGCCTTTGATTGTGTGGCTGCATTAGTTTGAGAGTCTGCCTTTGATTGAGTGGCTGCATTAGTTTGAGGGGCTGCCTTTGATTGAGGGGCTGCCTTAGTTTGAGGGGCTGCCTTAGATTGAGCGGCTGCCTTATTTTGAGGGGTTGCCTTAGTTTGATAGTCTGCCTTAGTTTGAGCGTCTGCCTTCGTTTGACAGGCTGCCTTAGTTTCAGCGGCTGCCTTAGTTTGAGAGGCTGCCTGAGTTTGAGAGGCTGCCTGAGTTTGAGGGGCTGCCTTAGTTTGAGCGGCTGCATTAGTTTGAGCGGCTGCCTTTGGTTGAGGCGCTCCCTTAGATTGTAGGGCTGCCTTACTTTCAGGGGCAGCGTCAGTTTGAGAGTCTGCCTTAGTTTGAGGGGCTGCCTTAGTTTTAGGGGCTGCCTTAGTTTTAGGGGCTGCCTTTGATTGAGTGGCTGCATTAGTTTGAGGCGCTGCCTTAGATTGAGGGGCTGCATTAGTTTGTGGGGCTGCATTAGTTTGAGGGGGTGCATTAGTTTGAGGGGGTGCATTAGATTGAGGGGCTTCCTTTGATTGAGGGGCTGCCTTAGTTTGAGGGGCTGCCTTAGTTTGAGGGGCTGCCTTAGATTGAGCGGCAAACTTACTTTGAGAGGCTGCCTTAGTTTGAGAGGCTGCCTTAGTTTGAGCGGCTGCCTTAGTTTGAGGGGTTGCCTTAGTTTGATAGTCTGCCTTAGTTTGACAGGCTGCCTTAGTTTCAGCGGCTGCCTTAGTTTGAGAGGCTGCCTGAGTTTGAGGGGCTGCCTTAGTTTGAGCGGCTGCATTAGTTTGAGCGGCTGCCTTTGGTTGAGGCGCTCCCTTAGATTGTAGGGCTGCCTTACTTTCAGGGGCAGCGTCAGTTTGAGAGTCTGCCTTAGTTTGAGCGGCTGCCTTAGTTTGTGGGGTTGGCTTAGTTTGAGGGGCTGCCTTTGATTGAGTGGCTGCATTAGTTTGAGAGTCTGCCTTTGATTGAGTGGCTGCATTCGTTTGAGGGGCTGCCTTTGATTGAGGTGCTGCATTAGTTTGAGGGGCTGCATTGGTTTGAGTGGGTACATTAGTTTGAGGGGCTGCCTTAGATTGAGGGGCTGCCTTAGATTGAGGGGCTGCATTAGTTTGAGGGGCTGCATTAGTTTGAGGGGCTGCATTAGTTTGAGGGGCTGCATTAGTTTGAGGGGTTGCATTAGAATGAGGGCCTGACTTTGATTGAGTGGCTGCATTAGTTTGAGAGTCTGCCTTTGATTGAGTGGCTGCATTAGTTTGAGGGGCTGCATTAGATTGAGGGTCTGCATTAGTTTGAGGGGCTGCATTATTTTGAGGGGCTGCCTTAGTTTAAGGGGTTGGCTTAGTTTGAGGGGCTGCCTCATATTGAGTGGCTGCATTAGTTTGAGAGACTGCCTTAGTTTGAAGGGATGCCTTCGTTTGAGGGGTTGGCTTAGTTAGAGGGGCTGCCTTAGTTTGAGGGGCTGCCTTAGTTTGAGGGGCTGCATTACTTTGAGGGAGTGCCTTAGTTTGAGAGGCTGCCTTACTTTGAGGGGCTGCCATAGTTTGAGCGGCTGCCTTAATTTGAGAGGCTGCCTTAGTTTGAGCGGCTGCCTCGGTTTGAGCGGCTGCCTTCGTTTGAGAGTCTGCATTAGTTTGAGCGGCTGCCTTAGTTTGAGGGGCTGCCTTAGTTTGAGAGTCTGCCTTAGTTTGAGCGGCTGCCTTAGTTTGAGGGTCTGCCTTACTTTTCGAGGCTGCCTTAGTTTGAGGGGCTGCCTTAATTTGAGCGGCTGCATTAGTTTGAGGGGTTGCCTTTGGTTGAGGCGCTCCCTTAGTTTGAGGGTCTGCCTTACTTTGACAGGCTGCCTTAGTTTGAGGGGCTGCCTCAGTTTGAGGGGCTGACGTAGTTTGAGGGGCTGCATTAGTTTGAGAGTCTACCTTTGATTGAGTGGCTGCATTAGTTTGAGGGGCTGACTTAGTTTGAGGGGCTGACGTAGTTTGAGGGGCTGCATTTGTTTGATGGGATGCTTTATTTTGAGCGGCTGCCTTAGTTGAGGTGTTGCCTCAGATTGAGGGGCTGCATTAGTTTGAGCGGCTGCCTTAGTTTGAGGGGCTGCCTCAGTTTGAGGGGCTGCCTTAGATTGAGCGGCTGACTTAGTTTGAGAGGCTGCCTTAGTTTGAGAGTCTGCCTTAGTTTGAGCAGCTGCCTTAGTTTGAGGAGTTGCCTTAGTTTGAGAGTCTGCCTTAGTTTGAGAGTCTGCCTTAGTTTGAGAGTCTGCCTTAGTTTGACAGGCTGCCTTAGTTTGACAGGCTGCCTTAGTTTCAGCGGCTGCCTTAGTTTGAGAGGCTGCCTGAGTTTGAGGGGCTGCCTTAGTTTGAGCGGCTGCATTAGTTTGAGAGTCTGCCTTTGATTGAGTGGCTGCATTAGTTTGAGGGGCTGACTTAGTTTGAGGGGCTGACGTAGTTTGAGGGGCTGCATTTGTTTGATGGGATGCTTTATTTTGAGCGGCTGCCTTAGTTGAGGGGCTGCCTCAGATTGAGGGGCTGCATTAGTTTGAGCGGCTGCATTAGTTTGAGGTGCTGCCTTTGGTTGAGGCGCTCCCTTAGTTTGTAGGGCTGCCTTACTTTAAGGGTCAGCGTCAGTTTGAGAGTCTGCCTTAGTTTGAGGGGCTGCCTTAGTTTGAGGGGCTGCCTTTGATTGAGTGGCTGCATTAGTTTGAGAGTCTGCCTTTGATTGAGTGGCTGCATTAGTTTGAGGGGCTGCATTAGTTTGAGGGGCTGCCTTTGATTGAGGGGCTGCCTTAGTTTGAGGGGCTGCCTTAGATTGAGCGGCAAACTTACTTTTCGAGGCTGCCTCAGTTTGAGAGTCTGCCTTAGTTTGAGCGGCTGTCTTAGTTTGAGGGGTTGCCTTAGTTTGATAGTCTGCCTTAGTTTGAGCGTCTGCCTTAGTTTCAGCGGCTGCCTTAGTTTCAGCGGCTGCCTTAGTTTGAGAGGCTGCCTGAGTTTGAGAGGCTGCCTGAGTTTGAGAGGCTGCCTGAGTTTGAGGGGCTGCCTTAGTTTGAGCGGCTGCATTAGTTTGAGCGGCTGCCTTTGGTTGAGGCGCTCCCTTAGATTGTAGGGCTGCCTGACTTTCAGGGGCAGCGTCAGTTTGAGAGTCTGCCTTAGTTTGAGAGTCTGCCTTAGTTTTAGAGTCTGCCTTAGTTTGAGGGGCTGCCTTAGTTTGTGGGGTTGGCTTAGTTTGAGGGGCTGCCTTTGATTGAGTGGCTGCATTAGTTTGAGAGTCTGCCTTTGATTGAGTGGCTGCATTAGTTTGAGAGGCTGCCTTTGATTGAGGGGCTGCATTAGTTTGAGGGGCTGCATTGGTTTGAGTGGGTACATTAGTTTGAGGGGCTGCCTTAGATTGAGGGGCTGCATTAGTTTGAGGGGCTGCATTAGTTTGAGGGGCTGCATTAGTTTGAGGAGCTGCCTTAGTTTGAGAGTCTGCCTTAGTTTGAGCGGCTGCCTTAGTTTGACAGGCTGCCTTAGTTTCAGCGGCTGCCTTAGTTTGAGAGGCTGCCTGAGTTTGAGGGGCTGCCTTAGTTTGAGCGGCTGCATTAGTTTGAGAGTCTGCCTTTGATTGAGTGGCTGCATTAGTTTGAGGGGCTGACTTAGTTTGAGGGGCTGACGTAGTTTGAGGGGCTGCATTTGTTTGATGGGATGCTTTATTTTGAGCGGCTGCCTTAGTTGAGGGGCTGCCTCAGATTGAGGGGCTGCATTAGTTTGAGCGGCTGCATTAGTTTGAGGGGCTGCCTTTGGTTGAGGCGCTCCCTTAGTTTGTAGGGCTGCCTTACTTTAAGGGTCAGCGTCAGTTTGAGAGTCTGCCTTAGTTTGAGGGGCTGCCTTAGTTTGAGGGGCTGCCTTTGATTGAGTGGCTGCATTAGTTTGAGAGTCTGCCTTTGATTGAGTGGCTGCATTAGTTTGAGGGGCTGCCTTTGATTGAGGGGCTGCCTTAGTTTGAGGGGCTGCCTTAGATTGAGCGGCAAACTTACTTTTCGAGGCTGCCTCAGTTTGAGAGTCTGCCTTAGTTTGAGCAGCTGTCTTAGTTTGAGGGGTTGCCTTAGTTTGATAGTCTGCCTTAGTTTGACAGGCTGCCTTAGTTTCAGCGGCTGCCTTAGTTTCAGCGGCTGCCTTAGTTTGAGAGGCTGCCTGAGTTTGAGGGGCTGCCATAGTTTGAGCGGCTGCATTAGTTTGAGCGGCTGCCTTTGGTTGAGGCGCTCCCTTAGATTGTAGGGCTGCCTGACTTTCAGGGGCAGCGTCAGTTTGAGAGTCTGCCTTAGTTTGAGGGGCTGCCTTAGTTTGTGGGTTTGGCTTAGTTTGAGGGGCTGCCTTTGATTGAGGGGCTGCATTAGTTTGAGGGGCTGCATTGGTTTGAGTGGGTACATTAGTTTGAGGGGCTGCCTTAGATTGAGGGGCTGCATTAGTTTGAGGGGCTGCATTAGTTTGAGGGGCTGCATTATTTTGAGGGGCTGCATTAGTTTGAGGGGCTGCCTTAGTTTGAAGGGGCTGCCTTAGGTAGAGTTCTGCATTAGTTTGAGGGGCTGCATTATTTTGAGCGGCTGCCTTAGTTGAGGGGCTGCCTTAGATTGAGGGGCTGCATTAGCTTGAGCGGCTGCCTTAGTTTGAGGGGCTGCCTTAGTTTGAGGGGCTGCCTTAGATTGAGCGGCAAACTTAGTTTGAGAGGCTGCCTTAGTTTGAGAGTCTGCCTTAGTTTGAGCGGCTGCCTTAGTTTGAGGGGTTGCCTTAGTTTGATAGTCTGCCTTAGTTTGAGCGGCTGCCTTAGTTTGAGAGGCTGCCTGAGTTTGAGCGGATGTATTAGTTTGAGCGGCTGCCTTCGGTTGAGGCGCTCCCTCAGTTTGTAGGGCTGCCTTACTTTCAGGGGCAGCGTCAGTTTGAGAGACTGCCTTAGATTGAGGGGCTGCCTTAGTTTGAGGGGCTGCCTTTGATTGAGTGGCTGCATTAGTTTGAGAGTCTGCCTTTGATTGAGTGGCTGCATTAGTTTGAGGGGCTGCTTTGATTGAGGGGCTGCATTAGTTTGAGGGGCTGCATTGGTTTGAGTGGGTACTTTAGTTTGAGGGGCTGCCTTAGATTGAGGGGCTGCATTAGTTTGAGGGGCTGCATTAGTTTGAGCGGCTGCATTAGTTTGAGGGGCTGCCTTAGTTTGAGGGGCTGCCTTAGGTAGAGTTCTGCATTAGTTTGAGGGGCTGCATTATTTTAAGGGGCAGCCTTAGTTTGAGAGGCTGCCTAAGTTTGAGGGTCTGCCTTCGTTTGAGAGTCTGCCATAGTTTGAAGGGCTGCCTTAATTTGAGCGGCTGCCTTAGATTGAGGGGCTGCATTAGTTTGAGCGACTGTCTTAGATTGAGAGGCTGCCTGAGTTTGAGGGTCTGCATTAGTTTGAGCGGCTGTCTCAGTTTGAGGGGCTGCCTTAGTTTGAGCGGCTGCCTGAGTTTGAGGGGCTGCCTTGGTTTGAGGGGCTGCCTTAGTTTGAGGGTTTGGCTGAGTTTGAGGGCCTGACTTTGATTGAGTGGCTGCATTAGTTTGAGAGTCTGCCTTTGATTGAGGGGCTGCATTAGTTTGAGGGGCTGCATTAGATTGAGGGTCTGCATTAGTTTGAGGGGCTGCATTATTTTGAGGGGCTACCTTAGTTTGAGAGGTTGGCTTTGTTTGAGGGGCTGCCTCATATTGAGTGGCTGCATTAGTTTGAGAGACTGCCTTAGTTTGAGGTGATGCCTTCGTTTGAGGGGTTGGCTTAGTTAGAGGGGCTGCCTTAGTTTAAGGGGTTGCATTACTTTGAGGGAGTGCCTTAGTTTGAGAGGCTGCCTTACTTTGAGGGGCTGCCATAGTTTGAGCGGCTGCCTAGGTTTGAGCGGCTGCCTTAGTTTGAGAGTCTGCATTAGTTTGAGCGGCTGCCTTAGTTTGAAGGGCTGCCTTAGTTTGAGAGTCTACCTTAGTTTGAGCGGCTGCCTTAGTTTGAGGGTCTGCCTTCCTTTTAGAGGCTGCATTAGTTTGAGAGTCTGTCTTTGATTGAGTGGCTGCATTAGTTTGAGTTGCTGACTTAGTTTGAGGGGCTGACGTAGTTTGAGGGGCTGCATTTGTTTGATGGGATGCTTTATTTTGAGCGGCTGCCTTAGATGAGGGGCTGCCTCAGATTGAGGGGCTGCATTAGTTTGATCGGCTGCATTAGTTTGAGGGGCTGCCTTTGGTTGAGGCGCTCCCTTAGTTTGTAGGGCTGCCTTACTTTAAGGGGCAGCGTCAGTTTGAGAGTCTGCCTTAGTTTGAGGGGCTGCCTTTGATTGAGTGGCTGCATTAGTTTGAGAGTCTGCCTTTGATTGAGTGGCTGCATTAGTTTGAGGGGCTGCCTTAGATTGAGGGGCTGCATTAGTTTGAGGGGCTGCATTAGTTTGAGGGGGTGCATTAGTTTGAGGGGCTGCCTTTGATTGAGGGGCTGCCTTAGTTTGAGGGGCTGCCTTAGTTTGAGGGGCTGCCTTAGATTGAGCGGCAAACTTACTTTGAGAGTCTGCCTTAGTTTGAGAGTCTGCCTTAGTTTGAGCGGCTGCCTTAGTTTGAGGGGTTGCCTTAGTTTGATAGTCTGCCTTAGTTTGAGCGTCTGCCTTAGTTTCAGCGGCTGCCTTAGTTTCAGCGGCTGCCTTAGTTTGAGAGGCTGCCTGAGTTTGAGGGGCTGCCTTAGTTTGAGCGGCTGCATTAGTTTGAGCGGCTGCCTTTGGTTGAGGCGCTCCCTTAGATTGTAGGGCTGCCTGACTTTCAGGGGCAGCGTCAGTTTGAGAGTCTGCCTTAGTTTGAGGGGCTGCCTCAGTTTGTGGGGTTGGCTTAGTTTGAGGGGTTGCCTTTGATTGAGTGGCTGCATTAGTTTGAGAGTCTGCCTTAGTTGAGGGGCTGCCTTAGATTAAGGGGCTGCATTAGTTTGAGGGGCTGCCTTAGTTTGAGGGGCTGCCTTAGTTTGAGGGGCTGCCTTAGATTGAGCGGCAAACTTAGTTTGAGAGGCTGCCTTAGTTTGAGAGGCTGCCTTAGTTTGAGAGTCTGCCTTAGTTTGAGCGGCTGCCTTAGTTTGAGGGGTTGCCTTAGTTTGACAGGCTGCCTTAGTTTCAGCGGCTGCCTTAGTTTGAGAGGCTGCCTGAGTTTGAGAGGCTGCCTGAGTTTGAGGGGCTGCCTTAGTTTGAGGGGCTGCCTTAGTTTGAGCGGTTGTATTAGTTTGAGCGGCTGCCTTATGTTGAGGCGCTCCCTCAGTTTGTCGGGCTGCCTTACTTTCAGGGGCAGCGTCAGTTTGAGAGTCTGCCTTAGATTGAGGGGCTGCCTTAGTTTGTGGGGTTGGCTTAGTTAGAGGGGCTGCCTTTGATTGAGTGGCTGCATTAGTTTGAGGGGCTGCCTTTGATTGAGGGGCTGCCATTGATTGAGGGGCTGCATTAGTTTGAGGGGCTGCATTAGTTTGAGGGGCTGCATTGGTTTGAGTGGGTACATTAGTTTGAGGGGCTGCCTTAGATTGAGGGGCTGCCTTAGATTGATGGGCTGCCTTAGATTGAGGGGCTGCATTAGTTTGAGGTGCTGCATTAGTTTGAGGTGCTGCATTAGGTTGAGGGGCTGCATTAGGTTGAGGGGCTGCATTAGTTTGAGGGGCTGCCTTAGTTTGAGGGGCAGCCTTAGTTTGAGAGGCTGCCTAAGTTTGAGGGTCTGCCTTTGTTTGAGAGTCTGCCATAGTTTGAGGGGCTGCCTTAATTTGAGCGGCTGCCTTAGATTGAGAGGCTGCCTGAGTTTGAGGGGCTGCTTTAGTTTGAGCGGCTGTCTCAGTTTGAGGGGCTGCCTTGGTTTGAGGGTTTGGCTGAATTTGAGGGCCTGACTTTGATTGAGTGGCTGCATTAGTTTGAGAGTCTGCCTTTGATTGAGGGGCTGCATTAGTTTGAGTGGCTGCCTTAGTTTGAGGGGCTGCCTTAGATTGAGGGGCTGCATTAGTTTGAGGGGCTGCATTAGTTTGAGGGGGTGGGCGGCACAGTGGCGCAGTGGTTAGCACTGCAGCCTCACAGCTTCAGGGACCCGGGTTCGATTCCGGGTACTGCCTGTGTGGAGTTTGCAAGTTCTCCCTGTGTCTGCGTGGGTTTTCTCCGGGTGCTCCGGTTTCCTCCCACAAGCCAAAAGACTTGCAGGTTGATAGGTAAATTGGCCATTATAAATTGTCACTAGTATAGGTAGGTGGTAGGGAAATATAGGGATAGGTGGGGATGTTTGGTAGGAATATGGGATTAGTGTAGGATTAGTATAAGTGGGTGGTTGATGTTCGGCACAGACTCGGTGGGCCGAAGGGCCTGTTTCAGTGCTGTATCTCTAATCTAATCTAATTAGTTTGAGGGGCTGCCTTTGATTGAGCGGCTGCATTAGTTTGAGGGGCTGCATTAGTTTGAGGGGCTGCATTAGTTTGAGTGGGTACATTAGTTTGAGGGGCTGCCTTAGATTGAGGGGCTGCCTTAGACTGAGGGGCTGCCTTACATTTCGAGGCTGCCTTAGTTTGAGGGGCTGCCTTAGTTTGAGGGTCTGCCTTACTTTTCGAGGCTGCCTTAGTTTGAGGGGATGCCTTAATTTGAGCGGCTGCATTAGTTTGAGGGGCTGCCTTTGGTTGAGGCGCTCCCTTAGTTTGAGGGTCTGCCTTACTTTGACAGGCTGCCTTATTTTGAGCTGCTGCGTTAGTTTGAGAGTCTGCCTTTGATTGAGTGGATGCATTAGTTTGAGGGGCTGACTTAGTTTGAGGGGCTGAGGTAGTTTGAGGGGCTGCATTTGTTTGATGGGATGCTTTATTTTGAGCGGCTGCCTTAGTTGAGGGGCTGCCTCAGATTGAGGGGCTGCATTAGTTTGAGGGGCTGCCTTAGTTTGAGCGGCTGCATTAGTTTGAGAGTCTGCCTTTGATTGAGTGGCTGCATTAGTTTGAGGGGCTGACTTAGTTTGAGGGGCTGAGGTAGTTTGAGGGGCTGCATTTGTTTGATGGGATGCTTTATTTTGAGCGGCTGCCTTAGTTGAGGGGCTGCCTCAGATTGAGGGGCTGCATTAGTTTGAGCGGCTGCCTTAGTTTGAGGGGCTGCCTCAGTTTGAGGGGCTGCCTAAGATTGAGCGGCTGACGTAGTTTGAGAGGCTGCCTTACTTTGAGAGTCTGCCTTAGTTTGAGCGGCTGCCTTAGTTTGAGGGGTTGCCTTAGTTTGAGAGTCAGCCTTAGTTTGAGCGGCTGCCTTAGTTTGAGAGGCTGCCTGAGTTTGAGGGGCTGCCTTAGTTTGACAGGCTGCATTAGTTTGAGGGGCTGCCTTTGGTTGAGGCGCTCCCATAGTTTGTAGGGCTGCCTTACTTTAATGGGGCAGCGTCAGTTTGAGAGTCTGCCTTAATTTGAGGGACTGCCTTAGTTTGAGGGGCTGCCTTTGATTGAGTGGCTGCATTAGTTTGAGAGTCTGCCTTTGATTGAGTGGCTGCATTAGTTTGAGGGGCTGCCTTAGATTGAGGGGCTGCATTAGTTTGAGGGGCTGCATTAGTTTGAGGGGGTGCATTAGTTTGAGGGGCTGCCTTTGATTGAGGGGCTGCCTTTGATTGAGGGGCTGCATTAGTTTGAGGGGCTGCATTAGTTTGAGGGGCTGCATTAGTTTGAGTGGGTACATTAGTTTGAGGGGCTGCCTTAGATTGAGGGGCTGCATTGGTTTGAGGGGCTGCATTAGTTTGAGGGGCTGCCTTAGATAGAGTTCTGCATTAGTTTGATGGGTTGGCTTCGTTAGAGAGGCTGCCTTAGTTTGAGGGGCTGCCTTTGGTTGAGGCGCTCCCTTAGTTTGAGGGGCTGCCTTACTTTAAGGGGCTGCATTAGTTTGAGAGTCTGCCTTCGTTTGAGGGGCTGCCTTAGTTTGAGTGGTTGGCTGAGTTTGAGGGGCTGCCTTTGATTGAGTGGCTGCGTTAGTTTGAGAGCTTGCCTTTGATTGAGGGGCTGCATTAGATTGAGGGGCTGCATTAGATTGAGGGTCTGCATTTGTTTGAGGGGCTTCATTACTTTGAGGGGCTGCCTTAGTTTGAGGGGCTGTTTTAGTTTGAGGGGTTGGCTTAGTTTGAGGGGCTGCCTTAGATTGAGTGGCTGCATTAGTTTGAGAGTCTGCCTTAGTTTGAGGGGATTCCTTAGTTTGAGGGGTTGGCTTAGTTAGAGGGGCTGCCTTAGTTTGAGGGGCTGCATTAGTTTGAGAGGTTGCATTAGAATGAGGGGCTGCCTGAGATGGAGGGACTGCATTAGTTTGAGAGTCTGCCTTAGTTTGAGGTGCTGCCTTAGTTTGAGGGGTTGGCTGAGTTTGAGGGGCTGCCTTTGATTGAGTGGCTGCATTAGTTTGAGAGTCTGCCTTTGATTGAGTGGCTGCATTAGTTTGAGGGGCTGCATTAGATTGAGGGGCTGCATTAGTTTGAGCTACTGTCTTAGTTTGAGGGGCTGCCTTAGTTTGAGCGGCTGCCTTAGATTGAGCAGCTGCCTGAGCTTGAGGGGCTGCCTTAGTTTGAGGGGCTGCCTTAGTTTGAGGGGCTGCCTTAGTTTGAGGGGCTGCCTTAGTTTGAAGGGCTGCCTTAGTTTGAGCGGCTGCCTTGGTTTGAGGGGCTGCATTAGTTTGAGGCGCTGTCTCAGATTAAGGGGCTGCCTTAGATTGAGGGGCTGCATTAGTTTGAGAGTCTGCCTTAGTTTGAGGGGTTGGCTTTGTTTGAGGGGCTGCCTTAGATTGAGTGGCGGCATTAGTTTGAGAGTCTGCCTTAGTATGAGGGGATGCCTTATTTTGATGGGTTGGCTTAGTTTGAGGGGCTGCCTTAGTTTGAGGGGCTGCCTTTGGTTGAGGCGCTCCCTTAGTTTGAAGGGCTGCCTTACTTTAAGGGGCTGCATTAGTTTGAGAGTCTGCCTTATTTTGAGGGGCTGCCTTAGTTTGAGTGGTTGGCTGAGTTTGAGGGGCTGCCTTTGATTGAGTGGCTGCATTAGTTTGAGAGCTTGCCTTTGATAGCGTGGCTGCATTATTTTGAGGGGCTGCATTAGATTGATTGTCTGCATTTGTTTGATGGGCTGCATTACTTTGAGGGGCTGCCTTAGTTTGAGGGGCTGTCTTAGTTTGAGGGGTTGGCTTAGTTTGAGGGGCTGCCTTAGATTGAGTGGCTGCATTAGTTTGAGAGTCTGCCTTAGTTTGAGGAGATTCCTTAGTTTGAGGGGTTGGCTTAGTTAGAGGGGCTGCCTTAGTTTGAGGGGCTGCATTAGTTTGAGGGGTTGCATTAGAATGAAGGGCTGCCTTAGATTGAGGGGCTGCATTAGTTTGAGAGTCTGCCTTAGTTTGAGGGGCTGCCTTCGTTTGAGGGGTTGCCTTAGTTTGAGAGTCAGCCTTAGTTTGAGCGGCTGCCTTAGTTTGAGAGGCTGCCTGAGTTTGAGGGGCTGCCTTAGTTTGACAGGCTGCATTAGTTTGAGGGGCTGCCTTTGGTTGAGGCGCTCCCATAGTTTGTAGGGCTGCCTTACTTTAATGGGGCAGCGTCAGTTTGAGAGTCTGCCTTAATTTGAGGGACTGTCTTAGTTTGAGGGGCTGCCTTTGATTGAGTGGCTGCATTAGTTTGAGAGTCTGCCTTTGATTGAGTGGCTGCATTAGTTTGAGGGGCTGCCTTAGATTGAGGGGCTGCATTAGTTTGAGGGGCTGCATTAGTTTGAGGGGCTGCATTAGTTTGAGGGGCTGCCTTTGATTGAGGGGCTGCCTTTGATTGAGGGGCTGCCTTTGATTGAGGGGCTGCATTAGTTTGAGGGGCTGCATTAGTTTGAGTGGGTACATTAGTTTGAGGGGCTGCCTTAGATTGAGGGGCTGCATTGGTTTGAGGGGCTGCATTAGTTTGAGGGGCTGCATTAGTTTGAGGGGCTGCCTTAGATAGAGTTCTGCATTAGTTTGATGGGTTGGCTTCGTTAGAGAGGCTGCCTTAGTTTGAGGGGCTGCCTTTGGTTGAGGCGCTCCCTTAGTTTGAGGGGCTGCCTTACTTTAAGGGGCTGCATTAGTTTGAGAGTCTGCCTTCGTTTGAGGGGCTGCCTTAGTTTGAGTGGTTGGCTGAGTTTGAGGGGCTGCCTTTGATTGAGTGGCTGCATTAGTTTGACAGCTTGCCTTTGATTGAGGGGCTGCATTAGATTGAGGGGCTGCATTAGATTGAGGGTCTGCATTTGTTTGAGGGGCTTCATTACTTTGAGGGGCTGCCTTAGTTTGAGGGGCTGTTTTAGTTTGAGGGGTTGGCTTAGTTTGAGGGGCTGCCTTAGATTGAGTGGCTGCATTAGTTTGAGAGTCTGCCTTAGTTTGAGGGGATTCCTTAGTTTGAGGGGTTGGCTTAGTTAGAGGGGCTGCCTTAGTTTGAGGGGCTGCATTAGTTTGAGAGGTTGCATTAGAATGAGGGGCTGCCTGAGATGGAGGGACTGCATTAGTTTGAGAGTCTGCCTTAGTTTGAGGTGCTGCCTTAGTTTGAGGGGTTGGCTGAGTTTGAGGGGCTGCCTTTGATTGAGTGGCTGCATTAGTTTGAGAGTCTGCCTTTGATTGAGTGGCTGCATTAGTTTGAGGGGCTGCATTAGATTGAGGGGCTGCATTAGTTTGAGCTACTGTCTTAGTTTGAGGGGCTGCCTTAGTTTGAGCGGCTGCCTTAGATTGAGCAGCTGCCTGAGCTTGAGGGGCTGCCTTAGTTTGAGGGGCTGCCTTAGTTTGAGGGGCTGCCTTAGTTTGAAGGGCTGCCTTAGTTTGAGCGGCTGCCTTGGTTTGAGGGGCTGCATTAGTTTGAGGCGCTGTCTCAGATTAAGGGGCTGCCTTAGATTGAGGGGCTGCATTAGTTTGAGAGTCTGCCTTAGTTTGAGGGGTTGGCTTTGTTTGAGGGGCTGCCTTAGATTGAGTGGCGGCATTAGTTTGAGAGTCTGCCTTAGTATGAGGGGATGCCTTATTTTGATGGGTTGGCTTAGTTTGAGGGGCTGCCTTAGTTTGAGGGGCTGCCTTTGGTTGAGGCGCTACCTTAGTTTGAAGGGCTGCCTTACTTTAAGGGGCTGCATTAGTTTGAGAGTCTGCCTTATTTTGAGGGGCTGCCTTAGTTTGAGTGGTTGGCTGAGTTTGAGGGGCTGCCTTTGATTGAGTGGCTGCATTAGTTTGAGAGCTTGCCTTTGATAGCGTGGCTGCATTATTTTGAGGGGCTGCATTAGATTGATTGTCTGCATTTGTTTGATGGGCTGCATTACTTTGAGGGGCTGCCTTAGTTTGAGGGGCTGTCTTAGTTTGAGGGGTTGGCTTAGTTTGAGGGGCTGCCTTAGATTGAGTGGCTGCATTAGTTTGAGAGTCTGCCTTAGTTTGAGGAGATTCCTTAGTTTGAGGGGTTGGCTTAGTTAGAGGGGCTGCCTTAGTTTGAGGGGCTGCATTAGTTTGAGGGGTTGCATTAGAATGAAGGGCTGCCTTAGATTGAGGGGCTGCATTAGTTTGAGAGTCTGCCTTAGTTTGAGGGGCTGCCTTAGTTTGAGGGGTTGGCTGAGTTTGAGGGGCTGCCTTTGATTGAGTGGCTGCATTAGTTTGAGAGTCTGCCTTGGATTGAGTGGCTGCATTAGTTTGAGGGGCTGCATTAGATTAAGAGTCTGCATTAGATTGACGGTCTGCATTATTTTGAGGGGCTGCATTATTTGAGGGGCTGCCTTAGTTTGAGGGGCTACCTTAGTTTGAGGGGTTGGCTTAGTTTGAGGGGCTGCCTTAGATTGAGTGGCTGCATTAGTTTGAGAGTCTGCTTTAGTTTGAAGGGATGCCTTCGTTTGAGGGGTTGGCTTAGTTAGAGGGGCTGCCTTAGTTAGAGGGGCTGCCTTCGTTTGAGGGGCTGCATTAGTTTGAGGGAGTGCCTTAGTTTGAGAGGCTGCCTTACTTTGAGGGGCTGCCTTAGTTTGAGCGGCTGCCTTTGGTTGAGGCGCTCCCTTAGTTTGAGGGGCTGCCTTACTTTAAGGGGCTGCATTAGTTTGAGAGTCTGCCTTAGTTTGAGGGGCTGCCTTAGTTTGAGTGGTTGGCTGAGTTTGAGGGGCTGCCTTTGATTGAGTGGCTGCATTAGTTTGAGAGCTTGCCTTTGATTGAGTGGCTGCATTAGTTTGAGGGGCTGCATTAGATTGAGGGTCTGCATTTGTTTGAGGGGCTGCATTACTTTGAGGGGCTGCCTTAGTTTGAGGGGCTGTTTTAGTTTGAGAGTTTGGCTTAGTTTGAGGGGCTGCCTTAGATTGAGTGGCTGCATTAGTTTGAGAGTCTGCCTTAGTTTGAGGGGATTCCTTAGTTTGAGGGGTTGGCTTAGTTTGAGGGGCTGCCTTAGTTTGAGGGGCTGCATTAGTTTGAGGGGTTGCATTAGAAAGAGGGGCTGCCTTAGATTGAGGGACTGCATTAGTTTGAGAGTCTGCCTTAGTTTGAGGGGCTGCCTTAGTTTGAGGGGTTGGCTGAGTTTGAGGGGCTGCCTTTGATTGAGTGGCTGCATTAGGTTGAGAGTCTGCCTTTGATTGAGTGGCTGCATTAGTTTGAGGGGCTGCATTAGATTGAGGGGCTGCATTAGTTTGAGCTACTGTCTTAGTTTGAGCTACTGTCTTAGTTTGAGGGGCTGCCTTAGTTTGAGCGGCTGCCTTAGATTGAGAGGCTGCCTGAGTTTGAGGGGCTGCTTCAGACTGAGGGGCTGCATTAGTTTGAGCGGCTTCTCAGTTTGAGCGGCTGCCTGAGTTTGAGGGGCTGCCTTAGTTTGAGGGGCTGCCTTAGTTTGAGGGGCTGCCTTAGTTTGAGGGGCTGCCTTAGTTAGAGGGGCTGCCTTAGTTTGAGGGGCTGCCTTAGTTTGAGCGGCTGCCTTGGTTTGAGGGGCTGCATTAGTTTGAGGGGCTGTCTTAGTTTGAGGGGCTGTCTTAGTTTGAGGGGTTGGCTTAGTTTGAGAGGCTGCCTTAGATTGAGTGGCTGCATCAGTTTGAGAGTCTGCCTTAGTTTGAGGAGATACCTTAGTTTGAGGTGTTGGCTTAGTTAGAGGGGCTGCCTTAGTTTGAGGGGCTGCATTAGTTTGAGGGGTTGCATTAGAATGAAGGGCTGCCTTAGATTGAGGGGCTGCATTAGTTTGAGAGTCTGCCTTAGTTTGAGGGGCTGCCTTAGTTTGAGGGGCTGCCTTAGTTTGAGGGGTTGGCTGAATTTGAGGGGCTGCCTTTGATTGAGTGGCTGCATTAGTTTGAGGGGCTGCATTAGTTTGAGGGGCTGCATTAGATTGAGGGTCTGCATTATTTTGAGGGGCTGCATTATTTTGAGGGGCTGCCTTAGTTTGAGGGGCTACCTTAGTTTGAGGGCTTGGCTTAGTTTGAGGGGCTGCCTTAGATAGAGTGGCTGCATTAGTTTGAGAGTCTGCCTTAGTTTGAAGGGATGCCTTCGTTTGAGGGGTTGGCTTAGTTAGAGGGGCTGCCTTTGTTAGAGGGTCTGCCTTAGTTTGAGGGCTTGGCTTAGTTTGAGAGGCTGCCTTACTTTGAGGGGCTGCCTTAGTTTGAGCGGCTGCCTTAATTTCAGAGGCTGCCTTAGTTTGAGCGGCTGCCTTAGTTTGAGCGGCTGCCTTAGTTTGAGAGTCTGCATTATTTTGAGCGGCTGCCTTAGTTTGAGGGTCTGCCTTACTTTTAGAGGCTGCATTAGATTGAGGGGCTGGTTTAATTTGAGCGGCTGCATTAGTTTGAGGGGCTTCCTTTGGTTGAGGCGCTCCCTTAGTTTGAGGGTCTGCCTTACTTTGACAGGCTGCCTTAGTTTGAGCGGCTGCGATAGTTTGAGAGGCTGCCTGGGTTTGAGGGGCTGCCTTAGTTTGAGCGGCTGCATTAGTTTGAGAGTCTGCCTTTGATTGAGTGGCTGCATTAGTTTGAGCGGCTGCCTCAGTTTGAGGGGTTGCCTTAGTTTGTGAGTCCGCCTTAGTTTGAGCGGCTGCCTTAGTTTCAGCTGCTGCCTTAGTTTCAGCGGCTGCCTTAGTTTGAGAGGCTGCCTGAGTTTGAGGGGCTGCCTTAGTTTGAGCGGCTGCATTAGTTTGAGGGGCTGCCTTTGGTTGAGGCGCTCCCTTAGTTTGTCGGGCTGCCTTACTTTAAGGGGCAGCGTCAGTTTGAGAGTCTGCCTTAGTTTGAGGGGCTGCCTTAGTTTGAAGGGCTGCCTTTGATTGAGTGGCTGCATTGGTTTGAGAGTCTGCCTTTCATTGAGTGGCTGCTTTAGTTTGAGGGGCTGCATTAGATTGAGGGGCTGCATTAGTTTGAGGGACTGCATTAGATTGAGGGGCTGCATTAGTTTGAGGGGCTGCATTAGTTTGAGGGGCTGCCTTAGTTTGAGGGGCTGCCTTAGATAGAGTTCTGCATTAGTTTGAGGGGCTGCATTAGTTTAAGGGGCAGCCTTAATTTGAGAGGCTGCCTAAGTTTGAGGGGCTGCCTTCGTTTGAGAGTCTGCCATAGTTTGAGGGGCTGCCTTAATTTGAGCGGCTGCCTTAGTTTGAGGGGCTGCATTAGTTTCAGCGACTGTCTTAGTTTGAGGGGTTGCCTTAGTTTGAGCGGCTGCCTTAGCTTGAGAGGCTGCCTGAGTTTGAGGGGCTGCTTTAGACTGAGGGGCTGCATTAGTTTGAGCGGCTGTCTCAGTTTGCGGGGCTGCCTTAGTTTGAGGGGCTGCCTGAGTTTGAGGGGCTACCTTAGTTTGAGCGGCTGCCTTAGTTTGAGGGGCTGCCTTACTTTGAGCGGCTGCCTTGGTTTGACGGGCTGCATTAGTTTGAGGGGCTGTCTTAGATTAAGGGGCTGCCTTAGATTGAGGAGCTGCATTAGTTTGAGAGTCTGCCTTAGTTTGAGGGGATGCCTGAGTTTGAGGGGTTGGCTTAGTTAGAGGGGCTGCCTTAGTTTGAGGGGCTGCCTTAGTTTGAGTGGTTGGCTGGGTTTGAGGGTCTGGCTTTGATTGAGTGGCTGCATTAGTTTGAGAGCTTGCCTTTGATTGAGTGGCTGCATTAGTTTGAGGGGCTGCATTAGATTGAGGGTCTGCATTTGTTTGAGGGGCTGCATTATTTTGAGGGGCTGCCTTAGTTTGAGGGGCTGCCTTAGATTGAGAGGTTGGCTTAGTTTGAGGGGCTGCCTTAGATTGAGTGGCTGCATTAGTTTGAGAGTATGCCTTAGTTTGAGGGGATTCCTTAGTTTGAGGAGTTGGCTTAGTTAGAGGGGCTGCCTTAGTTTGAGGGGCTGCCTTTGGTTGAGGCGCTCCCTTAGTTTGAGGGGCTGCCTTACTTTAAGGAGCTGCATTAATTTGAGAGTCTGCCTAGTTTGAGGGTCTGGCTTTGATTGAGTGGCTGCATTAGTTTGAGAGCTTGCCTTTGATAGAGTGGCTGCATTAGTTTGAGGGGCTGCCTTTGATTGAGGGGCTGCCTTAGTTTGAGAGGTTGGCTTAGTTTGAGGGGCTGCCTTAGATTGAGTGGCTGCCTTTGGTTGAGGCGCAGCATCAGTTTGAGAGTCTGCCTTTGATTGAGTGGCTGCATTAGTTTGAGGAGCTGCATTAGATTGAGGGTCTGCATTAGTTTGAGGGGCTGCATTATTTTGAAGGGCTGCATCAGTTTGAAGGGCTGCCTTAGTTTGAGTGGTTAGCTTAGTTTGAGGGGCTGCCTTAGATTGAGTGGCTGCATTAGTTTGAGGGGATGCCTTAGTTTGAGGGGATGCCTTAGTTTGAGGGGTTGGCTTAGTTTGAGGGGCTGCCTTAGTTTGAGGGGCTGCATTAGTTTGAGGGGTTGCATTAGAATGAGGGGCTGCCTTAGATTGAGGGGCTGCATTATTTTGAGGGAGTGCCTTAGTTTGAGAGGCTGCCTTACTTTGAGGGGCTGCCTTAGTTTGAGCGGCTGCATAATTTGAGAGGCTGCCTTAGTTTGAGCGGCTGGCTTACTTTGAGCGGCTGCCTCAGTTTGAGAGTGTGCATTAGTTTGAGCGGCTGCCTTAGTTTGAGGGGCTGCCTTAGTTTGAGAGTCTTCCTTAGTTTGAGCGGCTGCCTTAGTTTGAGGGTCTGCCTTACTTTTAGAGGCTTCCTTAGTTTGAGGGGCTGCCTTAATTTGAGCGGCTGCATTAGTTTGAGGGGCTGCCTTTGGTTGAGGCGCTCCCTTAGTTTGAGAGTCTGCCTTAGTTTGAGTGTCTGCCTCAGTTTGAGCGGCTGCCTTAGATTGAGGGTCTGCCTTACTTTTTGAGGCTGCCTTAGTTTGAGGGGCTGCCTTAATTTGAGCGGCTGCATTAGTTTGAGGAGCTGCCTTTGGTTGAGGCGCTCCCTGAGTCTGAGGGTCTGCCTTACTTTGACAGGCTGCCTTACTTTGACAGGCTGCCTTAGTTTGAGCGGCTGCGTTAGTTTGAGAGGCTGCCTGAGTTTGAGGGGCTGCCTTAGTTTGAGCGGCTGCATTGGTTTGAGAGTCTGCCTTTGATTGAGTGGCTGCATTAGTTTGAGGGGCTGACTTAGTTTGAGGGGCTGACTTAGTTTGAGGGGCTGACGTAGTTTGAGGGGCTGCATTTGTTTGATGGGCTGCCTTAGATTGAGGGGCTGCATTAGTTTGAGGGGCTGCCTTAGTTTGAGGGGCTGCCTTAGATTGAGGGGCTGCATTATTTGAGCGGCTGCCTTAGGTGAGCGGCTGCCTTAATTTGAGAGGCTGCCTGAGTTTGAACGGCTGCCTTAGTTTGAGCGGCTGCCTTAGTTTGAGAGTCTGCATTAGTTTGAGCGGCTGCCTTAGTTTGAGGGGCTGCCTTAGTTTGAGAGTCTGCCTTAGTTTGAGCGGCTGCCTTAGTTTGAGGGTCTGCCTTACTTTTAGAGGCTGCCTTAGTTTGAGGGGCTGATTTAATTTGAGCGGCTGCATTAGTTTGAGGGGCTGCCTTTGGTTGAGGCGCTGCATTAGTTTGAGAGTCTGCCTTTGATTGAGTGGCTGCATTAGTTTGAGGGGCTGCATTAGGATGAGGGTCTGCATTAGTTTGAAGGGCTGCATTATTTTGAGGGGCTGCCTCAGTTTGAGGGGCTGCCTTAGTTTGAGGAGTTATCTTAGTTTGAGGGGCTGCCTTAGATTGAGTGGCTGCATTAGTTTGAGAGTCTGCCTTAGTTTGAGGGGATGCCTTAGTTTGATGGGTTGGCTTAGTTAGAGGGGCTGCCTTAGTTTGAGGGGCTGCCTTAGTTTGAGGGGCTGCCTTAGTTTGAGGGGCTGCCTTAGTTTGAGGGGCTGCCTTAGTTTGAGGTGCTGCCTTAGTTTGAGCGGCTGCCTTAGTTTGAGGGTCTGCCTTACTTTTCGAGGCTGCCTTAGTTTGAGGGGCTGCCTTAATTTGAGCGGCTGCATTAGTTTGAGGGGCTGCCTTAGTTTGAGGGGCTGCCTTAGTTTGAGGGGCTGCATTAGTTTGAGGGGTTGCATTAGAATGAGGGGCTGCCTTAGATTGAGGGGCTGCCTTAGATTGAGGGGCTGCCTTAGATTGAGGGGCTGCCTTAGTTTGAGCGGCTGCCTTAATTTGAGAGGCTGCCTTAGTTTGAGCGGCTGGCTTACTTTGAGCGGCTGCCTCAGTTTGAGAGTGTGCATTAGTTTGAGCGGCTGCCTTAGTTTGAGGGGCTGCCTTAGTTTGAGAGTCTTCCTTAGTTTGAGCGGCTGCCTTAGTTTGAGGGTCTGCCTTACTTTTAGAGGCTTCCTTAGTTTGAGGGGCTGCCTCAATTTGAGCGGCTGCATTAGTTTGAGGGGCTGCCTTTGGTTGAGGCGCTCCCTTAGTTTGAGAGTCTGCCTTAATTTGAAAGTCTGCCTTAGTTTGAGCGGCTGCCTTAGCTTGAGGGATTGCCTTACTTTTTGAGGCTGCCTTAGTTTGAGGGGCTGCCTTAATTTGAGCGGCTGCATTAGTTTGAGGGGCTGCCTTTGGTTGAGGCGCTCCCTTAGTTTGAGAGTCTGCCTTAATTTGAAAGTCTGCCTTAGTTTGAGCGGCTGCCTTAGTTTGAAGGATTGCCTTACTTTTTGAGGCTGCCTTAGTTTGAGGGTCTGCCTTACTTTGACAGGCTGCCTTAGTTTGAGCGGCTGCGTTAGTTTGAGAGCCTGCCTGAGTTTGAGGGGCTGCCTTAGTTTGAGCGGCTGCATTAGTTTGAGAGTCTGCCTTTGATTGAGTGGCTGCAATAGTTTGAGGGGCTGACTTAGTTTGAGGGGCTGACGTAGTTTGAGGGGCTGCATTTGTTTGATGGGCTGCCTTAGATTGAGGGGCTGCATTAGTTTGAGGGGCTGCCTTAGTTTGAGGGGCTGCCTTAGTTTGAGGGGCTGCCTTAGATTGAGGGGCTGCAATAGTTTGAGCGGCTGTCTTAGTTTGAGGGGCTGCCTTAGTTTGAGGGTCTGCCTCAGATTGAGCGGCTGACTTTGTTTGAGAGGCTGCCTTAGTTTGAGAGTCTGCCTCAGTTTGAGTGGCTGCCTTAGTTTGAGGGGTTGCCTTAGTTTGAGAGTCTGCCTTAGTTTGAGAGGGTGCCTTAGTTTGAGAGGCTGCCTGAGTTTGAGGGGCTGCCTTAGTTTGAGCGGCTGCATTAGTTTGAGGGGCTGCCTTTGGTTGAGGCGCTCCCTTAGTTTGTAGGGCTGCCTTACTTTAAGGGGCAGCGTCAGTTTGAGAGTCTGCCTTAGTTTGAGGGGCTGCCTTAGTTTGAGGGGTTGTCTTAGTTTGAGGGGCTGCTTTTGATTGAGTGGCTGCATTAGTTTGAGAGTCTGCCTTTGATTAAGTGGCTGCATTAGTTTGAGGGGCTGCCTTAGATTGAGGGGCTGCATTAGTTTGAGGGGCTGCATTAGTTTGAGTGGGTGCATTAGGTTGAGGGGCTGCATTAGGTTGAGGGGCTGCATTATTTTGAGGGGCTGCATTAGTTTGAGGGGCTGCCTTAGATAGAGTTCTGCATTAGTTTGAGGGGCTGCATTAGTTTAAGGGGCAGCCTTAGTTTGAGAGGCTGCCTAAGTTTGAGGGGCTGCCTTCGTTTGAGAGTCTGCCATAGTTTGAGGGGCTGCCTTAATTTGAGGGGCTACATTAGTTTGAGCGACTGTCTTAGTTTGAGGGGCTGCCTTAGTTTGAGCGGCTGCCTTAGATTGAGAGTCTGCCTGAGTTTGAGGGGCTGCTTTAGACTGAGGGGCTGCATTAGTTTGAGCGGCTGTCTCAGTTTGAGGGGCTGCCTTAGTTTGAGCGGCTGCCTGATTTTGAGGGGCTGCCTTAGTTTGAGCGGCTGCCTTAGTTTGAGGGGCTGCCTTAGTTTGAGCGGCTGCCTTGGTTTGAGGGGCTGCATTAGTTTGAGGGGCTGTCTTCGTTTAAGGAGCTGCCTTAGATTGAGGGGCTGCATTAGTTTGAGAGTCTGCCTTAGTTTGAGGGGATGCCTTCGTTTGAGGGGTTGGCTTTGTTTGAGGGGCTCCCTTAGATTGAGTGGCTGCATTAGTTTGAGAGTCTGCCTTAGTTTGATGGGATGCCTTAGTTTGATGGGTTGGCTTAGTTAGAGGGGCTGCCTTAGTTTGAGGGGCTGCATTAGTTTGAGGGGCTGCCTTAGATTGAGGGGCACAATTAGTTTGAGGGGGTGCATTAGATTGAAGGGCTGCATTAGTTTGAGGGGGTGCATTAGTTTGAGGGGCTGCCTTAGATAGAGTTCTGCATTAGTTTGAGGGGCTGCATTAGTTTAAGGGGCAGCCTTAGTTTGAGAGGCTGCCTTAGTTTCAGCGGCTGCCTTAGTTTGAGAGGCTGCCTGAGTTTGAGGGGCTGCCTTAGTTTGAGCGGCTGCATTAGTTTGAGGGGCTGCCTTTGGTTGAGGCGCTCCCTTAGTTTGTAGGGCTGCCTTACTTTAAGGGGCAGCGTCAGTTTGAGAGTCTGCCTTAGTTTGAGGGGCTGCCTTAGTTTGAGGGGTTGGCTTAGTTTGAGGGGCTGCTTTTGATTGAGTGTCTGCATTAGTTTGAGAGTCTGCCTTTGATTGAGTGGCTGCATTAGTTTGAGGGGCTGCCTTAGATTGAGGGGCTGCATTAGTTTGAGTGGGTGCATTAGTTTGAGTGGGTGCCTTAGTTTGAGGGGCTGCCTTAGTTTGAGGGGTTGGCTTAGTTTGAGGGGCTGCTTTTGATTGAGTGGCTGCATTAGTTTGAGAGTCTGCCTTTGATTGAGTGGCTGCATTAGTTTGCGGGGCTGCATTAGTTTGAGGGGCTGCCTTAGATAGAGTTCTGCATTAGTTTGAGGGGCTGCATTAATTTAAGGGGCAGTCTTAGTTTGAGAGGCTGCCTAAGTTTGAGGGGCTGCCTTCGTTTGAGAGGCTGCATTAGTTTGAGCGATTGTCTTAGTTTGAGGGGCTGCCTTAGTTTGAGCGGCTGCCTTAGATTGAGAGGCAGCCTGAGTTTGAGGGGCTGCTTTAGACTGAGGGGCTGCATTAGTTTGACCGGCTGTCTCAGTTTGAGGGGCTGCCTTAGTTTGTGCGGCTGCCTGAGTTTGAGGGGCTGCCTTAGTTTGAGCGGCTACCTTAGTTTGAGGGGCTGCCTTCGTTTGAGCGGCTGCCTTGGTTTGAGGGGCTGCATTAGTTTGAGGGGCTGTCTTCGTTTAAGGGGCTGCCTTAGATTGAGAGGCTGCATTAGTTTGAGAGTCTGCCTTAGTTTGAGGGGATGCCTTAGTTTGAGGGGTTGGCTTTGTTTGAGGGGCTGCCTTAGATTTAGTGGCTGCATTAGTTTGAGAGTCTGCCTTAGTTTGATGGGATGCCTTAGTTTGATGGGTTGGCTTAGTTAAAGGGGCTGCCTTAGTTTGAGGGGCTGCCTTGGTTTGAGGGGCTGCCTTGGTTTGAGGGGCTGCATTAGTTTGAGGGGCTGTCTTCGTTTAAGGGGCTGCCTTAGATTGAGAGGCTGCCTTAGATTGAGAGGCTGCATTAGTTTGAGAGTCTGCCTTAGTTTGAGGGGATGCCTTAGTTTGAGGGGTTGGCTTTGTTTGAGGGGCTGCCTTAGATTTAGTGGCTGCATTAGTTTGAGAGTCTGCCTTAGTTTGATGGGATGCCTTAGTTTGATGGGTTGGCTTAGTTAAAGGGGCTGCCTTAGTTTGAGGGGCTGCATTAGTTTGAGGGGCTGCCTTAGATTGAGGGGCACAATTAGTTTGAGGGGGTGCCTTAGATTGAAGGGCTGCATTAGTTTGAGGGGGTGCCTTAGTTTGAGGGGCTGCCTTAGTTTGAGGGGATGGCTTAGTTTGACAGTCTGCCTTATTTTGACAGGCTGCCTTAGTTTGACAGGCTGCCTTTGTTTGACAAGCTGCATTAGTTTGAGGGGCTGCCTTAATTTGAGCGGCTGCATTAGTTTGAGGGGCTGACTTTGGTTGAGGCGCTCCCTTAGTTTGAGCGGCTGCATTAGTTTGAGGAGTAGGCTTAGTTTGAGGGGCTGCCTTTGATTGAGTGGCTGCATTAGTTTGAGAGTCTGCCTTTGATTGAGTGGCTGCATTAGTTTGAGGGGCTGACTTAGTTTGAGGGGCTGACTTAGTTTGAGGGGCTGCATTTGTTTGAGGGGCTGCCTTAGATTGAGGGGCTGCCTTAGATTGAGGGGCTGCATTAGTTTGAGGGGCTGCCTTAGTTTGAGAGGCTTCCTTAGATTGAGGGGCTGCATTAGTTTGAGAGGCTGCCTTAGTTTGAGAGTCTGCCTTAGTTTGAGCGGCTGCCTTAGTTTGAGGTTCTGCCTTTGTTTGAGAGTCTGCTTTAGTTTGAGCGGCTGCCTGAGTTTGAGAGGCTGCCTATGTTTGAGGGGCTGCCTTAGTTGGAGCAGCTACATTAGTTTGAGTGGCTGCCTTTGGTTGAGGCTCTCCCTTAGTTTGAGGGTCTGCTTTACTTTGAGAGGCTGCCGTGGTTTGACAGTCTGCCTGAGTTTGAGAGGCTGCATTAGTTTAAGGGGCAGCCTTAGTTTGAGAGGCTGCCTTAGTTTCAGCGGCTGCCTTAGTTTGAGAGGCTGCCTGAGTTTGAGGGGCTGCCTTAGTTTGAGCGGCTGCATTAGTTTGAGGGGCTGCCTTTGGTTGAGGCGCTCCCTTAGTTTGTAGGGCTGCCTTACTTTAAGGGGCAGCGTCCGTTTGAGAGTCTGCCTTAGTTTGAGGGGCTGCCTTAGTTTGAGGGGTTGGCTTAGTTTGAGGGGCTGCTTTTGATTGAGTGGCTGCATTAGTTTGAGAGTCTGCCTTTGATTGAGTGGCTGCATTAGTTTGAGGGGCTGCCTTAGATTGAGGGGCTGCATTAGTTTGAGTGGGTGCATTAGTTTGAGTGGGTGCATTAGTTTGAGTGGGTGCCTTAGTTTGAGGGGCTGCCTTAGTTTGAGGGGTTGGCTTAGTTTGAGGGGCTGCTTTTGATTGAGTGGCTGCATTAGTTTGAGAGTCTGCATTTCATTGAGTGGCTGCATTAGTTTGCGGGGCTGCATTAGTTTGAGGGGCTGCATTAGATAGAGTTCTGCATTAGTTTGAGGGGCTGCATTAATTTAAGGGGCAGCCTTAGTTTGAGAGGCTGCCTAAGTTTGAGGGGCTGCCTTCGTTTGAGAGTCTGCCATAATTTGAGGGGCTGCCTTAATTTGAGCGGCTGCCTTAGTTTGAGGGGCTGCATTAGTTTGAGCGATTGTCTTAGTTTGAGGGGCTGCCTTAGTTTGAGCGGCTGCCTTAGATTGAGAGGCAGCCTGAGTTTGAGGGGCTGCTTTAGACTGAGGGGCTGCATTAGTTTGACCGGCTGTCTCAGTTTGAGGGGATGCCTTAGTTTGTGCGGCTGCCTGAGTTTGAGGGGCTGCCTTAGTTTGAGGGGCTGCCTTAGTTTGAGCGGCTGCCTTAGTTTGAGGGGCTGCCTTCGTTTGAGCGGCTGCCTTAGTTTGAGGGGCTGTCTTCGTTTAAGGGGCTGCCTTAGATTGAGAGGCTGCATTAGTTTGAGAGTCTGCCTTAGTTTGAGGGGATGCCTTAGTTTGAGGGGTTGGCTTTGTTTGAGGGGCTGCCTTAGATTTAGTGGCTGCATTAGTTTGAGAGTCTGCCTTAGTTTGATGGGATGCCTTAGTTTGATGGGTTGGCTTAGTTAAAGGGGCTGCCTTAGTTTGAGGGGCTGCATTAGTTTGAGGGGCTGCCTTAGATTGAGGGGCACAATTAGTTTGAGGGGGTGCCTTAGATTGAAGGGCTGCATTACTTTGAGGGGGTGCCTTAGTTTGAGAGGCTGCCTTAGTTTGAGGGGCTGCCTTAGTTTGAGGGGATGGCTTAGTTTGACAGTCTGCCTTATTTTGACAGGCTGCCTTAGTTTGACAGGCTGCCTTAGTTTGAGGGGCTGCCTTAATTTGAGCGGCTGCATTAGTTTGAGGGGCTGACTTTGGTTGAGGCGCTCCCTTAGTTTGAGCGGCTGCATTACTTTGAGGAGTAGGCTTAGTTTGAGGGGCTGCCTTTGATTGAGTGGCTGCATTAGTTTGAGAGTCTGCCTTTGATTGAGTGGCTGCATCAGTTTGAGGGGCTGACTTAGTTTGAGGGGCTGCATTTGTTTGAGGGGCTGCCTTAGATTGAGGGGCTGCATTAGTTTGAGGGGCTGCCTTAGTTTGAGAGGCTTCCTTAGATTGAGGGGCTGCATTAGTTTGAGAGGCTGCCTTAGTTTGAGAGTCTGCCTTAGTTTGAGCGGCTGCCTTAGTTTGAGGTTCTGCCTTTGTTTGAGAGTCTGCTTTAGTTTGAGCGGCTGCCTTAGTTTGAGAGGCTGCCTATGTTTGAGGGGCTGCCTTAGTTGGAGCAGCTACATTAGTTTGAGTGGCTGCCTTTGGTTGAGGCGCTCCCTTAGTTTGAGGGTCTGCTTTACTTTGAGAGGCTGCCGTGGTTTGACAGTCTGCCTGAGTTTGAGGGGCTGCCTTAGTTTGAGCGTCTGCATTAGTTTGAGGGGTAGGCTTAGTTTGAGGGGCTGCCTTTGATTGAGTGGCTGCATTAGTTTGAGAGTCTGCCTTTGATTGAGTGGTTGCATCAGTTTGAGGGGCTGACGTAGTTTGAGGGGCTGCATTAGTTTGATGGGCTTCTTTAGTTTGAGCGGCTGCCTTTGTTGAGGGACTGCCTTAGATTGAGGGCCGGATTAATTTGAGGGGGTGCCTTAGTTTGAGAGGCTGCCTTAGTTTGAGTGGCTGCCTTAGTTTGAGTGGCTGCCTTAGTTTGAGTGGCTGCCTTAGTTTGAGGGGATGGCTTAGTTTGACAGTCTGCCTTATTTTGACAGGCTGCCTTATTTTGACAGGCTGCCTTAGTTTGACAGGCTGCCTTAGTTTGACAGGCTGCATTAGTTTGAGGGGCTGCCTTAATTTGAGCGGCTGCATTAGTTTGAGGGGCTGACTTTGGTTGAGGCGCTCCCTTAGTTTGAGCGGCTGCATTAGTTTGAGGAGTAGGCTTAGTTTGAGGGGCTGCCTTTGATTGAGTGGCTGCATTAGTTTGAGAGTCTGCCTTTGATTGAGTGGCTGCATTAGTTTGAGGGGCTGACTTAGTTTGAGGGGCTGACTTAGTTTGAGGGGCTGCATTTGTTTGAGGGGCTGCCTTAGATTGAGGGGCTGCATTAGTTTGAGGGGCTGCCTTAGTTTGAGAGGCTTCCTTAGATTGAGGGGCTGCATTAGTTTGAGAGGCTGCCTTAGTTTGAGAGTCTGCCTTAGTTTGAGCGGCTGCCTTAGTTTGAGGTTCTGCCTTTGTTTGAGAGTCTGCTTTAGTTTGAGCGGCTGCCTTAGTTTGAGAGGCTGCCTATGTTTGAGGGGCTGCCTTAGTTGGAGCAGCTACATTAGTTTGAGTGGCTGCCTTTGGTTGAGGCGCTCCCTTAGTTTGAGGGTCTGCTTTACTTTGTGAGGCTGCCGTGGTTTGACAGTCTGCCTTAGTTTGAGCGGCTGCATTAGTTTGAGGGGCTGCCTTTGGTTGAGGCGCTCCCTTAGTTTGTGGGGCAGCTTTACTTTTAGGGGCAGCATTAGTTTGAGAGTCTGCCTTAGTTTGATGGGCTGCCTTAGTTTGAGGGGTTCGCTTATTTGAGGGGCTGCATTTGATTGAGTGGCTGCATTAGTTTGAGAGTCTGCCTTTGATTGTGTGGCTGCATTATTTTGAGGGGCTGCCTTAGATTGAGGGGCTGCATTAGTTTGAGGGACTGCATTAGTTTGAGGTGCTGCCATAGTTTGAGGGGCTGCCTAAGTTTGAGGGGCTGCTTTAGTTTGAGAGTCTGCCACAGTTTGAGGGGCTGCCTTAATTTGAGCGGCTGCCTTAGTTTGAGAGGCTGCATTAGTTTGAGCGGCTGTCATAGTTTGAGGGGCTGCCTTAGTTTGAGCGGCTGCCTTAATTTGAGAGGCTGCCTGAGTTTGAGGGGCTGCCTTCGACTGAGGGGCTGCATTAGTTTGAGCGGCTGTCACAGTTTGAGGGCCTGCCTGAGTTTGAGCGGCTGCCTAAGTTTGAGGGGCTGCCTTAGTTTGAGCGAATGCCTTAGTTTGAGCGGCTGCCATAGTTTGAGGGGCTGCCTTAGATTGAGCGGCTGCCTTGGTTTGAGGGGCTGCATTAGTTTGAGGGGCTGCCTTAGTTTAAGGGGCTGCCTTGGATTGAGGGGCTGCATTTGTTTGAGGGGCTGCAGTACTTTGAGGGGCTGCCTTAGTTAGAGGTGCTACCTTAGTTTGAGTGTTTGGCTTAGTTTGAGGGGCTGCCTTTGATTGAGTGGCTGCATTAGTTTGAGAGTCTGCCTTCGTTTGCGGGGATGCCTTAATTTGAGGTGTTGGCTTAGTTAGAGGGGCTGCCTTTGATTGAGTGGCTGCATTAGTTTGAGGTGCTGGCTTAGTTTAAGGGGCTGCCTTCGTTTGAGGGGCTGCATTTATTTGAGGGGCTGCCTTGGAATGAGGGGCTGCCATAGATTGAGGGGCTGCATTCGTTTGAGGGGGTGCCTTAGATTGAGGGTCTGCATTAGTTTGAGGGGGTGCCTTAGTTTGAGAGTCCGCCTTAGTTTCAGGGGCTGCCTTAGTTTGAGCGGCTGCCTTAGTTTGAGTGTCTGCATTAGTTTGAGTGGCTGCCTTAATTTGAGTGGCTGCCTTAGTTTGAGGGGCTGCCTTAGTTTGAGCGGCTGCATTAGTTTGATGGGCTGCCTTTGGTTGAGAGGCTGCCTGAGTTTGAGGGGCTGCTTTAATTTGAGCGGCTGCATTAGTTTGAGGGGCTGCCTTTGGTTGAGGCGCTCCCTTAGTTTGAGGGTCGGCCTTACTATGAGAGGCTGCCTTAGTTTGACAGGCTGCCTTAGTTTGAGGGGCTGCCTTAGTTTGAGAGGCTGCCTGAGTTTGAGGTCTGCCTTAGTTTCAGCGATGCATTAGTTTGAGGGGTAGGCTTAGTTTTAGGGGCTGCCTTACTTTAAGGGGCTGCGCAGGATCCAAGTGACAAAGACAAACACTTACACCAAATAACACAGACATACACTGACATCAAGTAACACATACATACACTGACACCAAGAATCAAAGACACAAACTTACACCAAGTAACACAGACATACACTGACACCAAGTATCAAAGACATACACTGACACAAAGTAACAAGGACATACACTTACACCAAGTAACAAATACATACGCTGATACCCAGTAACACAGACACACACTTACACCAAGTAACAAAGACAGACACTGATACCCAGTAACAGAGACAAACACTTACACCAAGTCACAAAGACATACACTGACGCCCAGTAACAAAGACATACACTGACACCCAGTAACAAAGTCACACACTGACACCTAGTAACAAAGCCATCCACTGACACAAATTAACAAAGACAGACACTGATACCCAGTAACAAAGACACACACTTACACCAAGTAACAAATACATACACTGACACCAAGTAACAAAGACATACACTTACACCAAGTAACAAAGACATACACTGACACCAAGTAACAAAGACATACACTGATACCCAGTAACAAAGACACACACTTACACGAAGTAACAAAGACATGCACTGATACCCGGTAACACAGACACACACTTACACCACGTATCACAGACATACACAGACACCGACTAACAAAGACATACACTGATACCCAGTAACACAGACAAAAACTTACACCAAGTAACAAAGACATACACTGACACCCAGTAACAAAGACACACACTGACACCAAGTAACAAAGACATCCACTGACACAAATTAACAAAGACATGCACTGATACCCAGTAACAAAGACACACACTTGCACCAAGTAACAAATACATACACTGACATCAAGTAACAAAGACAAACTCTTACACCAAGTAACAAAGACATACACAGACACAAAGTAACGAAGACATACACTGATACCCAGTAGCACAGACACACACTTACACCAAGTCACAAAGACATACACTGATACCCAGTAACACAGACACACACTTACACGAAGTAACAAAGAGATACACTGATACCCGGTAACACAGACACACACTTACACCAAGTATCACAGACATACACTGACACCAACTAACAAAGACATACACTGATACCCAGTAACAAAGACACACACTTACACGAAGTAACAAAGAGATACACTGATACCCGGTAACACAGACACACACTTACACCAAGTATCACAGAAATACACAGACACCAACTAACAAAGACATACACTGATACCCAGTAACACAGACAAACACTTACACCAAGTAACAAAGACATACACCGACACCAAGTAACAAATACATACACTTACACCAAATAACACAGACATACACTGACACCAAGTAACAAAGATAGACACTTACACCAACTAACAAAGACACACACTTACACCAAGTTACACAGACATACACTGACACCAAGTAACAAAGACATGCACTTACACCAAGTAAGAAAGACACACACTTACGCCAAGTAACACAGACCTACACTGACACCAAGTAACAAAGACATACACTGATACCCAGCAACACAGACACACTCTTACACCAAGTAACAAAGACAGACACTGATACCCAGTAACAAAGACATGCACTGACACCCAGTCACAAAGACACACACTGACACCAAGTAACAAAGACATGCACTGACACCAAGTAAAAAATACATACACTGACACCCAGTAACAAAGACATGCACTGACACCCAGTAACAAAGACTCACACTGACACCAAGTAACAAAGACATACACTGATACCCAGTAACACAGACACACACTTACACCAAGTAACAAAGACATACACTGACATCAATTAACAAAGACATACACTGATACCCAGTAACACAGACACACACTTACACCAAGTAACAAAGACATACAATGACACCAAGTAACAAACACATAAACCTGCACCAAGTAAGAAAGACATACACTGACACCAAGTAACAAATACATACACTGATACCCAGTAACACAGGCACACACTTACACCATTTAACAAAGACATACACTGATACCCAGTCACACAGACACACACTTACACCAAGTAACACAGACACACAGAGACACCAAGTAACAAAGACATACACTGACACCAAGTAACAAAGACATACACTTACACCACGTAAGAAAGACATACATTGACACCAAGTAACAAATACATACACTGATACCCAGTAAAACAGACACACACTTACACCAGGTAACAAAGACAAACACTGATACCCAGTTACACAGACACACACTTACACCAAGTAACACAGACACACACAGACACCAAGTAACAAAGTCATACACTGACACCATGTAACAAAGACACTAACTTACACCAAGTAACACAGACATACACTGACAACAAGTATCAAAGACATACACTGACACCAAGTAACAAGGACAGACACTGATACCCAGTAACACAGACACACACTTACACCAAGTAACAAAGACAGACACTGATACCCAGTAACAGAGACACACACTTACACCAAGTCACAAAGACATACACTGAGACACAGTAACAAAGACACACACTGACACCAAGTAACAAAGACATCCACTGACACAAATTAACAAAGACATGCACTGATACCCAGAAACAAAGACACACACTTACTCCAAGTAACAAATACATACACTGACACCAAGTAAAAATACATACACTTACACCAAGTAACAAAGACATACACTGATACCCAGTAACAAAGACACACACTTACACGAAGTAACAAAGACATACACTGATACCCGGTTACACAGACACACACTTACACCAAGTATCACAGACATACACAGACACCAACTAACAAAGACATACAGTGATACCCAGTAACACAGACAAACCCTTACACCAAGTAACAAAGACATACACCGACACCAAGTAACAAATACATACACTTACACCAAATAACACAGACATACACTGACACCAAGTAACAAAGATAGACACTTACACCAACTAACAAAGACACACACTTACACCAAGTTACACAGACATACACTGACACCAAGTAACAAAGACATGCACTTACACCAAGTAAGAAAGACACACACTTACACCAAGTAACACAGACCTACACTGACACCAAGTAACAAAGACATACACTGATACCCAGCAACACAGACACACTCTTACACCAAGTAACAAAGACAGACACTGATACCCAGTAACAAAGACATGCACTGACACCCAGTAACAAAGACACACACTGACACCAAGTAACAAAGACATACACTTACACCAAGTAAAAAATACATACACTGACACCCAGTAACAAAGACATGCACTGACACCCAGTAACAAAGACACACACTTACACCAAGTAACAAAGACAAACACTGACACCAATTAACAAAGACATACACTGATAACCAATAACACAGACACACACTTACACTAAGTAACACAGACATACACTGACACCAAGTGTCAAAGACATACACTGACACCAAGTAACAAAGACATACACTGATACACAGTAACAGAGACACACACTTACACCAAGTCACAAAGACATACACTGACACCAAGTAACAAAGACATACACTTACACCAAGTAACAAAGACATACACTGACACCAAGTAACAAAGACATACGTTTACACCAAGTAACAAAGACATACACTGACAACAAGTAACAAAGACATACACTGATACCCAGCAGCACAGACACACACTTACACCAAGTAACAAATACATACATTGACACCAAGTAACAAAGACATACACTGATACCCAGTAACACAGACACACACTTACACCAAGTAACAAAGACAGACAATGACACCAAGTAACAAATACATAAACCTGCACCAAGTAAGAAAGACATACACTGACACCAAGTAACAAATACATACACTGATACCCAGTAACACAGGCACACACTTACACCATTTAACAAAGACATACACTGATACCCAGTCACACAGACACACACTTACACCAAGTAACACAGACACACAGAGACACCAAGTAACAAAGACATACACTGACACCAAGTAACAAAGACATACACTTACACCACGTAAGAAAGACATACATTGACACCAAGTAACAAATACATACACTGATACCCAGTAACACAGACACACACTTACACCAGGTAACAAAGACAAACACTGATACCCAGTTACACAGACACACACTTACACCAAGTAACACAGACACACACAGACACCAAGTAACAAAGTCATACACTGACACCATGTAACAAAGACACTAACTTACACCAAGTAACACAGACATACACTGACAACAAGTATCAAAGACATACACTGACACCAAGTAACAAGGACAGACACTGATACCCAGTAACACAGACACACACTTACACCAAGTAACAAAGACAGACACTGATACCCAGTAACAGAGACACACACTTACACCAAGTCACAAAGACATACACTGAGACACAGTAACAAAGACACACACTGACACCAAGTAACAAAGACATCCACTGACACAAATTAACAAAGACATGCACTGATACCCAGAAACAAAGACACACACTTACTCCAAGTAACAAATACATACACTGACACCAAGTAAAAAATACATACACTTACACCAAGTAACAAAGACATACACTGATACCCAGTAACAAAGACACACACTTACACGAAGTAACAAAGACATACACTGATACCCGGTTACACAGACACACACTTACACCAAGTATCACAGACATACACAGACACCAACTAACAAAGACATACAGTGATACCCAGTAACACAGACAAACCCTTACACCAAGTAACAAAGACATACACCGACACCAAGTAACAAATACATACACTTACACCAAATAACACAGACATACACTGACACCAAGTAACAAAGATAGACACTTACACCAACTAACAAAGACACACACTTACACCAAGTTACACAGACATACACTGACACCAAGTAACAAAGACATGCACTTACACCAAGTAAGAAAGACACACACTTACACCAAGTAACACAGACCTACACTGACACCAAGTAACAAAGACATACACTGATACCCAGCAACACAGACACACTCTTACACCAAGTAACAAAGACAGACACTGATACCCAGTAACAAAGACATGCACTGACACCCAGTAACAAAGACACACACTGACACCAAGTAACAAAGACATACACTTACACCAAGTAAAAAATACATACACTGACACCCAGTAACAAAGACATGCACTGACACCCAGTAACAAAGACACACACTTACACCAAGTAACAAAGACAAACACTGACACCAATTAACAAAGACATACACTGATAACCAATAACACAGACACACACTTACACTAAGTAACACAGACATACACTGACACCAAGTGTCAAAGACATACACTGACACCAAGTAACAAAGACATACACTGATACACAGTAACAGAGACACACACTTACACCAAGTCACAAAGACATACACTGACACCAAGTAACAAAGACATACACTTACACCAAGTAACAAAGACATACACTGACACCAAGTAACAAAGACATACGTTTACACCAAGTAACAAAGACATACACTGACAACAAGTAACAAAGACATACACTGATACCCAGCAGCACAGACACACACTTACACCAAGTAACAAATACATACATTGACACCAAGTAACAAAGACATACACTGATACCCAGTAACACAGACACACACTTACACCAAGTAACAAAGACAGACAATGACACCAAGTAACAAATACATACACTGATACCCTGTTACACAGACACACACTTACACCAAGTAACAGAGACATACACTGACACCAAGTAATAAAGGCATACACTTACACCAAGTAACAAAGACATGCACGGACACCAAGTAACAAAGACGTACACTTACACCAAGTAACAAAGACAAACACTGATACCCAGTAACACAGACACACACTTACACCAAGTAACAAAGACATACACTGACACCAATTAACAAAGACATACACTGATACCAAGTAACACAGACACACACATACACCAAGTAACAAAGACATACACTGATACCCAGCCACACAGACACACACTTACACCAAGTAACAAAGACATTCACTGATCCCCAGGAACACAGACACACACTTACACCAAGTAACAAAGACATACACTGACACCAAGTAACAAAGACACACACTGACACCAAGTAACAAAGACATACGCAGACACCTAGTAACGAAGACATACACTGATACCCAGTAACACAGACACACACTTACACCAAGTAACAAAGACATACACTGACACCAAGTAACAAAGACATACACTGATACCCAGTAACACAGACACACACTTACACCAAGTAACAAAGACATACACCGACACCAAGTAACAAATACATATACTGACATCAATTAACAAAGACATACACTGATACCCAGCCACACAGACACACACTTACACCAAGTAACAAAGACATTCACTGATCCCCAGGAACACAGACACACACTTACACCAAGTAACAAAGACATACACTGACACCAAGTAACAAAGACACACACTGACACCAAGTAACAAAGACATACGCAGACACCTAGTAACGAAGACATACACTGATACCCAGTAACACAGACACACACTTACACCAAGTAACAAAGACATACACTGACACCAAGTAACAAAGACATACACTGATACCCAGTAACACAGACACACACTTACACCAAGTAACAAAGACATACACCGACACCAAGTAACAAATACATACACTGACATCAATTAACAAAGACATACACTGATACCCAGTAACACAGACAAACACTTACACCAAGTAACAAAGACATACAATGACACCAAGTAACAAAGACAAAAACTTGCACCAAGTAAGAAAGACATACACTGACACCAAGTAACAAATACATACACTGATACCCAGTAACACAGACACACACTTACACCATTTATCAAAGACATACACTGATACCCAGTCACACAGACACACACTTACACCAAGTAACACAGACACACACAGACACCAAGTAACAAAGACATACACTGACACCAAGTAACAAAGACATACTCTTACACCAAGTAAGAAAGACATACATTGACACCAAGTAACAAATACATACACTGATACCCAGTAACACAGACACACACTTACACCAGGTAACAAAGACAAACACTGATACCCAGTTACACAGACAAACACTTACACCAAGTAACACAGACACACACAGACACCAAGTAACAAAGTCATACACTGACACCATGTAACAAAGACACTAACTTACACCAAGTAACACAGACATACACTGACAACAAGTATCAAAGACATACACTGACACCAAGTAACAAGGACATACACTGAAACCCAGTTACACAGGCACACACTTACACCAAGTAACAAAGACAGACACTGATACCCAGTAACAGAGACACACACTTACACCAAGTCACAAAGACATACACTGACACACAGTAACAAAGACACACACTGACACCAAGTAACAAAGACATCCACTGACACAAATTAACAAAGACATGCACTGATACCCAGAAACAAAGACACACACTTACACCAAGTAACAAATACATACACTGACACCAAGTAAAAAAGACATACACTTACACCAAGTAACAAAGACATACACTGATACCCAGTAACAAAGACACACACTTACACCAAGTAACAAAGACATACACTGATACCCGGTTACACAGACACACACTTACACCAAGTATCACAGACATACACAGACACCAACTAACAAAGACATACACTGATACCCAGTAACACAGACAAACCCTTACACCAAGTAATAAAGACATGCACCGACACCAAGTAACAAATACATACACTTACTCCAAATAACACAGACATACACTGACACCAAGTAACAAAGATAGACACTTACACCAACTAACAAAGACACACACTTACACCAAGTTACACAGACATACACTGACACCAAGTAACAAAGACATGCACTTACACCAAGTAAGAAAGACACACACTTACACCAAGTAACACAGACCTACACTGACACCAAGTAACAAAGACATGCACTGATACCCAGCAACACAGACACACTCTTACACCAAGTAACAAAGACAGACACTGATACCCAGTAACAAAGACATGCACTTACACCCAGTAACAAAGACACACACTGATACCAAGTAACAAAGACATACACTTACACCAAGTAAAATATACATACACTGACACCCAGTAACAAAGACATGCACTGACACGCAGTAACAAAGAAACACACTTACACCAAGTAACAAAGACATACACTGATAACCAGTAACACAGACACACGCTTACACTAAGTAACAAAGAAATACACTGACACCAAGTAACAAAGACATACACTTTCACCATGTAAGAAAGACAGACACTGACACCCAGTAACAATGACACACAATGACACCAAGTAACAAAGGCACACACTGACACCAAGTAACAAAGACATACACTGATAACCTTTAACACAGACATACACTTACACCAAGTAACAAAGACATACACTTAACCAAGTAACAAAGACACAAAATTACACCAAGTGACACAGACATAGACTGACACCAAGTAACAAAGACACACACTTACACCAAGTAACAAAGACATACACTGACACCAAGTAACAAAGACATACACTTACACCAAGTAACACAGACATACACTGACACCAAGTAACAAATACATACACTGACACCAAGTAACAAAGACACAAACTTACACCAAGTAACACAGACATACACTGACACCAAGTGTCAAAGACACACACTGACACCAATTAACAAAGACATACACTTACACCAAGTAACAAAGACATACACTGATACACAGTAACAGAGACACACACTTACACCAAGTCACAAAGACATACACTGACACCAAGTAACAAAGACATACACTTCCACCAAGTAACAAAGACATACACTGACACCAAGTGACAAAGACATACGCTTACACCAAGTAACAAAGACATACACTGACAACAAGTAACAAAGACATACACTGATACCCAGCAACACAGACACACACTTACACCAAGTAACAAATACATACATTGACACCAAGTAACAAAGACATACACTGACACCCAGGAACACAGACACACACGGACACCAAGTATCAAAGACATACATTGACACCAAGTAACAAAGACATACACTTAAACCAAGTAACAAACACATACACTTACACCAAGTAACAAAGACACACACTTACACCAAGTAACAAAGACATACACTGACACCAAGTAACGAAGACATTACACTGATACCCAGTAACACAGACACACACTTACACCAAGTAACAAAGACATACACTGATACCCAGTAACACAAACACACACTTACACCAAGTATCGCAGACATACAAAGACATCAAGTAACAAAGACATTCTCTGATACCCAGTAACACAGACATACACTTACACCAAGTAACAAAGACACACAATTACACCAAGTGAGACAGACATACACTGACACCAAGTAACAAAGACATACACTTACACCAAGTAACAAAGACACACACTTACACCAAGTAACAAAGACATACACTGACACCAAGTAACAAAGACATACACTTACACCAAGTAACACAGACATACACTGACACCAAGTAACAAATACACACACTGACACCAAGTAACAAAGACACAAACTTACACCAAGTAACACAGACATACACTGACACCAAGTGTCAAAGACATACACTGACACCAAGTAACAAATACATACACTGACACCAAGTAAAAAAGACACACACTTACACCAAGTAACAAAGACATACACTGATACCCGGTTACACAGACACACACTTACACCAAGTATCACAGACATACACAGACACCAACTAACAAAGACATACACTGATACCCAGTAACACAGACAAACCCTTACACCAAGTAATAAAGACATACACCGACACCAAGTAACAAATACATACACTTACTCCAAATAACACAGACATACACTGACACCAAGTAACAAAGATAGACACTTACACCAACTAACAAAGACACACACTTACACCAAGTTACACAGACATACACTGACACCAAGTAACAAAGACATGCACTTACACCAAGTAAGAAAGACACACACTTACACCAAGTAACACAGACCTACACTGACACCAAGTAACAAAGACATGCACTGATACCCAGCAACACAGACACACTCTTACACCAAGTAACAAAGACAGACACTGATACCCAGTAACAAAGACATGCACTTACACCCAGTAACAAAGACACACACTGATACCAAGTAACAAAGACATACACTTACACCAAGTAAAATATACATACACTGACACCCAGTAACAAAGACATGCACTGACACGCAGTAACAAAGAAACACACTTACACCAAGTAACAAAGACATACACTGATAACCAGTAACACAGACACACGCTTACACTAAGTAACAAAGAAATACACTGACACCAAGTAACAAAGACATACACTTTCACCATGTAAGAAAGACAGACACTGACACCCAGTAACAATGACACACAATGACACCAAGTAACAAAGGCACACACTGACACCAAGTAACAAAGACATACACTGATAACCTTTAACACAGACATACACTTACACCAAGTAACAAAGACATACACTTAACCAAGTAACAAAGACACACAATTACACCAAGTGACACAGACATAGACTGACACCAAGTAACAAAGACACACACTTACACCAAGTAACAAAGACATACACTGACACCAAGTAACAAAGACATACACTTACACAAAGTAACACAGACATACACTGACACCAAGTAACAAATACATACACTGACACCAAGTAACAAAGACACAAACTTACACCAAGTAACACAGACATACACTGACACCAAGTGTCAAAGACACACACTGACACCAAGTAACAAAGACATACACTTACACCAAGTAACAAAGACATACACTGATACACAGTAACAGAGACACACACTTACACCAAGTCACAAAGACATACACTGACACCAAGTAACAAAGACATACACTTCCACCAAGTAACAAAGACATACACTGACACCAAGTGACAAAGACATACGCTTACACCAAGTAACAAAGACATACACTGACAACAAGTAACAAAGACATACACTGATACCCAGCAACACAGACACACACTTACACCAAGTAACAAATACATACATTGACACCAAGTAACAAAGACATACACTGACACCCAGGAACACAGACACACACGGACACCAAGTATCAAAGACATACATTGACACCAAGTAACAAAGACATACACTTAAACCAAGTAACAAACACATACACTTACACCAAGTAACAAAGACACACACTTACACCAAGTAACAAAGACATACACTGACACCAAGTAACGAAGACATTACACTGATACCCAGTAACACAGACACACACTTACACCAAGTAACAAAGACATACACTGATACCCAGTAACACAAACACACACTTACACCAAGTATCGCAGACATACAAAGACATCAAGTAACAAAGACATTCTCTGATACCCAGTAACACAGACATACACTTACACCAAGTAACAAAGACACACAATTACACCAAGTGAGACAGACATACACTGACACCAAGTAACAAAGACATACACTTACACCAAGTAACAAAGACACACACTTACACCAAGTAACAAAGACATACACTGACACCAAGTAACAAAGACATACACTTACACCAAGTAACACAGACATACACTGACACCAAGTAACAAATACACACACTTACAGCAAGTAACAAAGACATACACTTACACCAAGTAACACAGACATACACTTACACCAAGTAACAAAGACATACAATTACACCAAGTAACAAAGACACACACTTACACCAAGTAACACAGATATACACTGGCACCAAGTAACAAAGACATACGATTACACCAAGTAACAAAGACACACACTTACACCAAGTAACAAAGACATTCGCTGACACCAAGTCACGAAGACACACACTGACACCCAGTAACAAAGACATACACTGACATCAAGTCACAAAGACATACACTGATACCCAGTAGCACAGACGCACACTTACACCAAGTAACACAGACATACACTGACACCAATAACAAAGACATACACTGATACCCAGTAACACAGACACACACTTACACCAAGTAACAAAGACATACACTGACACCCAGTAACAAAGACATACACTGACACCAAGTAACACAGACATACACTGATACCCAGTAACACAGACACACACTTACACCAAGTAACAAATACATTCCCTGACACCAAGTCACGAAGACACACACTGACACCCAGTAACACAGACACACACGGATACCAAGTAACAAAGACATACACTGATACCCAGTAACACAGACCCACACTTACACCAAGTAACAAAGACATACACTGACACCCAGTAACAAAGACATACACTGACACCCAGTAGCACAGACACACACTTACACCAAGTAAGACAGACATACACTGACACCAAGTAACAAAGACATACACTGATACCCAGTAACACAGACACACACTTACACCAAGTAACAAAGACATACACTGACACCCAGTAACAAAGACATACACTGACACCCAGTAACACAGACACACACGGATACCAAGTAACAAAGACATACACTGATACCCAGTAACACAGACACACACTTACACCAAGTAACAAAGACATACACTGACACCCAGTAACAAAGACATACACTGACACCCAGTAACACAGACACACACGGATACCAAGTAACAAAGACACACAATTACACCAAGTAACACAGACACACACTGACACCCAGTAACACAGACACACACTTACACCAAGTAACACAGACATACACTGACACCAAGTAACAAAGACATACACTGATACCCAGTAACACACACACACACACTTACACCAAGTAACACAGACATACACTGACACCAAGTAACAAAGACATACACTGATACCCAGGAACACAGACACACACTTACACCAAGTAACACAGACACACACTTACACCAAGTAACAAAGACATACACTGACACCAAGTAACACAGACATACACTGACACCAAGTAACAAAGACATGCAATGACACCAAGTAACAAAGACACACACTTACACCAAGTAACAAAGACATTCACTGATCCCCAGGAACACAGACACACAGTTACACCAAGTAACAAAGACATACACTGACACCAAGTAACAAAGACACACACTGACACCAAGTAACAAAGACATACGCAGACACCTAGTAACGAAGACATACACTGATACCCAGTAACACAGACACACACTTACACCAAGTAACAAATACTTACACTGACACCAAGTAACAAAGACACAAATTTAAACCAAGTAACACAGACATACACTGACACCAAGTATCAAAGACATACACTGACACCAAGTAACAAAGACATACACTTACACCAAGTAACAAAGACACACACTTACACCAAGTAACAAAGACATGCACTGACACCAAGTAACAAAGGCATAAACTGACACCCAGTAACAAAGACATACACTGACACCCAGTAACACAGACACACACGGACACCAAGTATCAAAGACATACATTGACACCAAGTAACAAAGACATACACTTAAACCAAGTAACAAACACATACACTTACACCAAGTAACAAAGACACACACTTACACCAAGTAACAAAGACATACACTGACACCAAGTAACGAAGACATACACTGATACCCAGTAACACAGACACACACTTACACCAAGTAACAAAGACATACACTGATACCCAGTAACACAGTCACACACTTACACCAAGTATCGCAGACATACAAAGACATCAAGTAACAAAGACATTCACTGATACCCAGTAACACAGACATACACTTACACCAAGTAACAAAGACACACAATTACACCAAGTGAGACAGACATACACTGACACCAAGTAACAAAGACATACACTTACACCAAGTAACAAAGACACACACTTACACCAAGTAACAAAGACATACACTGACACCAAGTAACAAAGACATACACTTACACCAAGTAACACAGACATACACTGACACCAAGTAACAAATACACACACTTACACCAAGTAACAAAGACATACACTTACACCAAGTAAGACAGACATACACTGACACCAAGTAACAAAGACATACACTTACACCAAGTAACACAGATATACACTGACACCCAGTAACAAAGACATACAATTACACCAAGTAACAAAGACATACACTGATACCCAGTAACACAGACACACACTTACACCAAGTAACAAAGACAGACAATGACACCAAGTAACAAAGACATACACTGCTACCCAGTAACACAGACACACACTTACACCAAGTAACAGAGACATACACTGACACCAAGTAATAAAGGCATACACTTACACCAAGTAACAAAGACATGCACGGACACCAAGTAACAAAGACGTACACTTACACCAAGTAACAAATACATACACTGATACCCAGTAACACAGACACACACTTACACCATTTAACAAAGACATACACTGATACCCAGTCACACAGACACACACTTACACCAAGTAACACAGACACACACAGACACCAAGTAACAAAGACATACACTGACACCAAGTAACAAAGACATACTCTTACACCAAGTAAGAAAGACATACATTGACACCAAGTAACAAATACATACACTGATACCCAGTAACACAGACACACACTTACACCAGGTAACAAAGACAAACACTGATACCCAGTTACACAGACACACACTTACACCAAGTAACACAGACACACACAGACACCAAGTAACAAAGTCATACACTGACACCATGTAACAAAGACTCTAACTTACACCAAGTAACACAGACATACACTGACAACAAGTATCAAAGACATACACTGACACCAAGTAACAAGGACATACACTGAAACCCAGTTACACAGACACACACTTACACCAAGTAACAAAGACAGACACTGATACCCAGTAACAGAGACACACACTTACACCAAGTCACAAAGACATACACTGACACACAGTAACAAAGACACACACTGACACCAAGTAACAAAGACATCCACTGACACAAATTAACAAAGACATGCACTGATACCCAGAATCAAAGACACACACTTACACCAAGTAACAAATACATACACTGACACCAAGTAAAAAAGACATACACTTACACCAAGTAACAAAGACATACACTGACACCCAGTAACAAAGACACACACTTACACCAAGTAACAAAGACATACACTGATACCCGGTTACACAGACACACACTTACACCAAGTATCACAGACATACACAGACACCAACTAACAAAGACATACACTGATACCCAGTAACACAGACAAACCCTTACACCAAGTAATAAAGACATACACCGACACCAAGTAACAAATACATACACTTACTCCAAATAACACAGACATACACTGACACCAAGTAACAAAGATAGACACTTACACCAACTAACAAAGACACACACTTACACCAAGTTACACAGACATACACTGACACCAAGTAACAAAGGCATGCACTTACACCAAGTAAGAAAGACACACACTTACACCAAGTAACACAGACCTACACTGACACCAAGTAACAAAGACATACACTGATACCCAGCAACTCAGACACACTCTTACACCAAGTAACAAAGACAGACACTGATACCCAGTAACAAAGACATGCACTTACACCCAGTAACAAAGACACACACTGATACCAAGTAACAAAGACATACACTTACACCAAGTAAAATATACATACACTGACACCCAGTAACAAAGACATGCACTGAAACGCAGTAACAAAGAAACACACTTACACCAAGAAACAAAGACATACACTGATAACCAGTAACACAGACACACACTTACACTAAGTAACAAAGAAATACACTGACACCAAGTAACAAAGACATACACTTTCACCATGTAAGAAAGACAGACACTGACACCCAGTAACAATGACACACAATGACACCAAGTAACAAAGGCACACACTGACACCAAGTAACAAAGACATACACTGATAACCTTTAACACAGACATACACTTACACCAAGTAACAAAGACATACACTTAACCAAGTAACAAAGACACACAATTACACCAAGTGACACAGACATACACTGACACCAAGTAACAAAGACACACACTTACACCAAGTAACAAAGACATACACTGACACCAAGTAACACAGACATACACTTACACCAAGTAACACAGACATACACTGACACCAAGTAACTAATACATACACTGACACCAAGTAACAAAGACACAAACTTACACCAAGTAACACAGACATACACTGACACCAAGTGTCAAAGACACGCACTGACACCAAGTAACAAAGACATACACTTACACCAAGTAACAAAGACATACACTGATACACAGTAACAGAGACACACACTTACACCAAGTCACAAAGACATACACTGACACCAAGTAACAAAGACATACACTTCCACCAAGTAACAAAGACATACACTGACACCAAGTAACAAAGACATACGCTTACACCAAGTAACAAAGACATACACTGACAACAAGTAACAAAGACATACACTGATACCCAGCAACACAGACACACACTTACACCAAGTAACAAATACATACATTGACACCAAGTAACAAAGACATACACTGACACCCAGTAACACAGACACACACGGACACCAAGTATCAAAGACATACATTGACACCAAGTAACAAAGACATACACTTAAACCAAGTAACAAACACATACACTTACACCAAGTAACAAAGACACACACTTACACCAAGTAACAAAGACATACACTGACACCAAGTAACGAAGACATTACACTGATACCCAGTAACACAGACACACACTTACACCAAGTAACAAAGACACACAATTACACCAAGTGAGACAGACATACACTGACACCAAGTAACAAAGACATACACTTACACCAAGTAACAAAGACACACACTTACACCAAGTAACAAAGACATACACTGACACCAAGTAACAAAGACATACACTTACACCAAGTAACACAGACATACACTGACACCAAGTAACAAATACACACACTGACAGCAAGTAACAAAGACATTCACTTACACCAAGTAACACAGACATACACTGACACCAAGAAACAAAGACATACAATTACACCAAGTAACAAAGACACACACTTACACCAAGTAACACAGATATACACTGGCACCAAGTAACAAAGACATACAATTACACCAAGTAACAAAGACACACACTTACACCAAGTAACAAAGACATTCGCTGACACCAAGTCACGAAGACACACACTGACACCCAGTAACAAAGACATACACTGACATCAAGTCACAAAGACATACACTGATACCCAGTAGCACAGACGCACACTTACACCAAGTAACACAGACATACACTGACACCAATAACAAAGACATACACTGATACCCAGTAACACAGACACACACTTACATCAAGTAACAAAGACATACACTGACACCCAGTAACAAAGACATACACTGACACCAAGTAACACAGACAGACACTGATACCCAGTAACACAGACACACACTTACACCAAGTAACAAATACATTCCCTGACACCAAGTCACGAAGACACACACTGACACCCAGTAACAAAGACATACACTGACACCATGTCACAAAGACATACACTGATACTCGGTAGCACAGACACACACTTACACCAAGTAACACAGACATACACTGACACCAAGTAACAAAGACATACACTGATACCCAGTAACACAGACACACACTTACACCAAGTAACAAAGACATACACTGACACCCAGTCACAAAGACATACACTGACACCCAGTAACACAGACACACACGGATACCAAGTAACAAAGACATACACTGATACCCAGTAACACAGACCCACACTTACACCAAGTAACAAAGACATACACTGACACCCAGTAACAAAGACATACACTGACACCCAGTAACACAGACACACACGGATACCAAGTAACAAAGACACGCAATTACACCAAGTAACACAGACACACACTGACACCCAGTAGCACAGACACACACTTACACCAAGTAACACAGACATACACTGACACCAAGTAACAAAGACATACACTGATACCCAGTAACACAGACACACACTTACACCAAGTAACAAAGACATACACTGACACCCAGTAACAAAGACATACACTGACACCCAGTAACACAGACACACACGGATACCAAGTAACAAAGACATACACTGATACCCAGTAACACAGACACACACTTACACCAAGTAACAAAGACATACACTGACACCCAGTAACAAAGACATACACTGACACCCAGTAACACAGACACACACGGATACCAAGTAACAAAGACACACAATTACACCAAGTAACACAGACACACACTGACACCCAGTAACACAGACACACACTTACACCAAGTAACACAGACATACACTGACACCAAGTAACAAAGACATACACTGATACCCAGTAACACACACACACACACTTACACCAAGTAACACAGACATACACTGACACCAAGTAACAAAGACATACACTGATACCCAGGAACACAGACACACACTTAGACCAAGTAACACAGACACACACTTACACCAAGTAACAAAGACATACACTGACACCAAGTAACACAGACATACACTGACACCAAGTAACAAAGACATACAATGACACCAAGTAACAAAGACACACATTACACCAAGTAACACAGATATACACTGACACCAAGTAACAAAGACATGCACTGACACCCAGTAACACAGACACACATTGACACCAAGTAACAAAGACACACACTTACACCAAGTAACACAGACACACACTGACACCCAGTAACACAGACACACACATACACCAAGTAACACAGACATACATTGACACCAAGTAACAAAGACATACACTGATACCCAGTAACACAGACACACACTTACACCATGTAACACAGACATACACTGACACCAAGTAACAAAGACATACAATGATACCCAGGAACACAGACACACACTTACACCAAGTAACACAGACACACACTTACACCAAGTAACACAGACATACACTGACACCAAGTAACAAAGACATACAATTACACCAAGTAACAAAGACACACACTTACACCAAGTAACAAAGACAGACACTGATACCCAGTTACACAGACACACACTTACACCAATTAACAAAGACATACACTGGCACCCAGTAACACAAACAAACACACACTGACACCCAGTAACACAGAGAAACACTAATAAACAGTGACAAAGACATACACTGAAAGCAAGTAACGCAGACACACTCTGACACCCAGTAACAAAGACATACAATGATACCAAGTCGCAAAGACATACACTGATACCCTGGAACACAGACACACACTGACACCAAGTAACAAAGACATACACTGACACCAAGTAACAAAGACATACACTTACACCATGTAACACAGACATACACTGACACCAAGTAACAAATACATACACTGACACCAAGTAACAAAGACACAAACTTACACCAAGTAACACAGACATACACTGACACCAAGTGTCAAAGACATACACTGACACCAAGTAACAGAGACATACACTTACACCAAGTAACAATGACATACACTGATACACAGTAACAGAGACACACACTTACACCAAGTCACAAAGACATACACTGACACCAAGTAACAAAGACATACACTTACACCAAGTAACAAAGACATACACTGACACCAAGTAACAAAGACATACGCTTACACCAAGTAACAAAGACATACACTGACAACAAGTAACAAAAACATACACTGATACCCAGCAGCACAGACACACACTTACACCAAGTAACAAATACATACATTGACACCAAGTAACAAAGACATACACTGATACCCAGTAACACAGACACACACTTACACCAAGTAACATGGACAGACAATGACACCAAGTAACAAAGACATACACTGCTACCCAGTAACACAGACACACACTTACACCAAGTAACAGAGACATACACTGACACCAAGTAATAAAGGCATACACTTACACCAAGTAACAAAGACATGCACGGACACCAAGTAACAAAGACGTACACTTACACCAAGTAACAAAGACATACACTGATACCCAGTAACACAGACACACACTTACACCAAGTAACAAAGACATACACTGACACCAATTAACAAAGACATACACTGATACCCAGTAACACAGACACACACATACACCAAGTAACAAAGACATACACTGATACCCAGCCACACAGACACACACTTACACCAAGTAACAAAGACATTCACTGATCCCCAGGAACACAGACACACACTTACACCAAGTAACAAAGACATACACTGACACCAAGTAACAAAGACACACACTGACACCAAGTAACAAAGACATACGCAGACACCTAGTAACGAAGACATACACTGATACCCAGTAACACAGACACACACTTACACCAAGTAACAAATACATACACTGACACCAAGTAACAAAGACACAAATTTAAACCAAGTAACACAGACATACACTGACACCAAGTATCAAAGACATACACTGACACCAAGTAACAAAGACATACACTTACACCAAGTAACAAAGACACACACTTACACCAAGTAACAAAGACATGCACTGACACCAAGTAACAAAGGCATAAACTGACACCCAGTAACAAAGACATACACTGACACCCAGTAACACAGACACACACGGACACCAAGTATCAAAGACATACATTGACACCAAGTAACAAAGACATACACTTAAACCAAGTAACAAACACATACACTTACACCAAGTAACAAAGACACACACTTACACCAAGTAACAAAGACATACACTGACACAAAGTAACGAAGACATACACTGATACCCAGTAATACAGACATACAATTACACCAAGTAACAAAGACATACACTGATACCCAGTAACACAGTCACACACTTACACCAAGTATCGCAGACATACAAAGACATCAAGTAACAAAGACATTCACTGATACCCAGTAACACAGACATACACTTACACCAAGTAACAAAGACACACAATTACACCAAGTGAGACAGAGATACACTGACACCAAGTAACAAAGACATACACTTACACCAAGTAACAAAGACACACACTTACACCAAGTAACAAAGACATACACTGACACCAAGTAACAAAGACATACACTTACACCAAGTAACACAGACATACACTGACACCAAGTAACAAATACACACACTTACACCAAGTAACAAAGACATACACTGACACCAAGTAAGACAGACATACACTGACACCAAGTAACAAAGACATACAATTACACCAAGTAACAAAGACACACACTTACACCAAGTAACACAGATATACACTGGCACCAAGTAACAAAGACATACAATTACACCAAGTAACAAAGACACACACTTACACCAAGTAACAAAGACATTCGCTGACACCAAGTCACGAAGACACACACTGACACCCAGTAACAAAGACATACACTGAAACCAAGTAACAAAGACATACACTGATACCCAGTAACACAGACACACACTTACACCAAGTAACAAAGACAGACAATGACACCAAGTAACAAAGACATACACTGCTACCCAGTAACACAGACACACACTTACACCAAGTAACAGAGACATACACTGACACCAAGTAATAAAGGCATACACTTACACCAAGTAACAAAGATATGCACGGACACCAAGTAACAAAGACGTACACTTATACCAAGTAACAAAGACATACACTGATACCCAGTAACACAGGCACACACTTACACCAAGTAACAAAGACATACACTGACACCAATTAACAAAGACATACACTGATACCCAGTAACACAGACACATACTTAAACCAAGTAACAAAGACATACACTGATACCCAGCCACACAGACACACACTTACACCAAGTAACAAAGACATTCTCTGATCCCCAGGAACACAGACACACACTTACACCAAGTAACAAAGACATACACTGACACCAAGTAACAAAGACACACACTGACACCAAGTAACAAAGACATACGCAGACACCTAGTAACGAAGACATACACTGATACCCAGTAACACAGACACACACTTACACCAAGTAACAAATACATACACTGACACCAAGTAACAAAGACACAAATTTAAACCAAGTAACACAGACATACACTGACACCAAGTATCAAAGACATACACTGACACCAAGTAACAAAGACATACACTTACACCAAGTAACAAAGACACACACTTACACCAAGTAACAAAGACATGCACTGACACCCAGTACCAAAGACATACACTGACACCCAGTAACACAGACACACACGGACACCAAGTATCAAAGACATACATTGACACCAAGTAACAAAGACATACACTTAAACCAAGTAACAAACACATACACTTACACCAAGTAACAAAGAGACACACTTACACCAAGTAACAAAGAAATACACTGACACCAAGTAACGAAGACATACACTGATACCCAGTAACACAGACACACACTTACACCAAGTAACAAAGACATACACTGATACCCAGTAACACAGACACACACTTACACCAAGTATCGCAGACATACAAAGACATCAAGTAACAAAGGCATTCACTGATACCCAGTAACACAGACATACACTTACACCAAGTAACAAAGACACACAATTACACCAAGTGAGACAGACATACACTGACACCAAGTAACAAAGACATACACTTACACCAAGTAACAAAGACACACACTTACACCAAGTAACAAAGACATACACTGACACCAAGTAACAAAGACATACACTTACACCAAGTAACACAGACATACACTGACACCAAGTAACAAATACACACATTTACACCAAGTAACAAAGACATACACTTACACCAAGTAACACAGACATACACTGACACCAAGTAACAAAGACATACAATTACACCAAGTAACAAAGACACACACTTACACCAAGTAACACAGATATACACTGGCACCAAGTAACAAAGACATACAATTACACCAAGTAACAAAGACACACACTTACACCAAGTAACAAAGACATTCGCTGACACCAAGTCACGAAGACACACACTGACACCCAGTAACAAAGACATACACTGACACCAAGTCACAAAGACATACACTGATACCTAGTAGCACAGACACACACTTACACCAAGTAACACAGACATACACTGACACCAATAACAAAGACATACACTGATACCCTGTAACACAGACACACACTTACACCAAGTAACAAAGACATACACTGACACCCAGTAACAAAGACATACACTGACACCAAGTAACAAAGACATACACTGATACCCAGTAACACAGACACACACTTACACCAAGTAACAAAGACATTCCCTGACACCAAGTCACGAAGACACACACTGACACCCAGTAACAAAGACATACACTGACACCAAGTCACAAAGACATACACTGATACCCAGTTGCACAGACACACACTTACACCAAGTAACACAGACATACACTGACACCAAGTAACAAAGACATACACTGATACCCAGTAACACAGACACACACTTACACCAAGTAACAAAGACATACACTGATACCCAGTAACACAGACACACACTTACACCAAGTAACAAAGACATGCACTGACACCCAGTAACAAAGACATACACTGACACCCAGTAACACAGACACACACGGATACCAAGTAACAAAGACATACACTGATACCCAGTAACACAGACCCACACTTACACCAAGTAACAAAGACATACACTGACACCCAGTAACAAAGACATACACTGACACCCAGTAACACAGACACACACGGATACCGAGTAACAAAGACACACAATTACACCAAGTAACACAGACACAGACTGACACCCAGTAGCACAGTCACACACTTACACCAAGTAACACAGACATACACTGACACCAAGTAACAAAGACATACACTGATACCCAGTAACACAGACACACACTTACACCAAGTAACAAAGACATACACTGACACCCAGTAACAAAGACATACACTGACACCCAGTAACACAGACACACACGGATACCAAGTAACAAAGACATACACTGATACCCAGTAGCACAGACACACACTTACACCAAGAAACACAGACATACACTGACACCAAGTAACACAGACATACACTGACACCAAGTAACAAAGACATACAATTACACCAAGTAACAAAGACACACACTTACACCAAGTAACACAGATATACACCGGCACCAAGTAACAAAGACATACAATTACACCAAGTAACAAAGACACACACTTACACCAAGTAACAAAGACATTCGCTGACACCAAGTCACGAAGACACACACTGACACCCAGTAACAAAGACATACACTGACACCAAGTCACAAAGACATACACTGATACCCAGTAGCACAGACACACACTTACACCAAGTAACACAGACATACACTGACACCAATAACAAAGACATACACTGATACCCAGTAACACAGACACACAATTACACCAAGTAACAAAGACATACACTGACACCCAGTAACAAAGACATACACTGACACCAAGTAACAAAGACATACACTGATACCCAGTAACACAGACACACACTTACACCAAGTAACAAAGACATTCCCTGACACCAAGTCACGAAGACACACACTGACACCCAGTAACAAAGACATACACTGACACCAAGTCACAAAGACATACACTGATACCCAGTTGCACAGACACACACTTACACCAAGTAACACAGACATACACTGACACCAAGTAACAAAGACATACACTGATACCCAGTAACACAGACACACACTTACACCAAGTAACAAAGACATACACTGACACCCAGTAACAAAGACATACACTGACACCCAGTAACACAGACACACACGGATACCAAGTAACAAAGACATACACTGATACCCAGTAACACAGACCCACACTTACACCAAGAAACAAAGACATACACTGACACCCAGTAACAAAGACATACACTGACACCCAGTAACACAGACACACACGGATACCGAGTAACAAAGACACACAATTACACCAAGTAACACAGACACACACTGACACCCAGTAGCACAGACACACACTTACACCAAGTAACACAGACATACACTGACACCAAGTAACAAAGACATACACTGATACCCAGTAACACAGACACACACTTACACCAAGTAACAAAGACATACACTGACACCCAGTAACAAAGACATACACTGACACCCAGTAACACAGACACACACGGATACCAAGTAACAAAGACATACACTGATACCCAGTAGCACAGACACACACTTACACCAAGTAACACAGACATACACTGACACCAAGTAACAAAGACATACACTCATACCCAGTAACACAGACACACACTTACACCAAGTAACAAAGACATACACTGACACCCAGTAACAAAGACATACACTGACACCCAGTAACACAGACACACACTGATACCAAGTCACAAAGACATACACTGATACCCTGGAACACAGACACACACTGACACCAAGTAACAAAGACATACACTGACACCCAGTAACAAAGACATACACTGACACCCAGTAACACAGACACACACGGATACCAAGTAACAAAGACACACAATTACACCAAGTAACACAGACACCCAGTAACACAGACACACACTTACACCAAGTAACACAGACATACACTGACACCAAGTAACAAAGACATACACTGATACCCAGTAACACACACACACACTTACACCAAGTAACACAGACATACACTGACACCAAGTAACATAGACATACACTGATACCCAGGAACACAGACACACACTTACACCAAGTAACACAGACACACACTTACACCAAGTAATAAAGACATACACTGACACCAAGTAACACAGACATACACTGACACCAAGTAACAAAGACATACAATGACACCAAGTAACAAAGACACACATTACACCAAGTAACACAGATATACACTGACACCAAGTACCAAAGACATGCACTGACACCCAGTAACACAGACACACATTGACACCAAGTAACAAAGACACACACTTACACCAAGTAACACAGACACACAGTGACACCCAGTAACACAGACACACTCTTACACCAAGTAACACAGACATACATTGACACCAAGTAACAAAGACATACACTGATACCCAGTAACACAGACACACACTTACACCATGTAACACAGACATACACTGACACCAAGTAACAAAGACATACAATGATACCCAGGAACACAGACACACACTTACACCAAGTAACACAGACACACACTTACACCAAGTAACACAGACATACATTGACACCAAGTAACAAAGACATACAATTACACCAAGTAACAAAGACACACACTTACACCAAGTAACAAAGACAGACACTGATACCCAGTAACAAAGACACACACTTACACCAATTAACAAAGACATACACTGACACCCAGTAACACAAACAAACACACACTGACACCCAGTAACACAGAGAAACACTAATAAACAGTGACAAAGACATACACTGAAAGCAAGTAACGCAGACACACTCTGACACCCAGTAACAAAGACATACACTGATACCAAGTCACAAAGACATACACTGATACCCTGGAACACAGACACACACTGACACCAAGTAACAAAGACATACACTGACACCAAGTAACAAAGACATACACTTACACCAAGATTAAAGACACACACTTACACCCAGTAACACAGACATACACTGAAACCAAGTAACAAAGACATACACTGACACCAAGTAACAAAGACATACACTTACACCAAGTAACAATGACAGACAATTACACCAAGTAACAAAGACATACTCTTACACCAAGTATTTTGACATACACTGACACCAAGAAACAAAGACATACACTGATACCCAGTAACACAGACACTCACTTACACCAAGTAACAAAGACATACACTGACACCAAGTCACAAAGACACACACTGACACCCAGTAACAAAGACATACACTGACACCAGTCACAAAGACATACACTGATACCCAGTAACACGGTCACACACTTACACCAAGTAACAAAGACAGACACTGATACCCTGTAACACAGACACACACTTACACCAAGTAACAAAGACATACACTGACACCCAGTAACAAAGACATACACTGACACCCAGTAACACAGACACACACGGACACCAAGTAACAAAGACAAACACTTACAACAAGTAACACCGACACACACTGACACCCAGTAACACAGACACACACTTGCACCAATTAACACAGACATACACTGACACCAAGTTACAAAGACATACACTGATACCCAGTAACACAGACACACACTTACACCAAGTAACACAGACATACACTGACACCAAGTACCAAAGACATACACTGATACCCAGGAACACAGACACACACTTACACCAAGTAACACAGACACACACTTACACCAAGTAACAAAGACATACACTTACACCAAGTAACACAGACACACACTGACACCAAGTAACAAAGACATACACTGACACCAAGTAACAAAGACATACACTTACAACAAGTATTTTGACATACACTGACACCAAGTAACAAACACATACACTGATACCCAGTAACACAGACACACACTGACACCCAGTAACAAAGACATACACTGACACCAAGTCACAAAGACATACACTGATACCCAGTAACAAAGACATACACTGACACCAAGTCACAAAGACACACACTGACACCCAGTAACAGAGACATACAATGATACCAAGTCACAAAGACATACACTGATACCAAGTCACAAAGACATACACTGACACCAAGTATTTTGACATACACTGACACCACGTAACAAAGACATACACTGATACCCAGTAACACAGACACACATTACACCAAGTAACAAAGAAATACACTGACAAAAAGTCACAAAGTCACACACTGACACCCAGTAACAAAGTCATACACTGACACCTAGTCACAAAGACATACACTGATACCCAGTAACACAGACACACACTTAAACCAAGTAACACAGACATACACTGACACCAAGTAACAAAGACATGCACTGATACCCAGTAACACAGACACACACTTACACCAAGTAACAAAGACAGACACTGCTACCCAGTAACACAGACACACACTTACACCAAGTAACAAAAACATACTCTGACATCCAGTAACAAAGACATACACTGACACCCAGTAACACAGACACACACGGACACCAAGTAACAAAGACACACACTTGCACCAAGTAACACAGATGCACAATGACACCCAGTAACACAAACAAACACACACTGACACAAAGTAACAAAGACATACACTGACACCAAGTCACAAAGACACACACTGACACCCAGTAACAAAGACATACACTGACACCAAGTCACAAAGACATACACTGATACCCAGTAACACAGACACACACTTACACCAAGTAACACAGACATACACTGACACCAAGTAACAAAGACATACACTGACACCAAGTAATAAAGACACACACTTACACCAAGTAACACAGACATACACAGACACCAAGTCACAAAGACACACACTGACACCCAGTAACAAAGACATACACTGACACCAAGTCACAAAGACATACACTGATACCCAGTAACACAGACACACACTTACACCAAGTAACACAGACATACACTGACACCAAGTAACAAAGACATACACTGATACCCAGTAACGCAGACACACACTTACACCAAGTAACAAAGAAAGACACTGATACCCAGTAACACAGACACACACTTGCACCAAGTAACAAAGACATACACTGACTCCCAGTAACACAGAGAAATAATGATACACAGTAACAAAGACGGACACTGACACGAAGAAACACAGACACACACTGACACCCAGTAACAAAGACATACACTGATACCAAGTCACAAAGACATACACTGATACCCAGTAACACAGACACACACTTACACCAAGTAAGAAAGATACACACTGACACCAAGTAACACGGACACACACTGACACCCAGTAACAAAGACATACACTGATACCAAGTCACAAAGACATACACTGACACCCAGTAGCACAAACAAACACACACTGACACACAGTAACACAGAGAAACACTGATACACAGTAACAATGACATACACTGACACCAATTAACACAGACACACAGTGACACACAGTAAAAAAGACATACACTGACACCAAGTCTCAAAGACATACACTGATACCAAGTCACAAAGACATACACTTACACCAAGTATTTTGACATACACTGACACCAAGTAACAAAGACATACACTGATACCCAGTAACACAGACACACACTTACACCAAGTAACACATGCATACACTGACACCAAGTAACAAAGACATACACTGATGCCCAGTAACACAGACACACACTTACACCAAGTAACAAAGACAGACACTGATACCCAGTAACACAGACACACACTTACACCAAGTAACAAAGACATACAGTGACACCCAGTAACACAGAGAAACACTGATACACAGTAACAAAGACATACACTGACACGAAGTAACACAGAGACACACTGACACCCAGAAAAAAAGACATACACTGATACCAGGTCACAATGACATACACTGATACCCAGTAACACAGACACACACTTACACCAAGTAACAAAGATACACACTGACACCAAGTAACACAGACACACACTGACACCCAGTAACAAAGACTTAAACTGATACCAAGTCACAAAGACATACAGTGATACCCAGTAACACAAACAAACACACACTGACACCCAGTAACACAGAGAAACACTGATACACAGTAACAATGACATTCACTGACACCAAGTAACACAGACACACACTGAAACCCAGTAAAAAAGACATACACTGACACCAAGTAACAAAGACATACACTGATACCCAGTAACACAGACACACACTTACACCAATTAACAAAGACATACACAGACACCAAGTCACAAAGACACACACTGACACCCAGTAACACAGACACACACTTACACCAAGTAACACAGACATACACTGACACCAAGTAACAAAGACATGCACTGATACCCAGTAACACAGACACACACTTACACCAAGTAACAAAGACAGACACTGCTACCCAGTAACACAGACACACACTTACACCAAGTAACAAAGACATACACTGACACCCAGTAACAAAGACATACACTGACAGCCAGTAACACAGACACACACGGACACCAAGTAACAAAGACACACACTTACACCAAGTAACACAGACACACAATGACAGCCAGTAACACAAACAAACACACACTGACACCCAGTAACACAGAGAAACACTGATGAACAGTAACAAAGACATACACTGACAACAAGTAACACAGACACACACTGACACCCAGTAACAAAGACATACACTGACACCAAGTCACAAAGACGTACACTGATACCAAGTCACAAAGACATACACTGATACCCAGCAACACAGACACACACTGACACCAAGTAACAAAGACAGACAATTACACCAAGTAACAAAGACATACACTTACACCAAGTATTTTGACATACACAGACACCAAGTAACAAAGACATACACTGATACCCAGTAACAAAGACACAAACTTACAGCAAGTAACAAAGACATACACTGACACCAAGTCACAAAGACACACACTGACACCCAGTAACAAAGACATGCACTGATACCCAGTAACACAGACACACACTTACACCAAGTAACACAGGCATACACTGACAGCAAGTAACAAAGACATGCACTGATACCCAGTAACACAGAAACACACTTACACCAAGTAACAAAGACAGACACTGCTACCCAGTAACACAGACACACACTTACACCAATTAACAAAGACATACACTGACACCCAGTAACAAAGACATACACTGACACCCAGTAACACAGACACACACGGACACAAAGTAACAAAGACACACACTTACACCAAGTAACACAGACACACAATGACACCCAGTAACACAAACAAACACACACTGACACCCAGTAACACAGAGAAACACTGATACACAGTAACAATGACATACACTGACACCAAGTAACACAGACACACACTGACACCCAGTAAAAAAGACATACACTGACACCACGTCACAAAGACATACACTGATACCAAGTCACAAAGACATACACTTACACCAAGTATTTTGACATACACTGACACCAAGTAACAAAGACATACACTGATACCCAGTAATACATACACACACTTACACCAATTAACAAAGACATACACTGACACCAAGTCACAAAGACACACACTGACACCCAGTAACAAAGTCATACACTGACACCAAGTCACAAAGACATACACTGATACCCAGTAACACAGACACACACTTAAACCAAGTAACACAGGCATACACTGACACCAAGTATAAAAGACATGCACTGATACCCAGTAACACAGACACACACTTACACCAAGTAACAAAGACAGACACTGCTACCCAGTAACACAGACACACACTTAGACCAATTAACAAAGACATACACTGAAACCCAGTAACAAAGACATACACTGACACCCAGTAACACAGACACACACGGACACCAAGTAACAAAGACACACACTTACACCAAGTAACACAGACACACAATGACACCCAGTAACACAAACAAACACACACTGACACCCAGTAACACAGAGAAACACTGATAGTAACAATGACATACACTGACACCAAGTAACACAGACACACACTGACACCCAGTAAAAAAGACATACAATGACACCAAGTCACAAAGACATACACTGATACCAAGTCACAAAGACGTACACTTACACCAAGTATTTTGACATACACTGACACCAAGTAACAAAGACATACACTGATACCCTGTAACACAGACACACACTTACACCAATTAACAAAGACATACACTGACACCAAGTCACAAAGACACACACTGACACCCAGTAACACAGACACACACTTACACCAAGTAACACAGACATACACCGACACCAAGTAACAAAGAAATGCACTGATACCCAGTAACACAGACACACACTTACACCAAGTAACAAAGACAGACACTGCTACCCAGTAACACAGACACACACTTACACCAAGTAACAAAGACATACACTGACACCCAGTAACAAAGACATACACTGACAGCCAGTAACACAGACACACACGGACACCAAGTAACAAAGACACACACTTACACCAAGTAACACAGACACACAATGACACCCAGTAACACAAACAAACACACACTGACACCCAGTAACACAGAGAAACACTGATGAACAGTAACAAAGACATACACTGACAACAAGTAACACAGACACACACTGACACCCACTAACAAAGACATACACTGACACCAAGTCACAAAGACGTACACTGATACCAAGTCACAAAGACATACACTGATACCCAGCAACACAGACACACACTGACACCAAGTAACAAAGACAGACAATTACACCAAGTAACAAAGACATAAACTTACACCAAGTATTTTGACATACACAGACACCAAGTAACAAAGACATACACTGATACCCAGTAACAAAGACACAAACTTACACCAAGTAACAAAGACATACACTGACACCAAGTCACAAAGACACACACTGACACCCAGTAACAAAGACATGCACTGATACCCAGTAACACAGACACACACTTACACCAAGTAACACAGACATACACTGACACCCAGTAACACAGACACACACTTACACCAAGTAACAAAGACATACACTGACACCCAGTAACAAAGACATACACTGACAACCAGTAACGCAGACACACACTTGCACCAAGTAACAAAGACACAGACTTACACCAAGTAACACAGACATACACTGACACCAAGTAACAAAGACATACACTGATTCCCAGTAACACAGGCACACACTGGGGGTGGGGGGGCACATTGGCACAGTGGTTAGAACCGCAGGCTCACAGCTCCAGGGACCCGGGAACGATTATGGGTACTGCCTCTGCGGAGTTTGCAAGTTCTCCCTGTGTCTACGTGGGTTTCCTCCGGGTGCTCCGGTTTCCTCCCACATGCCAAAGACTTGCAGGTGGATAGGTTAATTGGCCTTCATAAATTGCCCATAGCATAGGTAGGTGTTAGGGAAATATATAGGGACAGGTGGGGATGTGATAGGAAGACGGGATTAGTGTTGGATTAGTATAATTGGGTGGTTGATGGTCGGCGCAGACTCGTTGGGCCGAAGGGCCTGTTTAAGTATCTCGAAACTAAACTAAATACTGACACCCAGTGTCACTGACACCCAGTAACACAAACAAACATGCACTGACACACAGTAACAAAGACATACACAGACACCAAGTAACACAGACACCCACTGACACCCAGTAACAAAGGCATACACTGATACCAAGTCACAAAGACATACACTGATCCCCAGTATCACAGCCACACACTTACACCAAGTAACAAAGACATACACTGACATCAAGTAACAAAGACACACACTTACACCAAGTAACACAGACATACACTGACACCAAGTAACAAAGACATACACTGATACCCAGTAACACAGACACACACTTACAGCAAGTAACAAAGACAGACACTGACACCAAGTCACAAAGACACACACTGACACCCAGTAACAAAGACATACACTGACACCAAGTCACAAAGACACACACTGACACCCAGTAACAAAGACATGCACTGATACCCAGTAACACAGACACACACTTACACCAAGTAACACAGACATACACTGACACCCAGTAACACAGACACACACTTACACCAAGTAACAAAGACATACACTGACACCCAGTAACAAAGACATACACTGACAACCAGTAACGCAGACACACACTTGCACCAAGTAACAAAGACACAGACTTACACCAAGTAACACAGACATACACTGACACCAAGTAACAAAGACATACACTGATACCCAGTAACACAGACACACACTTACAGCAAGTAACAAAGACAGACACTGACACCAAGTCACAAAGACACACACTGACACCCAGTAACAAAGACATACACTGACACCAAGTCACAAAGACATACACTGATACCCAGTAACAAAGGCATACACTGATACCAAGTCACAAAGACATACACTGATCCCCAGTATCACAGCCACACACTGACACCCAGTAACAAAGACATACACTGACACCAAGTCACAAAGACATACACTGATACCCAGTAACACAGACACACACTTACACCAAGTAACACAGACATACACTGACACCAAGTAACAAAGACATACACTGATACCCAGTAACACAGACACACACTTACACCAAGTAACAAAGACAGACACTGAAACCCAGTAACACAGACACACACTTGCACCAAGTAACAAAGACGTACAATGACACCCAGTAACAAAGACACACACTGAGACCCAGTAACAAAGACACACACTTACACCAAGTAACACAGACATACACTGACACCAAGTAACAAAGACATACACTGATACCCAGTAACACAGGCACACACTGGGGGGGCGGGGGGGGGAGCACATCGGCGCTGTGGTTAGCACCGCAGCCTCACAGATCCAGGGACCCGGGTTCGATTCTGGGTACTGCCTGTGCAGAGTTTGCAAGTTCTCCCTGTGTCTGCCTGGGTTTCCTCCGGGTGCTCCGGTTCCCTCCCACATGCCAAAAACTTGAAGGTTGATAGGATAATTGGCCATCTTAAATTGCCCCTAGTATAGGTAGGTGGTAGGGAAATATATAGGGACAGGTGGGGATGTGATAGGAATACGGGATTAGTGGAGGATTAGTATAAATGGGTGGTTGATGGTCGGCACTAACTCGGTGGGACGAAGGGCCTGTTTAAGTGCTGTATCTCTAAACTAAACTAAATACTGACACCTAGTGTCACTGACACCCAGTACCACAAACAAACACACACTGACACCCAGTAACACAGAGAAACATTGATACACAGTAACAAAGACATACACTGACACGAAGTAACACAGACACACACTGACACCCAGTAACAAAGACATACACTGATACCCAGTAACACAGACACACACTTACACCAAGTAACAAAGACATACACTGACACCAAGTAACAAAGACATACACTTACACCAAGTAACACAGACATACACTGACACCCAGCAACAAAGACATACACTGATACCCAGTAACACAGACACACACTTACAGCAAGTAACAAAGACATGCACTGACACCAAGTCACAAAGACACACACTGACATCCAGTAACACAGACATACACTGACACCAGGTTACACAGACACACACTGACACCCAGTAACAAAGACATACACTGATATAAAGTCACAAAGACATACACTGATACACAGTAACACAGACACACACTTACACCAAGTAACAAAGACATACACTGACACCAAGTAACAAAGACATACACTTACACTAAGTAACACAGACATACGCTGACACCCAGCAACAAAGACATACACTGATACCCAGTAACACAGACACACACTTACACCAAGTAACAAAGACATACACTGACACCAAGTAACAAAGACATACACTTACACCAAGTAACACAGACATACACTGACACCCAGCAACAAAGACACACACTGACACCCAGTAACACAGAGAAGCATTGATACACAGTAACAAAGACATACACTGACACGAAGTAACACAGACACACACTGACACCCAGTAACAAAGACATACACTGACACCCAGTAACACAGACACACACGGACACCAAGTAACAAAGACACACACTTACACCAAGTAACACAGACACACACTGACACCCAGTAACACAGACACACACTTACACCAAGTAACACAGACATACACTGACACCAAGTAACAAAGACATACACTGATACCCAGTAACACATACACACACTTACACCAAGTAACAAAGACAGACACTGCTACCCAGTAACACAGACACACACGGACACCAAGTAACAAAGACACACACTTACACCAAGTCACACAGACACACACTGACACCCAGTAACACAATCAAACACACAGACACCAAGTAACAAAGACATACACTGACACCAAGTAACAAAGACATACACTGATACCCAGTAACACAGGCACACACTTACACCAAGTAACACAGACATACACTGACACCCAGTAACAAAGACATACACTGATACCTAGTAACACAGACACACACTTACACCAAGTAACAAAGACATACACTGACACCAAGTCACAAAGACACACACTGACACCCAGTAACAAAGACATACACTGACACCAAGTCACAAAGACATACACTGATAACCCAATAACACAGACACACACTTACACCAAGTAACACAGACATACACTGACACCAAAAAACAAAGACATACTCTGATACCCGTAACACAGACACACACTTACACCAAGTCACAAAACAATACACTGATACCCAGTAACACAGACACACACTTACACCAAGTAACACAGACATACACTGACAGCAAGTAACAAAGACGTACACTGATACCCACTAACACAGACACACACTTGCACCAAGTAACAAAGACATACAGTGATACCCAGTAACACAAACACACACTTACACCAAGTAACAAAGACAGACACTGATACCCAGTAACACAGTCACACACATGCACCAAGTAACAAAGACATACACTGACACCCAGTAACAAAGACATACACTGAAACCCAGTAACACTGACAAACACGAACACCAAGTAACAAAGACACACACTAACACCAAGTAACACAGACACACACTGACACCCAGTAACACAGACACACACTTACACCAAGTAACACAGGCATACACTGACACCAAGTAACAAAGACATACACTGATACCCAGTCACACAGACACACACTTACACGAAGTAACAAAGACAGACACTGCTACCCAGTAACACAGACACACACGTACACCAAGTAACAAAGACACACACTTACACTAAGTAACACAGACATCCACTGACATCAAGTAACAAAGACATACACTGATACCCAGTAACACAGGCACACACTTACACCAAGTATCACAGACATACACTGACACCAAGTAACAAAGACAGACACTGATACCCAGTGACACAGACACACACCTACACCATGTAACAAAGACATACACTGATACCCAGTCACACAGACACACACTTACACCAAGTAACAAAGACAGACACTGATACCCAGTAACACAGACACACACATACACCAAGTAACAAAGACATACACTGAGACCCAGTAACAAAGACATACACTGACACCAAGTCACAAAGACACACACTGACACCCAGTAAAAAAGACATACACTGACACCAAGTCACAAAGACATACACTGATACCCAGTAACACAGACACACACTTACACCAAGTAACACAGACATACACTGACACCAAGTAACAAAGACATACACTGATTCCCAGTAACACAGACACACACTTACACAAAGTAACAAAGACATACACTGATACCAAGTAACACAGACACACACTTACACCAAGTCACAAAACAATACACTGATACCAGTAACACAGACACACACTTACACCAAGTAACACAGACATACACTGACACCAAGTAACAAAGACATACACTGATACCCAGTAACACAGACACACACCTACACCAAGTAACAAAGACATACACTGATACCCAGTCGCACAGACACACACTTACACCAAGTAACAAAGACAGACACTGATACCCAGTAACACAGACACACACATAAAACAAGTAACAAAGACATACACTGACACCCAGTAACAAAGACATACACTGACACCAAGTCACAAAGACACACACTGACACCCAGTAAAAAAGACATACACTGACACCAAGTCACAAAGACATACACTGATACCCAGTAACACAGACACACACTTACACCAAGTAACACAGACATACACTGACACCAAGTAACAAAGACATACACTGATACCCAGTAACACAGGCACACACTGGGGGCGGGGTGGGATGTGGGGGGGGGGGGGGGGCACATCACCGCTGTGGTTAGCACCGCAGCCTCACAGCTCCAGGGACCCGGGTTCAATTCTGGGTACTGCCTGTGCGGAGTTTGCAAGTTCTCCCTGTGTCTGCGTGGGTTTCCTCCGGGTGCTCCGGTTTCCTCCCACATGCCAAAAACTTGCAGGTTGATAGGTTAATTGGCCATCATAAATTGCCCCTAGTACAGGTAGGTGGTAGGGAAATATATAGGGACAGGTGGGGATGTGATAGGAATACGGGATTAGTGGAGGATTAGTATAAATGGGTGGTTGATGGTCGGCCCAGACTCGGTGGGCCGAAGGGCCTGTTTAAGTGCTGTATCACTAAACTAAACTAAATACTGACACCTAGTGTCACTGACACCCAGTAACACAAACAAACACACACTGACACCCAGTAACACAGAGAAACACTGATACACAGTAACAAAGACATACACTGATACCAAGTGACAAAGACATACACTGATACCCAGTAACACAGACACACACTTACACCAAGTAACAAATACATACACTGACACCAAGTAACAAAGACACACATACACCAAGTAACACAGACATACACGGACACCCAGTAACAAAGACATACACTGACACCAAGTCACAAAGACACACACTGACACCCAGTAACAAAGACATACACTGACACCAAGTCACAAAGACATACACTGATACCCAATAACAAAGTCATTCACTTACACCAAGTAACACAGACATACACTGATACAAAGTAACACAGACACACACTTACACCAAGTAACACAGACGCAAAATTACACCAAGTAACAAAGACATACACTGACACCAAGTAACAAAGTCATACACTTACAACAAGTAACACAGACATACACTGACACCAAGTAACAAAGACATACAATTACACCAAGTAACAAAGACACACATTTACACGAAGTAACACAGACATACACGGACACCAAGTAACAAAGACATACACTGATACCCAGTAACACAGACACACACTTACACCAAGTAAAAAAGACACACACTTACACCAAGTAACACCGACATACACTGATACCAAGTAACAAAGACATACACTGACACCCAGTAACACAGACACACACTTACACCAAGTAACAAAGACATACACTGACACCAAGTAACAAAGACATACACTGATACCCAGTAACACAGACACACTTACACCAAGTAAAAAAGACACACACTTACACCAAGTAACACCGACATACACTGACACCAAGTAACAAAGACATACACTGACACCAAGTAACAAAGACATAAAGTGACACACAGTAGCAAAGACATACACTGACACCAAGTCACAAAGACACACACTGACACCCAGTAAAAAAGACATACACTGACACCAAGTCACAAAGACATACACTGACACCAAGTAACAAAGACATACACTGATACCCAGTAGCACAGACACACACTTACACCAAGTAACAAAGACATACACTGACACCAAGTAACAAAGACATACAATTACACCAAGTAACACAGACATACAATTACACCAAGTAACACAGACATACACTGACACCAAGTAACAAAGACATACAATTACACCAAGTAACAAAGACACACACTTACAGCAAGTAACACAGACATACACTGACACCAAGTAACAAAGACATACACTGTTACCCAGTAACACAGACACACACTTACACCAAGTAACAAAGACATACACTGATACCAAGTAACACAGACACACAATTACAACAAGTAACAAATACACACAAATACACCAAGTAACAAAGACATACACTGACACCAAGTAACAAAGACATACAATTACACCAAGTAACAAAGACATACACTTACAACAAGTAACACAGACATACACTGACACCAAGTAACACAGACACACACTGTTACCCAGTAACACAGACACACACTTACCCCAAGTAACACAGACATACACTGATACAAAGTAACACAGACACACACTTACACCAAGTAACACAGACGCAAAATTACACCAAGTAACAAAGACATACAATGACACCAAGTAACAAAGTCATACACTTACACCAAGTAACACAGACATACACTGACACCAAGTAACAAAGACATACAATTACACCAAGTAACAAAGACACACACTTACACGAAGTAACACAGACATACACGGACACCAAGTAACAAAGACATACACTGATACCCAGTAACACAGACACACACTTACACCAAGTAAAAAAGACACACACTTACACCAAGTAACACCGACATAAACTGACACCCAGTAACAAAGACATACACTGACACCCAGCTACAAAGACATACACTGACACCCAGTAACACAGACACACACGGACACCAAGTAACAAAGACACACACTTACACCAAGTAACACAGACACACACTGACACCCAGTAACACAGACACACACTTACACCAAGTAACACAGACATACACTGACACCAAGTAACAAAGACATACACTGATACCCAGTAACACAGACACACACTTACACCAAGTAACAAAGACAGACACTGCTACCCAGTAACACAGACACACAAGGACACCAAGTAACAAAGACACACACTTACTCCAAGTCACACAGACCCACACTGACACCCAGTAACACAATCAAACACACAGACACCAAGTAACACAGACATACACGGACACCAAGTAACAAAGACATACACTGATACCCAGTAACACAGGCACACATTTACACCAAGTAACACAGACATACACTGACACCCAGTAACACAATCAAACACACAGACACCAAGTAACACAGACATACACTTACACCAAGTCACAAAACAATACACTGATACCCAGTAACACAGACACACACTTACACCAAGTAACACAGACATACACTGACAGCAAGTAACAAAGACATACACTGATACCCACTAACACAGACACACACTTACACCAAGTAACACAGACATACACTGACACCCAGTAACAAAGACATACACTGATACCTAGTAACACAGACACACACTTACACCAAGTAACAAAGACATACACTGACACCAAGTCACAAAGACACACACTGACTCCCAGTAACAAAGACATACACTGACACAAAGTCACAAAGACATACACTGATAACCCAGTAACACAGACACACACTTACACCAAGTAACACAGACATACACTGACACCCAGTAACAAAGACAGACACTGATACCCAGTAACACAGACACACACATGCACCAAGTAACAAAGACATACACTGACACCCAGTAACAAAGACATACACTGAAACCCAGTAACACTGACACACACGGACACCAAGTAACAAAGACACACACTTACTCCAAGTCACACAGACCCCCACTGACACCCAGTAACACAATCAAACACACAGACACCAAGTAACACAGACATACACTTACACCAAGTCACAAAACAATACACTGATACCCAGTAACACAGACACACACTTACACCAAGTAACACAGACATACACTGACAGCAAGTAACAAAGACATACACTGATACCCACTAACACAGACACACACTTACACCAAGTAACACAGACATACACTGACACCCAGTAACAAAGACATACACTGATACCTAGTAACACAGACACACACTTACACCAAGTAACAAAGACATACACTGACACCAAGTCACAAAGACACACACTGACACCCAGTAACAAAGACATACACTGACACCAAGTCACAAAGACATACACTGATAACCCAGTAACACAGACACACACTTACACCAAGTAACACAGACATACACTGACACCCAGTAACAAAGACAGACACTGATACCCAGTAACACAGACACACACATGCACCAAGTAACAAAGACATACACTGACACCCAGTAACAAAGACATACACTGAAACCCAGTAACACTGACACACACGGACACCAAGTAACAAAGCCACACACTTACACCAAGTAACACAGACACACACTGACACCCAGTAACAAAGACATACACTGACACCAAGTCACAAAACAATACACTGATACCCAGTAACACAGACACACAATTACACCAAGTAACACAGACATACACTGACACCAAGTAACAAAGACAGACACTGATACCCAGTAACACAGACACACACCTACACCATGTAACAAAGACATACACTGATACCCAGTCACACAGACACACACTTACACCAAGTAACAAAGACAGACACTGATACCCAGTAACACAGACACACACATACACCAAGTAACAAAGACATACACTGAGACCCAGTAACAAAGACACACACTGACACCAAGTCACAAAGACACACACTGACACCCAGTAAAAAAGACATACACTGACACCAAGTCACAAAGACATACACTGATACCCAGTAACACAGACACACACTTACACCAAGTAACACAGACATACACTGACACCAAGTAACAAAGACATACACTGATTCCCAGTAACACAGACACACACTTACACAAAGTAACAAAGACAGACACTGATACCCAGTAACACAGACACACACTTACACCAAGTCACAAAACAATACACTGATACCAGTAACACAGACACACACTTACACCAAGTAACACAGACATACACTGACACCAAGTAACAAAGACATACACTGATACCCAGTAACACAGACACACACCTACACCAAGTAACAAAGACATACACTGATACCCAGTCGCACAGACACACACTTACACCAAGTAACAAAGACAGACACTGATACCCAGTAACACAGACACACACATAAAACAAGTAACAAAGACATACACTGACACCCAGTAACAAAGACATACACTGACACCAAGTAACACAGACATACACTGACACCAAGTAACAAAGACATACACTGATACCCAGTAACGCAGGCACACAATGGGGGCGGGGTGGGGTGTGGGGGGGGGGGGGGGGCACATCACCGCTGTGGTTAGCACCGCAGCCTCACAGCTCCAGGGACCCGGGTTCAATTCTGGGTACTGCCTGTGCGGAGTTTGCAAGTTCTCCCTGTGTCTGCGTGGGTTTCCTCCGGGTGCTCCGGTTTCCTCCCACATGCCAAAAACTTGCAGGTTGATAGGTTAATTGGCCATCATAAATTGCCCCTAGTACAGGTAGGTGGTAGGGAAATATATAGGGACAGGTGGGGATGTGATAGGAATACAGGATTAGTGGAGGATTAGTATAAATGGGTGGTTGATGGTCGGCCCAGACTCGGTGGGCCGAAGGGCCTGTTTAAGTGCTGTATCACTAAACTAAACTAAATACTGACACCTAGTGTCACTGACACCCAGTAACACAAACAAACACACACTGACACCCAGTAACACAGAGAAACACTGATACACAGTAACAAAGACATACACTGACACAAAGTAACACAGACACACACTGACACCCAGTAACAAAGACATACACTGATACCAAATGACAAAGACATACACTGACACCCAGTAACACAGACACACACTTACACCAAGTAACAAATACATACACTGACACCAAGTAACAAAGACACACATACACCAAGTAACACAGACATAGACGGACACCCAGTAACAAAGACATACACTGATACCCAGTAACACAGACACACACTTACACCAAGTAACAAAGACATACACTGACACCAAGTCACAAAGACACACACTGACACCCAGTAACAAAGACATACACTGACACCAAGTCACAAAGACATACACTGATACCCAGTAACAAAGTCATTCACTTACACCAAGTAACACAGACATACACTGATACAAAGTAACACAGACACACACTTACACCAAGTAACACAGACGCAAAATTACACCAAGTAACAAAGACATACACTGACACCAAGTATCAAAGTCATACACTTACAACAAGTAACACAGACATACACTGACACCAAGTAACAAAGACATACAATTACACCAAGTAACAAAGACACACATTTACACGAAGTAACACAGACATACACGGACACCAAGTAACAAAGACATACACTGATACCCAGTAACACAGACACACACTTACACCAAGTAAAAAAGACACGCACTTACACCAAGTAACACCGACATACACAGACACCAAGTAACAAAGACATACACTGATACCCAGTAACACAGACACACTTACACCAAGTAAAAAAGACACACACTTACACCAAGTAACACCGACATACACTGACACCAAGTAACAAAGACATACACTGACACCAAGTAACAAAGACATAAAGTGACACACAGTAGCAAAGACATACACTGACACCAAGTCACAAAGACACACACTGACACCCAGTAAAAAAGACATACACTGACACCAAGTCACAAAGACATACACTGACACCAAGTAACAAAGACATACACTGATACCCAGTAGCACAGACACACACTTACACCAAGTAACAAAGACATACACTGACACCAAGTAACAAAGACATACAATTACACCAAGTAACACAGACATACACTGACACCAAGTAACAAAGACATACAATTACATCAAGTAACAAAGACACACACTTACAGCAAGTAACACAGACATACACTGACACCAAGTAACAAAGACATACACTGTTACCCAGTAACACAGACACACACTTACACCAAGTAACAAAGACATACACTGATACCAAGTAACACAGACACACAATTACAACAAGTAACAAATACACACAAATACACCAAGTAACAGAGACATACACTGACACCAAGTAACAAAGACGTACAATTTTACCAAGTAACAAAGACATACACTTACACCAAGTAACACAGACATACACTGACACCAAGTAACACAGACCCACACTGTTACCCAGTAACACAGACACACACTTACACCAAGTAACACAGACATACACTGATACAAAGTAACACAGACACACACTTACACCAAGTAACACAGACGCAAAATTACACCAAGTAACAAAGACATACACTGACACCAAGTAACAAAGTCATACACTTACACCAAGTAACACAGACATACACTGACACCAAGTAACAAAGACATACAATTACACCAAGTAACAAAGACACACACTTACACTAAGTAACACAGACATAAACGCACACCAAGTAACAAAGACATACACTGATACCCAGTAACACAGACACACACTTACACCAAGTAAAAAAGACACACACTTACACCAAGTAACACCGACATACACTGACACCCAGTAACAAAGACATACACTGACACCCAGCTACAAAGACAGACACTGACACCCAGTAACACAGACACACACGGACACCAAGTAACAAAGACACACACTTACACCAAGTAACACAGACACACACTGACACCCAGTAACACAGACACACACTTACACCAAGTAACACAGACATACACTGACACCAAGTAACAAAGACATACACTGATACCCAGTAACACAGACACACACTTACACCAAGTAACAAAGACAGACACTGCTACCCAGTAACACAGACACACAAGGACACCAAGTAACAAAGACACACACTTACTCCAAGTCACACAGACACACACTGACACCCAGTAACACAATCAAACACACAGACGCCAAGTAACACAGACATACACTGACACCAAGTAACAAAGACATACACTGATACCCAGTAACACAGACACACACCTACACCAAGTAACAAAGACATACACTGATACCCAGTCGCACAGACACACACTTACACCAAGTAACAAAGACAGACACTGATACCCAGTAACACAGACACACACATAAAACAAGTAACAAAGACATACACTGACACCCAGTAACAAAGACATACACTGACACCAAGTCACAAAGACACACACTGACACCCAGTAAAAAAGACATACACTGACACCAAGTCACAAAGACATACACTGATACCCAGTAACACAGACACACACTTACACCAAGTAACACAGACATACACTGACACCAAGTAACAAAGACATACACTGATACCCAGTAACACAGGCACACACTGGGGGCGGGGTGGGATGTGGGGGGGGGGGGCACATCACCGCTGTGGTTAGCACCGCAGCCTCACAGCTCCAGGGACCCGGGTTCAATTCTGGGTACTGCCTGTGCGGAGTTTGCAAGTTCTCCCTGTGTCTGCGTGGGTTTCCTCCGGGTGCTCCGGTTTCCTCCCACATGCCAAAAACTTGCAGGTTGATAGGTTAATTGGCCATCATAAATTGCCCCTAGTACAGGTAGGTGGTAGGGAAATATATAGGGACAGGTGGGGATGTGATAGGAATACGGGATTAGTGGAGGATTAGTATAAATGGGTGGTTGATGGTCGGCCCAGACTCGGTGGGCCGAAGGGCCTGTTTAAGTGCTGTATCACTAAACTAAACTAAATACTGACACCTAGTGTCACTGACACCCAGTAACACAAACAAACACACACTGACACCCAGTAACACAGAGAAACACTGATACACAGTAATAAAGACATACACTGACACGAAGTAACACAGACACACACTGACACCCAGTAACAAAGACATACACTGATACCAAGTGACAAAGACATACACTGACACCCAGTAACACAGACACACACTTACACCAAGTAACAAATACATACACTGACACCAAGTAACAAAGACACACATACACCAAGTAACACAGACATACACGGACACCCAGTAACAAAGACATACACTGATACCCAGTAACACAGACACACACTGACACCAAGTAACAAAGACATACACTGACACCAAGTCACAAAGACACACACTGACACCCAGTAACAAAGACATACACTGACACCAAGTCACAAAGACATACACTGATACCCAGTAACAAAATCATTCACTTACACCAAGTAACACAGACATACACTGATACAAAGTAACACAGACGCAAAATTACACCAAGTAACAAAGACATACACTGACACCAAGTAACAAAGTCATACACTTACAACAAGTAACACAGACATACACTGACACCAAGTAACAAAGACATACAATTACACCAAGAAACAAAGACACACATTTACACGAAGTAACACAGACATACACGGACACCAAGTAACAAAGACATACACTGATACCCAGTAACACAGACACACACTTACACCAAGTAAAAAAGACACACACTTACACCAAGTAACACCGACATACACAGTCACCAAGTAACAAAGACATACACTGATACCCAGTAACACTGACACACTTGCACCAAGTAAAAAAGACACACACTTACACCAAGTAACAAAGACATACACTGACACCAAGTAACAAAGACATAAAGTGACACACAGTAGCAAAGACATACACTGACACCAAGTCACAAAGACACACACTGACACCCAGTAAAAAAGACATACACTGACACCAAGTCACAAAGACATACACTGACACCAAGTAACAAAGACATACACTGATACCCAGTAGCACAGACACACACTTACACCAAGTAACAAAGACATACACTGACACCAAGTAACAAAGACATACAATTACACCAAGTAACACAGACATACACTGACACCAAGTAACAAAGACATACAATTACACCAAGTAACAAAGACACACACTTACAGCAAGTAACACAGACATACACTGACACCAAGTAACAAAGACATACACTGTTACCCAGTAACACAGACACACACTTACACCAAGTAACAAAGACATACACTGATACCAAGTAACACAGACACACAATTACAACAAGTAACAAATACACACAAATACACCAAGTAACAAAGACATACACTGACACCAAGTAACAAAGACGTACAATTATACCAAGTAACAAAGACATACACTTACACCAAGTAACACAGACATACACTGACACCAAGTAACACAGACCCACACTGTTACCCAGTAACACAGACACACACTTACACCAAGTAACACAGATATACACTGATACAAAGTAACACAGACACACACTTACACCAAGTAACACAGACGCAAAATTACACCAAGTAACAAAGACATACACTGACACCAAGTAACAAAGTCATACACTTACACCAAGTAACACAGACATACACTGACACCAAGTAACAAAGACATACAATTACACCAAGTAACAAAGACACACACTTACACGAAGTAACACAGACATACACGGACACCAAGTAACAAAGACATACACTGATACCCAGTAACACAGACACACACTTAGACCAAGTAAAAAAGACACACACTTACACCAAGTAACACCGACATACACTGACACCCAGTAACAAAGACATACACTGACACCCAGCTACAAAGACATACACTGACACCCAGTAACACAGACACACACGGACACCAAGTAACAAAGACACACACTTATACCAAGTAACACAGACACACACTGACACCCAGTAACACAGACACACACTTACACCAAGTAACACAGACATACACTGACACCAAGTAACAAAGACATAGACTGATACCCAGTAACACAGACACACACTTACACCAAGTAACAAAGACAGACACTGCTACCCAGTAACACAGACACACAAGGACACCAAGTAACAAAGACACACACTTACTCCAAGTCACACAGACACACACTGACACCCAGTAACACAATCAAACACACAGACGCCAAGTAACACAGACATACACTGACACCAAGTAACAAAGACATACACTGATACCCAGTAACACAGGCACACATTTACACCAAGTAACACAGACATACACTGACACCCAGTAACAAAGACATACACTGATACCTAGTAACACAGACACACACTTACACCAAGTAACAAAGACATACACTGACACCAAGTCACAAAGACACACACTGACACCCAGTAACAAAGACATACACTGACACCAAGTCACAAAGACATACACTGATAACCCAGTAACACAGACACACACTTACACCAAGTAACACAGACATACACTGACACCAAAAAACAAAGACATACACTGATAACCCGTAACACAGACACACACTTACACCAAGTCACAAAACAATACACTGATACCCAGTAACACAGGCACACACTTACACCAAGTAACACAGACATACACTGACAGCAAGTAACAAAGACATACACTGATACCCACTAATACAGACACATACTTACACCAAGTAACACAGACATACACTGACACCCAGTAACAAAGACATACACTGATACCTAGTAACACAGACACACACTTACACCAAGTAACAAAGACATACACTGACACCAAGTCACAAAGACACACACTGACACCCAGTAACAAAGACATACACTGACACCAAGTCACAAAGACATACTCTGATAACCCAGTAACACAGACACACACTTACACCAAGTAAAAAAGACACACACTTACACCAAGTAACACCGACATACACTGACACCAAGTAACAAAGACATACACTGACACAAAGTAACAAAGACATAAAGTGACACACAGTAGCAAAGACATACACTGACACCAAGTCACAAAGACACACACTGACACCCAGTAAAAAAGACATACACTGACACCAAGTCACAAAGACATACACTGACACCAAGTAACAAAGACATACACTGATACCCAGTAGCACAGACACACACTTACACCAAGTAACAAAGACATACACTGACACCAAGTAACAAAGACATACAATTACACCAAGTAACACAGACATACACTGACAACAAGTAACAAAGACATACAATTACACCAAGTAACAAAGACACACACTTACCGCAAGTAACACAGACATACACTGACACCAAGTAACAAAGACATACACTGTTACCCAGTAACACAGACACACACTTACACCAAGTAACAAAGACATACACTGATACCAAGTAACACAGACACACAATTACAACAAGTAACAAATACACACAAATACACCAAGTAACAAAGAAATACACTGACACCAAGTAACAAAGACGTACAATTTTACCAAGTAACAAAGACATACACTTACACCAAGTAACACAGACATACACTGACACCAAGTAACACAGACCCACACTGTTACCCAGTAACACAGACACACACTTACACCAAGTAACACAGACATACACTGATACAAAGTAACACAGACACACACTTACACCAAGTAACACAGACGCAAAATTACACCAAGTAACAAAGACATACACTGACACCAAGTAACAAAGTCATACACTTACACCAAGTAACACAGACATACACTGACACCAAGTAACAAAGACATACAATTACACCAAGTAACAAAGACACACACTTACACGAAGTAACACAGACATACACGGACACCAAGTAACAAAGACATACACTGATACCCAGTAACACAGACACACACTTACACCAAGTAAAAAAGACACACACATACACCAAGTAACACCGACATACACTGACACCCAGTAACAAAGACATACACTGACACCTAGCTACAAAGACATACACTGACACCCAGTAACACAGACACACACGGACACCAAGTAACAAAGACACACACTTACACCAAGTAACACAGACACACACTGACACCCAGTAACACAGACACACACTTACACCAAGTAACACAGACATACACTGACACCAAGTAACAAAGACATACACTGACACCCAGTAACACAGACACACACTTACACCAAGTAACACAGACATACACTGACACCAAGTAACAAAGACATACACTGCTACCCAGTAACACAGACACACAAGGACACCAAGTAACAAAGACACACACTTACTCCAAGTCACACAGACACACACTGACACCCAGTAACACAATCAAACACACAGACGCCAAGTAACACAGACATACACTGACACCAAGTAACAAAGACATACACTGATACCCAGTAACAAAGGCACACATTTACACCAAGTAACACAGACATACACTGACACCCAGTAACAAAGACATACACTGATACCTAGTAACACAGACACACACTTACACCAAGTAACAAAGACATACACTGACACCAAGTCACAAAGACACACACTGACACCCAGTAACAAAGACATACACTGACACCAAGTCACAAAGACATACACTGATAACCCAGTAACACAGACACACACTTACACCAAGTAACACAGACATACACTGACACCAAAAAACAAAGACATACACTGATAACCCGGAACACAGACACACACTTACACCAAGTCACAAAACAATACACTGATACCCAGTAACAGAGACACACAAGGACACCAAGTAACAAAGACACACACTTACTCCAAGTCACACAGACACACACTGACACCCAGTAACACAATCAAAAACACAGACGCCAAGTAACACAGACATACACTGACACCAAGTAACAAAGACATACACTGATACCCAGTAACACAGACACACACCTACACCAAGTAACAAAGACATACACTGATACCCAGTCGCACAGACACACACTTACACCAAGTAACAAAGACAGTCACTGATACCCAGTAACACAGACACACACATAAAACAAGTAACAAAGACATACACTGACACCCAGTAACAAAGACATACACTGACACCAAGTCACAAAGACACACACTGACACCCAGTAAAAAAGACATACACTGACACCAAGTCACAAAGACATACACTGATACCCAGTAACACAGACACACACTTACACCAAGTAACACAGACATACACTGACACCAAGTAACAAAGACATACACTGATACCCAGTAACACAGGCACACACTGGGGGCGGGGTGGGGTGTGGGGGGGGTGGGGGCACATCACCGCTGTGGTTAGCACCGCAGCCTCACAGCGCCAGGGACCCGGGTTCAATTCTGGGTACTGCCTGTGCGGAGTTTGCAAGTTCTCCCTGTGTCTGCGTGGGTTTCCTCCGGGTGCTCCGGTTTCCTCCCACATGCCAAAAACTTGCAGGTTGATAGGTTAATTGGCCATCATAAATTGCCCCTAGTACAGGTAGGTGGTAGGGAAATATATAGGGACAGGTGGGGATGTGATAGGAATACGGGATTAGTGGAGGATTAGTATAAATGGGTGGTTGATGGTCGGCCCAGACTCGGTGGGCCGAAGGGCCTGTTTAAGTGCTGTATCACTAAACTAAACTAAATACTGACACCTAGTGTCACTGACACCCAGTAACACAAACAAACACACACTGACACCCAGTAACACAGAGAAACAATGATACACAGTAACAAAGACATACACTGACACGAAGTAACACAGACACACACTGACACCCAGTAACAAAGACATACACTGATACCAAGTGACAAAGACATACACTGACACCCAGTAACACAGACACACACTTACACCAAGTAACAAATACATACACTGACACCAAGTAACAAAGACACACATACACCAAGTAACACAGACATACACGGACACCCAGTAACAAAGACATACACTGATACCCAGTAACACAGACACACACTTACACCTAGTAACACAGACACACACTGACACCAAGTAACAAAGACATACACTTACACCAAGTAACAAAGACATACACTGACACCAAGTCACAAAGACACACACTGACACCCAGTAACAAAGACATACACTGACACCAAGTCACAAAGACATACACTGATACCCAGTAACAAAGTCATTCACTTACACCAAGTAACACAGACATACACTGATACAAAGTAACACAGACACACACTTACACCAAGTAACACAGACGCAAAATTACACCAAGTAACAAAGACATACACTGACACCAAGTAACAAAGTCATACACTTACAACAAGTAACACAGACATACACTGACACCAAGTAACAAAGACATACAATTACACCAAGTAACAAAGACACACATTTACACGAAGTAACACAGACATACACGGACACCAAGTAACAAAGACATACACTGATACCCAGTAACACAGACACACACTTACACCAAGTAAAAAAGACACACACTTACACCAAGTAACACCGACATACACAGTCACCAAGTAACAAAGACATACACTGATACCCAGTAACACAGACACACTTACACCAAGTAAAAAAGACACACACTTACACCAAGTAACACCGACATACACTGACACCAAGTAACAAAGACATACACTGACACCAAGTAACAAAGACATAAAGTGACACACAGTAGCAAAGACATACACTGACACCAAGTCACAAAGACACACACTGATAACCCGTAACACAGACACACACTTACACCAAGTCACAAAACAATACACTGATACCCAGTAACACAGACACACACTTACACAAAGTAACACAGACATACACTGACAGCAAGTAACAAAGACATACACTGATACCCACTAACACAGACACACACTTACACCAAGTAACACAGACATACACTGACACCCAGTAACAAAGACATACACTGATACCTAGTAACACAGACACACACTTACACCAAGTAACAAAGACATACACTGACACCAAGTCACAAAGACACACACTGACACCCAGTAACAAAGACATACACTGACACCAAGTCACAAAGACATACACTGATAACCCAGTAACACAGACACACACTTACACCAAGTAAAAAAGACACACACTTACACCAAGTAACACCGACATACACTGACACCAAGTAACAAAGACATACACTGACACCAAGTAACAAAGACATAAAGTGACACACAGTAGCAAAGACATACACTGACACCAAGTCACAAAGACACACACTGACACCCAGTAAAAAAGACATACACTGACACCAAGTCACAAAGACATACACTGACACCAAGTAACAAAGACATACAATTACACCAAGTAACACAGACATACACTGACACCAAGTAACAAAGACATACAATTACACCAAGTAACAAAGACACACACTTACAGCAAGTAACACAGACATACACTGACACCAAGTAACAAAGACATACACTGTTACCCAGTAACACAGACACACACTTACACCAAGTAACAAAGACATACACTGACACCAAGTAACAAAGACGTACAATTTTACCAAGTAACAAAGACATACACTTACACCAAGTAACACAGACATACACTGACACCAAGTAACACAGACCCACACTGTTACCCAGTAACACAGACACACACTTACACCAAGTAACACAGACATACACTGATACAAAGTAACACAGACACACACTTACACCAAGTAACACAGACGCAAAATTACACCAAGTAACAAAGACATACACTGACACCAAGTAACAAAGTCATACACTTACACCAAGTAACACAGACATACACTGACACCAAGTAACAAAGACATACAATTACACCAAGTAACAAAGACACACACTTACACGAAGTAACACAGACATACACGGACACCAAGTAACAAAGACATACACTGATACCCAGTAACACAGACACACACTTACACCAAGTAAAAAAGACACACACTTACACCAAGTAACACCGACATACACTGACACCCAGTAACAAAGACATACACTGACACCTAGCTACAAAGACATACACTGACACCCAGTAACACAGACACACACGGACACCAAGTAACAAAGACACACACTTACACCAAGTAACACAGACACACACTGACACCCAGTAACACAGACACACACTTACACCAAGTAACACAGACATACACTGACACCAAGTAACAAAGACATACACTGATACCCAGTAACACAGACACACACTTACACCAAGTAACAAAGACAGACACTGCTACCCAGTAACACAGACACACAAGGACACCAAGTAACAAAGACACACACTTACTCCAAGTCACACAGACACACACTGACACCCAGTAACACAATCAAACACACAGACGCCAAGTAACACAGACATACACTGACACCAAGTAACAAAGACATACACTGATACCCAGTAACACAGGCACACATTTACACCAAGTAACACAGACATACACTGACACCCAGTAACAAAGACATACACTGATACCTAGTAACACAGACACACACTTACACCAAGTAACAAAGACATACACTGACACCAAGTCACAAAGACACACACTGACACCCAGTAACAAAGACATACACTGACACCAAGTCACAAAGACATACACTGATAACCCAGTAACACAGACACACACTTACACCAAGTAACACAGACATACACTGACACCAAAAAACAAAGACATACACTGATAACCCGTAACACAGACACACACTTACACCAAGTCACAAAACAATACACTGACACCCAGTAACACAGACACACACTTACACCAAGTAACACAGACATACACTGACAGCAAGTAACAAAGACATACACTGATACCCACTAACACAGACACACACTTACACCAAGTAAAAAAGACACACACTTACACCAAGTAACACCGACATACACTGACACCAAGTAACAAAGACATACACTGACACCAAGTAACAAAGACATAAAGTGACACACAGTAGCAAAGACATACACTGACACCAAGTCACAAAGACACACACTGACACCCAGTAAAAAAGACATACACTGACACCAAGTCACAAAGACATACACTGACACCAAGTAACAAAGACAGACACTGATACCCAGTAGCACAGACACACACTTACACCAAGTAACAAAGACATACACTGACACCAAGTAACAAAGACATACAATTACACCAAGTAACACAGACATACACTGACACCAAGTAACAAAGACATACAATTACACCAAGTAACAAAGACACACACTTACAGCAAGTAACACAGACATACACTGACACCAAGTAACAAAGACATACACTGTTACCCAGTAACACAGACACACACTTACACCAAGTAACAAAGACATACACTGATACCAAGTAACACAGACACACAATTACAACAAGTAACAAATACACACAAATACACCAAGTAACAAAGACATACACTGACACCAAGTAACAAAGACGTACAATTTTACCAAGTAACAAAGACATACACTTACACCAAGTAACACAGACATACACTGACACCAAGTAACACAGACCCACACTGTTACCCAGTAACACAGACACACACTTACACCAAGTAACACAGACATACACTGATACAAAGTAACACAGACACACACTTACACCAAGTAACACAGACGCAAAATTACACCAAGTAACAAAGACATACACTGACACCAAGTAACAAAGTCATACACTTACACCAAGTAACACAGACATACACTGACACCAAGTAACAAAGACATACAATTACACCAAGTAACAAAGACACACACTTACACGAAGTAACACAGACATACACGGACACCAAGTAACAAAGACATACACTGATACCCAGTAACACAGACACACACTTACACCAAGTAAAAAAGACACACACTTACACCAAGTAACACCGACATACACTGACACCCAGTAACAAAGACATACACTGACACCTAGCTACAAAGACATACACTGACACCCAGTAACACAGACACACACGGACACCAAGTAACAAAGACACACACTTACACCAAGTAACACAGACACACACTGACACCCAGTAACACAGACACACACTTACACCAAGTAACACAGACATACACTGACACCAAGTAACAAAGACATACACTGATACCCAGTAACACAGACACACACTTACACCAAGTAACAAAGACAGACACTGCTACCCAGTAACACAGACACACAAGGACACCAAGTAACAAAGACACACACTTACTCCAAGTCACACAGACACACACTGACACCCAGTAACACAATCAAACACACAGACGCCAAGTAACACAGACATACACTGACACCAAGTAACAAAGACATACACTGATACCCAGTAACACAGGCACACATTTACACCAAGTAACACAGACATACACTGACACCCAGTAACAAAGACATACACTGATACCTAGTAACACAGACACACACTTACACCAAGTAACAAAGACATACACTGACACCAAGTCACAAAGACACACACTGACACCCAGTAACAAAGACATACACTGACACCAAGTCACAAAGACATACACTGATAACCCAGTAACACAGACACACACTTACACCAAGTAACACAGACATACACTGACACCAAAAAACAAAGACATACACTGATAACCCGTAACACAGACACACACTTACACCAAGTCACAAAACAATACACTGATACCCAGTAACACAGACACACACTTACACCAAGTAACACAGACATACACTGACAGCAAGTAACAAAGACATACACTGATACCCACTAACACAGACACACACTTACACCAAGTAACACAGACATACACTGACACCCAGTAACAAAGACATACACTGATACCTAGTAACACAGACACACACTTACACCAAGTAACAAAGACATACACTGACACCAAGTCACAAAGACACACACTGACACCCAGTAACAAAGGCATACACTGACACCAAGTCACAAAGACATACACTGATAACCCAGTAACACAGACACACACTTACACCAAGTAAAAAAGACACACACTTACACCAAGTAACACCGACATACACTGACACCAAGTAACAAAGACATACACTGACACCAAGTAACAAAGACATAAAGTGACACACAGTAGCAAAGACATACACTGACACCAAGTCACAAAGACACACACTGACACCCAGTAAAAAAGACATACACTGACACCAAGTCACAAAGACATACACTGACACCAAGTAACAAAGACATACACTGATACCCAGTAGCACAGACACACACTTACACCAAGTAACAAAGACATACACTGACACCAAGTAACAAAGACATACAATTACACCAAGTAACACAGACATACACTGACAGCAAGTAACAAAGACATACAATTACACCAAGTAACAAAGACACACACTTACAGCAAGTAACACAGACATACACTGACACCAAGTAACAAAGACATACACTGTTACCCAGTAACACAGACACACACTTACACCAAGTAACAAAGACATACACTGATACCAAGTAACACAGACACACAATTACAACAAGTAACAAATACACACAAATACACCAAGTAACAAAGACATACACTGACACCAAGTAACAAAGACGTACAATTTTACCAAGTAACAAAGACATACACTTACACCAAGTAACACAGACATACACTGACACCAAGTAACACAGACCCACATTGTTACCCAGTAACACAGACACACACTTACACCAAGTAACACAGACATACACTGATACAAAGTAACACAGACACACACTTACACCAAGTAACACAGACGCAAAATTACACCAAGTAACAAAGACATACACTGACACCAAGTAACAAAGTCATACACTTACACCAAGTAACACAGACATACACTGACACCAAGTAACAAAGACATACAATTACACCAAGTAACAAAGACACACACTTACACGAAGTAACACAGACATACACGGACGCCAAGTAACAAAGACATACACTGATACCCAGTAACACAGACACACACTTACACCAAGTAAAAAAGACACACACTTACACCAAGTAACACCGACATACACTGACACCCAGTAACAAAGACATACACTGACACCTAGCTACAAAGACATACACTGACACCCAGTAACACAGACACACACGGACACCAAGGAACAAAGACACACACTTACACCAAGTAACACAGACACACACTGACACCCAGTAACACAGACACACACTTACACCAAGTAACACAGACATACACTGACACCAAGTAACAAAGACATACACTGATACCCAGTAACACAGACACACACTTACACCAAGTAACAAAGACAGACACTGCTACCCAGTAACACAGACACACAAGGACACCAAGTAACAAAGACACACACTTACTCCAAGTCACACAGACACACACTGACACCCAGTAACACAATCAAACACACAGACGCCAAGTAACACAGACATACACTGACACCCAGTAACAAAGACATACACTGATACCTAGTAACACAGACACACACTTACACCAAGTAACAAAGACATACACTGACACCAAGTCACAAAGACACACACTGACACCCAGTAACAAAGACATACACTGACACCAAGTCACAAAGACATACACTGATAACCCAGTAACACAGACACACACTTACACCAAGTAACACAGACATACACTGACACCAAGTCACAAAGACATACACTGATAACCCGTAACACAGACACACACTTACACCAAGTCACAAAACAATACACTGATACCCAGTAACAAAGACACACACTTACACCAAGTAACACAGACATACACTGACAGCAAGTAACAAAGACATACACTGATAACCACTAACACAGACACACACTTACACCAAGTAACACAGACATACACTGACACCCAGTAACAAAGACATACACTGATACCTAGTAACACAGACACACACTTACACCAAGTAACAAAGACATACACTGACACCAAGTCACAAAGACACACACTGACACCCAGTAACAAAGACATACACTGACACCAAGTCACAAAGACATACACTGATAACCCAGTAACACAGACACACACTTACACCAAGTAACACAGACATACACTGACACCCAGTAACAAAGACAGACACTGATACCCAGTAACACAGACACACACATGCACCAAGTAACAAAGACATACACTGACACCCAGTAACAAAGACATATGCTGAAACCCAGTAACACTGACACACACGGACACCAAGTAACAAAGCCACACACTTACACCAAGTAACACAGACACACACTGACACCCAGTAACACAGACACACACTTACACCAAGTAACAAAGACGTACAATGACACCCAGTAACAAAGACACACACTGACACCCAGTAACAAAGACACACACTTACACCAAGTAACACAGACATACACTGACACCAAGTAACAAAGACATACACTGATACCCAGTAACACAGGCACACACTGGGGGGGGCACATCGGCGCTGTGGTTAGCACCGCAGCCACACAGCTCCAGGGACCCGGGTTCGATTCTGGGTACTGCCCGTGCGGAGTTTGCAAGTTCTCCCTGTGTCTGCCTGGGTTTCCTCCGGGTGCTCCGGTTCCCTCCCACTTGCCAAAAACTTGAAGGTTGATAGGTTAATTGGCCATCATAAATTGCCCCTAGTATAGGTAGGTGGTAGGGAAATATATAGGGACAGGTGGGGATGTGATAGGAATACGGGATTAGTGTAGGATTAGTATAAATGGGTGGTTGATGGTCGGCACTAACTCTGTGGGCCGAAGGGCCTGTTTAAGTGCTGTATCTCTAAACTAAACTAAATACTGACACCTAGTGTCACTTACACCAAGTAACAAAGACATACAGTGATACCCAGTAACACAGACACACACTTACACCAAGTAACAAAGACGGACACTGATACCCAGTAACACAGACACACACATGCACCAAGTAACAAAGACATACACTGACACCCAGTAACAAAGACATACACTGAAACCCAGTAACACTGACACACACGGACACCAAGTAACAAAGACACACACTTACACCAAGTAACACAGACACACACTGACACCCAGTAACACAGACACACACTTACACCAAGTAACAGACATACACTGACACCAAGTAACAAAGACAGACACTGCTACCCAGTAACACAGACACACACGTAAACCAAGTAACAAAGACACACACTTACACCAAGTAACACAGACACACACTGACACCCAGTAACAAAGACATACACTGATACCCAGTAACACAGGCACACACTTACACCAAGTATCACAGACATACACTGACACCCAGTAACAAAGACAGACACTGATACCTAGTAACACAGACACACACTTACACCAAGTAACAAAGACATACACTGACACCAAGTCACAAAGACACACACTGACACCCAGTAACAAAGACATACACTGACACCAAGTCACAAAGACATACACTGATAACACAGCAAAACAGACACACACTTACACCAAGTAACACAGACATACACTGACACCAAGTAACAAAGACATACACTGATACCCAGTAACACAGACACACACTTACACCAAGTCACAAAACAATACACTGATACCCAGTAACACAGACATACACTTACACCAAGTAACACAGACATACACTGACACCAAGTAACAAAGACAGACACTGATACCCAGTAACACAGACACACACCTACACCAAGTAACAAAGACATACACAAATACCCAGTCACACAGACACACACTTCCACCAAGTAACAAAGACAGACACTGATACCCAGTAACACAGGCACACACAAACACCAAGTAACAAAGACATACACTGACACCCAGTAACAAAGACATACACTGACACCAAGTCACAAAGACACACACTGACACCCAGTAAAAAAGACATACACTGACACCAAGTCACAAAGACATACACTGATACCCAGTAACACAGACACACACTTACACCAAGTAACACAGACATACACTGACACCAAGTAACAAAGACATACACTGATACCCAGTAACACAGACACACACTTACACCAAGTCACAAAACAATACACTGATACCCAGTAACACAGACATACACTTACACCAAGTAACACAGACATACACTGACACCAAGTAACAAGGACAGACACTGATACCCAGTAACACAGACACACACCTACACCAAGTAACAAAGACATACACAAATACCCAGTCACACAGACACACACTTCCACCAAGTAACAAAGACAGACACTGATACCCAGTAACACAGGCACACACAAACACCAAGTAACAAAGACATACACTGACACCCAGTAACAAAGACATACACTGACACCAAGTCACAAAGACACACACTGACACCCAGTAAAAAAGACATACACTGACACCAAGTCACAAAGACATACACTGATACCCAGTAACACAGACACACACTTACACCAAGTAACACAGACATACACTGACACCAAGTAACAAAGACATACACTGATTCCCAGTAACACAGACAGACACTTACACAAAGTAACAAAGACAGACACTGATACCCAGTAACACAGACACACACTTACACCAAGTCACAAAACAATACACTGATACCAGTAACACAGACACACACTTACACCAAGTAACACAGACATACACTGACACCAAGTAACAAAGACAGACACTGCTGCCCAGTAACACAGACACACACGTACACCAAGTAACAAAGACACACACTTACACCAAGTAACCCAGACACACACTGACACCCAGTTACACAAACAAACACACTGATACCCAGTCACACAGACACACACTTACACCAAGTAACAAAGACAGACACTGATACCCAGTAACACAGGCACACACTTACACCAAGTATCACAGACATACACTGACACCCAGTAACAAAGACAGACACTGATACCTAGTAACACAGACACACACTTACACCAAGTAACACAGACATACACTGACACCCAGTAACAAAGACACACACTTACACCAAGTAACACAGACACACACTGACACCCAGTTACACAAACAAACACACTGACACCAAGTAACACAGACATCCACTGACACCAAGTAACAAAGACATACACTGATACCCAGTAACACAGGCACACACTTACACCAAGTATCACAGACATACACTGACACCCAGTAACAAAGACAGACACTGATACCTAGTAACACAGACACACACTTACACCAAGTAACAAAGACATACACTGACACCAAGTCACAAAGACACACACTGACACCCAGTAACAAAGACATACACTGACACCAAGTCACAAAGACATACACTGATAACACAGCAACACAGACACACACTTACACCAAGTAACACAGACATCCACTGACACCAAGTAACAAAGACATACACTGACACCCAGTAACACAGGCACACACTGAGGGGGAGGGGGGGCACATTGGCGCAGTGGTTAGCACCGCAGCCTCACACCTCAAGGGACCCGGGTTCGATTCTGGGTACTGCCTTTGCGGAGTTTGCAAGTTCTCCCTGTGTCTGAGTGGGTTGCCTCCGGGTGCTCCGGTTTCCTCCCACATGCCAAAGACTTGCAGGTTGATAGGTTAATTGGCCATCATAAATTGCCCCTAGTATAGGCAGGTGGTAGGGAAATATATAGGGACAGGTGGGGATGTGATAGGAATACGGGATTAGTGTAGGATTAGTATAAATGGGTTGTTGATGGTCGGCATAGACTCGGTGGGCCGAAGGGCCTGTTTAAGTGCTGTTTCTCTAAACTAAACTAAATACTGACACCTAGTGTCACAGACACACACTGACACCCAGTAACACAAACAAACACACACTGACACACAGTAACACAGACACACACTGACACCCAGTAAAAAAGACATACACTGACACCAAGTCACAAAGACATACACTGATGCCCAGTAAAAAAGACACACACTTACACCAAGTAACACAGACATACACTGACACCAAGTAACAAAGACAGACAATTACACCAAGTAACAAAGACATACACTTACAACAAGTATTTTGACATACACCGACACCAAGTAACAAAGACATACATTTACACCAAGTATTTTGACATACACTGACACCAATTAACAAAGACATACACTGATACCCAGTAACACAGACACACACCTACACCAAGTAACAAAGACATACACTGATACCCAGTCACACAGACACACACTTCCACCAAGTAACAAAGACAGACACTGATACCCAGTAACACAGGCACACACATTCACCAAGTAACAAAGACATACACTGACACCCAGTAACAAAGACATACACTGAAACCCAGTAACACTGACACACACGGACACCAAGTAACAAAGCCACACACATACACCAAGTAACACAGACACACACTGACACCCAGTAACACAGACACACACTTACACCAAGTAACAAAGACGTACAATGACACCCAGTAACAAAGACACACACTGACACCCAGTAACAAAGACACACACTTACACCAAGTAACATAGACATACACTGACACCAAGTAACAAAGACATACACTGATACCCAGTAACACAGGCACACACTGGGGGCGCGGGGGGGGGGCACATCGGCGCTGTGGTTAGCACCGCAGCCTCACAGCTCCAGGGACCCGGGTTCGATTCTGGGTACTGCCTGTGCGGAGTTTGCAAGTTCTCCCTGTGTCTACGTGAGTTTCCTCCGGGTGCTCCGGTGTCCTCCCACAAGCCAAAGACTTGCAGTATGACAGGTTAGTTGGCCATTATCAATTGCCCCTAGTATAGGTAGGTGGTAGGGAAATATATAGGGACAGGTGGGGATGTGATAGGAATACGGGATTAGTGGAGGATTAGTATAAATGGGTGGTTGATGGTCGGCCCAGACTCGGTGGGCCGAAGGGCCTGTGTAAGTGCTGTATCTCGAAACTAAACTAAATACTGACACCTAGTGTCACTGACACCCAGTAACACAAACAAACACACACTAACACCCAGTAACACAGACACACACTTACACCAAGTAACACAGACATACACTGACACCAAGTAACAAAGACAGACACTGCTGCCCAGTAACACAGACACACACGTACACCAATTAACAAAGACACACACTTACACCAAGTAACACAGACACACACTGACACCCAGTTACACAAACAAACACACTGACACCAAGTAACACAGACATCCACTGACACCAAGTAACAAAGACATACACTGATACCCAGTAACACAGGCACACACTTACACCAAGTATCACAGACATACACTGACACCCAGTAACAAAGACAGACACTGATACCTAGTAACACAGACACACACTTACACCAAGTAACAAAGACATACACTGACACCAAGTCACAAAGACACACACTGACACCCAGTAACAAAGACATACACTGACACCAAGTCACAAAGACATACACTGATAACACAGCAACACAGACACACACTTATACCAAGTAACACAGACATACACTGACACCAAGTAACAAAGACATACACTGATACCCAGTAACACAGACACACACTTACACCAAGTCACAAAACAATACACTGATACCCAGTAACACAGACACACACTTACACCAAGTAACACAGACATACACTGACACCCAGTAACAAAGACACACACTTACACCAAGTAACACAGACACACACTGACACCCAGTTACACAAACAAACACACTGACACCAAGTAACACAGACATCCACTGACACCAAGTAACAAAGACATACACTGATACCCAGTAACACAGGCACACACTTACACCAAGTATCACAGACATACACTGACACCCAGTAACAAAGACAGACACTGATACCTAGTAACACAGACACACACTTACACCAAGTAACAAAGACATACACTGACACCAAGTCACAAAGACACACACTGACACCCAGTAACAAAGACATACACTGACACCAAGTCACAAAGACATACACTGATAACACAGCAACACAGACACACACTTACACCAAGTAACACAGACATCCACTGACACCAAGTAACAAAGACATACACTGACACCCAGTAACACAGGCACACACTGAGGGGGAGGGGGGGCACATTGGCGCAGTGGTTAGCACCGCAGCCTCACACCTCAAGGGACCCGGGTTCGATTCTGGGTACTGCCTTTGCGGAGTTTGCAAGTTCTCCCTGTGTCTGAGTGGGTTGCCTCCGGGTGCTCCGGTTTCCTCCCACATGCCAAAGACTTGCAGGTTGATAGGTTAATTGGCCATCATAAATTGCCCCTAGTATAGGCAGGTGGTAGGGAAATATATAGGGACAGGTGGGGATGTGATAGGAATACGGGATTAGTGTAGGATTAGTATAAATGGGTTGTTGATGGTCGGCATAGACTCGGTGGGCCGAAGGGCCTGTTTAAGTGCTGTTTCTCTAAACTAAACTAAATACTGACACCTAGTGTCACAGACACACACTGACACCCAGTAACACAAACAAACACACACTGACACACAGTAACACAGACACACACTGACACCCAGTAAAAAAGACATACACTGACACCAAGTCACAAAGACATACACTGATGCCCAGTAAAAAAGACACACACTTACACCAAGTAACACAGACATACACTGACACCAAGTAACAAAGACAGACAATTACACCAAGTAACAAAGACATACACTTACAACAAGTATTTTGACATACACCGACACCAAGTAACAAAGACATACATTTACACCAAGTATTTTGACATACACTGACACCAATTAACAAAGACATACACTGATACCCAGTAACACAGACACACACCTACACCAAGTAACAAAGACATACACTGATACCCAGTCACACAGACACACACTTCCACCAAGTAACAAAGACAGACACTGATACCCAGTAACACAGGCACACACATTCACCAAGTAACAAAGACATACACTGACACCCAGTAACAAAGACATACACTGAAACCCAGTAACACTGACACACACGGACACCAAGTAACAAAGCCACACACATACACCAAGTAACACAGACACACACTGACACCCAGTAACACAGACACACACTTACACCAAGTAACAAAGACGTACAATGACACCCAGTAACAAAGACACACACTGACACCCAGTAACAAAGACACACACTTACACCAAGTAACATAGACATACACTGACACCAAGTAACAAAGACATACACTGATACCCAGTAACACAGGCACACACTGGGGGCGCGGGGGGGGGGCACATCGGCGCTGTGGTTAGCACCGCAGCCTCACAGCTCCAGGGACCCGGGTTCGATTCTGGGTACTGCCTGTGCGGAGTTTGCAAGTTCTCCCTGTGTCTACGTGAGTTTCCTCCGGGTGCTCCGGTGTCCTCCCACAAGCCAAAGACTTGCAGTATGACAGGTTAGTTGGCCATTATCAATTGCCCCTAGTATAGGTAGGTGGTAGGGAAATATATAGGGACAGGTGGGGATGTGATAGGAATACGGGATTAGTGGAGGATTAGTATAAATGGGTGGTTGATGGTCGGCCCAGACTCGGTGGGCCGAAGGGCCTGTGTAAGTGCTGTATCTCGAAACTAAACTAAATACTGACACCTAGTGTCACTGACACCCAGTAACACAAACAAACACACACTAACACCCAGTAACACAGACACACACTTACACCAAGTAACACAGACATACACTGACACCAAGTAACAAAGACAGACACTGCTGCCCAGTAACACAGACACACACGTACACCAATTAACAAAGACACACACTTACACCAAGTAACACAGACACACACTGACACCCAGTTACACAAACAAACACACTGACACCAAGTAACACAGACATCCACTGACACCAAGTAACAAAGACATACACTGATACCCAGTAACACAGGCACACACTTACACCAAGTATCACAGACATACACTGACACCCAGTAACAAAGACAGACACTGATACCTAGTAACACAGACACACACTTACACCAAGTAACAAAGACATACACTGACACCAAGTCACAAAGACACACACTGACACCCAGTAACAAAGACATACACTGACACCAAGTCACAAAGACATACACTGATAACACAGCAACACAGACACACACTTATACCAAGTAACACAGACATACACTGACACCAAGTAACAAAGACATACACTGATACCCAGTAACACAGACACACACTTACACCAAGTCACAAAACAATACACTGATACCCAGTAACACAGACACACACTTACACCAAGTAACACAGACATACACTGACACCAAGTAACAAAGGCATACACTGACACCCAGTAACACAGGCACACACTGAGGGGGAGGGGGGGCACATTGGCGCAGTGGTTAGCACCGCAGCCTCACACCTCCAGGGACCCGGGTTCGATTCTGGGTACTGCCTTTGCGGAGTTTGCAAGTTCTCCCTGTGTCTGAGTGGGTTGCCTCCGGGTGCTCCGGTTTCCTCCCACATGCCAAAGACTTGCAGGTTGATAGGTTAATTGGCCATCATAAATTGCCCCTTGTATAGGTAGGTGGTAGGGAAATATATAGGGATAGGTGGGGATGTGGTAGGAATGCGGGATTAGTGTAGGATTAGTATAAATGGGTTGTTGATGGTCGGCACAGACTCGGTGGGCCGAAGGGCCTGTGTAAGTGCTGTATCTCGAAACTAAACTAAATACTGACACCTAGTGTAACAGACACACACTGACACCCAGTAACACAAACAAACAAACACTGACACCCAGTAACACAGACACACACTGACACCCAGTAAAAAAGACATACACTGACACCAAGTCACAAAGACATACACTGATGCCCAGTAAAAAAGACACACACTTACACCAAGTAACACAGACATACACTGACACCAAGTAACAAAGACAGACAATTACACCAAGTAACAAAGACATACACTTACACCAAGTATTTTGACATACACTGACACCAATTAACAAAGACATACACTGATACCCAGTAACACAGACACACACTTACACCAAGTAACACAGACATACAATGACACCAAGTAACAAAGACATGCACTGATACCCAGTAACAAAGACACACACTTACACCAAGTAAAAAAGACAGACGCTGATACCCAGTAACACAGACACACACTTACACCAAGTAACAAATACATACACTGACACCCAGTAACAAAGACATACACTGATACCCAGTAACACAGGCACACACTGGGGGAGGGGGGGGGGGCACATTGGCGCAGTGGTTAGCACCGCAGCCTCACAGCTCCAGGGACCCGGGTTCGATTCTGGGGACTGCCTGTGCGGAGTTTGCGAGTTCTCCCTGTGTCTGCATGAATTGCCTCCCGGTGCTCCGGTATCCTCCCACATGCCAAAGACTTGCAGGTTGATCGGTTAATTGTCCATCATAAATTGCCCCTTGTATAGGTAGGTGGTAGGGAAATATATAGGGATAGGTGGGGATGTGGTAGGAATGCGGGATTAGTGTAGGATTAGTATAAATGGGTTGTTGATGGTCGGCACAGACTCGGTGGGCCGAAGGGCCTGTGTAAGTGCTGTATCTCGAAACTAAACTAAATACTGACACCTAGTGTAACAGACACACACTGACACCCAGTAACACAAACAAACAAACACTGACACCCAGTAACACAGACACACACGGACACCCAGTAAAAAAGACATACACTGACACCAAGTCACAAAGACATACACTGATGCCCAGTAAAAAAGACACACACTTACACCAAGTAACACAGACATACACTGACACCAAGTAACAAAGACAGACAATTACACCAAGTAACAAAGACATACACTTACACCAAGTATTTTGACATACACTGACACCAATTAACAAAGACATACACTGATACCCAGTAACACAGACACACACTTACACCAAGTAACACAGACATACAGTGACACCAAGTAACAAAGACATACACTGATACCCAGAAACACAGACACACACATACACCAAGTAACAAAGACATACACTGACACCCAGTAACAAAGACATACACTGACACCAAGTCACAAAGACACACACTGACACCCAGTAAAAAAGACATACACTGACACCAAGTCACAAAGACATACACTGATACCCAGTAACACAGACACACACTTACACCAAGTAACACAGACATACACTGACACCAAGTAACAAAGACATACACTGATACCCAGTAACACAGGCACACACTGGGGGGTGGGGGGGGGGGTGGTGGGGGGGCGCACATCACCGCTGTGGTTAGCACCGCAGCCTCACAGCTCCAGGGACCCGGGTTCAATTCTGGGTACTGCCTGTGCGGAGTTTGCAAGTTCTCCCTGTGTCTGCGTGGGTTTCCTCCGGGTGCTCCGGTTTTCTCCCACATGCCAAAGACTTGCAGGTTGATAGGTTAATTGGCCATCATAAATTGCCCCTAGTACAGGTAGGTGGTAGGGAAATATATAGGGACAGGTGGGGATGTGATAGGAATACGGGATTAGTGTAGGATTAGTATAAATGGGTGGTTGATGGTCGGCCCAGACTTGGTGGGCCGAAGGGCCTGTTTAAGTGCTGTATCACTAAACTAAACTAAATACTGACACCTAGTGTCACTGACACCCAGTAACACAAACAAACACACACTGACACCCAGTAACACAGAGAAACACTGATACACAGTAACAAAGACATACACTGACACCAAGTAACAAAGTCATACACTTACAACAAGTAACACAGACATACACTGACACCAAGTAACAAAGACATACAATTACACCAAGTAACAAAGACACACATTTACACGAAGTAACACAGACATACACGGACACCAAGTAACAAAGACATACACTGATACCAAGTGACAAAGACATACACTGATACCCAGTAACACAGACACACACTTACACCAAGTAACAAAGACATACACTGACACCAAATCACAAAGACACACACTGACACCCAGTAACAAAGACATACACTGACACCAAGTCACAAAGACATACACTGATACCCAGTAACAAAGTCATACACCTACACCAAGTAACACAGACATACAGTGATACAAAGTAACAATGACACACACTTACACCAACTAACACAGACGCTAAATTACACCAAGTAACAAAGACATACACTGACACCAAGTAACAAAGTCATACACTTACACCAAGTAACACAGACATACACTGACACCAAGTAACAAAGACATACAATTACACCAAGTAACAAAGACACACACTTACACGAAGTAACACAGACATACACGGACACCAAGTAACAAAGACATACACTGATACCCAGTAACACAGACACACACTTACACCAAGTAAAAAAGACACACACTTACACCAAGTAACACCGACATACACTGATACCAAGTAACAAAGACATACACTGACACCCAGTAACACAGACACACACTTACACCAAGTAACAAAGACGGACACTGATACCCAGTAACACAGACACACACATGCACCAAGTAACAAAGACATACACTGACACCCAGTAACAAAGACATACACTGAAACCCAGTAACACTGACCCACACGGACACCAAGTAACAAAGACACACACTTACACCAAGTAACACAGACACACACTGACACCCAGTAACACAGACACACACTTACACCAAGTAACACAGACATACACTGACACCAAGTAACAAAGACAGACACTGCTACCCAGTAACACAGACACACACGTACACCAAGTAACAAAGACACACACTTACACCAAGTAACACAGACACACACTGACACCCAGTAACAAAGACATACACTGATACCCAGTAACACAGGCACACACTTACACCAAGTATCACAGACATACACTGACACCCAGTAACAAAGACAGACACTGATACCTAGTAACACAGACACACACTTACACCAAGTAACAAAGACATACACTGACACCAAGTCACAAAGACACACACTGACACCCAGTAACAAAGACATACACTGACACCAAGTCACAAAGACATACACTGATAACACAGCAACACAGACACACACTTACACCAAGTAACACAGACATACACTGACACCAAGTAACAAAGACATACACTGATACCCAGTAACACAGACACACACTTACACCAAGTCACAAAACAATACACTGATACACAGTAACACAGACATACACTTACACCAAGTAACACAGACATACACTGACACCAAGTAACAAAGACAGACACTGATACCCAGTAACACAGACACACACCTACACCAAGTAACAAAGACATACACAAATACCCAGTCACACAGACACACACTTCCACCAAGTAACAAAGACAGACACTGATACCCAGTAACACAGGCACACACAAACACCAAGTAACAAAGACATACACTGACACCCAGTAACAAAGACATACACTGACACCAAGTCACAAAGACACACACTGACACCCAGTAAAAAAGACATACACTGACACCAAGTCACAAAGACATACACTGATACCCAGTAACACAGACACACACTTACACCAAGTAACACAGACATACACTGACACCAAGTAACAAAGACATACACTGATTCCCAGTAACACAGACAGACACTTACACAAAGTAACAAAGACAGACACTGATACCCAGTAACACAGACACACACGTACACCAAGTCACAAAACAATACACTGATACCAGTAACACAGACACACACTTACACCAAGTAACACAGACATACACTGACACCAAGTAACAAAGACAGACACTGCTGCCCAGTAACACAGACACACACGTACACCAAGTAACAAAGACACACACTTACACCAAGTAACCCAGACACACACTGACACCCAGTTACACAAACAAACACACTGATACCCAGTCACACAGACACACACTTACACCAAGTAACAAAGACAGACACTGATACCCAGTAACACAGGCACACACTTACACCAAGTATCACAGACATACACTGACACCCAGTAACAAAGACAGACACTGATACCTAGTAACACAGACACACACTTACACCAAGTAACACAGACATACACTGACACCCAGTAACAAAGACACACACTTACACCAAGTAACACAGACACACACTGACACCCAGTTACACAAACAAACACACTGACACCAAGTAACACAGACATCCACTGACACCAAGTAACAAAGACATACACTGATACCCAGTAACACAGGCACACACTTACACCAAGTATCACAGACATACACTGACACCCAGTAACAAAGACAGACACTGATACCTAGTAACACAGACACACACTTACACCAAGTAACAAAGACATACACTGACACCAAGTCACAAAGACACACACTGACACCCAGTAACAAAGACATACACTGACACCAAGTCACAAAGACATACACTGATAACACAGCAACACAGACACACACTTACACCAAGTAACACAGACATCCACTGACACCAAGTAACAAAGACATACACTGACACCCAGTAACACAGACACACACTTACACCAAGTAACAAAGACGGACACTGATACCCAGTAACACAGACACACACATGCACCAAGTAACAAAGACATACACTGACACCCAGTAACAAAGACATACACTGAAACCCAGTAACACTGACCCACACGGACACCAAGTAACAAAGACACACACTTACACCAAGTAACACAGACACACACTGACACCCAGTAACACAGACACACACTTACACCAAGTAACACAGACATACACTGACACCAAGTAACAAAGACAGACACTGCTACCCAGTAACACAGACACACACGTACACCAAGTAACAAAGACACACACTTACACCAAGTAACACAGACACACACTGACACCCAGTAACAAAGACATACACTGATACCCAGTAACACAGGCACACACTTACACCAAGTATCACAGACATACACTGACACCCAGTAACAAAGACAGACACTGATACCTAGTAACACAGACACACACTTACACCAAGTAACAAAGACATACACTGACACCAAGTCACAAAGACACACACTGACACCCAGTAACAAAGACATACACTGACACCAAGTCACAAAGACATACACTGATAACACAGCAACACAGACACACACTTACACCAAGTAACACAGACATACACTGACACCAAGTAACAAAGACATACACTGATACCCAGTAACACAGACACACACTTACACCAAGTCACAAAACAATACACTGATACACAGTAACACAGACATACACTTACACCAAGTAACACAGACATACACTGACACCAAGTAACAAAGACAGACACTGATACCCAGTAACACAGACACACACCTACACCAAGTAACAAAGACATACACAAATACCCAGTCACACAGACACACACTTCCACCAAGTAACAAAGACAGACACTGATACCCAGTAACACAGGCACACACAAACACCAAGTAACAAAGACATACACTGACACCCAGTAACAAAGACATACACTGACACCAAGTCACAAAGACACACACTGACACCCAGTAAAAAAGACATACACTGACACCAAGTCACAAAGACATACACTGATACCCAGTAACACAGACACACACTTACACCAAGTAACACAGACATACACTGACACCAAGTAACAAAGACATACACTGATTCCCAGTAACACAGACAGACACTTACACAAAGTAACAAAGACAGACACTGATACCCAGTAACACAGACACACACTTACACCAAGTCACAAAACAATACACTGATACCAGTAACACAGACACACACTTACACCAAGTAACACAGACATACACTGACACCAAGTAACAAAGACAGACACTGCTGCCCAGTAACACAGACACACACGTACACCAAGTAACAAAGACACACACTTACACCAAGTAACCCAGACACACACTGACACCCAGTTACACAAACAAACACACTGATACCCAGTCACACAGACACACACTTACATCAAGTAACAAAGACAGACACTGATACCCAGTAACACAGGCACACACTTACACCAAGTATCACAGACATACACTGACACCCAGTAACAAAGACAGACACTGATACCTAGTAACACAGACACACACTTACACCAAGTAACACAGACATACACTGACACCCAGTAACAAAGACACACACTTACACCAAGTAACACAGACACACACTGACACCCAGTTACACAAACAAACACACTGACACCAAGTAACACAGACATCCACTGACACCAAGTAACAAAGACATACACTGATACCCAGTAACACAGGCACACACTTACACCAAGTATCACAGACATACACTGACACCCAGTAACAAAGACAGACACTGATACCTAGTAACACAGACACACACTTACACCAAGTAACAAAGACATACACTGACACCAAGTCACAAAGACACACACTGACACCCAGTAACAAAGACATACACTGACACCAAGTCACAAAGACATACACTGATAACACAGCAACACAGACACACACTTACACCAAGTAACACAGACATCCACTGACACCAAGTAACAAAGACATACACTGACACCCAGTAACACAGGCACACACTGAGGGGGAGGGGGGGGCACATTGGCGCAGTGGTTAGCACCGCAGCCTCACACCTCAAGGGACCCGGGTTCGATTCTGGGTACTGCCTTTGCGGAGTTTGCAAGTTCTCCCTGTGTCTGAGTGGGTTGCCTCCGGGTGCTCCGGTTTCCTCCCACATGCCAAAGACTTGCAGGTTGATAGGTTAATTGGCCATCATAAATTGCCCCTAGTATAGGCAGGTGGTAGGGAAATATATAGGGATAGGTGGGGATGTGATAGGAATACGGGATTAGTGTCGGATTAGTATAAATGGGTTGTTGATGGTCGGCACAGACTCGGTGGGCCGAAGGGCCTGTGTAAGTGCTGTATCTCGAAACTAAACTAAATACTGACACCTAGTGTAACAGACACACACTGACACCCAGTAACACAAACAAACAAACACTGACACCCAGTAACACAGACACACACTGACACCCAGTAAAAAAGACATACACTGACACCAAGTCACAAAGACATACACTGATGCCCAGTAAAAAAGACACACACTTACACCAAGTAACACAGACATACACTGACACCAAGTAACAAAGACAGACAATTACACCAAGTAACAAAGACATACACTTACAACAAGTATTTTGACATACACCGACACCAAGTAACAAAGACATACATTTACACCAAGTATTTTGACATACACTGACACCAATTAACAAAGACATACACTGATACCCAGTAACACAGACACACACCTACACCAAGTAACAAAGACATACACTGATACCCAGTCACACAGACACACACTTCCACCAAGTAACAAAGACAGACACTGATACCCAGTAACACAGGCACACACATTCACCAAGTAACAAAGACATACACTGACACCCAGTAACAAAGACATACACTGAAACCCAGTAACACTGACACACACGGACACCAAGTAACAAAGCCACACACATACACCAAGTAACACAGACACACACTGACACCCAGTAACACAGACACACACTTACACCAAGTAACAAAGACGTACAATGACACCCAGTAACAAAGACACACACTGACACCCAGTAACAAAGACACACACTTACACCAAGTAACATAGACATACACTGACACCAAGTAACAAAGACATACACTGATACCCAGTAACACAGGCACACACTGGGGGCGCGGGGGGGGCACATCGGCGCTGTGGTTAGCACCGCAGCCTCACAGCTCCAGGGACCCGGGTTCGATTCTGGGTACTGCCTGTGCGGAGTTTGCAAGTTCTCCCTGTGTCTACGTGAGTTTCCTCCGGGTGCTCCGGTGTCCTCCCACAAGCCAAAGACTTGCAGTATGACAGGTTAGTTGGCCATTATCAATTGCCCCTAGTATAGGTAGGTGGTAGGGAAATATATAGGGACAGGTGGGGATGTGATAGGAATACGGGATTAGTGGAGGATTAGTATAAATGGGTGGTTGATGGTCGGCCCAGACTCGGTGGGCCGAAGGGCCTGTTTAAGTGCTGTATCACTAAACTAAACTAAATACTGACACCTAGTGTCACTGACACCCAGTAACACAAACAAACACACACTAACACCCAGTAACACAGACACACACTTACACCAAGTAACACAGACATACACTGACACCAAGTAACAAAGACAGACACTGCTGCCCAGTAACACAGACACACATGTACACCAAGTAACAAAGACACACACTTACACCAAGTAACACAGACACACACTGACACCCAGTTACACAAACAAACACACTGACACCAAGTAACACAGACATCCACTGACACCAAGTAACAAAGACATACACTGATACCCAGTAACACAGGCACACACTTACACCAAGTATCACAGACATACACTGACACCCAGTAACAAAGACAGACACTGATACCTAGTAACACAGACACACACTTACACCAAGTAACAAAGACATACACTGACACCAAGTCACAAAGACACACACTGACACCCAGTAACAAAGACATACACTGACACCAAGTCACAAAGACATACACTGATAACACAGCAACACAGACACACACTTATACCAAGTAACACAGACATACACTGACACCAAGTAACAAAGACATACACTGATACCCAGTAACACAGACACACACTTACACCAAGTCACAAAACAATACACTGATACCCAGTAACACAGACACACACTTACACCAAGTAACACAGACATACACTGACACCAAGTAACAAAGGCATACACTGACACCCAGTAACACAGGCACACACTGAGGGGGAGGGGGGGCACATTGGCGCAGTGGTTAGCACCGCAGCCTCACACCTCCAGGGACCCGGGTTCGATTCTGGGTACTGCCTTTGCGGAGTTTGCAAGTTCTCCCTGTGTCTGAGTGGGTTGCCTCCGGGTGCTCCGGTTTCCTCCCACATGCCAAAGACTTGCAGGTTGATAGGTTAATTGGCCATCATAAATTGCCCCTTGTATAGGTAGGTGGTAGGGAAATATATAGGGATAGGTGGGGATGTGGTAGGAATGCGGGATTAGTGTAGGATTAGTATAAATGGGTTGTTGATGGTCGGCACAGACTCGGTGGGCCGAAGGGCCTGTGTAAGTGCTGTATCTCGAAACTAAACTAAATACTGACACCTAGTGTAACAGACACACACTGACACCCAGTAACACAAACAAACAAACACTGACACCCAGTAACACAGACACACACTGACACCCAGTAAAAAAGACATACACTGACACCAAGTCACAAAGACATACACTGATGCCCAGTAAAAAAGACACACACTTACACCAAGTAACACAGACATACACTGACACCAAGTAACAAAGACAGACAATTACACCAAGTAACAAAGACATACACTTACACCAAGTATTTTGACATACACTGACACCAATTAACAAAGACATACACTGATACCCAGTAACACAGACACACACTTACACCAAGTAACACAGACATACAATGACACCAAGTAACAAAGACATGCACTGATACCCAGTAACAAAGACACACACTTACACCAAGTAAAAAAGACAGACGCTGATACCCAGTAACACAGACACACACTTACACCAAGTAACAAATACATACACTGACACCCAGTAACAAAGACATACACTGATACCCAGTAACACAGGCACACACTGGGGGAGGGGGGGGGGGGCACATTGGCGCAGTGGTTAGCACCGCAGCCTCACAGCTCCAGGGACCCGGGTTCGATTCTGGGGACTGCCTGTGCGGAGTTTGCGAGTTCTCCCTGTGTCTGCATGAATTGCCTCCCGGTGCTCCGGTATCCTCCCACATGCCAAAGACTTGCAGGTTGATCGGTTAATTGTCCATCATAAATTGCCCCTTGTATAGGTAGGTGGTAGGGAAATATATAGGGATAGGTGGGGATGTGGTAGGAATGCGGGATTAGTGTAGGATTAGTATAAATGGGTTGTTGATGGTCGGCACAGACTCGGTGGGCCGAAGGGCCTGTGTAAGTGCTGTATCTCGAAACTAAACTAAATACTGACACCTAGTGTAACAGACACACACTGACACCCAGTAACACAAACAAACAAACACTGACACCCAGTAACACAGACACACACTGACACCCAGTAAAAAAGACATACACTGACACCAAGTCACAAAGACATACACTGATGCCCAGTAAAAAAGACACACACTTACACCAAGTAACACAGACATACACTGACACCAAGTAACAAAGACAGACAATTACACCAAGTAACAAAGACATACACTTACACCAAGTATTTTGACATACACTGACACCAATTAACAAAGACATACACTGATACCCAGTAACAAAGACACACACTTACACCAAGTAACATAGACATACACTGACACCAAGTAACAAAGACATACACTGATACCCAGTAACACAGGCACACACTGGGGGCGCGGGGGGGGGCACATCGGCGCTGTGGTTAGCACCGCAGCCTCACAGCTCCAGGGACCCGGGTTCGATTCTGGGTACTGCCTGTGCGGAGTTTGCAAGTTCTCCCTGTGTCTACGTGAGTTTCCTCCGGGTGCTCCGGTGTCCTCCCACAAGCCAAAGACTTGCAGTATGACAGGTTAGTTGGCCATTATCAATTGCCCCTAGTATAGGTAGGTGGTAGGGAAATATATAGGGACAGGTGGGGATGTGATAGGAATACGGGATTAGTGGAGGATTAGTATAAATGGGTGGTTGATGGTCGGCCCAGACTCGGTGGGCCGAAGGGCCTGTTTAAGTGCTGTATCACTAAACTAAACTAAATACTGACACCTAGTGTCACTGACACCCAGTAACACAAACAAACACACACTAACACCCAGTAACACAGACACACACTTACACCAAGTAACACAGACATACACTGACACCAAGTAACACAGACATACACTGCTGCCCAGTAACACAGACACACACGTACACCAAGTAACAAAGACACACACTTACACCAAGTAACACAGACACACACTGACACCCAGTTACACAAACAAACACACTGACACCAAGTAACACAGACATCCACTGACACCAAGTAACAAAGACATACACTGATACCCAGTAACACAGGCACACACTTACACCAAGTATCACAGACATACACTGACACCCAGTAACAAAGACAGACACTGATACCTAGTAACACAGACACACACTTACACCAAGTAACAAAGACATACACTGACACCAAGTCACAAAGACACACACTGACACCCAGTAACAAAGACATACACTGACACCAAGTCACAAAGACATACACTGATAACACAGCAACACAGACACACACTTATACCAAGTAACACAGACATACACTGACACCAAGTAACAAAGACATACACTGATACCCAGTAACACAGACACACACTTACACCAAGTCACAAAACAATACACTGATACCCAGTAACACAGACACACACTTACACCAAGTAACACAGACATACACTGACACCAAGTAACAAAGGCATACACTGACACCCAGTAACACAGGCACACACTGAGGGGGAGGGGGGGCACATTGGCGCAGTGGTTAGCACCGCAGCCTCACACCTCCAGGGACCCGGGTTCGATTCTGGGTACTGCCTTTGCGGAGTTTGCAAGTTCTCCCTGTGTCTGAGTGGGTTGCCTCCGGGTGCTCCGGTTTCCTCCCACATGCCAAAGACTTGCAGGTTGATAGGTTAATTGGCCATCATAAATTGCCCCTTGTATAGGTAGGTGGTAGGGAAATATATAGGGATAGGTGGGGATGTGGTAGGAATGCGGGATTAGTGTAGGATTAGTATAAATGGGTTGTTGATGGTCGGCACAGACTCGGTGGGCCGAAGGGCCTGTGTAAGTGCTGTATCTCGAAACTAAACTAAATACTGACACCTAGTGTAACAGACACACACTGACACCCAGTAACACAAACAAACAAACACTGACACCCAGTAACACAGACACACACTGACACCCAGTAAAAAAGACATACACTGACACCAAGTCACAAAGACATACACTGATGCCCAGTAAAAAAGACACACACTTACACCAAGTAACACAGACATACACTGACACCAAGTAACAAAGACAGACAATTACACCAAGTAACAAAGACATACACTTACACCAAGTATTTTGACATACACTGACACCAATTAACAAAGACATACACTGATACCCAGTAACACAGACACACACTTACACCAAGTAACACAGACATACAATGACACCAAGTAACAAAGACATGCACTGATACCCAGTAACAAAGACACACACTTACACCAAGTAAAAAAGACAGACGCTGATACCCAGTAACACAGACACACACTTACACCAAGTAACAAATACATACACTGACACCCAGTAACAAAGACATACACTGATACCCAGTAACACAGGCACACACTGGGGGAGGGGGGGGGGGGCACATTGGCGCAGTGGTTAGCACCGCAGCCTCACAGCTCCAGGGACCCGGGTTCGATTCTGGGGACTGCCTGTGCGGAGTTTGCGAGTTCTCCCTGTGTCTGCATGAATTGCCTCCCGGTGCTCCGGTATCCTCCCACATGCCAAAGACTTGCAGGTTGATCGGTTAATTGTCCATCATAAATTGCCCCTTGTATAGGTAGGTGGTAGGGAAATATATAGGGATAGGTGGGGATGTGGTAGGAATGCGGGATTAGTGTAGGATTAGTATAAATGGGTTGTTGATGGTCGGCACAGACTCGGTGGGCCGAAGGGCCTGTGTAAGTGCTGTATCTCGAAACTAAACTAAATACTGACACCTAGTGTAACAGACACACACTGACACCCAGTAACACAAACAAACAAACACTGACACCCAGTAACACAGACACACACTGACACCCAGTAAAAAAGACATACACTGACACCAAGTCACAAAGACATACACTGATGCCCAGTAAAAAAGACACACACTTACACCAAGTAACACAGACATACACTGACACCAAGTAACAAAGACAGACAATTACACCAAGTAACAAAGACATACACTTACACCAAGTATTTTGACATACACTGACACCAATTAACAAAGACATACACTGATACCCAGTAACACAGACACACACTTACACCAAGTAACACAGACATACAATGACACCAAGTAACAAAGACATACACTGATACCCAGTAACACAGACACACACATACACCAAGTAAAAAAGACATACACTGACACCCAGTAACAAAGACATACACTGACACCAAGTCACAAAGACACACACTGACACCCAGTAAAAAAGACATACACTGACACCAAGTCACAAAGACATACACTGATACCCAGTAACACAGACACACACTTACACCAAGTAACACAGACATACACTGACACCAAGTAACAAAGACATACACTGATACCCAGTAACACAGGCACACACTGGGGGGTGGGGGGGGGGTGGTGGGGGGGCGCACATCACCGCTGTGGTTAGCACCGCAGCCTCACAGCTCCAGGGACCCGGGTTCAATTCTGGGTACTGCCTGTGCGGAGTTTGCAAGTTCTCCCTGTGTCTGCGTGGGTTTCCTCCGGGTGCTCCGGTTTTCTCCCACATGCCAAAGACTTGCAGGTTGATAGGTTAATTGGCCATCATAAATTGCCCCTAGTACAGGTAGGTGGTAGGGAAATATATAGGGACAGGTGGGGATGTGATAGGAATACGGGATTAGTGTAGGATTAGTATAAATGGGTGGTTGATGGTCGGCCCAGACTTGGTGGGCCGAAGGGCCTGTTTAAGTGCTGTATCACTAAACTAAACTAAATACTGACACCTAGTGTCACTGACACCCAGTAACACAAACAAACACACACTGACACCCAGTAACACAGAGAAACACTGATACACAGTAACAAAGACATACACTGACACCAAGTAACAAAGTCATACACTTACAACAAGTAACACAGACATACACTGACACCAAGTAACAAAGACATACAATTACACCAAGTAACAAAGACACACATTTACACGAAGTAACACAGACATACACGGACACCAAGTAACAAAGACATACACTGATACCAAGTGACAAAGACATACACTGATACCCAGTTACACAGACACACACTTACACCAAGTAACAAATACATACACTGACACCAAGTAACAAAGACACACATACACCAAGTAACACAGACATACACGGACACCCAGTAACAAAGACATACACTGATACCCAGTAACACAGACACACACTTACACCAAGTAACAAAGACATACACTGACACCAAATCACAAAGACACACACTGACACCCAGTAACAAAGACATACACTGACACCAAGTCACAAAGACATACACTGATACCCAGTAACAAAGTCATACACCTACACCAAGTAACACAGACATACAGTGATACAAAGTAACAATGACACACACTTACACCAACTAACACAGACGCTAAATTACACCAAGTAACAAAGACATACACTGACACCAAGTAACAAAGTCATACACTTACACCAAGTAACACAGACATACACTGACACCAAGTAACAAAGACATACAATTACACCAAGTAACAAAGACACACACTTACACGAAGTAACACAGACATACACGGACACCAAGTAACAAAGACATACACTGATACCCAGTAACACAGACACACACTTACACCAAGTAAAAAAGACACACACTTACACCAAGTAACACCGACATACACTGATACCAAGTAACAAAGACATACACTGACACCCAGTAACACAGACACACACTTACACCAAGTAACAAAGACATACACTGACACCAAGTAACAAAGACAGACACTGATACCCAGTAACACAGACACACTTACACCAAGTAAAAAAGACACACACTTACACCAAGTAACACCGATATACACTGACACCAAGTAACAAAGACATACACTGACACCAAGTAACAAAGACATAAAGTGACACACAGTAGCAAAGACACACACTGACACCAAGTCACAAAGACACACACTGACACCCAGTAAAAAAGACATACACTGACACCAAGTCACAAAGACATACACTGACACCAAGTAACAAAGACATGCACTGATACCCAGTAGCACAGACACACACTTACACCAAGTAACAAAGACATACACTGACACCAAGTAACAAAGACATACAATTACACCAAGTAACACAGACATACACTGACACCAACTTACAAAGACATACACTGACACCAAGTAACATAGACATACAATTACACCAAGTAACAAAGACACACACTTACACCAAGTAACACAGACATACACTGATACCCAGTAACACAGACACACACTTACACCAAGTAACAAAAACACACACTTACACCAAGTAACAAAGACATACACTGACACCAAGTAACAAAGACATACAATTACACCAAGTAGCAAAGACATACACTTACACCAAGTAACACAGACATACACTGACACCAAGTAACAAAGACATACACTGTTACCCAGTAACACAGACACACACTTACACCAAGTAACACAGACATACACTGATACAAAGTAACACAGACACACACTTACACCAAGTAACACAGACGTAAAATTACACCAAGTAACAAAGACATACACTGACACCAAGTAACAAAGTCATACACTTACACCAAGTAACACAGACATACACTGACACCAAGTAACAAAGACATACAATTACACCAAGTAACAAAGACACACACTTACACGAAGTAACACAGACATACACGAACACCAAGTAACAAAGACATACACTGATAACCCAGTAACACCGACATACACTGACACCAAGTCACAAAGACACACACTGACACCCAGTAAAAAAGACATACACTGACACCAGGTCACAAAGACATACACTGACACCAAGTAACAAAGACATACACTGATACCCAGTAGCACAGACACACACTTACACCAAGTAACAAAGACATACACTGATGCCAAGTAACACAGACACACAATTACAACAAGTAACAAAAACACACACTTACACCAAGTAACAAAGACATACACTGACACCAAGTAACAAAGACATACAATTACACCGAGTAACAAAGACATACACTTACACCAAGTAACACAGACATACACTGACACCAAGTAACAAAGACATACACTGTTACCCAGTAACACAGACACACACTTACACCAAGTAACACAGACATACACTGATACAAAGTGACACAGACACACACTTACACCAAGTAATACAGACGCAGAATTACACCAAGTAACAAAGACATACACTGACACCAAGTAACAAAGTCATACACTTACACCAAGTAACAAAGACATACACTGACACCAAGTAACAAAGACATACAATTACATCAAATAACAAAGACACACACTTACACTAAGTAACACAGACATACACGGACACCAAGTAACAAAGACATACACTGATACCCAGTAACACAGACACACACTTACACCAAGTAAAAAAGACACACACTTACACCAAGTAACACCGACATACACTGATACCAAGTAACAAAGACATACACTGACACCCAGTAACACAGACACACACTTACACCAAGTAACAAAGACATACACTGACACCAAGTAACAAAGACATACACTGATACCCAGTAACACAGACACACACTTACACCAAGTAAAAAAGACACACACTTACACCAAGTAACACCGACATACAATGACACCAAGTAACAAAGACATACACTGACACCAAGTAACAAAGACATAAAGTGACACACAGTAGCAAAGACATACACTGACACCAAGTCACAAAGACACACACTGACACCTAGTAAAAAAGACATACACTGACACCAAGTCACAAAGACATACACTGACACCAAGTAACAAAGACATACACTGATACCCAGTAGCACAGACATACACTGACACCAAGTAACAAAGACATACACTAACACCAAGTAACAAAGACATACAATTACACCAAGTAACACAGACATACACTGACACCAAGTAACAAAGACATACAATTACACCAAGTAACAAAGACACACACTTACACCAAGTAACACAGACATACACTGACACCATGTAACAAAGACATGCACTGATACCCAGTAACACAGACACACACTTACACCAAGTAACAAAGACATACACTGACACCAAGTTACAAGGACATACACTGACACCAAGTAACGAAGACCGACACTGACACCCAGTAACAAAGACGTACACTTGCACCAAGTAACACATACATACACTGACACCGTGTAACAACGACATGTAGTGATACCCAGTAACACAGACATACACTGACATTAAGTAACAAAGACATGCACTGATACCCAGTAACACAGACATACACTGACACCAAGTAACAAAGAGATAAACTTTCACCAACAAACAAAGTCATACACTGATACCCAGTAACACAGAAACAGACTTACACCAAGTAACAAAGACAGACACTGAAAACAAGTCACAAAGAAATACACTGATACCCAGTAACACAGAAACACACTTACACCAAGTAACTAAGACAAACACTGACACCAAGTAACAAAGACATACACTGACACCAAGAAACAAAGACATACACTTACACCAAGTAACACAGACACACACTGACACCCAGTAACACAAACAAACACGCACTGACACCCAGTAACATAGAGAAACACAGACACAAAGTAACAAAGACATACACAGACTCACACTGACACCAAGTAACAAAGACTAACAGACACACACTGTCACCAAGCAACAAAGACATACACTGACAGCCAGTAGCAAAGACATAGACTGACACCAAGTCACAAAGACATACACTGATACCCAGTAACACAGACACACACTTCCACCAAGTAACAAAGACATACACTGATACCCAGTAACACAGACACACACTTACACCAAGTAACAAAGACATACACTGACACCAAGTCACAAAGACACACACTGACACCCAGTAACAAAGACATACACTGACACCAAGTCACAAAGACATACACTGATACCCAGTAACACAGACATACACTTACACCAAGTAACAAAGACACACACTTACACGACGTAACACAGACATACACTGACACCAAGTAACAAAGACATACACTGATACCCAGTAACAGAGACACACACTTACACCAACTAACAAAGACATACACTGACACCCAGTAACAAAGACACACACTGACACCATGTAACACAGACATACACTGACAACCAGTAACACAGACACACGCTTACACCAAGTAACAAAGACATACACTGACACCAAGTAACAAAGACATAAACTGACACACAGTAACAAAGACATACACTGACACCAAGTCACAAAGACATACACTGACACCCAGTAACAACGACATACACTGACACCAAATCACAAAGACATACACTGACACCAAGTAACAAAGACTTACACTGATACCCAGAAGCACAGACACACACTTACACCAAGTAACCAAGACATTCACTGACACCAAGTAACAAAGACATACACTTACACCAAGTAACACAGACATACACTGACATCAAGTAACAAAGACATACACTTACACCAAGTAACACAGACATACACTGACACCAAGTATCAAAGACATACAATTACACCAAGTAGCAAAGACACACACTTACACCAAGTAACACAGACATACACTGACACCAAGTAACAAAGACATACACTGTTACGCAGTAACACAGACACACACTTACACCAAGTAACACAGAAATACACTGACACCATGTAACAAAGACATGCAGTGATACCCAGTAACACAGACATACACTGACACCAAGTAACAAAGACACACACTTACACCAAGTAACACAGACATACACTGACACCATTTAACAAAGACATGCACTGATACCCAGTAACACAGACATACACTGACACCAACAGACAAAGAAATACACTGATACCCAGTAACACAGACACAGACTTACACCAAGTAACAAAGACACACACTGACACCCAGTAACAAAGACATACACTGAGACCAAGTCACAGAGACATACACTGATACCCAGTAACACAGACACACACTGACACAAAGTAACAAAGACATACACTGACACCAAGAAACAAAGACATACACTTACACCAAGTAACAAAGACACACACTGAAACCCAGTAACACAAACAAACACACACTGACACCCAGTAACATAGAGAAACACAGACACACAGTAACAAAGACATACACAGACTCACACTTACAGCAAGTAACAAATACTAACACAGACACACACTGTCACCAAGTAACAAAGACATACACTGACACCCAGTAACAAAGACATAGACTGACACCAAGTCACAAAGACATACACTGATACCCAGTAACACAGACACACACTTGCAACAAGTAACAAAGAGAAACACTGACACCAAGTAACAAAGATATACACTTACACCAAGTAACACAGACATACAATTAAACCAAGTAACAAAGACACACACTTACACGAAGTAACACAGACATTCACTGACACCAAGTAACAAAGACATAAACTGATACCCAGTAACACAGACACACACTTACACCAAGTAACAAAGACATACACTGACACCCAGTAACAAAGACATACACTGACACCATGTAACACAGATATACACTGACACAAAGTAACAAAGACATACACTGACACCCAGTAACACAGACACACACTTACACCAAGTAACAAAGACATACACTGACACCAAGTAAAAAAGAAATACACTGATACCCAGTAGCACAGACGCACACTTACACCAAGTAACAAAGACACACACTTACACCAAGTAACACAGACATAAACTGACACAAAGTAACAAAGACATACACTGACACCCAGTAACACAGACACACACTTACACCAAGTAACAAAGACATACACTGACACCAAGTAAAAAAGAAATACACTGATACCCAGTAGCACAGACGCACACTTACACCAAGTAACAAAGACATACACTGATACCCAGTAACACAGACACACACATACACCAAGTAAAAAAGACATACACTGACACCCAGTAACAAAGACATACACTGACACCAAGTCACAAAGACACACACTGACACCCAGTAAAAAAGACATACACTGACACCAAGTCACAAAGACATACACTGATACCCAGTAACACAGACACACACTTACACCAAGTAACACAGACATACACTGACACCAAGTAACAAAGACATACACTGATACCCAGTAACACAGGCACACACTGGGGGGTGGGGGGGGGGGGGTGGTGGGGGGGCGCACATCACCGCTGTGGTTAGCACCGCAGCCTCACAGCTCCAGGGACCCGGGTTCAATTCTGGGTACTGCCTGTGCGGAGTTTGCAAGTTCTCCCTGTGTCTGCGTGGGTTTCCTCCGGGTGCTCCGGTTTTCTCCCACATGCCAAAGACTTGCAGGTTGATAGGTTAATTGGCCATCATAAATTGCCCCTAGTACAGGTAGGTGGTAGGGAAATATATAGGGACAGGTGGGGATGTGATAGGAATACGGGATTAGTGTAGGATTAGTATAAATGGGTGGTTGATGGTCGGCCCAGACTTGGTGGGCCGAAGGGCCTGTTTAAGTGCTGTATCACTAAACTAAACTAAATACTGACACCTAGTGTCACTGACACCCAGTAACACAAACAAACACACACTGACACCCAGTAACACAGAGAAACACTGATACACAGTAACAAAGACATACACTGACACCAAGTAACAAAGTCATACACTTACAACAAGTAACACAGACATACACTGACACCAAGTAACAAAGACATACAATTACACCAAGTAACAAAGACACACATTTACACGAAGTAACACAGACATACACGGACACCAAGTAACAAAGACATACACTGATACCAAGTGACAAAGACATACACTGATACCCAGTTACACAGACACACACTTACACCAAGTAACAAATACATACACTGACACCAAGTAACAAAGACACACATACACCAAGTAACACAGACATACACGGACACCCAGTAACAAAGACATACACTGATACCCAGTAACACAGACACACACTTACACCAAGTAACAAAGACATACACTGACACCAAATCACAAAGACACACACTGACACCCAGTAACAAAGACATACACTGACACCAAGTCACAAAGACATACACTGATACCCAGTAACAAAGTCATACACCTACACCAAGTAACACAGACATACAGTGATACAAAGTAACAATGACACACACTTACACCAACTAACACAGACGCTAAATTACACCAAGTAACAAAGACATACACTGACACCAAGTAACAAAGTCATACACTTACACCAAGTAACACAGACATACACTGACACCAAGTAACAAAGACATACAATTACACCAAGTAACAAAGACACACACTTACACGAAGTAACACAGACATACACGGACACCAAGTAACAAAGACATACACTGATACCCAGTAACACAGACACACACTTACACCAAGTAAAAAAGACACACACTTACACCAAGTAACACCGACATACACTGATACCAAGTAACAAAGACATACACTGACACCCAGTAACACAGACACACACTTACACCAAGTAACAAAGACATACACTGACACCAAGTAACAAAGACAGACACTGATACCCAGTAACACAGACACACTTACACCAAGTAAAAAAGACACACACTTACACCAAGTAACACCGATATACACTGACACCAAGTAACAAAGACATACACTGACACCAAGTAACAAAGACATAAAGTGACACACAGTAGCAAAGACACACACAGACACCAAGTCACAAAGACACACACTGACACCCAGTAAAAAAGACATACACTGACACCAAGTCACAAAGACATACACTGACACCAAGTAACAAAGACATGCACTGATACCCAGTAGCACAGACACACACTTACACCAAGTAACAAAGACATACACTGACACCAAGTAACAAAGACATACAATTACACCAAGTAACACAGACATACACTGACACCAACTTACAAAGAAATACACTGACACCAAGTAACATAGACATACAATTACACCAAGTAACAAAGACACACACTTACACCAAGTAACACAGACATACACTGATACCCAGTAACACAGACACACACTTACACCAAGTAACAAAAACACACACTTACACCAAGTAACAAAGACATACACTGACACCAAGTAACAAAGACATACAATTACACCAAGTAGCAAAGACATACACTTACACCAAGTAACACAGACATACACTGACACCAAGTAACAAAGACATACACTGTTACCCAGTAACACAGACACACACTTACACCAAGTAACACAGACATACACTGATACAAAGTAACACAGACACACACTTACACCAAGTAACACAGACGTAAAATTACACCAAGTAACAAAGACATACACTGACACCAAGTAACAAAGTCATACACTTACACCAAGTAACACAGACATACACTGACACCAAGTAACAAAGACATACAATTACACCAAGTAACAAAGACACACACTTACACGAAGTAACACAGACATACACGAACACCAAGTAACAAAGACATACACTGATAACCCAGTAACACCGACATACACTGACACCAAGTAACAAAGACATACACTGACACCAAGTAACAAAGACATAAAGTGACACACAGTAGCAAAGACATACACTGACACCAAGTCACAAAGACACACACTGACACCCAGTAAAAAAGACATACACTGACACCAGGTCACAAAGACATACACTGACACCAAGTAACAAAGACATACACTGATACCCAGTAGCACAGACACACACTTACACCAAGTAACAAAGACATACACTGATGCCAAGTAACACAGACACACAATTACAACAAGTAACAAAAACACACACTTACACCAAGTAACAAAGACATACACTGACACCAAGTAACAAAGACATACAATTACACCGAGTAACAAAGACATACACTTACACCAAGTAACACAGACATACACTGACACCAAGTAACAAAGACATACACTGTTACCCAGTAACACAGACACACACTTACACCAAGTAACACAGACATACACTGATACAAAGTGACACAGACACACACTTACACCAAGTAATACAGACGCAGAATTACACCAAGTAACAAAGACATACACTGACACCAAGTAACAAAGTCATACACTTACACCAAGTAACAAAGACATACACTGACACCAAGTAACAAAGACATACAATTACATCAAATAACAAAGACACACACTTACACTAAGTAACACAGACATACACGGACACCAAGTAACAAAGACATACACTGATACCCAGTAACACAGACACACACTTACACCAAGTAAAAAAGACACACACTTACACCAAGTAACACCGACATACACTGATACCAAGTAACAAAGACATACACTGACACCCAGTAACACAGACACACACTTACACCAAGTAACAAAGACATACACTGACACCAAGTAACAAAGACATACACTGATACCCAGTAACACAGACACACACTTACACCAAGTAAAAAAGACACACACTTACACCAAGTAACACCGACATACAATGACACCAAGTAACAAAGACATACACTGACACCAAGTAACAAAGACATAAAGTGACACACAGTAGCAAAGACATACACTGACACCAAGTCACAAAGACACACACTGACACCTAGTAAAAAAGACATACACTGACACCAAGTCACAAAGACATACACTGACACCAAGTAACAAAGACATACACTGATACCCAGTAGCACAGACATACACTTACACCAAGTAACAAAGACATACACTAACACCAAGTAACAAAGACATACAATTACACCAAGTAACACAGACATACACTGACACCAAGTAACAAAGACATACAATTACACCAAGTAACAAAGACACACACTTACACCAAGTAACACAGACATACACTGACACCATGTAACAAAGACATGCACTGATACCCAGTAACACAGACACACACTTACACCAAGTAACAAAGACATACACTGACACCAAGTTACAAGGACATACACTGACACCAAGTAACGAAGACAGACACTGACACCCAGTAACAAAGACGTACACTTGCACCAAGTAACACATACATACACTGACACCGTGTAACAACGACATGTAGTGATACCCAGTAACACAGACATACACTGACATTAAGTAACAAAGACATGCACTGATACCCAGTAACACAGACATACACTGACACCAAGTAACAAAGAGATAAACTTTCACCAACAAACAAAGACATACACTGATACCCAGTAACACAGAAACAGACTTACACCAGGTAACAAAGACAGACACTGAAAACAAGTCACAAAGAAATACACTGATACCCAGTAACACAGAAACACACTTACACCAAGTAACTAAGACAAACACTGACACCAAGTAACAAAGACATACACTGACACCAAGAAACAAAGACATACACTTACACCAAGTAACACAGACACACACTGACACCCAGTAACACAAACAAACACGCACTGACACCCAGTAACATAGAGAAACACAGACACAAAGTAACAAAGACATACACAGACTCACACTGACACCAAGTAACAAAGACTAACAGACACACACTGTCACCAAGCAACAAAGACATACACTGACAGCCAGTAGCAAAGACATAGACTGACACCAAGTCACAAAGACATACACTGATACCCAGTAACACAGACACACACTTCCACCAAGTAACAAAGACATACACTGATACCCAGTAACACAGACACACACTTACACCAAGTAACAAAGACATACACTGACACCAAGTCACAAAGACACACACTGACACCCAGTAACAAAGACATACACTGACACCAAGTCACAAAGACATACACTGATACCCAGTAACACAGACATACACTTACACCAAGTAACAAAGACACACACTTACACGACGTAACACAGACATACACTGACACCAAGTAACAAAGACATACACTGATACCCAGTAACAGAGACACACACTTACACCAACTAACAAAGACATACACTGACACCCAGTAACAAAGACACACACTGACACCATGTAACACAGACATACACTGACAACCAGTAACACAGACACACGCTTACACCAAGTAACAAAGACATACACTGACACCAAGTAACAAAGACATAAACTGACACACAGTAACAAAGACATACACTGACACCAAGTCACAAAGACATACACTGACACCCAGTAACAACGACATACACTGACACCAAATCACAAAGACATACACTGACACCAAGTAACAAAGACTTACACTGATACCCAGAAGCACAGACACACACTTACACCAAGTAACCAAGACATTCACTGACACCAAGTAACAAAGACATACACTTACACCAAGTAACACAGACATACACTGACATCAAGTAACAAAGACATACACTTACACCAAGTAACACAGACATACACTGACACCAAGTATCAAAGACATACAATTACACCAAGTAGCAAAGACACACACTTACACCAAGTAACACAGACATACACTGACACCAAGTAACAAAGACATACACTGTTACGCAGTAACACAGACACACACTTACACCAAGTAACACAGAAATACACTGACACCATGTAGCAAAGACATGCAGTGATACCCAGTAACACAGACATACACTGACACCAAGTAACAAAGACACACACTTACACCAAGTAACACAGACATACACTGACACCATTTAACAAAGACATGCACTGATACCCAGTAACACAGACATACACTGACACCAACAGACAAAGAAATACACTGATACCCAGTAACACAGACACAGACTTACACCAAGTAACAAAGACACACACTGACACCCAGTAACAAAGACATACACTGAGACCAAGTCACAGAGACATACACTGATACCCAGTAACACAGACACACACTGACACAAAGTAACAAAGACATACACTGACACCAAGAAACAAAGACATACACTTACACCAAGTAACAAAGACACACACTGAAACCCAGTAACACAAACAAACACACACTGACACCCAGTAACATAGAGAAACACAGACACACAGTAACAAAGACATACACAGACTCACACTTACAGCAAGTAACAAATACTAACACAGACACACACTGTCACCAAGTAACAAAGACATACACTGACACCCAGTAACAAAGACATAGACTGACACCAAGTCACAAAGACATACACTGATACCCAGTAACACAGACACACACTTGCAACAAGTAACAAAGAGAAACACTGACACCAAGTAACAAAGATATACACTTACACCAAGTAACACAGACATACAATTAAACCAAGTAACAAAGACACACACTTACACGAAGTAACACAGACATTCACTGACACCAAGTAACAAAGACATAAACTGATACCCAGTAACACAGACACACACTTACACCAAGTAACAAAGACATACACTGACACCCAGTAACAAAGACATACACTGACACCATGTAACACAGATATACACTGACACAAAGTAACAAAGACATACACTGACACCCAGTAACACAGACACACACTTACACCAAGTAACAAAGACATACACTGACACCAAGTAAAAAAGAAATACACTGATACCCAGTAGCACAGACGCACACTTACACCAAGTAACAAAGACACACACTTACACCAAGTAACACAGACATAAACTGACACCAAGTAACAAAGACATAAACTGACACACAGTAACCAAGACATACACTGACACCAAGTCACAAAGACATACACTGACACCCAGTAACAAAGACACACACTGACACCAAGTCACAAAGACATACACAGACACCAAGTAACAAAGACATGCACTGATACCCAGTAGCACAGTCACACACTTACACCAAGTAACAAAGACACACACTGACACCATGTAACACAGACATACACTGACAACCAGTAACACAGACACACGCTTACACCAAGTAACAAAGACATACACTGACACCAAGTAACAAAGACATAAACTGACACACAGTAACAAAGACATACACTGACACCAAGTCACAAAGACATACACTGACACCCAGTAACAACGACATACACTGACACCAAATCACAAAGACATACACTGACACCAAGTAACAAAGACTTACACTGATACCCAGCAGCACAGACACACACTTACACCAAGTAACCAAGACATACACTGACACCAAGTAACAAAGACATACACTTACACCAAGTAACACAGACATACACTGACATCAAGTAACAAAGACATACACTTACACCAAGTAACACAGACATACACTGACACCAAGTATCAAAGACATACAATTACACCAAGTAGCAAAGACACACACTAACACCAAGTAACACAGACATACACTGACACCAAGTAACAAAGACATACACTGTTACGCAGTAACACAGACACACACTTACACCAAGTAACACAGAAATAAACTGACACCATGTAACAAAGACATGCAGTGATACCCAGTAACACAGACATACACTGACACCAAGTAACAAAGACACACACTTACACCAAGTAACACAGACATACACTGACACCATTTAACAAAGACATGCACTGATACCCAGTAACACAGACATACACTGACACCAACAGACAAAGAAATACACTGATACCCAGTAACACAGACACAGACTTACACCAAGTAACAAAGACACACACTGACACCCAGTAACAAAGACATACACTGACACCAAGTCACAGAGACATACACTGATACCCAGTAACACAGACACACACTGACACCAAGTAACAAAGACATACACTGACACCAAGAAACAAAGACATACACTTACACCAAGTAACAAAGACACACACTGAAACCCAGTAACACAAACAAACACACACTGACACCCAGTAACACAAACAAACACGCACTGACACCCAGTAACATAGAGAAACACAGACACAAAGTAACAAAGACATACACAGACTCACACTGACACCAAGTAACAAAGACTAACAGACACACACTGTCACCAAGCAACAAAGACATACACTGACAGCCAGTAGCAAAGACATAGACTGACACCAAGTCACAAAGACATACACTGATACCCAGTAACACAGACACACACTTCCACCAAGTAACAAAGACATACACTGATACCCAGTAACACAGACACACACTTACACCAAGTAACAAAGACATACACTGACACCAAGTCACAAAGACACACACTGACACCCAGTAACAAAGACATACACTGACACCAAGTCACAAAGACATACACTGATACCCAGTAACACAGACATACACTTACACCAAGTAACAAAGACACACACTTACACGACGTAACACAGACATACACTGACACCAAGTAACAAAGACATACACTGATACCCAGTAACAGAGACACACACTTACACCAACTAACAAAGACATACACTGACACCCAGTAACAAAGACACACACTGACACCATGTAACACAGACATACACTGACAACCAGTAACACAGACACACGCTTACACCAAGTAACAAAGACATACACTGACACCAAGTAACAAAGACATAAACTGACACACAGTAACAAAGACATACACTGACACCAAGTCACAAAGACATACACTGACACCCAGTAACAACGACATACACTGACACCAAATCACAAAGACATACACTGACACCAAGTAACAAAGACTTACACTGATACCCAGAAGCACAGACACACACTTACACCAAGTAACCAAGACATTCACTGACACCAAGTAACAAAGACATACACTTACACCAAGTAACACAGACATACACTGACATCAAGTAACAAAGACATACACTTACACCAAGTAACACAGACATACACTGACACCAAGTATCAAAGACATACAATTACACCAAGTAGCAAAGACACACACTTACACCAAGTAACACAGACATACACTGACACCAAGTAACAAAGACATACACTGTTACGCAGTAACACAGACACACACTTACACCAAGTAACACAGAAATACACTGACACCATGTAGCAAAGACATGCAGTGATACCCAGTAACACAGACATACACTGACACCAAGTAACAAAGACACACACTTACACCAAGTAACACAGACATACACTGACACCATTTAACAAAGACATGCACTGATACCCAGTAACACAGACATACACTGACACCAACAGACAAAGAAATACACTGATACCCAGTAACACAGACACAGACTTACACCAAGTAACAAAGACACACACTGACACCCAGTAACAAAGACATACACTGAGACCAAGTCACAGAGACATACACTGATACCCAGTAACACAGACACACACTGACACAAAGTAACAAAGACATACACTGACACCAAGAAACAAAGACATACACTTACACCAAGTAACAAAGACACACACTGAAACCCAGTAACACAAACAAACACACACTGACACCCAGTAACATAGAGAAACACAGACACACAGTAACAAAGACATACACAGACTCACACTTACAGCAAGTAACAAATACTAACACAGACACACACTGTCACCAAGTAACAAAGACATACACTGACACCCAGTAACAAAGACATAGACTGACACCAAGTCACAAAGACATACACTGATACCCAGTAACACAGACACACACTTGCAACAAGTAACAAAGAGAAACACTGACACCAAGTAACAAAGATATACACTTACACCAAGTAACACAGACATACAATTAAACCAAGTAACAAAGACACACACTTACACGAAGTAACACAGACATTCACTGACACCAAGTAACAAAGACATAAACTGATACCCAGTAACACAGACACACACTTACACCAAGTAACAAAGACATACACTGACACCCAGTAACAAAGACATACACTGACACCATGTAACACAGATATACACTGACACAAAGTAACAAAGACATACACTGACACCCAGTAACACAGACACACACTTACACCAAGTAACAAAGACATACACTGACACCAAGTAAAAAAGAAATACACTGATACCCAGTAGCACAGACGCACACTTACACCAAGTAACAAAGACACACACTTACACCAAGTAACACAGACATAAACTGACACCAAGTAACAAAGACATAAACTGACACACAGTAACCAAGACATACACTGACACCAAGTCACAAAGACATACACTGACACCCAGTAACAAAGACACACACTGACACCAAGTCACAAAGACATACACAGACACCAAGTAACAAAGACATGCACTGATACCCAGTAGCACAGTCACACACTTACACCAAGTAACAAAGACACACACTGACACCATGTAACACAGACATACACTGACAACCAGTAACACAGACACACGCTTACACCAAGTAACAAAGACATACACTGACACCAAGTAACAAAGACATAAACTGACACACAGTAACAAAGACATACACTGACACCAAGTCACAAAGACATACACTGACACCCAGTAACAACGACATACACTGACACCAAATCACAAAGACATACACTGACACCAAGTAACAAAGACTTACACTGATACCCAGCAGCACAGACACACACTTACACCAAGTAACCAAGACATACACTGACACCAAGTAACAAAGACATACACTTACACCAAGTAACACAGACATACACTGACATCAAGTAACAAAGACATACACTTACACCAAGTAACACAGACATACACTGACACCAAGTATCAAAGACATACAATTACACCAAGTAGCAAAGACACACACTAACACCAAGTAACACAGACATACACTGACACCAAGTAACAAAGACATACACTGTTACGCAGTAACACAGACACACACTTACACCAAGTAACACAGAAATAAACTGACACCATGTAACAAAGACATGCAGTGATACCCAGTAACACAGACATACACTGACACCAAGTAACAAAGACACACACTTACACCAAGTAACACAGACATACACTGACACCATTTAACAAAGACATGCACTGATACCCAGTAACACAGACATACACTGACACCAACAGACAAAGAAATACACTGATACCCAGTAACACAGACACAGACTTACACCAAGTAACAAAGACACACACTGACACCCAGTAACAAAGACATACACTGACACCAAGTCACAGAGACATACACTGATACCCAGTAACACAGACACACACTGACACCAAGTAACAAAGACATACACTGACACCAAGAAACAAAGACATACACTTACACCAAGTAACAAAGACACACACTGAAACCCAGTAACACAAACAAACACACACTGACACCCAGTAACATAGAGAAACACAGACACACAGTAACAAAGACATACACAGACTCACACTTACACCAAGTAACAAAGACTAACACAGACACACACTGTCACCAAGTAACAAAGACATACACTGACACCCAGTAACAAAGACATAGACTGACACCAAGTCACAAAGACATACACTGATACCCAGTAACACAGACACACACTTGCAACAAGTAACAAAGAGAAACACTGACACCAAGTAACAAAGATATACACTTACACCAAGTAACACAGACATACACTTAAACCAAGTAACAAAGACACACACTTACACGAAGTAACACAGACATTCACTGACACCAAGTAACAAAGACATAAACTGATACCCAGTAACACAGACACACACTTACACCAAGTAACAAAGACATACACTGACACCCAGTAACAAAGACATACACTGACACCATGTAACACAGACATACACTGACACAAAGTAACAAAGACATACACTGACACCCAGTAACACAGACACACACTTACACCAAGTAACAAAGACATACACTGACACCAAGTAAAAAAGAAATACACTGATACCCAGTAGCACAGACGCACACTTACACCAAGTAACAAAGACACACACTTACACCAAGTAACACAGACATAAACTGACACCAAGTAACAAAGACATAAACTGACACACAGTAACCAAGACATACACTGACACCAAGTCACAAAGACATACACTGACACCCAGTAACAAAGACACACACTGACACCAAGTCACAAAGACATACACAGACACCAAGTAACAAAGACATGCACTGATACACAGTAGCACAGTCACACACTTACACCAAGTAACCAAGACATAAACTGACACCAAGTAACAAAGACATACACTTACACCTAGTAACACAGACATACACTGACACCAAGTAACAAAGACATACAATTACACCAAGTAACAAAGACACACACTTACACCAAGTAACAAAGACATACACTGATACCAAGTAACACAGACACACACTTACACCAAGTAACACAAACACACACTTACACCAAGTAACGAAGACATACACTTACACCAAGTAACAAAGACATACAATTACACCAAGTAACAAAGACACACACATACACCATGTAACACAGACATACACTGACACCAAGTTTCAAAGACGTACACTGTTACCCAGTAACATAGACACACACTTCCACCAAGTAACAAGGACATACACTGATACCAAGTAACACAGACACACACTTACACCAAGTAACACAGACACACACTTACACCAAGTAACAAAGACATACACTGACACCAGGTAACAAAGACATACACTTACACCAAGTAACACAGACATACACTGACACCAAGTAACAAAGACATACAATTACAGCAAGTAACAAAGACACACACTTCCACCAAGTAACACAGTCATACACTGACACCAAGTAACAAAGACATACACTGTTACCCAGTAACACAGACACACACTTACACCAAGTAACAAAGACATACACTGATACCAAGTAACACAGACACACACTTATACCAAGTAACAAAGACATACACTGATACCCAGTAACACAGACACACACTGGGCGGCACATTGGAATAGTGGTTATCAGCCTCACAGCTCAAGGGACACGGGCTCGATTCTGGGTACTGCCTGTGCGGAGTTTGCAAGTTCTCCCTGTGTCTGCGTGGGTTTCCTCCGGGTGCTCCGGTTTCCTCCCACATGCCAAAGACATGCAGGTTGATAGGTTAATTGGAAATTATAAATTGCCCCTGGTATAGGTAGGTGGTAGGGAAATATATAGGGACAGGTGGGGATGTGATAGGAATACGGGATTAGTGTAGGATTAGTATACATGGGTGGTTGATGGTCGGCACAGACTCGGTTGGCCGAAGGGCCTGTTTCAGTGCTGTATCACTAAACTAAATACTGACACACAGTAACACAAACAAACACACGCTGACACCCAGTAACATAGAGAAACACTGATGCACAGTAACAAAGACATACACTGACACACAGATACACACTGTCACCAAGTAACAAAGACATACACTGACACCCAGTAACAAAGACATACACTTACGCCAAGTAACAAAGACATACACTGATAACCAGTAACATAGACACACACTTACTCCAAGTAACAAAGACGTACACAGACATCAAGTAACATAGACATAGACTCACGCCAAGTAACAAAGACATACACAGACACCAAGTAACAAAGACATACACTGATACCCAGTAACACAGACACACACTTACACCAAGTAACATAGACATACACTGACACCAAGTAACAAAGACATACACAGACACCAAGTAACAAAGGCATACACTTACACTAAGTAACAAAGACACTCACATGCACCAGGTAACACAGACATACACTGACACCAAGTAACAAAGACAGACAATTACACCAAGTAACAAAGACATACACTTACACCAAATACTTTGACATACACTGACACCAAGTAACAAAGACATACACTGATACCCAGTAACACAGACACACAATTACACCAAGTAACAAAGACATACACTGACACCAAGTCACAAAGACACACACTGACACCCAATAACAAAGACATACAATGACACCAAGTCACAAAGACATACACTGATACCCAGTAATACAGACGCACACTTACACCAAGTTACACAGACATACCCTGACACAAAGTAACAAAGACATACACTGACACCAAGTCACAAAGACATACACTGATTCCCAGTAACACAGACACACACTTACACCAAGTAACAAAGACAGACACTGATAACCAGTAAGACAGACACACATTTACACCAAGTAACTAACACATACACTGACACGCAGTAACAAAGACATACACTTACACCAAGTTACAAAGACATACACTGACACCAAGTAACAAAGACATACAATTACACCAAGTAACAAAGACACACACTTACACCAAGTAACGCAGCCATACACTGACACCAAGTAACAAAGACATACACTGTTACCCAGTAACGCAGACAGACACTTACACCAAGTAACAAAGACATACACTGATACCAAGTAACACAGACACACACTTACACCAAGTAACACAGACACACACTTACACCAAGTAACAAAGACATACATTGACACCAAGTAACAAAGACATACACTTACGCCAAGTAACACAGACATACACTGACACCAAGTAACACAGACACACACTGACACCCAGTAACAAAGACATACACTGACACCAAATCACAAAGACATACAATTACACCAAGTAACAAAGACATACAAATACAGCAAGTAACAAAGACACACACTTACACCAAGTAACACAGACATACACTGACACCAAGTAACAAAGACATGCACTAACACCCAATAACACAGGCACACACTTACACCAATATCAAAGACATACACTGATACCCAGTAACACAGACACACACTTACACCAAGTAACAAAGACATACACTGACACCAAGTCACAAAGACATACACTGATACCAAGTAACAAAGACATACAATTACACCAAGTAACAAAGACACACACTGACACCAAGTAACACAGGCACACACTTACACCAAGTAACAAAGACATACACAGACACCAAGTAACAAAGGCATACACTTAGACTAAGTAACAAAGACACACACATGCACCAGGTAACACAGACATACACTGACACCAAGTAACAAAGACAGACAATTACACCAAGTAACAAAGACATACACTTACACCAAATACTTTGACATACACTGACACCAAGTAACAAAGACATACACTGATACCCAGTAACACAGACACACAATTACACCAAGTAACAAAGACATACACTGAGACCAAGTCACAAAGACACACACTGACACCCAATAACAAAGACATACACTGACACCAAGTCACAAAGACATACACTGATACCCAGTAATACAGACGCACACTTACACCAAGTTACACTGACATACCCTGACACCAAGTAACAAAGACATACACTGACACCAAGTCACAAAGACATACACTGATTCCCAGTAACACAGACACACACTTACACCCAGTAACAAAGACAGACACTGATAACCAGTAAGACAGACACACATTTACACCAAGTAACAAAGACATACACTGACACCCAGTAACAAAGACATACACTTACACCAAGTTACAAAGATATACACTGACACCAAGTAACAAAGACATACAATTACACCAAGTAACAAAGACACACACTTACACCAAGTAACACAGCCATACACTGACACCAAGTAACAAAGACATACACTGTTACCCAGTAACGCAGACAGACACTTACACCAAGTAACAAAGACATACATTGACACCAAGTAACAAAGACATACACTTACACCAAGTAACACAGACATACACTGACACCAAGTAACACAGACACACACTGACACCCAGTAACAAAGACATACACTGACACCAAATCACAAAGATATACACTGATACCAAGTAACAAAGACATGCACTAACACCCAATAACACAGGCACACACTTACACCAAGTATCAAAGACATACACTGATACCCAGTAACACAGACACACACTTACACCAAGTAACAAAGACATACAATGACACCAAGTGACAAAGACACACACTGACACCCAGTAACAAAGACATACACTGACACCAAGTCACAAAGACATACACTGATACCAAGTAACAAAGACATACAATTACACCAAGTAACAAAGACACACACTGACACCAAGTAACACAGACATACACTTACACCAAGTAACAAAGACATACACTGACACCCAGTAACAAAGACATACACTGATATCCAGTAACACAGACACACACTTACACCAAGTAACACAGACATACACTGACACCAAGTAACAAAGACATACAATTACACCAAGTAACAAAGACACACACTTCCACCAAGTAACACAGACATACACTGACATCAAGTAACAAAGACACACACTGTTACCCAGTAACACAGACACACACTTACACCAAGTTACACAGACATACACTGACACCAAGTAACAAAGACATACACTGATACCCAGTAACACAGACACACACTTACACCAAGTAACAAAGACAGACACTGATACCCAGTAAGACAGACACACACTTACACCAAGCAACAGAGACATACACTTACACCAAGGAGCAGAAACACACACTTACACCAAGTTACAAAGACATACACTGACACCAAGTAACAAAGACATACAATTACACCAAGTAACAAAGACACACACTTACACCAAGTAACACAGCCATACACTGACATCAAGTAACAAAGACATACACTGTTAACCTGTAACACAGACAGACACTTACACCAAGTAACACAGACACATACTTACACCAAGTAACAAAGACATACACTGACATCAATTAACAAAGACATACACTTACTCCAAGTAACAAAGACGTACACAGACATCAAGTAACATAGACATAGACTCACGCCAAGTAACAAAGACATACACAGACACCAAGTAACAAAGACATACACTGATACCCAGTAACACAGACACAAACTTACACCAAGTAACAAAGACATACACTGATATCCAGTAACACAGACACACACTTACACCAAGTAACAAAGACACACACTTACACCAGGTAACACAGACATACACTGACACCAAGTAACAAAGACAGACAATTACACCAAGTAACAAAGACATACACTTACACCAAATACTTTGACATACACTGATACCCAGTAACACAGACACACAATTACACCAAGTAACAAAGACATACACTGACACCAAGTCACAAAGACACACACTGACACCCAATAACAAAGACATGCACTGACACCAAGTCACAAAGACATACACTGATACCCAGTAATACAGACGCACACTTACACCAAGTTACACAGACATACCCTGACACCAAGTAACAAAGACATACACTGATTCCCAGTAACACAGACACACACTTACACCAAGTAACAAAGACAGACACTGATAACCAGTAAGACAGACACACATTTACACCAAGTAACAAAGACATACACTGACACCCAGTAACAAAGACATACACTTACACCAAGTTACAAAGACATACACTGACACCATGTAACAAAGACATACAATTACACCAAGTAACAAAGACACACACTTACACCAAGTAACACAGCCATACACTGACACCAAGTAACAAAGACATACACTGTTACCCAGTAACGCAGACAGACACTTACACCAAGTAACAAAGACATACACTGATACCAAGTAACACAGACACACAATTACACCAAGTAACACAGACACTCACTTACACCAAGTAACAAAGACATACATTGACACCAAGTAACAAAGACATACACTTACACCAAGTAACACAGACATACACTGACACCAAGTAACACAGACACACACTGACACCCAGTAACAAAGACATACACTGACACCAAATCACAAAGACATACACTGATACCAAGTAACAAAGACATACAAATACAGCAAGTAACAAAGACACACACTTACACCAAGTAACACAGACATACACTGACACCAAGTAACAAAGACATGCACTAACACCCAATAACACAGGCACACACTTACACCAAGTATCAAAGACATACACTGATACCCAGTAACACAGACACACACTTACACCAAGTAACAAAGACATACAATGACACCAAGTGACAAAGACACACACTGACACCCAGTAACAAAGACATACATTGACACCAAGTCACAAAGACATACACTGATACCAAGTAACAAAGACATACAATTACACCAAGTAACAAAGACACACACTGACACCAAGTAACACAGACATACACTTACACCAAGTAACAAAGACATACAATTACACCAAGTAACAAAGACACACACTTACACCAAGTAACACAGACATACACTGACATCAAGTAACAAAGACATACAGTGTTACCCAGTAACACAGACACACACTTACACCAAGTTACACAGACATACACTGACACCAAGTAACAAAGACATACACTGATACCCAGTAACACAGACACACACTTACACCAAGTAACAAAGACAGACACTGATACCCAGTAAGACAGACACACACTTACACCAAGCAACAAAGACATACACTTACACCAAGGAGCACAAACACACACTTACACCAAGTTACAAAGACATACACTGACACCAAGTAACAAAGACATACAATTACACCAAGTAACAAAGACACACACTTACACCAAGTAACACAGCCATACACTGACATCAAGTAACAAAGACATACACTGTTAACCTGTAACACAGACAGACACTTACACCAAGTAACACAGACACATACTTACACCAAGTAACAAAGACATACACTGACATCAAGTAACAAAGACATACACTTACTCCAAGTAACAAAGACGTACACATACATCAAGTAACATAGACATAGACTCACGCCAAGTAACAAAGACATACACAGACACCAAGTAACAAAGACATACACTGATACCCAGTAACACAGACACACACTTACACCAAGTAACAAAGACATACACTGATATCCAGTAACACAGACACACACTTACACCAAGTAACAAAGACACACACGTACACCAGGTAACACAGACATACACTGACACCAAGTAACAAAGAAAGACAATTACACCAAGTAACAAAGACATACACTTACACCAAATACTTTGACATACACTGACACCAAGTAACAAAGACATACACTGATGCCCAGTAACACAGACACACAATTACACCAAGTAACAAAGACATACACTGACACCAAGTCACAAAGACACACACTGACACCCAATAACAAAGACATGCACTGACACCAAGTCACAAAGACATACACTGATACCCAGTAATACAGACGCACACTTACACCAAGTTACACAGACATACCCTGACACCAAGTAACAAAGACATACACTGATTCCCAGTAACACAGACACACACTTACACCAAGTAACAAAGACAGACACTGATAACCAGTAAGACAGACACACATTTACACCAAGTAACAAAGACATACACTGACACCCAGTAACAAAGACATACACTTACACCAAGTTACAAAGACATACACTGACACCAAGTAACAAAGACATACAATTACACCAAGTAACAAAGACACACACTTACACCAAGTAACACAGCCATACACTGACACCAAGTAACAAAGACATACACTGTTACCCAGTAACGCAGACAGACACTTACACCAAGTAACAAAGACATACACTGATACCAAGTAACACAGACACACACTTACACCAAGTAACACAGACACACACTTACACCAAGTAACAAAGACATACATTGACACCAATTAACAAAGACATACACTTACACCAAGTAACACAGACATACACTGACACCAAGTAACACAGACACACACTGACACCCAGTAACAAAGACATACACTGACACCAAATCACAAAGACATACACTGATACCAAGTAACAAAGACATACAAATACAGCAAGTAACAAAGACACACACTTACACCAAGTAACACAGACATACACTGACACCAAGTAACAAAGACATGCACTAACACCCAATAACACAGGCACACACTTACACCAAGTATCAAAGACATACACTGATACCCAGTAACACAGACACACACTTACACCAAGTAACAAAGACATACAATGACACCAAGTGACAAAGACACACACTGACACCCAGTAACAAAGACATACACTGACACCAAGTCACAAAGACATACACTGATACCAAGTAACAAAGACATACAATTACACCAAGTAACAAAGACACACACTGACACCAAGTAACACAGACATACAGTTACACCAAGTAACAAAGACATACACTGACACCCAGTAACAAAGACATACACTGATATCCAGTAACACAGACACACACTTACACCAAGTAACACAGACATACACTGACACCAAGTAACAAAGACATACAATTACACCAAGTAACAAAGACACACACTTACACCAAGTAACACAGACATACACTGACATCAAGTAACAAAGACATACACTGTTACCCAGTAACACAGACACACACTTACACCAAGTTACACAGACATACACTGACACCAAGTAACAAAGACATACACTGATACCCAGTAACACAGACACACACTTACACCAAGTAACAAAGACAGACACTGATACCCAGTAAGACAGACACACACTTACACCAAGCAACAAAGACATACACTTACACCAAGGAGCACAAACACACACTTACACCAAGTTACAAAGACATACACTGACACCAAGTAACAAAGACATACAATTACACCAAGTAACAAAGACACACACTTACACCAAGTAACACAGCCATACACTGACATCAAGTAACAAAGACATACACTGTTAACCTGTAACACAGACAGACACTTACACCAAGTAACACAGACACATACTTACACCAAGTAACAAAGACATACACTGACATCAAGTAACAAAGACATACACTTACTCAAAGTAACAAAGACGTACACAGACATCAAGTAACATAGACATAGACTCACGCCAAGTAACAAAGACATACACAGACACCAAGTAACAAAGACATACACTGATACCCAGTAACACAGACACACACTTACACCAAGTAACAAAGACATACACTGATATCCAGTAACACAGACACACACTTACACCAAGTAACAAAGACACACACTTACACCAGGTAACACAGACATACACTGACACCAAGTAACAAAGACAGACAATTACACCAAGTAACAAAGACATACACTTACACCAAATACTTTGACATACACTGACAACAAGTAACAAAGACATACACTGATACCCAGTAACACAGACACACAATTACACCAAGTAACAAAGACATACACTGACACCAAGTCACAAAGACACACAATGACACCCAATAACAAAGACATGCACTGACACCAAGTCACAAAGACATACACTGATACCCAGTAATACAGACGCACACTTACACCAAGTTACACAGACATACCCTGACACCAAGTAACAAAGACATACACTGATTCCCAGTAACACAGACACACACTTACACCAAGTAACAAAGACAGACACTGATAACCAGTAAGACAGACACACATTTACACCAAGTAAGAAAGACATACACTGACACCCAGTCACAAAGACATACACTTACACCAAGTTACAAAGACATACACTGACACCAAGTAACAAAGACATACAATTACACCAAGTAACAAAGACACACACTTACACCAAGTAACACAGCCATAGACTGATACCAAGTAACAAAGACATACACTGTTACCCAGTAACGCAGACAGACACTTACAGCAAGTAACAAAGACATACATTGACACCAAGTAACAAAGACATACACTTACACCAAGTAACACAGACATACACTGACACCAAGTAACACAGACACACACTGACACCCAGTAACAAAGACATACACTGACACCAAATCACAAAGACATACACTGATACCAAGTAACAAAGACATACAAATACACCAAGTAACAAAGACACACACTTACACCAAGTAACACAGACATACACTGACACCAAGTAACAAAGACATGCACCAACACCCAGTAACACAGGCACACACTTACACCAAGTAACAAAGACATACACTGATACCCAGTAACACAGACACACACTTACACCAAGTAACAAAGACACACACTTACATCAAGTAACACAGACTTAAACTGACACCAAGTAACAAAGACATCCACTGATACCAAGTAACAAAGACATAAACTGACACACAGTAACCAAGAAATACACTGACACCAAGTCACAAAGACATACACTGACACCCAGTAACAAAGACACACACTGACACCAAGTCACAAAGACATACACAGACACCAAGTAACAAAGACATGCACTGATACACAGTAGCACAGTCAAACACTTACACCAAGTAACCAAGACATAAACTGACACCAAGTAACAAAGACATACACTTACACCTAGTAACACAGACATACACTGACACCAAGTAACAAAGACATACACTGTTACCCAGTAACACAGACACACACTTACACCAAGTAACAAAGACATACACTGATACCAAGTAACACAGACACACACTTACACCAAGTAACAAAGACATACACTGATACCAAGTAACAAAGACACACACATACACCATGTAACACAGACATACACTGACACCAAGTTTCAAAGACGTACACTGTTACCCAGTAACACAGACACACACTTACACCAAGTAACAAAGACATGCACCAACACCCAGTAACACAGGCACACACTTACACCAAGTAACAAAGACATACACTGATACCCAGTAACACAGACACACACTTACACCAAGTAACAAAGACACACACTTACATCAAGTAACACAGACATAAACTGACACCAAGTAACAAAGACATACACTGACACCAGGTAACAAAGACATACACTTACACCAAGTAACACAGACATACAATGACACCAAGTAACAAAGACATACAATTACACCAAGTAACAAAGACACACACTTCCACCAAGTAACACAGTCATACACTGACACCAAGTAACAAAGACATACACTGTTACCCAGTAACACAGACACACACTTACACCAAGTAACAAAGACATACACTGATAACAAGTAACACAGACACACACTTATACCAAGTAACACAGACATACACTGACACCAAGTAACAAAGACATACACTGATACCCAGTAACACAGACACACACTGGGCGGCACATTGGCACAGTGGTTAGCAGCCTCACAGCTCCAAAACCACGGGCTCGATTATGTGTACTGCCTGTGCGGAGTTTGCAAGTTCTCCCTGTGTCTGCGTGGGTTTCCTCCGGGTGCTCCGGTTTCCTCCCACATGCCAAAGACATGCAGGTTGATAGGTTAATTGGAAATTATAAATTACCCCTAGTGTAGGTAGGTGGTAGGGAAATATATAGGGACAGGTGGGGATGTGATAGGAATACGGGATTAGTGTAGGATTAGTATACATGGGTGGTTGATGGTCGGCACAGACTCGGTTGGCCGAAGGGCCTGTTTCAGTGCTGTATCACTAAACTAAATACTGACACACAGTAACACAAACAAACACACGCTGACACCCAGTAACATAGAGAAACACTGATGCACAGTAACAAAGACATACACTGACACACAGATACACACTGTCACCAAGTAACAAAGACATACACTGACACCCAGTAACAAAGACATACACTTACGCCAAGTAACAAAGACATACACTGATAACCAGTAACATAGACACACACTTACTCCAAGTAACAAAGACGTACACAGACATCAAGTAACATAGACATAGACTCACGCCAAGTAACAAGGACATACACAGACACCAAGTAACAACGACATACACTGATACCCAGTAACACAGACACACACTTACACCAAGTAACAAAGACATACACTGATATCCAGTAACACAGACACACACTTACACCAAGTAACATAGACATACACTGACACCAAGTAACAAAGACACACACTGACACCATGGAACAAAGGCATACACTTACACTAAGTAACAAAGACACACACTTACACCAGGTAACACAGACATACACTGACACCAAGTAACAAAGACAGACAATTACACCAAGTAACAAAGACATACACTTACACTAAATATTTTGACATACACTGACACCAAGTAACAAAGACATACACTGACACCAAGTAACACAGACATACACTTACACCAAGTAACAAAGACATCCACTGACACCCAGTAACAAAGACATACACTGATATCCAGTAACACAGACACACACTTACACCAAGTAACACAGACATACACTGACACCAAGTAACAAAGACATACAATTACACCAAGTAACAAAGACACACACTTACACCAAGTAACACAGACATACACTGACATCAAGTAACAAAGACATACACTGTTACCCAGTAACACAGACACACACTTACACCAAGTTACACAGACATACACTGACACCAAGTAACAAAGACATACACTGATACCCAGTAACACAGACACACACTTACACCAAGTAACAAAGACAGACACTGATACCCAGTAAGACAGACACACACTTACACCAAGCAACAAAGACATACACTTACACCAAGGAGCACAAACACACACTTACACCAAGTTACAAAGACATACACTGACACCAAGTAACAAAGACATACACTGTTAACCTGTAACACAGACAGACACTTACACCAAGTAACACAGACACATACTTACACCAAGTAACAAAGACATCCACTGACATCAAGTAACAAAGACATACACTTACTCCAAGTAACAAAGACGTACACAGACATCAAGTAACATAGACATAGACTCACGCCAAGTAACAAAGACATACACAGACACCAAGTAACAAAGACATACACTGATACCCAGTAACACAGACACACACTTACACCAAGTAACAAAGACATACACTGATATCCAGTAACACAGACACACACTTACACCAAGTAACAAAGACACACACTTACACCAGGTAACACAGACATACACTGACACCAAGTAACAAAGACAGACAATTACACCAAGTAACAAAGACATACACTTACACCAAATACTTTGACATACACTGACACCAAGTAACAAAGACATACTCTGATACCCAGTAACACAGACACACAATTACACCAAGTAACAAAGACATGCACTGACACCAAGTCACAAAGACACACACTGACACCCAATAACAAAGACATGCACTGACACCAAGTAACAAAGACATACACTGATTCCCAGTAACACAGACACACACTTACACCAAGTAACAAAGACAGACACTGATAACCAGTAAGACAGACACACATTTACACCAAGTAACAAAGACATACACTGACACCCAGTCACAAAGACATACACTTACACCAAGTTACAAAGACATACACTGACACCAAGTAACAAGGACATACAATTACACCAAGTAACAAAGACACACACTTACACCAAGTAACACAGCCATAGACTGACACCAAGTAACAAAGACATACACTGTTACCCAGTAACGCAGACAGACACTTACAGCAAGTAACAAAGACATACATTGACACCAAGTAACAAAGACATACACTTACACCAAGTAACACAGACATACACTGACACCAAGTAACACAGACACACACTGACACCCAGTAACAAAGACATACACTGACACCAAATCACAAAGACATACACTGATACCAAGTAACAAAGACATACAAATACACCAAGTAACAAAGACACACACTTACACCAAGTAACACAGACATACACTGACACCAAGTAACAAAGACATGCACCAACACCCAGTAACACAGGCACACGCTTACACCAAGTAACAAAGACATACACTGATACCCAGTAACACAGACGCACACTTACACCAAGTAACAAAGACACACACTTACATCAAGTAACACAGACATAAACTGACACCAAGTAACAAAGACATACACTGATACCAAGTAACAAAGACATAAACTGACACACAGTAACCAAGACATACACTGACACCAAGTCACAAAGACATACACTGACACCCAGTAACAAAGACACACACTGACACCAAGTCACAAAGACATACACAGACACCAAGTAACAAAGACATGCACTGATACACAGTAGCACAGTCACACACGTACACCAAGTAACCAAGACATAAACTGACACCAAGTAACAAAGACATACACTTACACCTAGTAACACAGACATACACTGACACCAAGTAACAAAGACATACAATTACACCAAGTAACAAAGACACACACTTACACCAAGTAACACAGACATACACTGACACCAAGTAACAAAGACATACACTGTTACCCAGTAACACAGACACACACTTACACCAAGTAACAAAGACATACACTGATACCAAGTAACACAGACACACACTTACACCAAGTAACAAAGACATACACTGATACCAAGTAACAAAGACACACACATACACCATGTAACACAGACATACACTGACACCAAGTTTCAAAGACGTACACTGTTACCCAGTAACACAGACACACACTTACACCAAGTAACAAAGACATACACTGATACCAAGTAACACAGACGCACACTTACACCAAGTAACACAGACACACACTTACTCCAAGTAACAAAGACATACACTGACACCAGGTAACAAAGACATACACTTACACCAAGTAACACAGACATACAATGACACCAAGTAACAAAGACATACAATTACACCAAGTAACAAAGACACACACTTCCACCAAGTAACACAGTCATACACTGACACCAAGTAACAAAGACATACACTGTTACCCAGTAACACAGACACACACTTACACCAAGTAACAAAGACATACACTGATACCAAGTAACACAGACACACACTTATACCAAGTAACACAGACATACACTGACACCAAGTAACAAAGACATACACTGATACCCAGTAACACAGACACACACTGGGCGGCACATTGGCACAGTGGTTAGCAGCCTCACAGCTCCAAAACCACGGGCTCGATTCTGTGTACTGCCTGTGCGGAGTTTGCAAGTTCTCCCTGTGTCTGCGTGGGTTTCCTCCGGGTGCTCCGGTTTCCTCCCACATGCCAAAGACATGCAGGTTGATAGGTTAATTGGAAATTATAAATTACCCCTAGTGTAGGTAGGTGGTAGGGAAATATATAGGGACAGGTGGGGATGTGATAGGAATACGGGATTAGTGTAGGATTAGTATACATGGGTGGTTGATGGTCGGCACAGACTCGGTTGGCCGAAGGGCCTGTTTCAGTGCTGTATCACTAAACTAAATACTGACACTCTGTAACACAAACAAACACACGCTGACACCCAGTAACATAGAGAAACACTGATGCACAGTAACAAAGACATACACTGACACACAGATACACACTGTCACCAAGTAACAAAGACATACACTGACACCCAGTAACAAAGACATACACTTACGCCAAGTAACAAAGACATACACTGATAACCAGTAACATAGACACACACTTACTCCAAGTAACAAAGAGGTACACAGACATCAAGTAACATAGACATAGACTCACGCCAAGTAACAAAGACATACACAGACACCAAGTAACAACGACATACACTGATACCCAGTAACACAGACACACACTTACACCAAGTAACAAAGACATACACTGATATCTAGTAACACAGACACACACTTACACCAAGTAACATAGACATACACTGACACCAAGTAACAAAGACACACACTGACACCATGTAACAAAGGCATACACTTACACTAAGTAACAAAGACACACACTTACACCAGGTAACACAGACATACACTGACACCAAGTAACAAAGACAGACAATTACACCAAGTAACAAAGACATACACTTACACCAAATATTTTGACATACACTGACACCAAGTAACAAAGACATACACTGACACCAAGTAACACAGACATACAATTACACCAAGTAACAAAGACATACACTGACACCCAGTAACAAAGACATACACTGATATCCAGTAACACAGACACACACTTACACCAAGTAACACAGACATACACTGACACCAAGAAACAAAGACATACAATTACACCAAGTAACAAAGACACACACTTACACCAAGTAACACAGACATACACTGACATCAAGTAACAAAGACATACACTGTTACCCAGTAACACAGACACACACTTACACCAAGTTACACAGACATACACTGACACCAAGTAACAAAGACATACACATGATACCCAGTAACACAGAGACACACTTACACCAAGTAACAAAGACAGACACTGATACCCAGTAAGACAGACACACACTTACACCAAGCAACAAAGACATACACTTACACCAAGGAGCACAAACACACACTTACACCAAGTTACAAAGACATACACTGACACCAAGTAACAAAGACATACAATTACACCAAGTAACAAAGACACACACTTACACCAAGTAACACAGCCATACACTGACATCAAGTAACAAAGACATACACTGTTAACCTGTAACACAGACAGACACTTACACCAAGTAACACAGACACATACTTACACCAAGTAACAAAGACATACACTGACATCAAGTAACAAAGACATACACTTACTCCAAGTAACAAAGACGTACACAGACATCAAGTAACATAGACATAGACTCACGCCAAGTAACAAAGACATACACAGACACCAAGTAACAAAGACATACACTGATACCCAGTAACACAGACACACACTTACACCAAGTAACAAAGACATACACTGATATCCAGTAACACAGACACACACTTACACCAAGTAACAAAGACACACACTTACACCAGGTAACATAGACATACACTGACACCAAGTAACAAAGACAGACAATTACACCAAGTAACAAAGACATAGACTTACACCAAATACTTTGACATACACTGACACCAAGTAACAAAGACATACACTGATACCCAGTAACACAGACACACAATTACACCAAGTAACAAAGACATACACTGACACCAAGTCACAAAGACACACACTGACACCCAATAACAAAGACATGCACTGACACCAAGTCACAAAGACATACACTGATACCCAGTAATACAGACGCACACTTACACCAAGTTACACAGACATACCCTGACACCAAGTAACAAAGACATACACTGATTCCCAGTAACACAGACACACACTTACACCAAGTAACAAAGACAGACACTGATAACCAGTAAGACAGACACACATTTACACCAAGTAACAAAGACATACACTTACACCAAGTTACAAAGACATACACTGACACCAAGTAACAAAGACATACAATTACACCAAGTAACAAAGACACACACTTACACCAAGTAACACAGCCATAGACTGACACCAAGTAACAAAGACATACACTGTTACCCAGTAACGCAGACAGACACTTACAGCAAGTAACAAAGACATACATTGACACCAAGTAACAAAGACATACACTTACACCAAGTAACACAGACATACACTGACACCAAGTAACACAGACACACACTGACACCCAGTAACAAAGACATACACTGACACCAAATCACAAAGACATACACTGATACCAAGTAACAAAGACATACAAATACACCAAGTAACAAAGACACACACTTACACCAAGTAACACAGACATACACTGACACCAAGTAACAAAGACATGCACCAACACCCAGTAACACAGGCACACACTTACACCAAGTAACAAAGACATACACTGATACCCAGTAACACAGACACACACTTACACCAAGTAACAAAGACACACACTTACATCAAGTAACACAGACATAAACTGACACCAAGTAACAAAGACATACACTGATACCAAGTAACAAAGACATAAACTGACACACAGTAACCAAGACATACACTGACACCAAGTCACAAAGACATACACTGACACCCAGTAACAAAGACACACACTGACACCAAGTCACAAAGACATACACAGACACCAAGTAACAAAGACATGCACTGATACACAGTAGCACAGTCACACACTTACACCAAGTAACCAAGACATAAACTGACACCAAGTAACAAAGACATACACTTACACCTAGTAACACAGACATACACTGACACCAAGTAACAAAGACATACAATTACACCAAGTAACAAAGATACACACTTACACCAAGTAACACAGACATACACTGACACCAAGTAACAAAGACATACACTGTTACCCAGTAACACAGACACACACTTACACCAAGTAACAAAGACGTACACTGTTACCCAGTAACACAGACACACACTTACACCAAGTAACAAAGACATACACTGATACCAAGTAACACAGACGCACACTTACACCAAGTAACACAGACACACACTTACTCCAAGTAACAAAGACATACACTGACACCAGGTAACAAAGACATACACTTACACCAAGTAACACAGACATACACTGACACCAAGTAACAAAGACATACAATTACACCAAGTAACAAAGACACACACTTCCACCAAGTAACACAGTCATACACTGACACCAAGTAACAAAGACATACACTGTTACCCAGTAACACAGACACACACTTACACCAAGTAACAAAGACATACACTGATACCAAGTAACACAGACACACACTTATACCAATTAACACAGACATACACTGACACCAAGTAACAAAGACATACACTGATACCCAGTAACACAGACACACACTGGGCGGCACATTGGCACAGTGGTTAGCAGCCTCACAGCTCCAAAACCACGGGCTCGATTCTGTGTACTGCCTGTGCGGAGTTTGCAAGTCCTCCCTGTGTCTGCGTGGGTTTCCTCCGGGTGCTCCGGTTTCCTCCCACATGCCAAAGACATGCAGGTTGATAGGTTAATTGGAAATTATAAATTACCCCTAGTGTAGGTAGGTGGTAGGGAAATATATAGGGACAGGTGGGGATGTGATAGGAATACGGGATTAGTGTAGGATTAGTATACATGGGTGGTTGATGGTCGGCACAGACTCGGTTGGCCGAAGGGCCTGTTTCAGTGCTGTATCACTAAACTAAATACTGACACACAGTAACACAAACAAACACACGCTGACACCCAGTAACATAGAGAAACACTGATGCACAGTAACAAAGACATACACTGACACACAGATACACACTGTCACCAAGTAACAAAGACATACACTGACACCCAGTAACAAAGACATACACTTACGCCAAGTAACAAAGACATACACTGATAACCAGTAACATAGACACACACTTACTCCAAGTAACAAAGACGTACACAGACATCAAGTAACATAGACATAGACTCACGCCAAGTAACAAAGACATACACAGACACCAAGTAACAACGACATACACTGATACCCAGTAACACAGACACACACTTACACCAAGTAACAAAGACATACACTGATACCCAGTAACACAGACACACACTTACACCAAGTAACAAAGACATACACTGATATCCAGTAACACAGACACACACTTACACCAAGTAACAAAGACACACACTTACACCAGGTAACATAGACATACACTGACACCAAGTAACAAAGACAGACAATTACACCAAGTAACAAAGACATAGACTTACACCAAATACTTTGACATACACTGACACCAAGTAACAAAGACATACACTGATACCCAGTAACACAGACACACAATTACACCAAGTAACAAAGACATACACTGACACCAAGTCACAAAGACACACACTGACACCCAATAACAAAGACATGCACTGACACCAAGTCACAAAGACATACACTGATACCCAGTAATACAGACGCACACTTACACCAAGTTACACAGACATACCCTGACACCAAGTAACAAAGACATACACTGATTCCCAGTAACACAGACACACACTTACACCAAGTAACAAAGACAGACACTGATAACCAGTAAGACAGACACACATTTACACCAAGTAACAAAGACATACACTTACACCAAGTTACAAAGACATACACTGACACCAAGTAACAAAGACATACAATTACACCAAGTAACAAAGACACACACTTACACCAAGTAACACAGCCATAGACTGACACCAAGTAACAAAGACATACACTGTTACCCAGTAACGCAGACAGACACTTACAGCAAGTAACAAAGACATACATTGACACCAAGTAACAAAGACATACACTTACACCAAGTAACACAGACATACACTGACACCAAGTAACACAGACACACACTGACACCCAGTAACAAAGACATACACTGACACCAAATCACAAAGACATACACTGATACCAAGTAACAAAGACATACAAATACACCAAGTAACAAAGACACACACTTACACCAAGTAACACAGACATACACTGACACCAAGTAACAAAGACATGCACCAACACCCAGTAACACAGGCACACACTTACACCAAGTAACAAAGACATACACTGATACCCAGTAACACAGACACACACTTACACCAAGTAACAAAGACACACACTTACATCAAGTAACACAGACATAAACTGACACCAAGTAACAAAGACATACACTGATACCAAGTAACAAAGACATAAACTGACACACAGTAACCAAGACATACACTGACACCAAGTCACAAAGACATACACTGACACCCAGTAACAAAGACACACACTGACACCAAGTCACAAAGACATACACAGACACCAAGTAACAAAGACATGCACTGATACACAGTAGCACAGTCACACACTTACACCAAGTAACCAAGACATAAACTGACACCAAGTAACAAAGACATACACTTACACCTAGTAACACAGACATACACTGACACCAAGTAACAAAGACATACAATTACACCAAGTAACAAAGACACACACTTACACCAAGTAACACAGACATACACTGACACCAAGTAACAAAGACATACACTGTTACCCAGTAACACAGACACACACTTACACCAAGTAACAAAGACATACACTGATACCAAGTAACACAGACACACACTTACACCAAGTAACAAAGACATACACTGATACCAAGTAACAAAGACACACACATACACCATGTAACACAGACATACACTGACACCAAGTTTCAAAGACGTACACTGTTACCCAGTAACACAGACACACACTTACACCAAGTAACAAAGACATACACTGATACCAAGTAACACAGACGCACACTTACACCAAGTAACACAGACACACACTTACTCCAAGTAACAAAGACATACACTGACACCAGGTAACAAAGACATACACTTACACCAAGTAACACAGACATACACTGACACCAAGTAACAAAGACAACAATTACACCAAGTAACAAAGACACACACTTCCACCAAGTAACACAGTCATACACTGACACCAAGTAACAAAGACATACACTGTTACCCAGTAACACAGACACACACTTACACCAAGTAACAAAGACATACACTGATACCAAGTAACACAGACACACACTTATACCAATTAACACAGACATACACTGACACCAAGTAACAAAGACATACACTGATACCCAGTAACACAGACACACACTGGGCGGCACATTGGCACAGTGGTTAGCAGCCTCACAGCTCCAAAACCACGGGCTCGATTCTGTGTACTGCCTGTGCGGAGTTTGCAAGTTCTCCCTGTGTCTGCGTGGGTTTCCTCCGGGTGCTCCGGTTTCCTCCCACATGCCAAAGACATGCAGGTTGATAGGTTAATTGGAAATTATAAATTACCCCTAGTGTAGGTAGGTGGTAGGGAAATATATAGGGACAGGTGGGGATGTGATAGGAATACGGGATTAGTGTAGGATTAGTATACATGGGTGGTTGATGGTCGGCACAGACTCGGTTGGCCGAAGGGCCTGTTTCAGTGCTGTATCACTAAACTAAATACTGACACACAGTAACACAAACAAACACACGCTGACACCCAGTAACATAGAGAAACACTGATGCACAGTAACAAAGACATACACTGACACACAGATACACACTGTCACCAAGTAACAAAGACATACACTGACACCCAGTAACAAAGACATACACTTACGCCAAGTAACAAAGACATACACTGATAACCAGTAACATAGACACACACTTACTCCAAGTAACAAAGACGTACACAGACATCAAGTAACATAGACATAGACTCACGCCAAGTAACAAAGACATACACAGACACCAAGTAACAACGACATACACTGATACCCAGTAACACAGACACACACTTACACCAAGTAACAAAGACATACACTGATATCCAGTAACACAGACACACACTTACACCAAGTAACATAGACATAAACTGACACCAAGTAACAAAGACACACACTGACACCATGTAACAAAGGCATACACTTACACTAAGTAACAAAGACACACACTTACACCAGGTAACACAGACATACACTGACACCAAGTAACAAAGACAGACAATTACACCAAGTAACAAAGACATACACTTACACCAAATATTTTGACATACACTGACACCAAGTAACAAAGACATACACTGATACCCAGTAACACAGACATACACTGACACCAAGTCACAAAGACATACACTGATACCCAGTAATACAGACGCACAATTACACCAAGTTACACAGACATACCCTGACACCAAGTAACAAAGACATACACTGATTCCCAGTAACACAGACACACACTTACACCAAGTAACAAAGACAGACACTGATAACCAGTAAGACAGACACACATTTACACCAAGTAACAAACACATACACTGACACCCAGTAACAAAGACATACACTTACACCAAGTTACAAAGACATACACTGACACCAAGTAACAAAGACATACAATTACACCAAGTAACAAAGACACACACTTACACCAAGTAACGCAGCCATACACTGACACCAAGTAACAAAGGCATACACTGTAACCCAGTAACGCAGACAGACACTTACACCAAGTAACAAAGACATACACTGATACCAAGTAACACAGACACACACTTACACCAAGTAACACAGACACACACTTACACCAAGTAACAAAGACATACATTGACACCAAGTAACAAAGACATACTCTTACACCAAGTAACACAAACATACACTGACACCAAGTAACACAGACACACACTGACACCCAGTAACAAAGACATACACTGACACCAAATCACAAAGACATACACTGATACCAAGTAACAAAGACATACAAATACAGCAAGTAACAAAGACACACACTTACACCAAGTAACACAGACATACACTGACACCAAGTAACAAAGACATGCACTAACACCCAATAACACAGGCACACACTTACACCAAGTATCAAAGACATACACTGATACCCAGTAACACAGACACACACTTACAACAAGTAACAAAGACATACAATGACAACAAGTGACAAAGACACACACTGACACCCAGTAACAAAGACATACATTGACACCAAGTCACAAAGACATACACTGATACCAAGTAACAAAGACATACAATTACACCAAGTAACAAAGACACACACTGACACCAAGTAACACAGACATACACTTACACCAAGTAACAAAGACATACACTGACACCGAGTAACAAAGACATGCACTGATATCCAGTAACACAGACACACACTTACACCAAGTAACACAGACATACACTGACACCAAGTAACAAAGACATACACAGACACCAAGTAACAAAGGCATACACTTACACCAAGTAACAAAGACACACACTTACACCAAGTAACACAGACATACACTGACACCAAGTTACAAAGACAGACAATTACACCAAGTAACAAAGACATACACTTACATCAAGTATTTCGACATACACTGACACCAAGTAACAAAGACATACACTGATACCCAGTAACACAGACACACAATTACACCAAGTAACAAAGACATACACTGACACCAAGTCACAAAGACACACACTGACACCCAATAACAAAGACATACACTGACATCAAGTCACAAAGACATACACTGATACCCAGTAACACAGATGCACATTTACACCAAGTTACACAGACATACACTGACACCAAGTAACAAAGACATATACTGATACCCAGTAACACAGACACACACTTACACCAAGTAACAAAGACAGACACTGATACCCAGTAAGACAGACACACACTTACACCAAGCAACAAAGACATACACTTACACCAAGGAGCACAAACACACACTTACACCAAGTTACAAAGACATACACTGACACCAAGTAACAAAGACATACAATTACACCAAGTAACAAAGACACACACTTACACCAAGTAACACAGCCATACACTGACATCAAGTAACAAAGACATACACTGTTAACCTGTAACACAGACAGACACTTACACCAAGTAACACAGACACACACTTACACCAAGTAACAAAGACATACACTGACATCAAGTAACAAAGACATACACTTACACCAAGTAACACAGAGATACACTGACACCAAGTAACAAAGACACACACTGACACCCAGTAACAAAGACATACACTGACACCAAGTCACAAAGACATGCACTGATACCAAGTAACAAAGACATACAATTACACCAAGTAACAAAGACACACACATACAACAAGTAACACAGACATACACTGACACCATGTAACAAAGACATGCACTGACACCCAGTAACACAGACACACACTTACACCAAGTAACAAAGATATACACTGATACCCAGTAACACAGACACACACTTACACCAAGTAACAAAGACATACACTGACACCAAGTCACAAAGACATACACTGATACCAAGTAACAAAGACATACAATTACACCAAGTAACAAAGACACACACTTACACCAAGTAACACAGACATACACTGACACCAAGTAACAAAGACATACACTGTTACCCAGTAACACAGACACACACTTACACCAAGTAACAAAGACATACACTGATACCAAGTAACACAGACACACACTTACACCAAGTAACACAGACACACACTTACACCAAGTAACAAAGACATACACTGACACCAAGTAACAAAGACAGACACTGATACCCAGTAACACAGACACACACTTACACCAAGTAACAAAGACATACACTTACACCAAGTAACACAAACACACACTTACACCAAGTTACAAAGACATACACTGACACCAAGTAACAAAGACATACAATTACACCAAGTAACAAAGACATACACTGACACCAAGTAACACAGACACACACTTACACCAAGTAACACAGAAACACACTTACACCAAGTAACAAAGACATACACTGACACCACGTAACAAAGACATACACTTACACCAGGTAACACAGACATACACTGACAACAAGTAACAAAGACATACAATTACACCAAGTAACAAAGACACACACTTACACCAAGTAGCACAGACATACACTGACACCATGTAACAAAGACATGCTCTGATACCCAGTAACACAGACACACACTTACATCAAGTAACAAAGACATACACTGATACCCAGTAACACAGACACACACTTACACCAAGTAACAAAGACATACACTGTTATCCAGTAACACAGACACACACTTACACCAAGTAACATAGACATACACTGACACCAAGTAACAAAGACATACGCAGACACCAAGTAACAAAGGCATACACTTACACTAAGTAACAAAGACACACACTTACACCAGGTAACACAGACATACACTGACACCAAGTAACAAAGACAGACAATTACACCAAGTAACAAAGACATACACTTACACCAAATATTTTGACATACACTGACACCAAGTAACAAAGACATGCACTGATACCCAGTAACACAGACACACAATTACACCAAGTAACAAAGACATACACTGACACCAAGTTACAAAGACACACACTGACACCCAATAACAAAGACATACACTGACACCAAGTCACAAAGACATACACTGATACCCAGTAATACAGACGCACAATTACACCAAGTTACACAGACATACCCTGACACCAAGTAACAAAGACATACACTGATTCCCAGTAACACAGACACACACTTACACCAAGTAACAAAGACAGACACTGATAACCAGTAAGACAGACACACATTTACACCAAGTAACAAAGACATACACTGACACCCAGTAACAAAGACATCCACTTACACCAAGTTACAAAGACATACACTGACACCAATTAACAAAGACATACAATTACACCAAGTAACAAAGACACACACTTACACCAAGTAACGCAGCCATACACTGACACCAAGTAACAAAGACATACACTGTTACCCAGTTATTCAGACAGACACTTACACCAAGTAACAAAGACATACACTGATACCCAGTAACACAGACACACACTTACACCAAGTAACAAAGACATACACTGTTATCCAGTAACACAGACACACACTTACACCAAGTAACATAGACATACACTGACACCAAGTAACAAAAACATACACAGACACCAAGTAACAAAGGCATACACTTACACTAAGTAACAAAGACACACACTTACACCAGGTAACACAGACATACACTGACACCAAGTAACAAAGACATACACTGTTACCCAGTAACACAGACACACACATACACCAAGTAACAAAGACATACACTGATACCAAGTAACACAGACACACACTTACACCAAGTAACACAGACACACACTTACACCAAGTAACAAAGACATACACTGACACCAAGTAACAAAGACAGACACTGATACCCAGTAACACAGACACACACTTACACCAAGTAACAAAGACATACACTTACACCAAGTAACACAAACACACACTTACACCAAGTTACAAAGACATACACTGACACCAAGTAACAAAGACATACAATTACACCAAGTAACAAAGACATACACTGACACCAAGTAACACAGACACACACTTACACCAAGTAACACAGAAACACACTTACACCAAGTAACAAAGACATACACTGACACCACGTAACAAAGACATACACTTACACCAGGTAACACAGACATACACTGACAACAAGTAACAAAGACATACAATTACACCAAGTAACAAAGACACACACTTACACCAAGTAGCACAGACATACACTGACACCATGTAACAAAGACATGCTCTGATACCCAGTAACACAGACACACACTTACATCAAGTAACAAAGACATACACTGATACCCAGTAACACAGACACACACTTACACCAAGTAACAAAGACATACACTGTTATCCAGTAACACAGACACACACTTACACCAAGTAACATAGACATACACTGACACCAAGTAACAAAGACATACACAGACACCAAGTAACAAAGGCATACACTTACACTAAGTAACAAAGACACACACTTACACCAGGTAACACAGACATACACTGACACCAAGTAACAAAGACAGACAATTACACCAAGTAACAAAGACATACACTTACACCAAATATTTTGACATACACTGACACCAAGTAACAAAGACATACACTGATACCCAGTAACACAGACACACAATTACACCAAGTAACAAAGACATACACTGACACCAAGTTACAAAGACACACACTGACACCCAATAACAAAGACATACACTGACACCAAGTCACAAAGACATACACTGATACCCAGTAATACAGACGCACAATTACACCAAGTTACACAGACATACCCTGACACCAAGTAACAAAGACATACACTGATTCCCAGTAACACAGACACACACTTACACCAAGTAACAAAGACAGACACTGATAACCAGTAAGACAGACACACATTTACACCAAGTAACAAAGACATACACTGACACCCAGTAACAAAGACATCCACTTACACCAAGTTACAAAGACATACACTGACACCAATTAACAAAGACATACAATTACACCAAGTAACAAAGACACACACTTACACCAAGTAACGCAGCCATACACTGACACCAAGTAGCAAAGACATACACTGTTACCCAGTAACGCAGACAGACACTTACACCAAGTAACAAAGACATACACTGATACCAAGTAACACAGACACACACTTACACCAAGTAACACAGACACACACTTACACCAAGTAACAAAGACATACATTGACACCAAGTAACAAAGACATACACTTACACCAAGTAACACAGACATACACTGACACCAAGTAACACAGACACACACTGACACCCAGTAACAAAGACATACACTGACACCAAATCACAAAGACATACACTGATACCAAGTAACAAAGACATACAAATACACCAAGTAACAAAGACACACACTTATACCAAGTAACACAGACATACACTGACACCAAGTAACAAAGACATGCACTAACACCCAATAACACAGGCACACATTTACACCAAGTAACAAAGACATACACTGATACCAAGTAACACAGACACACACTTACACCAAGTAACACAGACACACACTTACACCAAGTAACAAAGACATACACTGACACCAAGTAACAAAGACAGACACTGATACCCAGTAACACAGACACACACTTACACCAAGTAACAAAGACATACACTTACACCAAGTAACACAAACACACACTTACACCAAGTTACAAAGACATACACTGACACCAAGTAACAAAGACATACAATTACACCAAGTAACAAAGACATACACTGACACCAAGTAACACAGACACACACTTACACCAAGTAACACAGAAACACACTTACACCAAGTAACAAAGACATACACTGACACCACGTAACAAAGACATACACTTACACCAGGTAACACAGACATACACTGACAACAAGTAACAAAGACATACAATTACACCAAGTAACAAAGACACACACTTACACCAAGTAGCACAGACATACACTGACACCATGTAACAAAGACATGCTCTGATACCCAGTAACACAGACACACACTTACATCAAGTAACAAAGACATACACTGATACCCAGTAACACAGACACACACTTACACCAAGTAACAAAGACATACACTGTTATCCAGTAACACAGACACACACTTACACCAAGTAACATAGACATGCACTGACACCAAGTAACAAAGACATACACAGACACCAAGTAACAAAGGCATACACTTACACTAAGTAACAAAGACACACACTTACACCAGGTAACACAGACATACACTGACACCAAGTAACAAAGACAGACAATTACACCAAGTAACAAAGACATACACTTACACCAAATATTTTGACATACACTGACACCAAGTAACAAAGACATACACTGATACCCAGTAACACAGACACACAATTACACCAAGTAACAAAGACATACACTGACACCAAGTTACAAAGACACACACTGACACCCAATAACAAAGACATACACTGACACCAAGTCACAAAGACATACACTGATACCCAGGAATACAGACGCACAATTACACCAAGTTACACAGACATACCCTGACACCAAGTAACAAAGACATACACTGATTCCCAGTAACACAGACACACACTTACACCAAGTAACAAAGACAGACACTGATAACCAGTAAGACAGACACACATTTACACCAAGTAACAAAGACATACACTGACACCCAGTAACAAAGACATCCACTTACACCAAGTTACAAAGACATACACTGACACCAATTAACAAAGACATACAATTACACCAAGTAACAAAGACACACACTTACACCAAGTAACGCAGCCATACACTGACACCAAGTAACAAAGACATACACTGTTACCCAGTAACGCAGACAGACACTTACACCAAGTAACAAAGACATACACTGATACCAAGTAACACAGACACACACTTACACCAAGTAACACAGACACACACTTACACCAAGTAACAAAGACATACATTGACACCAAGTAACAAAGACATACACTTACACCAAGTAACACAGACATACACTGACACCAAGTAACACAGACACACACTGACACCCAGTAACAAAGACATACACTGACACCAAATCACAAAGACATACACTGATACCAAGTAACAAAGACATACAAATACACCAAGTAACAAAGACACACACTTACACCAAGTAACACAGACATACACTGACACCAAGTAACAAAGACATGCACTAACACCCAATAACACAGGCACACACTTACACCAAGTATCAAAGACATACACTGATACCCAGTAACACAGACACACACTTACACACAGAAACAAAGACATACACTGACACCAAGTCACAAAGACACACACTGACACCCAGTAACAAAGACATACACTGACACCAAGTCACAAAGACATACACTGAATCCAACTAACAAAGACATACAATTACACCAAGTAACAAAGACACACACTGACACCAAGTAACACAGACATACACTTACACCAAGTAACAAAGACATACACTTACACCCAGTAACAAAGACACACACTGACACCCAGTAACAAAGACATACACTGACACCAAGTCACAAAGACATACACTGATACCAACTAACAAAGACATACAATTACACCAAGTAACAAAGACACACACTGACACCAAGTAACACAGACATACACTTACACCAAGTATCAAAGACATACACTGATACCCAGTAACACAGACACACACTTACACCAAGTAACAAAGACATACACTGACACCAAGTCACAAAGACACACACTGACACCCAGTAACAAAGACATACACTGACACCAAGTCACAAAGACATACACTGAAACCAACTAACAAAGACATACAATTACACCAAGTAACAAAGACACACACTGACACCAAGTAACAAAGACATACACTTACACCAAGTAACACAGACATACACTGACACCAAGTAACAAAGACATACACAGACACCAAGTAACAAATGCATACACTTACACCAAGTAACAAAGACACACACTTACACCAAGTAACGCAGACATACACTGACACCAAGTAACAAAGACAGACAATTACACCAAGTAACAAAGACATACACTTACACCAAGTATTTTGACATACACTGACACCAAGTAACAAAGACATACACTGATACCCAGTAACACAGACACACACTTACACCAAGTAACATAGACATACACTGACACCAAGTAACAAAGACAGACAATTACACCAAGTCACAAAGACACACACTGACACTCAATAACAAAGACCTACACTGACACCAAGTCACAAAGACATACACTGATACCCAGTAACACAGATGCACACTTACACCAAGTTACACAGACATACACTGACACCAAGTAACAAAGACATACACTGATACCCAGTAACACAGACACACACTTACACCAAGTAACAAAGACAGACACTGATACCCAGTAAGACAGACACACACTTACACCAAGTAACAAAGACATACACTTACACCAAGGAGCACAAACACACACTTACACCAAGTTACAAAGACATACACTGACACCAAGTAACAAAGACATACAATTCCACCAAGTAACAAAGACACACACTTACACCAAGTAACACAGCCATACACTGACACCAAGTAACAAAGACATACACTGTTAACCAGTAACACAGACAGACACTTACACCAAGTAACACAGGCACACACTTACACCAAGTAACAAAGACATACACTGACATCAAGTAACAAAGACATACACTTACACCAAGTAACACAGACATACACTGACACCAAGTAACAAAGACACACACTGACACCCAGTAACAAAGACATACACTGACACCAAGTCACAAAGACATGCACTGATACCAAGTAACAAAGACATACAATTACACCATGTAACAAAGATATACACTGACACCCAGTAACACAGACACACACTTACACCATGTAACAAAGATATACACTGATACCCAGTAACACAGACACACACTTACACCAAGTAACAAAGACATACACTGACACCGAGTCACAAAGACATACACTGATACCAAGTAACAAAGACATACAATTACACCAAGTAACAAATACACACACTTACACCAAGTAACACAGACATACACTGACACCAAGTAACAAAGACATACACTGTTACCCAGTAACACAGACACACACTTACACCAAGTAACAAAGACATACACTGATACCAAGTAACACAGACACACACTTACACCAAGTAACACAGACACATACTTACACCAAGTAACAAAGACATACACTGACACCAAGTAACAAAGACAGACACTGATACCCAGTAACACAGACACACACTTACACCAAGTAGCAAAGACATACACTTACACCTAGTAACACAAACACGCACTTACACCAAGTTACAAAGACATACACTGACACCAAGTAACAAAGACATACAATTACACCAAGTAACAAAGACATACACTGACACCAATTAACACAGACACACACTTACACCAAGTAACACAGACACACACTTACACCAAGTAACAAAGACATACACTGACACCACGTAACAAAGACATACACTTACACCAGGTAACACAGACATACACTGACAACAAGTAACAAAGACATACAATTACACCAAGTAACCAAGACACACACTTACACCAAGTAGCACAGACATACACTGACACCATGTAACAAAGACATGCACTGATACCCAGTAACACAGACACACACTTACATCAAGTAACAAAGACATACACTGATACCTAGTAACACAGACACGCACTTACACCAAGTAACAAAGACATACACTGACACCAAGTCACAAAGACACACACTGACACCCAGTAACAAAGACATACACTGACACCAAGTCACTAAGACATACACTGATACCAAGTAACAAAGATATACAATTACACCAAGTAACAAAGACACACAATTACACCAAGTAACACAGACACACACTTACACCAAGTAACTAAGACATACACCGATACCAAGTAACACAGACACACACTTACACCAAGTAACACAGAAACACACTTACACCAAGTAACAAAGACATACTCTGTCACAAATTAACAAAGACATACACTTTCACCACGTAACACAGACATACACTGACACCAAGTAAAAAAGTCATACAATTACACCAAGCAACAAAGACACACACATACACCAAGTAACACAGACATACTCTGATACCACGTAACAAAGACATACACTTACACCAAGTAACAAAGACACACACTTACACCAAGCATCACAGACATACACTGACACCAAGTAACAAAGACATACACTGTTAACCAGTAACACAGACACACACTTACATCAAGTAACAAAGACTTACACTGATAGCAAGTAACACAGACACACACGTACAACAAGTAACAAAGACACACACTTACATCACGTAACACAGACATACACTGACACCAAGTAACAAAGACATACAATTACACCAAGTAACAAAGACACACATTTACACCACGTAACACAGACATACACTGACACCATGTAACAAAGACATGCACTGACATCAAGAAACAAAGACATACACTGATACCCAGTAACACAGACACACACTTACACCAAGTAACAAAGACATACACTGACACCAAGAAACAAAGACATATACTGATACCCAGTAACACAGACACACACTTACACCAAGTCACAAAGACATACACTGATACCCAGTAACACAGACACACACTTACACCAAGTACCAAAGACAAACACTGACACCAAGTAACAAAGACAACCACTGACACCAAGAAACAAAGACATACACTTACACCAAGTAACACAGACACACTCTGACACCCAGTAACACAAACAAACACACACTGACACGCAGTAACATAGAGAAACACTGACACACAGTAACAAACACATACACAGACATACACTGACACGAAGTAACAAAGACTAACAGAGACATACACTGACACCAAGTCACAAAGACATACACTGATACCCAGTAACACAGACACACACTTCCACAAAGTAACAAAGATAAACACTGACACCAAGTAACAAAGACATACACTTCCACCAATTAACAAAGACACACACTTACACCAAGCAACACAGACATATCCTGACACCAAGCAACAAAGACATACACTGACACCCAGTAACACAGACACACACACTCACCAAGTAACAACGACATACACTGACACCAAGTAACAAAGACATACACTGTTACCCAGTAACACAGACACACACTTACACCAAGTAACAAAGACACACACTTACACCAAGTAACACAGACATACACTGACACCAAGTAACAAAGACATACACTGACACCAAGTAACAAAGACATAAACTGACACCCAGTAACCAAGACATACACTGACACAAATTCACAAAGACATACAGTGACACCCAGTAACACAGACATACACTGACACCAAGTCACAAAGACATACACTGACACAAAGTAACAAAGACATACACTTAAACCAAGTAACACAGACATACCCTGACACCAAGTAACAAAGACATACAATTACACCAAGTAACAAAGACACACACTTACACCAAGTAACGCTGACATACACTGACACCAAGTAACAAAGACATACACTGTTACCCAGTAACACAGACACACACTTACACCAAGTAACAAAGACATACACTGATACCAAGTAACACAGACACACACTTACACCAAGTAACACAGACATACAATGACACCAAGTAACAAAGACATACAATTACACCAAGTCACAAAGACACACACTAACAACAAGTAACACAGACATACACTGACACCATGTAACAAACACATGCACTGATACCAAGTAACACAGGCACACACCACACCAAGTAACAAAGACATACACTGATACCAAGTAACACAGACACACACTTATACCAAGTAACAAAGACATACACTGTCACCAAGTCACAGAGACACACACTGACACCCAGTAACAAAGACATACACTGACACTAAGTCACAAAGACATACAATGTTACCCAGTAACACAGACACACACTTACACCAAGTAACAAAGACATACACTGATACCAAGTAACACAGACACACACTTACACCAAGTAACACAGACACACACTTACACCAAGCAACAGAGACATACAATGACACCAAGTAACGAAGATATACACTTACACCACGTAACACAGACATACACTGACACCAAGTAACAAAGACATACAATTACACCAAGTAACAAAGACACACACTTACACCACGTAACACAGACATACACTGACACCATGTAACAAAGACATGCACTGACACCAAGAAACAAAGACATACACTGATACCCAGCAACACAGACACACACTGACACCAAGCAACAAAGACATACACTGACACCCAGTAACAAAGACATACACTGACACCAAGTCACAAAGACATACACTGATACCCAGCAACACAGACATACAATAAACACCAAGTAACAAAGACATACACTGACACCAAGAAACAAAGACATACACTGATACCCAGCAACACAGACACACACTTACACCAAGTAACAAAGACATACACTGACACCCAGTTACAAAGACATACACTGACACCAAGTCACAAAGACATACACTGATACCCAGTAACACAGGCACACACTTACACCAAGTAACTAAGACAAACACTGACACCAAGTAACAAAGACAACAACTGACACCAAGAAACAAAGACACACACTTACACCAAGTAACACAAACAAACACACACTGACACCCAGTAACATGGAGAAACACTGACACACAGGAACAAAGACATACACAGACAAAAATTGACACCAAGTCACAAAGACATACACTGACACCCAGTAACAAAGACTTACACTGACACCAAGTCAAAAACTCATACACTGATACCCAGTAACACAGACACACACATCCACAAAGTAACAAAGACTAACACTGACACCAAGTAACAAAGACATACACTTACACAAAATAACACAGACATACACTGACACCAAGTAACAAAGACATACACTTACACCAAGTAACAAAGACACACACTTACACCAAGAAACACAGACATGCACTGACACCAAGTAACAAAGACATACACTGTTACCCAGGAACACAGACACACACTTACACCAAGTAACAAAGACATACACTGATAGCAAGTAACACAGACACACACGTACACCAAGTAACACAGACATACACTGATACCAAGTAACAAAGACATACAATTACACCAAGTAACAAAGACACACACTTACACCACGTAACACAGACATACACTGACACCATGTAACAAAGACATGCACTGACACCCAGTAACACAAACAATCACACTCTGACACCCAGTAACATAGAGAAACACTGACACACAGTAACAAACACATACACAGACATACACTGATACCAAGTAACAAAGACTAACAGAGACACACACTGACACCAAGTCACAAAGACATACACTGACACCCAGTAACAAACACATACACTGACACCAAGTCACAAAGACATACACTGATACCCAGTAACACAGACACACACTTCCACAAAGTAACAAAGACAAACACTGACACCAAGTAACAAAGACATACACTTCCACCAATTAACAAAGACACACACTTACACCAAGCAACACAGACATATCCTGACACCAAGCAACAAAGACATACACTGACACCCAGTAACACAGACACACACACTCACCAAGTAACAACGACATACACTGACACCAAGTAACAAAGACATACACTGATACCCAGTAACACAGACACACACTTACACCAAGTAACAAAGACACACACTTACACCAAGTAACACAGACATACACTGACACCAAGTAACAAAGACATACACTGACACCAAGTAACAAAGACATAAACTGACACCCAGTAACCAAGACATACACTGACACAAAGTCACAAAGACATACAGTGACACCCAGTAACACAGACATACACTGACACCAAGTCACAAAGACATACACTGACACCAAGTAACAAAGACATACACTTAAACCAAGTAACACAGACATACCCTGACACCAAGTAACAAAGACATACAATTACACCAAGTAACAAAGACACACACTTACACCAAGTAACGCAGACATACACTGACACCAAGTAACAAAGACATACACTGATACCAAGTAACACAGACACACACTTACAACAAGTAACACAGACATACAATGACACCAAGTAACAAAGACATACAATTACACCAAGTCACAAAGACACACACTAACAACAAGTAACACAGACATACACTGACACCATGTAACAGACACATGCACTGATACCAAGTAACACAGGCACACACCACACCAAGTAACAAAGACATACACTGATACCCAGTAACACAGACACACACTTATACCAAGTAACAAAGACATACACTGACACCAAGTCACAGAGACACACACTGACACCCAGTAACAAAGACATACACTGACACCAAGTAACAAAGACATACACTTACACAAAGTAACACAGACATACACTGACACCAAGTAACAAAGACATACACTGACACCCAGTAACACAGACACACACATACACCAAGTAACAACGACATACACTGACACCAAGTAACAAAGACATACACTGATACCCAGTAACACAGACACACACTTACACCAAGTAACAAAGACACACACTTACACCAAGTAACACAGACATACACTGACACCAAGTAACAAAGACATACACTGACACCAAGTAACAAAGACATAAACTGACACCCAGTAACAAAGACATACACTGACACAAAGTCACAAAGACATACAGTGACACCCAGTAACAAAGACATACACTGACACCAAGTCAAAAGACATACACTTACACCAAGTAACAAAGTCATACACTGATACCCAGTAACACAGACACACAGTTTCACCAAGTAACAAAGACATACACTGACACCAAGTAACAAAGACACACACTTACACCAAGTAACACAGACATACACTGACATCAAGTAACAAAGACTTACAATTACACCAAGTAACAAAGACACACACTTACACCAAGTAAAACAGACATACACTGACACCAAGTAACAAAGACATACACTGTTACCCAGTAACACAGACACACACTTACACCAATTAATAAAGACATACACTGATACCAAGTAACACAGACAAACACGTACGCCAAGTAACACAAACACTCACTTACACCAAGTAAAAAAGACATACACTGACACAAAGTAACAAAGACATACAATTACACCAAGTAACAAAGACACACACTTACACCAAGTAACACAGACATACACTGACACCAAGTAACAAAGACATACACTTACACCAAGTAACAAACACATACACTGACACCAAGTAACAAAGTCATACACTTACACCAAGTAACACAGACATACAATGATACCCAGTAACAAATACATAAAATTACACCAAGTAACAAAGAGAAACACTGACACCAAGTAACAAAGACATACGCTTACACAAAGTAACACAGACATACACTGACACCAAGTAACAAAGACATACACTTACACCAAGTAACAAAGACACACACTTACACCAAGCAACACAGACATACACTGACACCAAGTAACAAAGACATACACTGACACCCAGTAACACAGACACACACATACACCAAGTAACAACGACATACACTGACACCAAGTAACAAAGACATACACTGATACCCAGTAACACAGACACACACTTACACCAAGTAACAAAGACACAGACTTACACCAAGTAACACAGACATACACTGACACCAAGTAACAAAGACATACACTGACACCAAGTAACAATGACATAAACTGACACCCAGTAACAAAGACATACACTGACACAAAGTCACAAAGACATACAGTGACACCCAGTAACAAAGACATACACTGACACCAAGTCACAAAGACATACACTGACACCAGGTAACAAAGACATACAATGATACCCAGTAACAGAGACACACACTTACACCAAGTAACAAAGACATACACTGACACCAAGTAACAAAGACATACACTTACACCAAGTAACAGACATACACTGACACCAAGTAACAAAGACATACAATTGCACCAAGTAACAAAGACACATGCTTACACCAAGTAACACAGACACACACTTACACCAAGTAACAAAGACGTACACTGATAGCAAGTAACACAGACACACACGTACACCAAGTAACAGAGAGACACACTTACACCAAGCAACAGAGTCATACACTGACACCAAGTAACAAAGACATACACTTACACCACGTAACACAGACATACACTGACACCAAGTGACAAAGGCATACAATTACACCAAGTAACAAAGACAAACACTTACACCACGTAACACAGACATACACTGACACCATGTAACAAAGACATGCACTGACACCAAGAAACAAAGACATACACTGATACCCAGTAACACAGACACACACTTACACCAAGTAACAAAGACATACACTGACACCCAGTAACACAGTCATACACTAAACACCAAGTAACAAAGACATACACTGACAGCAAGAAACAAAGACATACACTGATACCCAGTAACACAGACACACACTTACACCAAGTAACAAAGACATACACTGACACCCAGTAACAAAGACAACCACTGACACCAAGAATCAAAGACATACACTTACACCAAGTAACACAGACACACACTGGCACACAGTAACACAAACAAACACACACTGACACCCAGTAACATGGTGAAACACTGACACACAGTAACAAAGACATACGCAGACAGACACTGACACCAAGTAACAAAGACTAACAGAGACATACACTGACAGACATTGACACCAAGTCACAAAGACATACACTGACACCCAGTAACAAAGACATACACTGACACCAAGTCACAAAGACATACACTGATACCCAGTAACACAGACACACTCTTCCACAAAGTAACAAAGACAAACACTGACACCAAGTAACAAAGACATACACTTACACAAAGTAACACAGACATACACTGACACCAAGTAACAAAGACATACACTGACACCCAGTAACACAGACACACACATACACCAAGTAACAACGACATACACTGACACCAAGTAACAAAGACATACACTGATACCCAGTAACACAGACACACACTTACACCAAGTAACAAAGACACACAATTACACCAAGTAACACAAACATACACTGACACCAAGTAACAAAGACATACACTGACACCAAGTAACAAAGACATAAACTGACACCCAGTAACAAAGACATACACTGACACAAAGTCACAAAGACATACAGTGACACCCAGTAACAAAGACATACACTGACACCAAGTCAAAAGACATAAACTTACACCAAGTAACAAAGACATACACTGATACCCAGTAACACAGACACACACTTTCACCAAGTAACAAAGACATACACTGACACCAAGTAACAAAGACACACACTTACACCAAGTAACACAGACATACACTGACACCAAGTAACAAAGACATACAATTGCACCAAGTAACAAAGACACATGCTTACACCAAGTAACACAGACACACACTTACTCCAAGTAACAAAGACGTACACTGATAGCAAGTAACACAGACACACACGTACACCAAGTAACAGAGAGACACACTTACACCAAGCAACAGAGACATACACTGACACCAAGTAACAAAGACATACACTTACACCACGTAACACAGACATACACTGACACCAAGTAACAAAGGCATACAATTACACCAAGTAACAAAGACAAACACTTACACCACGTAACACAGACATACACTGACACCATGTAACAAAGACATGTACTGACACCAAGAAACAAAGACATACACTGATACCCAGTAACACAGACACACACTTACATCAAGTAACAAAGACATACAATAAGACCAAGTAACAAAGACACACACTTACACCAAGCAACACAGACATACACTGACACCAAGTAACAAAGACATACGCTTACACAAAGTAACACAGACATACACTGACACCAAGTAACAAAGACATACACTTACACCAAGTAACAAAGACACACACTTACACCAAGCAACACAGACATACACTGACACCAAGTAACAAAGACATACACTGACACCCAGTAACACAGACACACACATACACCAAGTAACAACGACATACACTGACACCAAGTAACAAAGACATACACTGATACCCAGTAACACAGACACACACTTACACCAAGTAACAAAGACACAGACTTACACCAAGTAACACAGACATACACTGACACCAAGTAACAAAGACATACACTGACACCAAGTAACAATGACATAAACTGACACCCAGTAACAAAGACATACACTGACACAAAGTCACAAAGACATACAGTGACACCCAGTAACAAAGACATACACTGACACCAAGTCACAAAGACATACACTGACACCAAGTAACAAAGACATACACTGATACCCAGTAACAGAGACACACACTTACACCAAGTAACAAAGACATACACTTACACCAAGTAACACAGACATACACTGACACCAAGTAACAAAGACATACAATTACACCAAGTAACAAAGACACACGCTTACACCAAGTAACACAGACACACACTTACACCAAGTAACAAAGACATACACTGATACCAAGTAACACAGACACAAACCTACAGCAAGTAACACAGACACACACTTACACCAAGTAACAAAGATATACACTGATACCCAGTAACACAGACACACACTTACACCAAGTAACAAAGACATACACTGACACCAAGTCACACAGACGCACACTGACACCCAGTAACAAAGACATACATTGACACCAAGTCACAAAGTCATACACTGATACCCAGTAACACAGACACACAATTACACCAAGTAACACAGACATACACTGACACCACGTAACAAAGACATACGCTGATACCCAGTAACACAGACACACACTTACACCAAGTAACAAAGACATACAATGACATCAAGTAACAAAGACATAAACTGACACCAAGTAACACAGACACACATTTACACCAAGTAACAAAGACATACACTGACACCAAGTAACAAAGACATACAGTTACACCAAGTAACAAAGACATACACTGACACCAAGTAACAAAGACATACACTGATACCCAGTAACAAAGACACACACTTACACCAAGTAACAAAGACATACACTGACACCCAGTAACAAAGACATACACTGACACCCAGTAACACAGACACACACAGACACCAAGTAACAAAGACACACACTTACAGCAAGTAACACAGACACACACTGACACCAAGTGACTCAGACATACACTGACACCAAGTAACAAAGACATACACTGACACCAGGTAACAAAGACATACAATTACACCAAGTAACAAAGACACACACTTACACCAAGTAACACAGACGTACAATGACACCAAGTAACAAAGACATACACTGTTACCCAGTAACACAGACACACACTTACACCAAGTAACAAAGACATACAATGAAAGCAAGTAACACAGACACACACTTACACAAAGTAACACAGGCACACAATTACACCAAGTTACACAGACAAACACTGACACCAAGTAACAAAGACATACAATTACACCAAGTAACAAAGACACACACTTACACCAAGTAACACAGACATACACTGACACCAAGTAACAAAGACATACACTGTTACCCAGTAACACAGATACACACTTACATCAAGTAACAAAGACATACACTGATACCAAGTGACACAGACACACACTTACACCAAGTAACACAAACACTCACTTACACCAAGTAACAAAGACATACACTGACACCAAGTAACAAAGAGATACAATTACACCAAGTAACAAAGACACACACTTACACCAAGTAACACAGACATACACTGACACCAAGTAACAAAGACATACAATGATACCAAGTAACACAGAAACACACTTGCACCAAGTAACACAGACACACACTTACACCAAGTAACAAAGACTTACACTGACGCCAAGTAACAAAGACATACACTTACACCAAGTAATACAGACATACATTGACACCAAGTAACAAAGACATACAATTACAGCAAGTAACAAAGACACACACCTACACCAAGTAACACAGACATACACTGTCACCATGTAGCAAAGACATTCACTGATACCCAGTAACACAGACACACACTTACACCAAGTAACAAAGACATACACTGAAACCAAGTAACAAAGACATACACTGACACCAAGTCACAAAGACAGACACTGACACACAGTAACAAAGACAAACACTGACACCAAGTAACGAAGACAGACACTGACACCAAGTAACAAAGACATACACTGTTACCCAGTAACACAGACACACACTTACACCAAGTAACAAAGACATACAATGAAAGCAAGTAAGACAGACACACACTTACACCAAGTAACACAGACACACACTTACACCAAGTAACAAAGACATACACTGACACCAAGTAACAAAGACATACACTGACACCAAGTAACAAAGACATACACTTACACCAAGTAACACAGACATACACTGACACCAAGTGACAAAGACATACAATTACACCAAGTAACAAAGACTCACACTTACACCAAGTTACACAGACATACACTGCCACCAAGTAACAAAGTCATACACTGTTACCCAGTAACACATATACACACTTACATCAAGTAACAGAGACATACACTGATACCAAGTAACACAGACACACACTTACACCAAGTAACACAAACACTCACTTACACCAAGTAACAAAGACAAACACTGACACAAAGTAACAAAGAGATACAATTACACCAAGTAACAAAGACACACACTTACACCAAGTAACACAGACATACACTGACACCAAGTAACAATGACATACACTGATACCCAGTAACACAGACACACACTTACACCAAGTAACAAAGACTTACAATGATACCAAGTAACACAGAAACACACTTACACCAAGTAACACAGACACACACTTACACCAAGTCACAAAGACATACACTGACATCAAGTAACAAAGACATACACTTACACCAAGTAATACAGACATGCATTGACACCAAGTAACAAAGACATACAATTACACCAAGTAACAAAGACACACACATACACCAAGTAACACAGACATACACTGTCACCATGTAGCAAAGACATTCACTGATACCCAGTAACACAGACACACACTTATACCAAGTAACAAAGATATACACTGATACCCAGTAACACAGACAAACACTGACACCAAGTAACGAAGACAGACACTGACACCCAGTAACAAAGACAGACACTGACACCAAGTCACAAAGACATACACTAAAACCAAGTAACAAAGACATACACTTACACCAAGTAACACAGACATACAATGACATCAAGTAACAATGACATACAATTACACCAAGTAACAAAGACACACACTTGCACCAAGTAACACAGACATACAATGACACCAAGTAACAAAGACATATAGTGAAACCAAGTAACTCAGACACACACTGACACCAAGTAACACAGACATTCACTGACACCAAGTAACAAAGACTAACACTGACACCAAGTAACGAAGACAGACACTGACACCAAGTAACAAAGACATACACTGTTACCCAGTAACACAGACACACACTTACACCAAGTAACAAAGACATACAATGAAAGCAAGTAACACAGACACACACTTACACCAAGTAACACAGGCACACACTTACACCAAGTAACAAAGACATACACTGTCACCAAGTAACAAAGACATACAATTACAGCAAGTAACAAAGACACACACCTACACCAAGTAACACAGACATACACTGTCACCATGTAGCAAAGACATTCACTGATACCCAGTAACACAGACACACACTTACACCAAGTAACAAAGATATACACTGATACCCAGTAACACAGACACACACTTACACCAAGTAACAAAGACATACACTGAAACCAAGTAACAAAGACATACACTGACACCAAGTCACAAAGACAGACACTGACACACAGTAACAAAGACAAACACTGACACCAAGTAACGAAGACAGACACTGACACCAAGTAACAAAGACATACACTGTTACCCAGTAACACAGACACACACTTACACCAAGTAACAAAGACATACAATGAAAGCAAGTAAGACAGACACACACTTACACCAAGTAACACAGGCACACACTTACACCAAGTAACAAAGACATACACTGACACCAAGTAACAAAGACATACACTGACACCAAGTAACAAAGACATACACTTACACCAAGTAACACAGACATAAACTGACACCAAGTGACAAAGACATACAATTACACCAAGTAACAAAGACACACACTTACACCAAGTAACACAGACATACACTGACACCAAGTAACAAAGACATACACTGTTACCCAGTAACACAGATACACACTTACATCAAGTAACAAAGACATACACTGATACCAAGTAACACAGACACACACTTACACCAAGTAACACAAACACTCACTTACACCAAGTAACAAAGACAAACACTGACACAAAGTAACAAAGAGATACACTGACACCAAGTAACAATGACATACACTGATACCCAGTAACACAGACACACACTTACACCAAGTAACAAAGACTTACAATGATACCAAGTAACACAGAAACACACTTACACCAAGTAACACAGACACACACTTACACCAAGTAACAAAGACATACACTGACATCAAGTAACAAAGACATACACTTACACCAAGTAATACAGACATACATTGACACCAAGTAACAAAGACATACAATTACACCAAGTAACAAAGACACACACATACACCAAGTAACACAGACATACACTGTCACCATGTAGCAAAGACATTCACTGATACCCAGTAACACAGACACACACTTACACCAAGTAACAAAGATATACACTGGTACCCAGTAACACAGACACACACTTACACCAAGTCACAAAGACAGACACTGACACACAGTAACAAAGACAAACACTGACACCAAGTAACGAAGACGTACACTGACACCCAGTAACAAAGACAGACACTGACACCAAGTCACAAAGACATACACTGACACCAAGTAACACAGACATAATGACATCAAGTAACAAAGACATACAATTACACCAAGTAACAAAGACACACACTTGCACCAAGTAACACAGAAATACACTGACACCAAGTAACAAAGACATATACTGAAACCAAGTAACTCAGACACACACTGACACCAAGGAACACAGACATTCACTGACACCAAGTAACAAAGACATACACTGATACCCAGTAACACAGACACACACTGGGCGGCACATTGGCACAGTGGTTAGCAGCCTCACAGCTCCAGGGACCCGGGCCCGATTCTGGGTACTGCCTGTGCGGAGTTTGCAAGTTCTACCTGTGTCTGCGTGGATTTCCTCCGGGTGCTCCGGTTTCCTCCCACATGCCAAAGACATGCAGGTTGATAGGTTAATTGGCCATTATAAATTGCCCCTAGTATAGGTCGGTGGTAGGGAAATGTATAGGGACAGATGGGGATGTGATATGAAAACGGGATTAGTGTAGGATTATTATAAATGGGTGGTTGATGGTCGTCACAGTCTCGGTTGGCCGAAGGGCCTGTTTAAGTGCTCTATCTCTAAACTAAACTAAATACTGACACCTAGTGTCACTGACACACACTGACACCATGTAACAAAGACATACACTGATACCCAGTAACACAGACACACACTTACATCAAGTAACACAGACATACACTGACACCAATTAACAAAGACATACACTGTTACCCAGTAACACAGATACACACATACATCAAGTAACAAAGACATACACTGATACCAAGTAAAACAGACACACACTTACATCAAGTAACACAAACACTCACTTACACCAAGTAACAAAGACATACATTGACACCAAGTAACAAAGAGATACAATTACACCAAATAACAATGACACACACTTACACCAAGTAACACAGACATACACTGACACCAAGTAACAATGACATACACTGTTACCCAGTAACACAGACACACACTTTCACCAAGTAACAAAGACATACAATGATACCAAGTAACACAGAAACACACTTGCACCAAGTAACACAGACACACTGACGCCAAGTAACAAAGACATACACTTACACCAAGTAATACAGACATACATTGACACCAAGTAACAAAGACATACAATTACAGCTAGTAACAAAGACACACAGTTACACCAAGTAACACAGACATACACTGTCACCATGTAGCAAAGACATTCACTGATACCCAGTAACACAGACACACACTTACACCAAGTAACAAAGATATACACTGATACCCAGTAACACTGACACACACTTACACCAAGTAACAAAGACATACACTGAAACCAAGTAACAAAGACATACACTGACACCAAGACACAAAGACAGACACTGACACACAGTAACAAAGACAAACACTGACACCAAGTAACGAAGACAGACACTGACACCAAGTAACAAAGACATACACTGTTACCCAGTAACACAGACACACACTTACACAAAGTAACAAAGACATACAATGAAAGCAAGTAACACAGACACACACTTACACCAAGTAACACAGGCACACACTTACACCAAGTAACAAAGACATACACTGACACCAAGTAACAAAGACATTCACTGACAGCAAGTAACAACGACATCCACTTACACCAAGTAACACAGACATACACTGACACCAAGTGACAAAGACATACAATTACACCAAGTAACAAAGACACACACTTACACCAAGTAAAACAGACATACACTGACACCAAGTAACAAAGACATACACTGTTACCCAGTAACGCAGATACACACTTACATCAACTAACAAAGACATACACTGATACCAAGTAACACAGACACACACTTACATCAACTAACAAAGACATACACTGATACCAAGTAACACAGACACACACTTACACCAAGTAACACAAACACTCACTTACACCAAGTAACAAAGACATACACTGACAGAAAGTAACAAAGAGATACAATTACACCAAGTAACAAAGACACACAATTACACCAAGTAACACAGACATACACTGACACCAAGTAACAATGACATACACTGATACCCAGTAACACAGACACACACTTACACCAAGTAACAAAGACTTACAATGATACCAAGTAACACAGAAACACACTTACACCAAGTAACACAGACACACACTTACACCAAGTAACAAAGACATACACTGACATCAAGTAATAAAGACATACACTTACACCAAGTAATACAGACATACATTGACACCAAGTAACAAAGACATACAATTACACCAAGTAACAAAGACACACACTTACACCAAGTAACACAGACATACACTGTCACCATGTAGCAAAGACATTCACTGATACCCAGTAACACAGACACACACTTACACCAAGTAACAAAGATATACACTGATACCCAGTAACACAGACACACACTTACACCAAGTCACAAAGACAGACACTGACACACAGTAACAAAGACAAACACTGACACCAAGTAACGAAGACAGACACTGACACCCAGTAACAAAGACAGACACTGACACCAAGTCACAAAGACATACACTGACACGAAGTAACAAAGACATACACTTACACCAAGTAACACAGACATACAATGACATCAAGTAACAAAGACAAACAATTACACCATGTAACAAAGACACACACTTGCACCAAGTAACACAGACATACACTTAACCATGTAACAAAGACATACGCTGTTACCCAGTAACACAGACACACACTTACACCAAGTAACAAAGACATACACTGATACCAAGTAACACAGACACACACTGACACCAAGTAACACAGACATTCACTGACACCAAGTAACAAAGACATACACTGATACCCAGTAACACAGACACACACTGGGCGGCACATTGGCACAGTGGTTAGCAGCCTCACAGCTCCAGGGACCCGGGCTCGATTCTGGGTACTGCCTGTGCGGAGTTTGTAAGTTCTCCCTGTGTCTGCGTGGTTTTCCTCCGGGTGCTCCGGTTTCCTCCCACATGCCAAAGACGTGCAGGTTGATAGGTTAATTGGCCATTATAAATTGCCCCTAGTATAGGTCGGTGGTAGGGAAATATATAGGGACAGATGGGGATGTGATATGAATACGGGATTAGTGTAGGATTAGTATAAATGGGTGGTTGATGGTCGGCACAGTCTCGGTTGGCCGAAGGGCCTGTTTCAGTGCTGTATCACTAAACTAAATACTGACACCCAGTAACACAAACAAGCACACACTGACACCCAGTAACATAGAGAAACACTGATACACAGTGACAAAGACATACACTGACACACAGACACAAACTGTCACCAAGTAACAAAGACATACACTGACACCCAGTAACAAAGACATACACTGATAACCAGTAAGACAGACACACACTTACACCAAGTAACAAAGACATACACTGATACCAAGTAACACAGACACACACTTACACCAAGTAACACAAACACTCACTTACACCAAGTAACAAAGACATACACTGACAGAAAGTAACAAAGAGATACAATTACACCAAGTAACAAAGACACACACTTACACCAAGTAACACAAACATACACTGACACCATGTAACAATGACATACACTGATACCCAGTAACACAGACACACTCTTACACCAAGTAACAAAGACTTACAATGATACCAAGTAACACAGAAACACACTTACACCAAGTAACACAGACACACACTTACACCAAGTAACAAAGACATACACTGACATCAAGTAACAAAGACATACACTTACACCAAGTAATACAGACATACATTGACACCAAGTAACAAAGACATACAATTACACCAAGTAACAAAGACACACACTTACACCAAGTAACACAGACATACACTGTCACCATGTCGCAAAGACATTCACTGATACCCAGTCACACAGACACACACTTACACCAAGTAACAAAGATATACACTGATACCCAGTAACACAGACACACACTTACACGAAGTCACAAAGACAGACACTGACACACAGTAACAAAGACAAACACTGACACCAAGTAACGAAGACAGACACTGACACCCAGTAACAAAGACAGACACTGACACCAAGTCACAAAGACATACACTGACACCAAGTAACAAAGACATACACTTACACCAAGTAACACAGACATACAATGACATCAAGTAACAAAGACATACAATTACACCATGTAACAAAGACACACACTTGCACCAAGTAACACAGACATACACTGACACCAAGTAACAAAGACATACGCTGTTACCCAGTAACACAGACACACACTTACACCAAGTAACAAAGACATACACTGATACCAAGTAACACAGACACACACTGACACCAAGTAACACAGACATTCACTGACACCAAGTAACAAAGACATACACTGATACCCAGTAACACAGACACATACTGGGCGGCACATTGGCACAGTGGTTAGCAGCCTCGCAGCTCCAGGGACCCGGGCTCGATTCTGGGTACTGCCTGTGCGGAGTTTGCAAGTTCTCCCTGTGTCTGCGTGGTTTTCCTCCGGGTGCTCCGGTTTCCTCCCACATGCCAAAGACTTGCAGGTTGATAGGTTAATTGGCCATTATAAATTGCCCCTAGTATAGGTAGGTGGCAGGGAAATATATAGGGACAGATGGGGATGTGATATGAAAACGGGATTAGTGTAGGATTAGTATAAATGGGTGGTTGATGGTCGGCACAGTCTCGGTTGGCCGAAGGGCCTGTTTCAGTGCTGTATCACTAAACTAAATACTGACACCCAGTAACACAAACAAGCACACACTGACACCCAGTAACATAGAGAAACACTGATACACAGTGACAAAGACATACACTGACACACAGACACAAACTGTCACCAAGTAACAAAGACATACACTGACACCCAGTAACAAAGACATACACTGATAACCAGTAAGACAGACACACACTTACACCAAGTAACAAAGACATACACATACACCAAGTAACAAAGACATACACTGACACAAAGTAACAAAGACATACACTGATACCCAGTAGCACAGACACACACTTACACCAAGTAACAAAGACATACACTGATACCCAGTAACACAGACACACACTTACACCAAGTAACAGAGACATAAACTGACACCAAGTAGCAAAGACATACACTGATACCCAGAAACACAGACACACACTTACGCCAAGTAACAAAGACATACACTGACACCAAGTCACAAAGACACACACTGACACCCAGTAACAAAGACTTACACTGACACCAAGTATTTTGAAACACACTGACACCAAGTAACAATGACATACACTGATACCCAGTAACACAGACACACACTTACACCAAGTAACAAAGACATACACTGACACCAAGTCACACAGACACACACTGACACCCAGTAACAAAGACATACACTGACACCAAGTCACAAAGACATACACTGATACCCAGTAACACAGACACACAATTACACCAAGTAACACAGACATACACTGACACCAAGTAACAAAGACATACACTGATACCCATTAACACAGACACACACTTACACCAAGTAACAAAAACAGACACTGATACCCAATAACACACACTCACTTACACCAAGTAACAAAGACATACACTGACATCAAGTAACAAAGACATAAACTGACACCCAGTAACACTGACACACACGGACACCAAGTAACAAAGACACACACTTACACCAAGTAACACAGACACACACTGACACCCAGTAACATAGACACACATTTACACCAAGTAACAAAGACATACACTGACACCAAGTGACAAAGACATACACTTACACCAAGTAACAAAGACATACACTGACACCAAGTAACAAAGACATACACTGATACCCAGCAACACAGACACACACTTACACCAAGTAACAAATACATACACAGACACCAAGTCACAAAGACAGATTTTGACACACAGTAACAAAGACAAACAGTGACACCAAGTAACGAAGACAGACACTGACACCAAGTAACAAAGACATACACTGATACCAAGTAACACAGACACACACTGACACCAAGTAACACAGACATTCACTGACACCAAGTAACAAAGACATACACTGATACCCAGTAACACAGACACACACTGGGCGGCACATTGGCACAGTGGTTAGCAGCCTCACAGCTCCAGGGACCCGGGCTCGATTCTGGGTACTGCCTGTGCGGAGTTTGCAAGTTCTCCCTGTGTCTGCGTGGTTTTCCTCCGGGTGCTCCGGTTTCCTCCCACATGCCAAAGACTTGCAGGTTGATAGGTTAATTGGCCATTATAAATTGCCCCTAGTATAGGTAGGTGGTAGGGAAATATATAGGGACAGATGGGGATGTGATATGAATACGGGGTTAGTGTAGGATTAGTATAAATGGGTGGTTGATGGTCGGCACATTCTCGGTTGGCCGAAGGGCCTGTTTCAGTGCTGTATCACTAAACTAAATACTGACACCCAGTAACACAAACAAGCACACACTGACACCCAGTAACATAGAGAAAAACTGATACACAGTGACAAAGACATACACTGACACACAGACACAAACTGTCACCAAGTAACAAAGCCACACACTGACACCCAGTAACAAAGACATACACTGATAACCAGTAAGACAGACACACACTTACACCAAGTAACAAAGACATACACTGATACCAAGTAACACAGACACACACTTACACCAAGTAACACAAACACTCACTTACACCAAGTAACAAAGACATACACTGACAGAAAGTAACAAAGAGATACAATTACACCAAGTAACAAAGACACACACTTACACCAAGTCACACAGACATACACTGACACCAAGTAACAATGACATACACTGATACCCAGTAACACAGACACACACTTACACCAAGTAACAAAGACTAACAATGATACCAAGTAACACAGAAACACACTTACACCAAGTAACACAGACACACACTTACACCAAGTAACAAAGACATACACTGACATCAAGTAACAAAGACATACACTTACACCAAGTAATACAGACATACATTGGCACCAAGTAACAAAGACATACAATTACACCAAGTAACAAAGACACACACTTACACCAAGTAACACCGACATACACTGTCACCATGTAGCAAAGACATTCACTGATACCCAGTAACACAGACACACACTTACACCAAGTAACAAAGATATACACTGATACCCAGTAACACAGACACACACTTACACCAAGTCACAAAGACAGACACTGACACACAGTAACAAAGACAAACACTGACACCATGTAACGAAGACAGACACTGACACCCAGTAACAAAGACAGACACTGACACCAAGTCACAAAGACATACACTGACACCAAGTAACAAAGACATACACTTACACCAAGTAACACAGACATACAATGACATCAAGTAACAAAGACATACAATTACACCATGTAACAAAGACACACACTTGCACCAAGTAACACAGACATACACTGACACCAAGTAACAAAGACATACGCTGTTACCCAGTAACACAGACACACACTTACACCAAGTAACACAGACATACACTGATACCAAGTAACACAGACACACACTGACACCAAGTAACACAGACATTCACTGACACCAAGTAACAAAGATATACACTGATACCCAGTAACACAGACACACACTGGGCGGCACATTGGCACAGTGGTTAGCAGCCTCACAGCTCCAGGGACCCGGGCTCGATTCTGGGTACTGCCTGTGCGGAGTTTGCAAGTTCTCCCTGTGTCTGCGTGGTTTTCCTCCGGGTGCTCCGGTTTCCTCCCACATGCCAAAGACTTGCAGGTTGATAGGTTAATTGGCCATTATAAATTGCCCCTAGTATAGGTAGGTGGCAGGGAAATATATAGGGACAGATGGGGATGTGATATGAAAACGGGATTAGTGTAGGATTAGTATAAATGGGTGGTTGATGGTCGGCACAGTCTCGGTTGGCCGAAGGGCCTGTTTCAGTGCGGTATCACTAAACTAAATACTGACACCCAGTAACACAAACAAGCACACACTGACACCCAGTAACCTAGAGAAACACTGATACACAGTGACAAAGACATACACTGACACACAGACACAAACTGTCACCAAGTAACAAAGACATACACTGACACCCAGTAACAAAGACATACACTGATAACCAGTAAGACAGACACACACTTACACCAAGTAACAAAGACATACACTGACACCAAGTAACAAAGACATACACATACACCAAGTAACAAAGACATACACTGACACAAAGTAACAAAGACATACACTGATACCCAGTAACACAGACACACACTTACACCAAGTAACAAAGACATACACTGATACCCAGTAACACAGACACACACTTACACCAAGTAACAGAGACATAAACTGACACCAAGTAGCAAAGACATACACTGATACCCAGAAACACAGACACACACTTACACCAAGTAACAAAGACATACACTGACACCAAGTCACAAAGACACACACTGACACCCAGTAACAAAGACTTACACTGACACCAAGTATTTTGAAACACACTGACACCAAGTAACAATGACATGCACTGATACCCAGTATCACAGACACACACTTGCACCAAGTAACAAAGACATACACTGACACCAAGTCACACAGACACACACTGACACCCAGTAACAAAGACATACACTGACACCAAGTCACAAAGACATACACTGATACCCAGTAACACAGACACACAATTACACCAAGTAACACAGACATACACTGACACCAAGTAACAAAGACATACACTGATACCCAGTAACACAGACACACACTTACACCAAGTAACAAAAACAGACACTGATACCCAGTAACACACACTCACTTACACCAAGTAACAAAGACATACACTGACATCAAGTAACAAAGACATAAACTGACACCCAGTAACACAGACACACACGGACACCAAGTAACAAAGACACACACTTACACCAAGTAACACAGACACACACTGACACTCAGTAACACAGACACACATTTACACCAAGTAACAAAGACATACACTGACACCAAGTGACAAAGACATACACTTACACCAAGTAACAAAGACATACACTGACACCAAGTAACAAAGAACTACACTGATACCCAGCAACACAGACACACACTTACACCAAGTAACAAAGACATACACAGACACCAAGTCACAAAGACAGACACTGACACACAGTAACAAAGACAAACAGTGACACCAAGTAACGAAGACAGACACTGACACCAAGTAACAAAGACATACACTATTACACAGTAACACAGACACACACTTAAACCCAGTAACTCAGACACACACTTACAACAAGTAACAAAGACATACACTGAAACCAAGTAACAAAGACATACACTTACACCAAGTAATACAGACATACATTGACACCAAGTAACAAAGACATACAATTACACCAAGTAACAAAGACACACACTTACAGCAAGTAACACAGACATACACTGTCACCATGTAGCAAAGACATTCACTGATACCCAGTAACACAGACACACACTTACACCAAGTAACAAAGATATACACTGATACCCAGTAACACAGACACACACTTACACCAAGTCACAAAGACAGACACTGACACCAAGTAACGAAGACAGACACTGACACCCGGTAACAAAGACAGACACTGACACCAAGTCACAAAGACATACACTGACACCAAGTAACAAAGACATACACTTACACCAAGTAACACAGACATACAATGACATCAAGTAACAAAGACATACAATTACACCAAGTAACAAAGACACACACTTGCACCAAGTAACACAGACATACACTGACACCAAGTAACAAAGACATACACTGTTACCCAGTAACACAGACACACACTTACACCAAGTAACAAAGACACAGACTTACACCAAGTAACACAGACACACACTGACACCCAGTAACACAAACAAACACACTGACACCAAGTGACTCAGACATACACTGACACCAAGTAACAAAGACATGCACTGACACCAAGTAACAAAGAAATACAATTACACCAAGTAACAAAGACACACACTTACACCAAGTAACACAGACATACACTGACACCAAGTAACAAAGACATACACTGATACCCAGTAACACAGACACACACTTACTCCAAGTAACAAAGACATACAATGAAAGCAAGTAACACAGACACACACTTACACCAATTAACACAGGCACACACTTACACCAAGTAACAAAGACATACACTGACACCAAGTAACAAAGACATACCATTACACCAAGTAACAAAGACACACACTTACACCAAGTAACACAGACATACACTGACACCAAGTAACAACGACATACACTGTTACCCAGTAACACAGACACACACTTACACCAAGTAACAAAGACATACACTGATACCCAGTAACACAGACACACACTTACACCAAGTAACAGAGACATAAACTGACACCAAGTAACAAAGACATACACTGATACCCAGAAACACAGACACACATTTACACCAAGTAACAAAGACATACACTGACACCAAGTAACAAAGACATACACTGATACCCAGTAACACAGACACACACTTACACCAAGTAACAAAGACAGACACTGATACCCAGTAACACACACACACTTACACCAAGTAACAAAGACATACACTGACATCAAGTAACAAAGACATAAACTGACACCCAGTAACACAGACACACACGGACACCAAGTAACAAAGACACACACTTACACCAAGTAACACAGACACACACTGACACCCAGTAACACAGACACCCATTTACACCAAGTAACAAATACAAACACTGAGACCAAGTAACAAAGACATACACTGACACCAAGTAACAAAGACATACACTGATACCCAGCAACACAGACACACACTTACACCAAGTAGCAAAGACAGACACAGACACCAAGTCACAAAGACAGACACTGACACACAGTAACAAAGACAAACACTGACACCAAGTAACGAAGACAGACACTGACACCAAGTAACAAAGACATACACTGTTACCCAGTAACACAGACACACACTTAAACCCAGTAACTCAGACACACACTTACACCAAGTAACAAAGACTTACAATGATACCAAGTAACACAGAAACACGCTTACACCAAGTAACACAGACACACACTTACACCAAGTAACAAAGACAGACACTGATACCCAGTAACACACACACACTTACACCAAGTAACAAAGACATACACTGACATCAAGTAACAAAGACATAAACTGACACCCAGTAACACAGACACACACGGACACCAAGTAACAAAGACACACACTTACACCAAGTAACACAGACACACACTGACACCCAGTAACACAGACACCCATTTACACCAAGTAACAAATACATACACTGACACCAAGTAACAAAGACATACACTTACACCAAGTAACAAAGACTTACACTGACACCAAGTAACAAAGACATACACTGATACCCAGCAACACAGACACACACTTACACCAAGTAGCAAAGACATACACAGACACCAAGTCACAAAGACAGACACTGACACACAGTAACAAAGACAAACACTGACACCAAGTAACGAAGACAGACACTGACACCAAGTAACAAAGACATACACTGTTACCCAGTAACACAGACACACACTTAAACCCAGTAACTCAGACACACACTTACACCAAGTAACAAAGACTTACAATGATACCAAGTAACACAGAAACACGCTTACACCAAGTAACAAAGACACACACTTACACCAAGTAACACAGACATACACTGTCACCATGTAGCAAAGACATTCACTGATACCCAGTAACACAGACACACACTTACACAAGTAACAAAGATATACACTGATACCCAGTAACACAGACACACACTTACACCAAGTCACAAAGACAGACACTGACACACAGTAACAAAGACAAACACTGACACCAAGTAACGAAGACAGACGCTGACACCCAGTAACAAAGACAGACACTGACACCAAGTCACAAAGATATACACTGACACCAAGTAACAAAGACATACACTTACACCAAGTAACACAGACATACAATGACATCAAGTAACAAAGACATACAATTACACCAAGTAACAAAGACACAGACTTACACCAAGTAACACAGACACACACTGACACCCAGTAACACAAACAAACACACTGACACCAAGTGACTCAGACATTCACTGACACCAAGTAACAAAGACATACACTGACACCAAGTAACAAAGAAATACAATTACACCAAGTAACAAAGACACACACTTACACCAAGTAACAAAGACATACCATTACACCAAGTAACAAAGACACAGACTTACACCAAGTAACACAGACACACACTGACACCCAGTAACACAAACAAACACACTGGCACCAAGTGACTCAGACATACACTGACACCAAGTAACAAAGACATACACTGACACCAAGTAACAAAGAAATACAATTACACCAAGTAACACAGACACACACTGACACCCAGTAACACAAACAAACAATCTGACACCAAGTGACTCAGACATACACTGACACCAAGTAACAAAGACATACACTGACACCAAGTAACAAAGAAATACAATTACACCAAGTAACAAAGACACACACTTACACCAAGTAACAAAGACGTACAATGAAACCAAGTAACACAGACACACACTTACACCAATTAACACAGGCACACACTTACACCAAGTAACAAAGACATACACTGACACCAAGTAACAAAGACATACACTGACACCAAGTAACAAAGACATACACTTACACCAAGTAACACAGACATACACTGACACCAAGTAATAAAGACATACCATTACACCAATTAACAAAGACACAGACTTACACCAAGTAACACAGACATACACTGACACCAAGAAACAACGACATACACTGTTACCCAGTAACACAGATACGCACTTACATCAAGTAACGAAGACATACACTGTTACCAAGTAACACAGACACACACTTACACCAAGTAACACAAACACTCACTTACACCAAGTAACAAAGACATACACTGACACCAAGGAACAAAGAGATACAATTACACCAAGTAACAAAGACACACACATACACCAAGTAACACAGACATACACTGACCCCAAGTAACAATGACATACACTGTTACCCAGTAACACAGACACACACTTACACCAAGTAACAAAGACATACAATGATACCAAGTAACACAGAAACACACTTACACCAAGTAACACAGACACACACTTACACCAAGTAACAGAGACATAAACTGACACCAAGTAACAAAGACACAGAATTACACCAAGTAACAAAGACATACACTGACACCAAGTCACAAAGACACACACTGACACCCAGTAACAAAGAATTACACTGACACCAAGTATTTTGAAACACACTGACACCAAGTAACAATGACATACATTGATACCCAGTAACACAGACACACACTTACACCAAGTAACAAAGACATACACTGATACCCAGTAACACAGACACACACTTACACCAAGTAACAGAGACATACACTGATACCCAGTAACACAGACATACACTTACACCAAGTAACACAGACACACACTGACACCCAGTAACACAAACAAACACACACTGACACCCAGCAACATAGAGAAACACTGATACACAGTAACAAAGACATACACTGACACACAGAAACAAACTGTCACCAAGTAACAAAGACATACACTGACACCCAGTAACAAAGACATACACTGACACTGAGTCAAAAAGACATACACTGATAACCAGTAAGACAGACACACACTGACACCAAGTAACAAAGACATACACTGGCACCAAGTAACAAAGACAAACACATACACCAAGTAACAAAGACATACACTGACACCAAGTAACAAAGACATACACTGACACCAAGTAACAAAGACATACACTGATACCCAGTAACACAGACACACACTTACACCAAGTAACAAAGACATACACTGATACCCAGTAACACAGAAACACACTTACACCAAGTAACAGAGACAAAAACTCAAACCAAGTAACAAAGACACACACTGATACCCAGAAACACAGACACACACTTACACCAAGTAACAAAGACATACACTGATACCCAGTAACACAGAAACACACTTACACCAAGTAACAGAGACAAAAACTCAAACCAAGTAACAAAGACACACACTGATACCCAGAAACACAGACACACACTTACACCAAGTAACACAGACACACACTGACACCCAGTAACAAAGACTTACACTGACACCAAGAATTTTGAAACACACTGACACCAAGTAACAATGACATACACTGATACCCAGTAACACAGACACACACTTACACCAAGCAACAAAGACATACACTGACACCAAGTCACAAAGACACACACTGACACCCAGTAACAAAGACATACACTGACACCAAGTCACAAAGACATACACTGATACCCAGTAACACAGACACACACGTACACCAAATAACAAAGACAGACACTGATACCCAGTAACACACACACACTTACACCAAGTAACAAAGACATACACTGAAATCAAGTAACAAAGACATAAACTGACACCCAGTAACACAGACACACACGGACACCAAGTAACAAAGACACACACGTACACCAAGTAACACAGACACACACTGACACCTAGTAACACAGACACACATTTACACCAAGTAACAAAGACATACACTGACACCAAGTAACAAAGACATACACTTACACCAAGTAACAAAGACATACACTGACACCAAGTAACAAAGACATACACTGATACCCAGTAACACATACACACACTTACACCAAGTAACAAAGACATACACTGACACCCAGTAACAAAGACATACAGTGACTCCCAGTAACACAGACACACACGGACACCAAGCAACTAAGACACACACTTACACCAAGTAACACAGACGCACAATGACACCCAGTAACACAAACAAACACGCTGACACCAAGTGACTCAGACATACACTGACACCAAGTAACAAAGACATACACTGACACCATGTAACACAGACACACACTTACACCAAGTAACACAAACACACTCTTACACCAAGTAACAAAGACATACACTGACACCAAGTAACAAAGACACACACCTACACCAAGTAACACAGACATAGACTGACACCAAGTAACAAAGACGTTAACTTACACCAAGTAACACAGACATACACTGACACCAAGTCACAAAGACACACACTGACACCAAGTAACAAAGACAGACACTTACACCAAGTAACAAAGACATACACTGACACCCAGTATCACAGACAAACATGAACACCAAGCAACAAAGACACACACTTACACCAAGTAACACAGACACACACTGACACCCAGTAACAAAGACATACACTGATACCCAGTAACACAGACACACACTTACACCAAGTAACAAAGACATACACTTACACCAAGTATTTTGACATACACTGACACCAAGTAACAAAGACATACACTGATACCCAGTAACACAGACACACACTGACACCCAGTAACAAAGACATACACTGATACCAAGTCACAAAGACATACACTGATACCCAGTAACAAAGACACACACTTACACCAAGTAACAAAGACATATACTGACACCAAGTCACAAAGACATACACTGTTACCCAGTAACACAGATACGCACTTACATCAAGTAACAAAGACATACACTGATACCAAGTAACACAGACATACACTGACACCAAGTCACAAAGACACACACTGACACCAAGTAACAAAGACAGACACTTACACCAAGTAACAAAGACATACACTGACACCCAGTCACAAAGACATACACTGTTACCCAGTAACACAGATACGCACTTACATCAAGTAACAAAGACATACACTGATACCAAGTAACACAGACACACACTTACACCAAGTAACACAGACATACTCTGACACCAAGTAACAAAGACATACACTGTTACCCAGTAACACAGACACACACTTACTCCAAGTAACAAAGACATACAATGAAAGCAAGTAACACAGACACACACTTACACCAATTAACACAGGCACACACTTACACCAAGTAACAAAGACATACACTGACACCAAGTAACAAAGACATACACTGACACCAAGTAACAAAGACATACACTTACACCAAGTAACACAGACATACACTGACACCAAGTAACAAAGACATACCATTACACCAAGTAACAAAGACACACACTTACACCAAGTAACACAGACATACACTGACACCAAGTAACAACGACATTCACTGTTACCCAGTAACACAGACACACACTTACACCAAGTAACAAAGACATACACTGATACCCAGTAACACAGACACACACTTACACCAAGTAAAAGAGACATAAACTGACACCAAGGAACAAAGACATACACTGATACCCAGAAACACAGACACACACTTACACCAAGTAACAAAGACATACACTGACACCAAGTCACAAAGACACACACTGACACCCAGTAACAAAGACTTACACTGACACCAAGTATTTTGAAACACACTGACACCAAGTAACAATGACATGCACTGATACCCAGTAACACAGACACACACTTACACCAAGTAACAAAGACATACACTGACACCAAGTCACACAGACACACACTGACACCCAGTAACAAAGACATACACTGACACCAAGTCACAAAGACATACACTGATACCCAGTAACACAGACACACAATTACACCAAGTAACGCAGACATACACTGACACCAAGTAACAAAGACATACACTGATACCCAGTATCACAGACACACACTTACACCAAGTAACAAAGACAGACACTGATACCCAGTAACACACACACACTTACACCAAGTAACAAAGACATACACTGACATCAAGTAACAAAGACATAAACTGACACCCAGTAACACAGACACACACGGACACCAAGTAACAAAGACAGACACTGATACCCAGTAACACACACACACTTACACCAAGTAACACAGACATACACTGACACCAAGTAACAAAGACATACCATTACACCAAGTAACAAAGGCACACACTTACACCAAGTAACACAGACATACACTGACACCAAGTAACAACGACATTCACTGTTACCCAGTAACACAGACACACACTTACACCAAGTAACAAAGACATACACTGATACCCAGTAACACAGACACACACTTACACCAAGTAACAGAGACATAAACTGACACCAAGGAACAAAGACATACACTGATACCCAGAAACACAGACACACACTTACACCAAGTAACAAAGACATACACTGACACCAAGTCACAAAGACACACACTGACACCCAGTAACAAAGACTTACACTGACACCAAGTATTTTGAAACACACTGACACCAAGTAACAATGACATGCACTGATACCCAGTAACACAGACACACACTTACACCAAGTAACAAAGACATACACTGACACCAAGTCGCACAGACACACACTGACACCCAGTAACAAAGACATACACTGACACCAAGTCACAAAGACATACACTGATACCCAGTAACACAGACACACAATTACACCAAGTAGCGCAGACATGCACTGACACCAAGTAACAAAGACATACACTGATACCCAGTATCACAGACACACACTTACACCAAGTAACAAAGACAGACACTGATACCCAGTAACACACACACACTTACACCAAGTAACAAAGACATACACTGACATCAAGTAACAAAGACATAAACTGACACCCAGTAACACAGACACACACGGACACCAAGTAACAAAGGCACACACTTACACCAAGTAACACAGACACACACTGACACCCAGTAACACAGACACACACTGACACCCAGTAATAAAGTCATACACTGATACCAAGTCACAAAGACATACACTGATACCCAGTAACAAAGACACACACTTACACCAAGTAACAAAGAAATACACTGACACCAAGTAACAAAGACATACACTGACACCAAGTCACAAAGACACACACTGACACCCAGTAACAAAGACTTACACTGACACCAAGTATTTTGAAACACACTGACACCAAGTAACCATGACATACACTGATACCCAGTAACACAGACACACACTTACACCAAGCAACAAAGACATACACTGACACCAAGTCACAAAGACACACACTGACACCCAGTAACAAAGACATACACTGACACCAAGTCACAAAGACATACACTGATACCCAGTATCACAGACACACACGTACACCAAATAACAAAGACAGACACTGATACCCAGTAACACACACACACTTACACCAAGTAACAAAGACATACACTGAAATCAAGTAACAAAGACATAAACTGACACACAGTAACACAGACACACACGGACACCAAGTAACAAAGACACACACTTACACCAAGTAACACAGACACACACTGACACCTAGTAACACAGACACACATTTACACCAAGTAACAAAGACATACACTGACACCAAGTAACACAAACACACCCTTACACCAAATAACAAAGACATACACTGACACCCAGTAACAAAGACATACACTGACTCCCAGTAACACAGACACACACGGACACCAAGTAACTAAGACACACACTTACACCAAGTAACACAGACGCACAATGACACCCAGTAACACAAACAAACACGCTGACACCAAGTGACTCAGACATACACTGACACCAAGTAACAAAGACATACACTGACACCATGTAACACAGACACACACTTACACCAAGTAACACAAACACACTCTTACACCAAGTAACAAAGACATACACTGACACCAAGTAACAAAGACATACACTGACACCAAGTAACAAAGACACACACCTACACCAAGTAACACAGACATAGACTGACACCAAGTAACAAAGACGTTAACTTACACCAAGTAACACAGACATACACTGACACCAAGTCACAAAGACACACACTGACACCAAGTAACAAAGACAGACACTTACACCAAGTAACAAAGACATACACTGACACCCAGTAACACAGACAAACATGAACACCAAGCAACAAAGACACACACTTACACCAAGTAACACAGACACACACTGACACCCAGTAACAAAGACATACACTGATACCCAGTAACACAGACACACACTTACACCAAGTAACAAAGACATACAATTACACCAAGTAACAAAGACAGACAATTACACCAAGTAACAAAGACATACACTTACACCAAGTATTTTGACATACACTGACACCAAGTAACAAAGACATACACTGATACCCAGTAACACAGACACCCACTGACACCCAGTAACAAAGACATACACTGATACCAAGTCACAAAGACATACACTGATACCCAGTAACAAAGACACACACTTACACCAAGTAACAAAGACATACACTGACACCAAGTCACAAAGACATACACTGTTACCCAGTAACACAGATACGCACTTACATCAAGTAACAAAGACATACACTGATACCAAGTAACACAGACACACACTTACACCAAGTAACACAGACATACACTGACACCAAGTAACAAAGACATACACTGTTACCCAGTAACACAGACACACACTTACTCCAAGTAACAAAGACATACAATGAAAGCAAGTAACACAGACCCACTCTTACACCAATTAACACAGGCACACACTTACACCAAGTAACAAAGACATACACTGACACCAAGTAACAAAGACATACACTGACACCAAGTAACAAAGACATACACTTACACCAAGTAACACAGACATACACTGACACCAAGTAACAAAGACATACCATTACACCAAGTAACAAAGACACACACTTACACCAAGTAACACAGACATACACTAACACCAAGTAACAACGACATACACTGTTACCCAGTAACACAGACACACACTTACACCAAGTAACAAAGGCATACACTGATACCCAGTAACACAGACACACACTTACACCAAGTAACAGAGACATAAACTGACACCAAGGAACAAAGACATACACTGATACCCAGAAACACAGACACACACTTACACCAAGTAACAAAGACATACACTGACACCAAGTCACAAAGACACACACTGACACCCAGTAACAAAGACTTACACTGACACCAAGTATTTTGAAACAGACTGACACCAAGTAACAATGACATGCACTGATACCCAGTAACACAGACACACACTTACACCAAGTAACAAAGACATACACTGACACCAAGTCACACAGACACACACTGACATCAAGTAACAAAGACCTACACTGACACCAAGTCACAAAGACATACACTGATACCCAGTAACACAGAAACACAATTACACCAAGTAACACAGACATACACTGACACCAAGTAACAAAGACATACACTGATACCCAGTAACACAGACACACACTTACACCAAGTAACAAAGACAGACACTGATACCCAGTAACACACACACACTTACACCAAGAAACAAAGACAGACACTGACATCAAGTAACAAAGACATAAACTGACACCCAGTAACACAGACACACACGGACACCAAGTAACAAAGACACACACTTACACCAAGTAACACAGACACACACTGACACCCAGTAACACAGACACACACTGACAACCAGTAATAAAGACATACACTGATACCAAGTCACAAAGACATACACTGATACCCAGTAACAAAGACACACACTTACACCAAGTAACAAAGAAATACACTGACACCAAGTAACAAAGACACACACTTACACCAAGGAACACAGAAATACACTGACACCAAGTTACAAAGACATACACTTACACCAAGTAACAAAGACAGACAATTACACCAAGTAACAAAGACATGCACTTACACCAAGTATTTTGACATACACTGACACCAAGTAACAAAGACATACACTGATACCCAGTAAAACAGACACACACTTACACCAAGTAGCAAAGACATACACTGACACCAAGTCACAAAGACACACACTGACACCCAGTAACAAAGACATACACTGACACCAAGTCATAAAGACATACACTGATACCCAGTAACAGAGACACACAATTACACGAAGTAACACAGACATACACTGACACCAAGTAACAAAGACATACTCTGATACCCAGTAACACAGACACACACGTACACCAAGTAACAAAGACAGACACTGATACCCAGTAACACACACACACTTACACCAAGTAACAAAGACATACACTGACATCAAGTAACAAAGACATAAACTGACACCCAGTAACACAGACACACACGGACACCAAGTAACAAAGACACACACTTACACCAAGTAACACAGACACACACTGACACCTAGTAACACAGACACACATTTACACCAAGTAACAAAGACATACACTTACACCAAGTAATACAGACATACATTGACACCAAGTAACAAAGACATACAATTACACAAGTAACAAAGACACACACTTACACCAAGTAACACAGACATACACTGTCACCATGTAGCAAAGACATTCACTGATACCCAGTAACAGAGACACACACTTACACCAAGTAACAAAGATATACACTGATACCCAGTAACACAGACACACACTTACACCAAGTAACAAAGACATACACTGAAACCAAGTAACAAAGACATACGCTGACACCAAGTAACAAAGACAGACACTGACACACAGTAACAAAGAGAAACACTGACACCAAGTAACGAAGACAGACACTGACACCCAGTAACAAAGACAGACACTGACAACAAGTCACAAAGACATACACTGACACCAAGTAACAAAGACATACACTTACACCAAGTAACACAGACATACAATGACACCAAGTAACAAATACATACAATTACACCATTTAACAAAGACACACACTTGCACCAAGTAACACAGACATACAATGACACCAAGTAACAAAGACATACACTGTTACCCAGTAACACAGACTCACACTTACACCAAGTAACAAAGACATACACTGATACCAAGTAACACAGACACACACTGACACCAAGTGACACAGACATTCACTGACACCAAGTAACAAAGACATACACTGATACCCAGTAACACAGACACACACTGGGCGGCACATTGACACAGTGGTTAGCAGCCTCACGGCTCCAGGGACCCGGGCTCGATTCTGGGTACTGCCTGTGCGGAGTTTGCAAGTTCTCCCTGTGTCTGCGTGGGTTTCCTCCGGGTGCTCCGGTTTCCTCCCACATGCCAAAGACTTGCAGGTTGATAGGTTAATTGGCCATTATAAATTGCCCCTAGTATAGGTAGGTGGCAGGGAAATATATAGGGACAGATGGGGATGTGATAGGAATACGGGATTAGTGTAGGTTTAGTATAAATGTGTGGTTGATGGTCGGCACAGACTCGGTTGGCCGAAGGGCCTGTTTCAGTGCTGCATCACTAAACTAAATACTGACACCCAGTAACACAAACAAACACACACTGACACCCAGCAACATAGAGAAACACTGATACACAGTAACAAAGACATACACTGACACACAGAAACAAACTGTCACCAAGTAACAAAGACATACACTGACACCCAGTAACAAAGACATACACTGACACTGAGTCAAAAAGACATACACTGATAACCAGTAAGACAGACACACACTTACACCAAGTAACAAAGACATACACTGGCACCAAGTAACAAAGACATACACATACACCAAGTAACAAAGACATACACTGACACCAAGTAAGAAAGACATACACTGATACCCAGTAACACAGACACACACTTACACCAAGTAACAAAGACAGACACTGATACCCAGTAACACAGAAACACACTTACACCAAGTAACAGAAACATAAACTGACACCAAGTAACAAAGACACACACTGATACCCAGAAACACAGACACACACTTACACCAAGTAACAAAGACATACACTGACACCAAGTCACAAAGACACACACTGACACCAAGTCACAAAGACACACACTGACACCCAGTAACAAAGACTTACACTGACACCAAGTATTTTGAAACACACTGACACCAAGTAACAATGACATACACTGATACCCAGTAACACAGACACACACTTACACCAAGCCACAAAGACATACACTGACACCAAGTCACAAAGACACACACTGACACCCAGTAACAAAGACATACACTGACACCAAGTCACAAAGACATACACTGATACCCAGTAACAGAGACACACAATTACACCAAGTAACACAGACATACACTGACACCAAGTAACAAAGACATACACTGATACCCAGTAACACAGACACACACGTACACCAAGTAACAAAGACAGACACTGATACCCAGTAACACACACACACACTTACACCAAGTAACAAAGACATACACTGACATAAAGTAACAAAGACATAAATTGACACCCAGTAACACAGACACACACGGACACCAAGTAACAAAGACACAGACTTACACCAAGTAACACAGACACACACTGACACCTAGTAACACAGACACACATTTACACCAAGTAACAAAGACATACACTGACACCAAGTAACAAAGACATACACTTACACCAAGTAACAAAGACATACACTGACACCAAGTAACAAAGACATACACTGATACCCAGTAACACATACACACACTTACACCAAGTAACAAAGACATACACTGACACCCAGTAACAAAGACATACACTGACTCCCAGTAACACAGACACACACGGACACCAAGTAACAAAGACACACCCTTACATCAAGTAACACAGACGCACAATGACACCCAGTAACACAAACAATCACGCTGACACCAAGTGACTCAGACATACACTGACACCAAGTAACAAAGACATACACTGACACCATGTAACACAGACACACACTTACACCAAGTAACACAAACACACTCTTACACCAAGTAACAAAGACATACACTGACACCAAGTAACAAAGACACACACCTACACCAAGTAACACAGACATAGACTGACACCAAGTAACAAAGACGTTAACTTACACCAAGTAACACAGACATACACTGACACCAAGTCACAAAGACACACACTGACACCAAGTAACAAAGACAGACACTTACCCAAGTAACAAAGACATACACTGACACCCAGTAACACAGACAAACATGAACACCAAGCAACAAAGACACACACTTACACCAAGTAACACAGACACACACTGACACCCAGTAACAAAGACATACACTGATACCCAGTAACACAGACACACACTTACACCAAGTAACAAAGACATACACTTACACCAAGTAACAAAGACAGACAATTACACCAAGTAACAAAGACATACACTTACAGCAAGTATTTTGACATACACTGACACCAAGTAACAAAGACATACACTGATACCCAGTAACACAGACACACACTGACACCCAGTAACAAAGACATACACTGATACCAAGTCACAAAGACATACACTGATACCCAGTAACAAAGACACACACTTACACCAAGTAACAAAGACATACACTGACACCAAGTAACAAAGACACACACTTACACCAAGGAACACAGAAATACACTGACACCAAGTTACAAAGACATACACTTACACCAAGTAACAAAGACAGACAATTACACCAAGTAACAAAGACATACACTTACACCAAGTATTTTGACATACACTGACACCAAGTAACAAAGACATACACTGATACCCAGTAAAACAGACACACACTTCCACCAAGTAACAAAGACATACACTGACACCAAGTCACAAAGACACACACTGACACCCAGTAACAAAGACATACACTGACACCAAGTCACAAAGACATACACTGATACCCAGTAACAGAGACACACAATTACACGAAGTAACACAGACACACACTGACACCAAGTAACAAAGACATACACTGATACTCAGTAACACAGACACACACGTACACCAAGTAACAAAGACAGACACTGATACCCAGTAACACACACACACTTACACCAAGTAACAAAGTCATACACTGACATCAAGTAACAAAGACATAAACTGACACCCAGTAACAGAGACACACACGGACACCAAGTAACAAAGACACACACTTACACCAAGTAACACAGACACACACTGACACCTAGTAACACAGACACACATTTACACCAAGTAACAAAGACATGCACTGACACCAAGTAACAAAGACATACACTTACACCAAGTAACAAAGACATACACTGACACCAAGTAACAAAGACATACACTGATACCCAGTAACACATACACACACTTACACCAAGTAACAAAGACATACACTGACACCCAGTAACAAAGACATACACTGACTCCCAGGAACACTGACACACACGGACACCAAGTAACAAAGATACACACTTACACCAAGTAACACAGACGCACAATGACACCCAGTAACACAAACAAACACACTGACACCAAGTGACTCAGACATACACTGACACCAAGTAACAAAGACATACACTGACACCATGTAACACAGACACACACTTACACCAAGTAACACAAACACACTCTTACACCAAGTAACAAAGACATACACTGACACCAAGTAACAAAGACACACACCTACACCAAGTAACACAGACATAGACTGACACCAAGTAACAAAGACGTACACTTACACCAAGTAACACAGACATACACTGACACCAAGTCACAAAGACACACACTGACACCAAGTAACTAAGACAGACACTTACACCAAGTAACAAAGACATACACTGACACCCAGTAACACAGACAAACATGAACACCAAGCAACAAAGACACACACTTACACCAAGTAACACAGACACACACTGAGACCCAGTAACAAAGACATACACTGATACCCAGTAACACAGACACACACTTACACCAAGTAACAAAGACATACACTTACACCAAGTAACAAAGACAGACAATTACACCAAGTAACAAAGACATACACTTACACCAAGTATTTTGACATACACTGACACCAAGTAACAAAGACATACACTGATACCCAGTAACACAGACACACACTGACACCCAGTAACAAAGACATACACTGATACCAAGTCACAAAGACATACACTGATACCAAGTCACAAAGACATACACTGATACCCAGTAACAAAGACACACACTTACACCAAGTAACAAAGACATACACTGACACCAAGTAACAAAGACACACACTTACACCAAGGAACACAGAAATACACTGACACCAAGTTACAAATACATACACTTACACCAAGTAACAAAGACAGACAATTACACCAAGTAACAAAGACATACTCTTACACCAAGTATTTTGACATACACTGACACCAACTAACAAAGACATACACTGATACCCATAACACATACACACACTTACACCAAGTAACAAAGACATACACTGACACCAAGTCACAAAGATATACACTGACACCCAGTAACACATACACACACTTACACCAAGTAACAAAGACACACACTGATACCCAGTAACACAGACACACACTTACACCAAGTAACAAAGACATACACTGACACGCAGTAACAAAGACATACACTGACACCCAGTAACACAGACACACACGGACACCAAGTAACAAAGTCAAACACGTACACCAAGTAACACAGACACACACTGACACCCAGTAACACAAACAAACACACTGACAACAAGTAACAAAGACATACACTTACACCAAGTAACAAAGACACATACTTACAACAAGTAACACAGACATGCACTGACACCAAGTAACACAGACATGCACTGACACCAAGTAACAAAGACATACACTGACACCAAGTAACAAAGACAGACAATTACACCAAGTAACAAAGACATACACTTACACCAAGGATTTTTACATACACTGACACATGGTAACAAAGACATACACTGATATCCAGTAACACAGACACACACTTACACCAAGTAACAAAGACATACTCTGACACCAAGTCACAAAGAAATACACTGATACCCAGTAACACAGACACAGACTTACACAAAGTAACAAAGACATACGCTGACACCAAGTATCAAAGACATACACTTACACCAAGTAACAAAGACATACACTTACACCATGTAACAAAGACACACATCTCCACCAAGTAACACAGACATACACTTACACCATGTAACAAAGACACACATCTCCACCAAGTAACAAAGACATACACTGACACCAAGTATCAAAGACAGACACTTACACCAAGTAACACAGACATACACTGACACCAAGTAACAAAGACAGACAATTACACCAAGTAACACAGACAAACACTGACACCCAGTAACACAGACACACACTGACACCAAGTCACAAAGACACACACTGACACCCAGTAAAAAAGACATACACTGACATGAAGTCACAAAGACATACACTGATACCAAGTAACACAGACACACACTTACACCAAGTAACACAAACACACACTTGCACCAAGTAACAAAGACATACACTGACACCAAGTAACAAAGACATACAAGTACACCAAGTAACAAAGACACACACTTACACCAAGTAACACAGACATACACTGACAACAAGTAACAAAGACATAAACTGTTACCCAGTAACACAGACACACTCTTACACCAAGTAACACATACACACACTTACACCAAGTAACAAAGACATTCACTGACACCAAATAACAAAGACATACACTTACACCAAGTAACACAGACATACACTGACACAAAGTAACAAAGACATGCAATGATACCCAGTAACACAGACATACACTGACACCAAGTAACAAAGACATGCACTGACACCAAGAAACAAAGACATACACTGATACCCAGTAACACAGACACACACTTACACCAAGTAACAAAGACATACACTGACACCCAGTAACAAAGACATACACTGACACCAAGTCACAAAGACATACACTGATACCCAGTAACACAGACACACACTTACACCAAGTAACAAAGACAAACACTGACACCAAGTAACAAAGACATACACTGATACCCAGTAACACAGACACACAATGACACCAAGTAACAAAGACATACACTGATAACCAGTAACACAGACACACACTTACACCAAGTAACAAAGACATACACTGACACCAATTAACAAAGACATACACTGATACCCAGTAACACAGACACACATGAACACCAAGTAACAAAGGCATACACTGATACCCAGTTACACTGACACACACTTACACCAAGTAACACAGACACACACAGACACCAAGTAACAAAGACATACACTGATACCCAGTAACACAGACACACACTTACACCAAGTAACAAAGACATACACTGACACCAAGTAACAAAGACATACACTTAAACCAAGTAACAAAGACATACACTGACACCAAGTAACAAAGGCAAACACTGATACCCAGTAACACAGACACACACTTACACCAAGTAACACAAACACACACTTGCACCAAGTAACAAAGACATACACTGACACCAAGTAACAAAGACATACAAGTACACCAAGTAACAAAGACACACACTTACACCAAGTAACACAGACATACACTGACAACAAGTAACAAAGACATAAACTGTTACCCAGTAACACAGACACACTCTTACACCAAGTAACACATACACACACTTACACCAAGTAACAAAGACATTCACTGACACCAAATAACAAAGACATACACTTACACCAAGTAACACAGACATACACTGACACAAAGTAACAAAGACATGCAATGATACCCAGTAACACAGACATACACTGACACCAAGTAACAAAGACATGCACTGACACCAAGAAACAAAGACATACACTGATACCCAGTAACACAGACACACACTTACACCAAGTAACAAAGACATACACTGACACCCAGTAACAAAGACATACACTGACACCAAGTCACAAAGACATACACTGATACCCAGTAACACAGACACACACTTACACCAAGTAACAAAGACAAACACTGACACCAAGTAACAAAGACATACACTGATACCCAGTAACACAGACACACAATGACACCAAGTAACAAAGACATACACTGATAACCAGTAACACAGACACACACTTACACCAAGTAACAAAGACATACACTGACACCAATTAACAAAGACATACACTGATACCCAGTAACACAGACACACATGAACACCAAGTAACAAAGGCATACACTGATACCCAGTTACACTGACACACACTTACACCAAGTAACACAGACACACACAGACACCAAGTAACAAAGACATACACTGATACCCAGTAACACAGACACACACTTACACCAAGTAACAAAGACATACACTGACACCAAGTAACAAAGACATACACTTAAACCAAGTAACAAAGACATACACTGACACCAAGTAACAAAGGCAAACACTGATACCCAGTAACACAGACACACACTTACACCAAGTAACAAAGACATACAAAGATACCCATTAACCAAGACATACACTTACACCAAGTAATAACGACATACGCTGACACCAAGTAACAAAGACATCCACTTACACCAAGTAACAAAGACACGCACTGACACCCAGTAACAAAGACATGCACTGATACCCAGTAACACAGACACACACTTACACCATCTAACACAGACATACACTGACACCAAGTAACAAAGACATACATTGATACCCAGTAACAAAGACATACATTGATACCCAGTAACAAAGACATACACTGACATCCAGTAACAAAGACATACACTGATACCCAGTAACAAAGACATAAACTGACACCAAGTCACAAAGACATACACTTACACCAAGTAACAAAGACATAAACTGATACCCAATAACACAGACACACACTTACACCAACTAACACAGACATACACTGACACAAAGTAACAAAGACATACACTGACACCAAGTAACAAAGACATACACTGACACCCAGGAACACAGATACACACTGACACCCAGTAACACAGAGAAACACTTACACCAAGTAACAAAGACAGGCACTGATACCCAGTAACACAGCCACAAACTTACACCAAGTCACAAAGACATGCACTGACACCCAGTAACAAAGACACACACTTACACCAAGTAACAAATACATACACTGATACCCAGTAACACAGACACACACTTACACCAAGTAAATAAGACATACACTGACACCAATTAAAAAAGACATACACTGATACCCAGTAACACAGACACACACTTACACCAAGTAACAAAGACATACACTGACACCAAGTAACAAAGACATACACTTACACCAAGTAAAAAAGACATACACTGACACCAAGTAACAAAGACAAACACTTATACCCAGTAACACAGACACACACTTGCACCAAGTAACAAAGACATACACTGATACCCAGTTCCACTGACACACACTGACACCAAGTAACAAAGACTAACACATACACACACTGACACCAAGTTACAAAGACATACACTGATACCCAGTAACACAGACACACACTTACACCACGTAACACAGACATACACTGACACCAAGTAACAAAGACATGCACTGATACCCAGTGACACAGACACACACTTACACCAAGTAGCAAAGACAGAAACTGATACCCAGTAACACAGACACACACTTACACCAAGTAACAAAGACATACACTGATAACCAGTAACAAAGACATACACTGACACCCAGTAACACAGACACACACGGACACCAAGTAACAAAGACATACACTTACACCAAGTAACACAGACACACACTGACACCCAGTCACACAGACACACACGTACACCAAGTAACACAGACATACACTGACGCCAAGTAACAAAGACATACACTGATACCCAGTAACACAGACACACACTTACACTAAGTAACACAGACATCCACTGACACCAAGTAACAAAGACATACACTGATACCCAGGAACACAGACACACACTTACACCAAGTAACACAGACACACACTTACACCAAGTAACACAGACATACACTGACGCCAAGTAACAAAGACATACACTGATACCCAGTAACACAGACACACACTTACTCCAAGTAACACAGACATACACTTACAACCAGTAACACAGACACACACTTACACCAAGTAACAAAGACATACACTGACACCAATTAACAAAGACATACACTGATACCCAGTAACACAGACACACATGAACACCAAGTAACAAAGGCATACACTGATACCCAGTTACACTGACACACACTTACACCAAGTAACACAGACACACACAGACACCAAGTAACAAAGACATACACTGATACCCAGTAACACAGACACACACTTACACCAAGTAACAAAGACATACACTGACACCAAGTAACAAAGACATACACTTAAACCAAGTAACAAAGACATACACTGACACCAAGTAACAAAGGCATACACTGATACCCAGTAACACAGACACACACTTACACCAAGTAACAAAGACATACAAAGATACCCAGTAACCAAGACATACACTTACACCAAGTAATAACGACATACGCTGACACCAAGTAACAAAGACATCCACTTCCACCAAGTAACAAAGACACGCACTGACACCCAGTAACAAAGACATGCACTGATACCCAGTAACACAGACACACACTTACACCATCTAACACAGACATACACTGACACCAAGTAACAAAGACATACATTGATACCCAGTAACAAAGACATACATTGATACCCAGTAACAAAGACATACACTGACATCCAGTAACAAAGACATACACTGATACCCAGTAACACAGACACGCACTGACACACAGTAACAAAGACATAAACTGACACCAAGTCACAAAGACATACACTTACACCAAGTAACAAAGACATAAACTGATACCCAATAACACAGACACACACTTACACCAACTAACACAGACATACACTGACACAAAGTAACAAAGACATACACTGACACCAAGTAACAAAGACATACACTGACACCCAGGAACACAGATACACACTGACACCCAGTAACACAGAGAAACACTTACACCAAGTAACAAAGACAGGCACTGATACCCAGTAACACAGCCACAAACTTACACCAAATCACAAAGACATGCACTGACACCCAGTAACAAAGACACACACTTACACCAAGTAACAAATACATACACTGATACCCAGTAACACAGACACACACTTACACCAAGTAACAAAGACATACACTGACACCAATTAAAAAAGACATGCACTGATACCCAGTAACACAGACACACACTTACACCAAGTAACAAAGACATACACTGACACCAAGTAACAAAGACATACACTTACACCAAGTAAAAAAGACATACACTGACACCAAGTAACAAAGACAAACACTTATACCCAGTAACACAGACACACACTTGCACCAAGTAACAAAGACATACACTGATACCCAGTTCCACTGACACACACTGACACCAAGTAACAAAGACTAACACATACACACACTGACACCAAGTTACAAAGACATACACTGATACCTAGTAACACAGACACACACTTACACCACGTAACACAGACATAAACTGACACCAAGTAACAAAGACATGCACTGATAACCAGTGACACAGACACACACTTACACCAAGTAGCAAAGACAGAAACTGATACCCAGTAACACAGACACACACTTACACCAAGTAACAAAGACATACACTGATAACCAGTAACAAAGACATACACTGACACCCAGTAACACAGACACACACGGACACCAATTAACACAGACACACTCTTACACCAAGTAACAAAGACATACACTGATACCAAGGAACACAGACACACACTTACACCAAGTAACACAGACACACTCTTACACCAAGTAACAAAGACATACAATGACATCCAGGAACACAAACAAACACACACTGACACCAAGTAAAACAGAGAAACACTAATAAACAGTAACAAATACATACACTGACACCAAGTAACACAGACACACAATGACACCCAGTGACACAGACAAACACTGACAACAAGTCACAAAGACATACACTGATACCAAGTCACAAAGACATACACTGATACCCAGTAACAAAGACACACACTGACACCAAGTAACAAAGACATACACTGACACCAAGTAACAAAGACATACACATACACCAAGTAACAAAGACAGAAAATTACACCAAGTAACAAAGACATACACTTACACCAAGTATTTTGACAGACACTGACAACAAGTAACAAAGACATACACTGATACCCAGTAACACAGACACACACTTACACCAAGTTACAAAGACATACACTGACACCCAGTAACACAGACACACACTTACTCCAAGTAACACAGACACACACTGACACCAAGTAACAAAGACATGCACTGATACCCAGTGACACAGACACACACTTACACCAAGTAACAAAGACAGACACTGATACCCAGTAACACAGACACACACTTACACCAAGTAACAAAGACATACACTGATAACCAGTAACAAAGACATACACTGACACCCAGTAACACAGACATACACGGACACCAAGTAACAAAGACATACACTTACACCAAGTAACACAGACACACACTGACACCCAGTAACACAGACACACACGTACACCAAGTAACACAGACATACACTGACGCCAAGTAACAAAGACATACACTGATACCCAGTAACACAGACACACACCTACAGTAAGTAACACAGACATCCACTGACACCAAGTAACAAAGACATACACTGATACCCAGGAACACAGACACACACTTACACCAAGTAACACAGACACACACATACACCAAGTAACACAGACATACACTGACGCCAAGTAACAAAGACATACACTGATACCCAGTAACACAGACACACACTTACACTAAGTAACACAGACATACACTTACACCAAGTAACACAGACATACACTGACACCAAGTAATAAAGACACACACTTCCACCAAGTAACACAGATATACACTGACACCAAGTCACAAAGACATGCACTGACACCCAGTAACACAGATACACACGGACACCAAGTAACAAAGACACACACTTACACCAAGTAGCACAGACACACACTGACACCCAGTAACATAGACACACACTTACACCAAGTAACACAGACATACACTGACACCAAGTGACAAAGACATACACTTACACCAAGTAACAAAGACATACACTTACACCAAGTAACAAAGACATAAACTGATACCCAATAACACAGACACACACTTACACCAACTAACACATACATACACTGACACAAAGTAACAAAGACATACACTGACACCAAGTAACAAAGACATACACTGACACCCAGGAACACAGATACACACTGACACCCAGTAACACAGAGAAACACTTACACCAAGTAACAAAGACAGGCACTGATACCCAGTAACACAGCCACAAACTTACACCAAGTCACAAAGACATGCACTGACACCCAGTAACAAAGACACACACTTACACCAAGTAACAAATACATACACTGATACCCAGTAACACAGACACACACTTACACCAAGTAACAAAGACATACACTGACACCAATTAAAAAAGACATACACTGATACCCAGTAACACAGACACACACTTACACCAAGTAACAAAGACATACACTGACACCAAGTAACAAAGACATACACTTACACCAAGTAAAAAAGACATACACTGACACCAAGTATCAAAGACAAACACTTATACCCAGTAACACAGACACACACTTGCACCAAGTAACAAAGACATACACTGATACCCAGTTCCACTGACACACACTGACACCAAGTAACAAAGACTAACACATACACACACTGACACCAAGTTACAAAGACATACACTGATACCCAGTAACACAGACACACACTTACACCACGTAACACAGACATACACTGACACCAAGTAACAAAGACATGCACTGATACCCAGTGACACAGACACACACTTACACCAAGTAGCAAAGACAGAAACTGATACCCAGTAACACAGACACACACTTACACCAAGTAACAAAGACATACACTGATAACCAGTAACAAAGACATACACTGACACCCAGTAACACAGACACACACGGACACCAAGTAACAAAGACATACACTTACACCAAGTAACACAGACACACACTGACACCCAGTCACACAGACACACACGTACACCAAGTAACACAGACATACACTGACGCCAAGTAACAAAGACATACACTGATACCCAGTAACACAGACACACACTTACACTAAGTAACACAGACATCAACTGACACCAAGTAACAAAGACATACACTGATACCCAGGAACACAGACACACACTTACACCAAGTAACACAGACACACACTTACACCAAGTAACACAGACATACACTGACGCCAAGTAACAAAGACATACACTGATACCCAGTAACACAGACACACACTTACTCCAAGTAACACAGACATACACTTACACCAAGTAACACATACATACACTGACACCAAGTAATAAAGACACACACTTACACCAAGTAACACAGATATACACTGACACCAAGTCACAAAGACATGCACTGACACCCAGTAACACAGACACACACGGACACCAAGTAACAAAGACACACACTTACACCCAGTAACATAGACACACACTTACACCAAGTAACACAGACATACACTGACACCAAGTAACAAAGACATACACTGATACCCAGGAACACAGACACTCACTTGCACCAATTAACACAGACACACTCTTACACCAAGTAACAAAGACATACACTGATACCAAGGAACACAGACACACACTTACACCAAGTAACACAGACACACTCTTACACCAAGTAACAAAGACATACACTGACATCCAGGAACACAAACAAACACACACTGACACCAAGTAAAACAGAGAAACACTAATAAACAGTAACAAATACATACACTGACACCAAGTAACACAGACACACAATGACACCCAGTGACACAGACAAACACTGACAACAAGTCACAAAGACATACACTGATACCAAGTCACAAAGACATACACTGATACCCAGTAACAAAGACACACACTGACACCAAGTAACAAAGACATACACTGACACCAAGTAACAAAGACATACACTGATACCCAGGAACACAGACACACACTTACACCAAGTAACACAGACACACACATACACCAAGTAACACAGACATACACTGACGCCAAGTAACAAAGACATACACTGATACCCAGTAACACAGACACACACTTACACTAAGTAACACAGACATACACTTACACCAAGTAACACAGACATACACTGACACCAAGTAATAAAGACACACACTTCCACCAAGTAACACAGATATACACTGACACCAAGTCACAAAGACATGCACTGACACCCAGTAACACAGATACACACGGACACCAAGTAACAAAGACACACACTTACACCAAGTAGCACAGACACACACTGACACCCAGTAACATAGACACACACTTACACCAAGTAACACAGACATACACTGACACCAAGTGACAAAGACATACACTTACACCAAGTAACAAAGACATACACTTACACCAAGTAACAAAGACATAAACTGATACCCAATAACACAGACACACACTTACACCAACTAACACAGACATACACTGACACAAAGTAACAAAGACATACACTGACACCAAGTAACAAAGACATACACTGACACCCAGGAACACAGATACACACTGACACCCAGTAACACAGAGAAACACTTACACCAAGTAACAAAGACAGGCACTGATACCCAGTAACACAGCCACAAACTTACACCAAGTCACAAAGACATGCACTGACACCCAGTAACAAAGACACACACTTACACCAAGTAACAAATACATACACTGATACCCAGTAACACAGACACACACTTACACCAAGTAACAAAGACATACACTGACACCAATTAAAAAAGACATACACTGATACCCAGTAACACAGACACACACTTACACCAAGTAACAAAGACATACACTGACACCAAGTAACAAAGACATACACTTACACCAAGTAAAAAAGACATACACTGACACCAAGTATCAAAGACAAACACTTATACCCAGTAACACAGACACACACTTGCACCAAGTAACAAAGACATACACTGATACCCAGTTCCACTGACACACACTGACACCAAGTAACAAAGACTAACACATACACACACTGACACCAAGTTACAAAGACATACACTGATACCCAGTAACACAGACACACACTTACACCACGTAACACAGACATACACTGACACCAAGTAACAAAGACATGCACTGATACCCAGTGACACAGACACACACTTACACCAAGTAGCAAAGACAGAAACTGATACCCAGTAACACAGACACACACTTACACCAAGTAACAAAGACATACACTGATAACCAGTAACAAAGACATACACTGACACCCAGTAACACAGACACACACGGACACCAAGTAACAAAGACATACACTTACACCAAGTAACACAGACACACACTGACACCCAGTCACACAGACACACACGTACACCAAGTAACACAGACATACACTGACGCCAAGTAACAAAGACATACACTGATACCCAGTAACACAGACACACACTTACACTAAGTAACACAGACATCCACTGACACCAAGTAACAAAGACATACACTGATACCCAGGAACACAGACACACACTTACACCAAGTAACACAGACACACACTTACACCAAGTAACACAGACATACACTGACGCCAAGTAACAAAGACATACACTGATACCCAGTAACACAGACACACACTTACTCCAAGTAACACAGACATACACTTACACCAAGTAACACATACATACACTGACACCAAGTAATAAAGACACACACTTACACCAAGTAACACAGATATACACTGACACCAAGTCACAAAGACATGCACTGACACCCAGTAACACAGACACACACGGACACCAAGTAACAAAGACACACACTTACACCCAGTAACATAGACACACACTTACACCAAGTAACACAGACATACACTGACACCAAGTAACAAAGACATACACTGATACCCAGGAACACAGACACTCACTTACACCAATTAACACAGACACACTCTTACACCAAGTAACAAAGACATACACTGATACCAAGGAACACAGACACACACTTACACCAAGTAACACAGACACACTCTTACACCAAGTAACAAAGACATACACTGACATCCAGGAACACAAACAAACACACACTGACACCAAGTAAAACAGAGAAACACTAATAAACAGTAACAAATACATACACTGACACCAAGTAACACAGACACACAATGACACCCAGTGACACAGACAAACACTGACAACAAGTCACAAAGACATACACTGATACCAAGTCACAAAGACATACACTGATACCCAGTAACAAAGACACACACTGACACCAAGTAACAAAGACATACACTGACACCAAGTAACAAAGACATACACTTACACCAAGTAACAAAGACAGAGAATTACACCAAGTAACAAAGACATACACTTACACCAAGTATTTTGACAGACACTGACAACAAGTAACAAAGACATACACTGATACCCAGTAACACAGACACACACTTACACCAAGTTATAAAGACATACACTGATACCCAGTAACACAGACACACACTTACTCCAAGTAACACAGACATACACTGACACCAAGTAACAAAGACATGCACTGATACCCAGTGACACAGACACACACTTACACCAAGTAACAAAGACAGACACTGATACCCAGTAACACAGACACACACTTACACCAAGTAACAAAGACATACACTGATACCCAGTAACAAAGACATACACTGACACCCAGTAACACAGACATACACGGACACCAAGTAACAAAGACATACACTTACACCAAGTAACACAGACACACACTGACACCCAGTAACACAGACACACACGTACACCAAGTAACACAGACATACACTGACGCCAAGTAACAAAGACATACACTGATACCCAGTAACACAGACACACACCTACAGTAAGTAACACAGACATCCACTGACACCAAGTAACAAAGACATACACTGATACCCAGGAACACAGACACACACTTACACCAAGAAACACAGACACACACATACACCAAGTAACACAGACATACACTGACGCCAAGTAACAAAGACATACACTGATACCCAGTAACACAGACACACACTTACACTAAGTAACACAGACATACACTTACACCAAGTAACACAGACATACACTGACACCAAGTAATAAAGACAAACACTTCCACCAAGTAACACAGATATACACTGACACCAAGTCACAAAGACATGCACTGACACCCAGTAACACAGATACACACGGACACCAAGTAACAAAGACACACACTTACACCAAGTAGCACAGACACACACTGACACCCAGTAACATAGACACACACTTACACCAAGTAACACAGACATACACTGACACCAAGTAACAAAGACATACACTGATACCCAGGAACACAGACACACACTTACACCAAGTAACACAGACACACTCTTACACCAAGTAACATAGACATACACTGACACCCAGGAACACAAACAAACACACACTGACACCTAGTAACACAGAGAAACACTAATAAACAGTAACAAATACATACACTGACACCAAGTAACACAGACACAAAATGACACCCAGTAACAAAGACATACACTGACACCAAGTCACAAAGACATACACTGGTACCAAGTCACAAAGACATACACTGATACCCAGTAACACAGACACACACTGACACCAAGTAACAAAGTCATACACTGACACCAAGAAGCAAAGACATACACTTACACCAAGTAACAAAGACAGACAATTACACCAAGTAACAAAGACATACACTTACACCAAGTATTTTGACATACACTGACACCAGGTAACACAGACACACACTGACACCCAGTAACACAGACACACACTTACACCAAGTAACACAGACATACACTGATACCCAGTAACACAGACACACACTTACACCAAGTAACACAGACATACACTGACACCAAGTAACAAAGAAAAACACTGACACCAACTAACAAAGATATACACTTACACCAAATAACACAGACATACACTGACACCAAGTAACAAAGACATACACTTACAACAACTAACAAAGACACACACTTACACCAAGTAACACAGACATACACTGACAGCAATTGGCAAAGACACGCACTTACACCAAGTAAGAAAGACACACACTTACACCAAGTTACACAGACCTACACTGACACCAAGTAACAAAGACATACACTGATACCCAGCAACACAGACACACTCTTGCACCAAGTAACAAAGACAGACACTGATATCCAGTAATACAGACACTCACTGACACCAAGAATCAAAGACATACACTGACATCAAGTAACAAAGACATACACTTACACCAAGTAACAAAGACATACACTGACACCAAGTAACAAAGACATACACTTACACCAAGTAACAAAGACATACACTGACACCAAGTCACAAAGACACACACTGACACCCAGTAACAAAGACAGACACTGATACCCAGTAACACAGACAGACGCTTACACCAAGTAACAAAGACAGACACTGACTGCCAGTAACACAGACACACACTTACACCAAGACACAAAGACACACACTGAAACCCTGTAACAAAGACATACACTGATACCCAGTAACACAGACACACACGTACACCAAGTAACAAAGACATACCCTGATACCCAGTAACACAGACACACACTTACACCAAGTAACAAAGACATACACTGAAACCAAGTAACAAAGACATACATTTACACCAAGTAACAAAGACATACACTGACACCAAGTAACAAAGACATACACTGATACCCAGTATCACAGACACACACGTGCACCAAGTAACAAAGACATACACTGATACCCAGTAACACAGACACACACTTACACGAAGTATCACGGACATACACTGACACCAAGTAACAAAGACATACACTGACACCCAGAAACACAGATACACAGTGACACCCAGTAACACAGAGAAACACTGACACCAAGTAACAAAGACATCCACTTACACCAAGTACAAAGACATACACTGACACCAAGCAACAAAGACATACAATGATACCCAGTATCACAGACACGCACTGACACCCAGTAACAAAGACATACATTGACACCAAGTAACAAAGACAGACACTGATACCCAGTAACACAGACACACACTTACACCAAGTAGCAAAGACATACACTGATACCCAGTAACACAGACACACACTTACACCAAGTAACAAAGACATACTCTGACACAAAGTAACAAAGACATACACATACAGCAAGTAACAAAAATATACACTGACACCAAGTAACAAAGACAGACACTGATACCCAGTAACACAGACACACACTTACACCAAGTAACAAAGACATACACTGACACCAAGTAACAAAGACATACACTGATACCCAATCACACAGACACACACTTACACCAACTAACACAGTCAGACACTGACACAATGCAACAAAGACATACACTGACAGCCAGGAACACAGAGAAACACTTACTCCAAGTAACAAAGACATACACTGATACCCAGTAAGACAGACACGCACTTACACCAAGTCACAAAGATATACACTGACACCCAGTAACAAAGACATGCACTGACACCCAGTAACAAAGACGCACACTGACACCAAGTAACAAAGACATACACTGATACCCAATAACACAGACACACACTTACACCAAGTAACAAAGACATACACTGATACCCAGTTACACAGACACACACTTTCACCAAGTAACACAGTCACACACAGACACCAAGTAACAAAGACGTACACTGATACCCAGTAACACAGACACACACTTACACCAGGTAACAAAGACATACAATGACACCAAGTAACAAAGACAGACACTGATACCCAGTAACACAGGCACACACTTACACCAAGTAACAAAGACATACACTGATACCCAGCAACACAGTCACACACTTACACCAAGTAACAAAGACAGACACTGATACCCAGTAACACAGACATACACTTACACCAAGTATCAAAGACATACACTGACACCAAGTAGCAAAGACATACACTGACACCAAGTAACAAGGACATACACTTACACCAAGTAACAAAGACATACACTGACACCAAGTAACAAAGACATACACTTACACCAAGTAACAAAGACATACACTGACACCAAGTAACAAAGACATACAGTTACACCAAGTAACACAGACATACACTGACACCAAGTAACAAAGACATACACTTACACCAAGTAACAAAGACATACACTGACACCAAGTAACAAAGACATACACAGATACCCAGTAACACAGACACACACTTACACCAAGTAACACAGACACACACTTACACCAAGTAACAAAGACAGACAATGACACCAAGTAACAAGGACATACACCGATACCCAGTAACACAGACACACAATTACACCAAGTAACAGAGACATGCACTGACACCAATTAACAAAGACATGCACTTACACCAAGTAACAAGGACATACACTGACACCAAGTAACAAAGACATTCACTGATACCCAGTAACACAGACACACACTTACAGCAAGTAACAAAGACATGCACTGACAGCAAGTAACAAAGACATACACTGATACCCAGTAACAAAGACACACACTTACACCAAGTAACAAAGACATACACTGATACTCAGTTACACAGACACACACTTACACCAAGTAACAAAGACATACACAGACACCACGTAACAAAGACATACACTGATACCCATTAAAACAGACAAACACCTACACCAAGTAACACAGACATACACAGACACCAAGTAACAAAGACATACACTGACACCAAGTAACAAAGACATACACTTACACCAAGTAACAAAGACAGACAATGACACCAAGTAACAAAGGCATACACTTCCACCAATTAACACAGACATACACTGACACCAAGTAACAAAGACACACACTTACACCAAGTACACAGACATACACTGACACCAAGTAACAAAGACGTTCACTGATACCCAGTAACACAGACACACACTTACACCAAGTAACAAAGACAGACAATGACACCAAGTAACAAAGGCATACACTTCCACCAATTAACACAGACATACACTGACACCAAGTAACAAAGACACACACTTACACCAAGTACAGAGACATACACTGACACCAAGTAACAAAGACGTTTACTGATACCCAGTAACACAGACACACACTTACACCAAGTAACAAAGACATACAATGACACCAAGTAACAAAGACAGACACTGATACCCAGTAACACAGGCACACACTTACACCAAGTAACAAAGACATACACTGATACCCAGCAACACAGTCACACACATACACCAAGTAACAAAGACAGACACTGATACCCAGTAACACAGACATACACTTACACCAAGTATCAAAGACATACACTGACACCAAGTAGCAAAGACATACACTGACACCAAGTAGCAAAGACATACACTTACACCAAGTAACAAAGACATACACTGACACCAAGTAACAAAGACATACACTTACACCAAGTAACAAAGACATACACTGACACCAAGTAACAAAGACATACAGTTACACCAAGTAACACAGACATACACTGATACCCACTAACACAGACACAGACTTACACCAAGTTACACAGACACACACTTACACCAAGTAACAAAGACAGACAATGACACCAAGTAACAAGGACATACACTGATACCCAGTAACACAGACACACAATTACACCAAGTAACAGAGACATGCACTGATACCCAGTAACACAGACACACACTTACACCAAGTAACAAAGACATACACTGATACTCAGTAACACAGACACACACTTACACCCAGTAACAGAGACATACACTGATACTCAGCAACACAGACATACACTTACACCCAGTAACAAAGACATACACAGACACCAATTAACAAAGGCATGCACTTACAACAAGTAACAAGGACATACACTGACACCAAGTAACAAAGACATTCACTGATACCCAGTAACACAGACACACACTTACACCAAGTAACAAAGACATACACTGACAGCAAGTAACAAAGACATACACTGATACCCAGTAACACAGACACACACTTACTCCAAGTAACAAAGACATACACTGATACTCAGTTCCACAGACACACACTTACACCAAGTAACAAAGACATACATAGACACCACGTAACAAAGGCATACACTGACACCCAGTAACAAAGACATACACTGACACCCAGTAACAGAGACACACACCGACTCCAAGTAACAAAGACAGACACTGACACCCATTAACAGAAACATACACTGACACCCAGTAACAAAGACATACTCCCACACCAAGTAACAAAGACATTCACTGGTACCCAGTAACACAGACACAAACTTACAACAAGTAACAAAGACATACACTGACACCAAGTAACAAAGACATACACTGACACCCAGTAACAAAGACATACACTTACACCAAGTAACAAAGACATACACTGACACCAAGTAACAAAGACATACACTGATACCCAGTAACACAGACACACACTTACACCAAGTAACACAGACACACACTTACACCAAGTAACAAAGACAGACAATGACACCAAGTAACAAGGACATACACTGATACCCAGTAACACAGACACACAATTACACCAAGTAACAGAGACATGCACTGATACCCAGTAACACAGACACACACTTACACCAAGTAACAAAGACATACACTGATACTCAGTAACACAGACACACACTTACACCCAGTAACAAAGACATACACTGATACTCAGTAACACAGACATACACTTACACCCAGTAACAAAGACATACACTGACACCAATTAACAAAGACATGCACTTACACCAAGTAACAAGGACATACACTGACACCAAGTAACAAAGACATTCACTGATACCCAGTAACACAGACACACACTTACACCAAGTAACAAAGACATACACTGACAGCAAGTAACAAAGACATACACTGATACCCAGTAACACAGACACACACTTACACCAAGTCACAAAGACATACACTGATACTCAGTTCCACAGACACACACTTACACCAAGTAACAAAGACATACACTGACACCACGTAACAAAGGCATACACTGACACCCAGTAACAAAGACATACACTGACACCCAGTAACAGAGACACACACCGACTCCAAGTAACAAAGACAGACACTGACACCCATTAACAGAAACATACACTGACACCCAGTAACAAAGACATACTCCCACAACAAGTAACAAAGACTTCCTCTGGTACCCAGTAACACAGACACAAACTTACAACAAGTAACAAAGACATACACTGACACCAAGTAACAAAGACATACACTGATACCCAGTAACACAGACACACACTGATACCCAGGAACACAGACATACACTTACACCAAGTAACAAAGACAGACAATGACACCAAGTAACAAAGACATGCACTGATACCCAGTAACACAGACACACACTTACACCAAGTAACAAAGACAGACAATGACACCAAGTAACAAAGACATACACTTACACCAAGTAACACAGACATACACTGACACCAAGTAACAAAGACACACACTTACACCAAGTACACAGACATACACTGACACCAAGTAACAAAGACATACACTGACACCCAGTAACACAGACACACACTTACACCAAGTAACAAAGACATACACTGATACTCAGTTACACAGACACACACTTACACCAACTAACACAGACATACACTGACCCCAAGTAACAAAGACATACACTGATACCCAGTAACAAAAACACACACTGACACCAAGTAACAAAGACATAAACTGATACCCAGTAACACAGACACACACTTACACCAAGTAACAAGGACATACACTGACACCAAGTAACAAAGACATTCACTGATACCCAGTAGCACAGACACACACTTACACCAAGTAACAAATACATACACTGACAGCAAGTAACAAAGACATACACTGATACCCAGCAACACAGACACACACTTACACCAAGTAACAAAGACATACACTGATACTCATTTACACAGACACACACTTACACCAAGTAACAAAGACATACACAGACACCAAGTAACAAAGGCATACACTGACACCCAGTAACAAAGACATACACTGACACCCAGTAACATAGACACACACGGAAACCAAGTAACAAAGACATACACTGACACCCATTAACAAAAACATACACTGACACCCAGTAACAAGGCACACACTGACAGCAAGTATCAAAGACATTCACTGATACCCAGTAACACAGACACACACTTACACCAAGTAACAAAGACATACACTGACACCAAGTAACAAAGACATACACTGATACCCAGTAACACAGACACACACTTACACCAAGTAACAAAGACATACACTGATACTCAGTAACACAGACTCACACTTACACCCAGTAACAAAGACATACACTGACACCAAGTAACAAAGACATACACTTACACCAATTAACAAAGACATACACTGATACCCAGTAACAAAGAGAAACACTGATACCCAGTAACACAGACACACACTTACACCAAGTAACACAGACATACACTGACACCAAGTAACAAGGACATACACTGACACCAAGTAACAAAGAAATTCACTGATACCCAGTAACAAAGACATACACTGATACCCAGTAACACAGACACACACTTACACCAAGTAACAAAGACAGACAATGACACCAAGTAACAAAGACATACACTGATACCCAGTAACACAGACACACACTTACACCAAGTAACAGAGACATACACTGACACCAAGTAACAAAGACATACACTTACACCAAGTAACAAAGACATGCACTGACACCAAGTAACAAAGACATACACTTACACCAAGTAACAAAAACATACACTGACACAAAGTAACAAAGACATACACTTACACCAAGTAACTCAAACATACACTGACACCAAGCACACAGACATACACTGACACCAAGTAACAAAGACATACACTGACACCCAGGAACACAGACACACACTTACACCAAGTAACAAAGACAGAAACTGATACCCAGTAACACAGACACACAATTACACCAAGTAACAAAGACATACACTGATACTCAGTAACACAGACACACACTTACTCCAAGTAACAAAGACATTCATTGACACCATGTAACACAGACACACACTTACACCAAGTAACAAAGACAGAAACTGATACCCAGTAACACAGACACACATCTGCACCAAGTAACAAAGACATACACTGACACCAAATAACAAAGGCATACACTGACACCCAGTAACAAAGACATACACTGACACCCAGTAACACAGACACACACGGACACCAAGTAACAAAGACATACACTGACACCAAGTAACAAAGACATTCACTGATACCCTGTAACACAGACACACACTTACACCAAGTCACAAAGACATACACTGACACCATGTAACAAAGACATACACTGACAGCAAGTAACAAAGACATACACTGATACCCAGTAACACAGACACAAACTTACAAAAAGGAACAAAGACATACACTGATACCCAGTAACACAGACACACACTTACACCAAATAACAAAGACATACACTGACACCAAGTATCAAACCCCTACACTGACAGCAAGTAACAAAGACATACACTGATACCCAGTAACACAGACACACACTTACACCAAGTAACAAAGACATACACTGATACTCAGTTACACAGACACACACTTACACCAAGTATCAAAGACATACACTGACAGCAAGTAACAAAGACATACACTGATACCCAGTAACACAGACACACACTTACACCAAGTAACAAAGACATACACTGATACTCAGTAACACAGACACACACTTACACCAAATAACAAAGACAAACACTGACACCAAGTATCAAAGACATACACTGACAGCAAGTAACAAAGACATACACTGATACCCAGTAACACAGACACACACTTACACCAAGTAACAAAGACATACACTGATACCCAGTAACACAGACACACACTTACACCAAGTAACAAAGACATACACTGATACTCAGTTACACAGACACACACTTACACCAAGTAACAAAGGCATACACTGACACCCAGTAACATAGACACACACGGACACCAAGTAACAAAGACATACACTGATACTCAGGAACACAGACACACACTTACACCCAGTAACAAAGACATACACTGACACCAAGTAACAAAGACATACACTGATTCTCAGTAACACAGACACACACGGACACCAAGTAACAAAGACATACACTGACACCCATTAACAAAAACAGACACTGACACCCAGTAACAAGGCATACACTGACACCAAGTAACAAAGACATTCACTGATACCCAGTAACACAGACACACACTTACACCAAGTAACAAAGACATACACTGACACCAAGTAACAAAGACATACACTGACACCATGTAACAAAGACATACACTGATACCTAGTAACACAGACACAAACTTACACCAAGTAACAAAGACATACACTGATACTCAGTAACACAGACATACACTTACACCCAGCAACAAAGACATGCACTGACACCAAGTAACAAAGACATACACTTACACCAAGTAACAAAGACATACACTGACACCAAGTAACAAAGACATGCACTGATACCCAATAACACAGACACACACTTACACCAAGAAACACAGACATACATTGACACCAAGTAACAAGGACATACACTGACACCAAGTAACAAAGACAGACACTGATACCCAGTAACACAGACACACACTTACACCAAGTAACAAAGACAGACAATGACACCAAGTAACAAAGACATACACTGATACCCAGTAACATAGTCACACACTTACACCAAGTAACAGAGACATACACTGACACCAAGTCACAAAGACATACACTTACACCAATTAACAAAGACATGCACTGACACCAAGTAACAAAGACATACACTGACACCAAGAAACAAAAACATACACTGACACCAAGTAACACAAACATACACTGACACCAAGTAACAAAGACACACACTTACACCAAGTGCACAGACATACACTGACACAAAGTAACAAAGACATACACTGACAATCAGTAACACAGACACACACTTACACCAAGTAACAAAGACAGAAACTGATACCCAGTAACACAGACACACACTTACACCAAGTAACAAAGACATACACTGACACCAAGTAACAAAGGCATACACTGACACCCAGTAACAAAGACATAAGCTGACACCCAGTAACAGAGACACACCCGGACACCAAGTAACAGAGACATACACTGACACGAAGTAACAAAGACATACACTGATACCCAGTAACATAGACACACACTTACACCAAGGAACAAAGACATACACTGATACTCAGTAACACAGACACACACTTACACCAAGTAACAAAGACATACACTGACACCAAGTAACAAAGACATACACTTACACCAAGTTACAAAGATATATACTGATACACAGAAACACAGACACACACTTACACCAAGTAACACAGACATACACAGACACCAAGTAACAAAGACATACACTGACACCAAGTAACAAAGACATACAGTGATACCCAGTAACACAGACACACACTTACACCAAGTAACAAAGACAGACAATGACACCAAGTAACAACGACATACACTTACACCAAGCATCACAGACAAACACTGACACCAAGTAACAAAGACACACACTTACACCAAGTACACAGACATACACTGACACCAAGTAACAAAGACATACACTGATACCCAGTAACACAGACACACACTTACACCAAGTAACAAAGACAGACAATGACACCAAGTAACAAATACATACACTTCCACCAAGTACACAGACATACACTGACACCAAGTAACAGAGACATACACTGACACCCAGTAACACAGACATTCACTGATACCCAGTAACACAGACACACACTTACACCAAGTAACAAAGACATACACTGACACCAAGTAACAAAGACATACACTGATACCCAGTAACACAGACAAACACCTACAGCAAGTAACACAGACATACACAGACACCAAGTAACAAAGACATACACTGACACCAAGTAACAAAGACATACACTGATACCCAGTAACACAGACACACACTTACACCAAGTAACAAAGACAGACAATGACACCAAGTAACAAAGGCATACACTTCCACCAATTAACACAGACATACACTGACACCAAGTAACAAAGACACACACTTACGCCAAGTACACAGACATACACTGACACGATGTAACAAAGACATACACTGACACCCAGTAACACAGACACACACTTACACCAAGTAACAAAGACAGAAACTGATACCCAGCAACACAGACACACACTTACACCAAGTCACAAAGACATACACTGACCCCTTAGTAACAAAGACAAACACTGACACCCAGTAACAAAGACACACACTGACACCAAGTAACAAAGACACACACTGACACCAAGTAACAAAGACATACACAGACACCAAGCAACGAAGACATACACTGATACCCTGTAACACAGACACACACTTACACCATTTAACAAAGGTATACACTGAAACCAAGTAACAAAGACATACACTGATACCCAGCAACACAGACACACTCTTACACTAAGTAACAAAGACAGACACTAATACCCAGTAACAAAGACATGCACTGACAACCAGTAAGAAAGACACACATCGACACCAAGTAACAATGACATACACTTACACCAAGTGACAAAGACGTACACTGACACCCAGTAACAAGGACATGCACTGACACCAAGTAACAAAGACACACACTGACACCAAGTAACAAAGACATACACTGATACCCAGTAACACAGACACACACTTACACCAAGTAACAAAGACATACACTGACACCAATTAACAAAGACATACACTGATACACAGTAACACAGATGCACACTTACACCAAGAAACAAAGACATACACTGATACCTAGTTACACAGACACACACTTACACCATGTAACACAGACACACACAGACACCAAGTAACAAAGACGTACACTGATACCCAGTAATACAGACAGACACATACACCAAGTTACAAAGACATACACTGACACAAAGTAACAAAGACATGCACTTACACCAAGTAACAAAGACATACACTGACACCAAGTAACAAAGACATACACTGATACCCAGTAACACAGACACACACTTACACCAAGTAACAAAGACATACACTGATACTCAGTAACACAGACACACACTTACACCAAATAACAAAGACAAACACTGACACCAAGTATCAAAGACATACACTGACAGCAAGTAACAAAGACATACACTGATACCCAGTAACACAGACACACACTTACACCAAGTAACAAAGACATACACTGATACCCAGTAACACAGACACACACTTACACCAAGTAACAAAGACATACACTGATACTCAGTTACACAGACACACACTTACACCAAGTAACAAAGGCATACACTGACACCCAGTAACATAGACACACACGGACACCAAGTAACAAAGACATACACTGATACTCAGGAACACAGACACACACTTACACCCAGTAACAAAGACATACACTGACACCAAGTAACAAAGACATACACTGATTCTCAGTAACACAGACACACACGGACACCAAGTAACAAAGACATACACTGACACCCATTAACAAAAACAGACACTGACACCCAGTAACAAGGCATACACTGACACCAAGTAACAAAGACATTCACTGATACCCAGTAACACAGACACACACTTACACCAAGTAACAAAGACATACACTGACACCAAGTAACAAAGACCTACACTGACACCATGTAACAAAGACATACACTGATACCTAGTAACACAGACACAAACTTACACCAAGTAACAAAGACATACACTGATACTCAGTAACACAGACATACACTTACACCCAGTAACAAAGACATGCACTGACACCAAGTAACAAAGACATACACTTACACCAAGTAACAAAGACATACACTGACACCAAGTAACAAAGACATGCACTGATACCCAATAACACAGACACACACTTACACCAAGAAACACAGACATACATTGACACCAAGTAACAAGGACATACACTGACACCAAGTAACAAAGACAGACACTGATACCCAGTAACACAGACACACACTTACACCAAGTAACAAAGACAGACAATGACACCAAGTAACAAAGACATACACTGATACCCAGTAACATAGTCACACACTTACACCAAGTAACAGAGACATACACTGACACCAAGTCACAAAGACATACACTTACACCAATTAACAAAGACATGCACTGACACCAAGTAACAAAGACATACACTGACACCAAGAAACAAAAACATACACTGACACCAAGTAACACAAACATACACTGACACCAAGTAACAAAGACACACACTTACACCAAGTGCACAGACATACACTGACACAAAGTAACAAAGACATACACTGACAATCAGTAACACAGACACACACTTACACCAAGTAACAAAGACAGAAACTGATACCCAGTAACACAGACACACACTTACACCAAGTAACAAAGCCATACACTGACACCAAGTAACAAAGGCATACACTGACACCCAGTAACAAAGACATAAGCTGACACCCAGTAACAGAGACACACCCGGACACCAAGTAACAGAGACATACACTGACACGAAGTAACAAAGACATACACTGATACCCAGTAACATAGACACACACTTACACCAAGGAACAAAGACATACACTGATACTCAGTAACACAGACACACACTTACACCAAGTAACAAAGACATACACTGACACCAAGTAACAAAGACATACACTTACACCAAGTTACAAAGATATATACTGATACACAGAAACACAGACACACACTTACACCAAGTAACACAGACATACACAGACACCAAGTAACAAAGACATACACTGACACCAAGTAACAAAGACATACAGTGATACCCAGCAACACAGACACACACTTACACCAAGTAACAAAGACAGACAATGACACCAAGTAACAACGACATACACTTACACCAAGCATCACAGACAAACACTGACACCAAGTAACAAAGACACACACTTACACCAAGTACACAGACATACACTGACACCAAGTAACAAAGACATACACTGATACCCAGTAACACAGACACACACTTACACCAAGTAACAAAGACAGACAATGACACCAAGTAACAAATACATACACTTCCACCAAGTACACAGACATACACTGACACCAAGTAACAGAGACATACACTGACACCCAGTAACACAGACATTCACTGATACCCAGTAACACAGACACACACTTACACCAAGTAACAAAGACATACACTGACACCAAGTAACAAAGACATACACTGATACCCAGTAACACAGACAAACACCTACACCAAGTAACACAGACATACACAGACACCAAGTAACAAAGACACACACTTACACCAAGTACACAGACATACACTGACACAATGTAACAAAGACATACACTGACACCCAGTAACACAGACACACACTTACACCAAGTAACAAAGACAGAAACTGATACCCAGCAACACAGACACACACTTACACCAAGTCACAAAGACATACACTGACCCCTTAGTAACAAAGACAAACACTGACACCCAGTAACAAAGACACACACTGACACCAAGTAACAAAGACACACACTGACACCAAGTAACAAAGACATACACAGACACCAAGCAAAGAAGACATACACTGATACCCTGTAACACAGACACACACTTACACCATTTAACAAAGGTATACACTGAAACCAAGTAACAAAGACATACACTGATACCCAGCAACACAGACACACTCTTACACTAAGTAACAAAGACAGACACTAATACCCAGTAACAAAGACATGCACTGACAACCAGTAAGAAAGACACACATCGACACCAAGTAACAATGACATACACTTACACCAAGTGACAAAGACGTACACTGACACCCAGTAACAAGGACATGCACTGACACCAAATAACAAAGACACACACTGACACCAAGTAACAAAGACATACACTGATACCCAGTAACACAGACACACACTTACACCAAGTAACAAAGACATACACTGACACCAATTAACAAAGACATACACTGATACACAGTAACACAGATGCACACTTACACCAAGAAACAAAGACATACACTGATACCTAGTTACACAGACACACACTTACACCATGTAACACAGACACACACAGACACCAAGTAACAAAGACGTACACTGATACCCAGTAATACAGACAGACACATACACCAAGTTACAAAGACATACACTGACACAAAGTAACAAAGACATGCACTTACACCAAGTAACAAAGACATACACTGACACCAAGTAACAAAGACATACACTGATACCCAGTAACACAGACACACACTTACACCACGTAACAAAGACAGACACTGATACCCAGTAACACAGACACACACTTACACCAAGTCACAAAGACATGCACTGACACCCAGTAACAAAGACATACACTGACACCCATTAACACAGACACACACTTACACCAAGTAACAAAGACAGACAATGATACCCAGTAACAGAGACACACACGTACACCAAGTCACAAAGACATGCACTGACACCCAGTAACAAAGACATACACTGACACCCAGTAACAAAGACACACACTGACACCAAGTAACAAAGACATCCACTGACACAAATTAACAAAGACATACACTGATACCCAATAACAAAGACACACACTTACACCAAGTAAGAAATACATGCAATGACACCAAGTAACAAAGACATACACTTGCACCATTTAACAAAGATATACACTGACACCAAGTAACAAAGACATACACTGATACCCAGTAACACAGACACGCACTTACACGAAGTAACAAAGACATACACTGATACCCTGTAATAAAGACAAACAATTACACCAAGTATCACAGACATACACAGACACCAACTAACAAAGACATACACTGATACCCAGTAACACAGACAAACACTTACACCAAGCAACAAAGACATACACCGACACCAAGTAACAAATACATACACTTACACCAAATAACACAGACGTACACTGACACCAAGTAACAAAGATATACACTAACACCAACTAACAAAGACACACACTTACACCAAGTTACACAGACATACACTGACACCAAGTAACAAAGACATGCACTTACACCAAGTAAGAAAGACACACACTTACACCAAGTAACACAGACCTACCCTGACACCAAGTAACAAAGACAAACACTGATACCCAGCAACACAGACATACACTGACACAAAGTAACAAAGACAGACACTAATACCCAGTAACAAAGACATACACTGATACCCAGTAACACAGACACACACTTACACCAAGTAACACAGACAAACACAGACACCAAGTAACAAAGACATACACTGATACCCAGTAACACAGACACACACATACACCAAGTAACAAAGACATACACTGACACCAAGTAACACAGACATACACTGATACCCAGTAACACAGACATACACTTACACCAAGTATCAAAGACATACACTGACACCAAGTAGCAAAGACGTACACTTACACCAAGTAACAAAGGCATACACTGACACCAAGTAACAAAGACATACACATAAACCAAGTAACAAAGACATACACTGACACCAAGTAACAAAGACATACACTGATACCCAGTAACACAGACACACACTTACACCAAGTAACAAAGACAGACAATGACACCAAGTAACAAAGGCATACACTTCCACCAATTAACACAGACATACACTGACACCAAGTAACAAAGACACACACTTACACCAAGTACACAGACATACACTGACACCAAGTAACAAAGACACACACTTACACCAAGTACACAGAAATACACTGACACCAAGTAACAGAGACATACACTGACACCCAGTAACACAGACATTCACTGATACCCAGTAACACAGACACACACTTACACCAAGTAACAAAGACATACACTGACACCAAGTAACAAAGACATACACTGATACCAAGTAACACAGACAAACACCTACACCAAGTAACACAGACATACACAGACACAAAGTAACAAAGACATACACTGACACCAAGTAACAAAGACATACACTGATACCCAGTAACACAGACACACACTTAAACCAAGTAACAAATACAGACAATGACACCAAGTAACAAAGGCATACACTTCCACCAAATAATACAGACATACACTGACACCAAGTAACAAAGACACACACTTACACCAAGTACACAGACATACACTGACACAAAGTAACAAAGACATACACTGAAACCCAGTAACACAGACACACACTTACACCAAGTAACAAAGACAGAAACTGATACCCAGCAACACAGACACACACTTACACCAAGTCACAAAGACATACACTGACCCCTTCGTAACAAAGACAAACACTGACACCAAGTAACACAAACATACACTGACACCAAGTAACAAAGACACACACTTACACCAAGTGCACAGACATACACTGACACAAAGTAACAAAGACATACACTGACAATCAGTAACACAGACACACACTTACACCAAGTAACAAAGACAGAAACTGATACCCAGTAACACAGACACACACTTACACCAAGTAACAAAGACATACACTGACACCAAGTAACAAAGGCATACACTGACACGAAGTAACAAAGACATACACTGATACCCAGTAACATAGACACACACTTACACCAAGGAACAAAGACATACACTGATACTCAGTAACACAGACACACACTTACACCAAGTAACAAAGACATACACTGACACCAAGTAACAAAGACATACACTTACACCAAGTTACAAAGATATATACTGATACACAGAAACACAGACACACACTTACACCAAGTAACACAGACATACACAGACACCAAGTAACAAAGACATACACTGACACCAAGTAACAAAGACATACAGTGATACCCAGTAACACAGACACACACTTACACCAAGTAACAAAGACAGACAATGACACCAAGTAACAACGACATACACTTACACCAAGCATCACAGACAAACACTGACACCAAGTAACAAAGACACACACTTACACCAAGTACACAGACATACACTGACACCAAGTAACAAAGACATACACTGATACCCAGTAACACAGACACACACTTACACCAAGTAACAAAGACAGACAATGACACCAAGTAACAAATACATACACTTCCACCAAGTACACAGACATACACTGACACCAAGTAACAGAGACATACACTGACACCCAGTAACACAGACATTCACTGATACCCAGTAACACAGACATTCACTGATACCCAGTAACACAGACACACACTTACACCAAGTAACAAAGACATACACTGACACCAATTAACAAAGACATACACTGATACCCAGTAACACAGACAAACACCTACACCAAGTAACACAGACATACACAGACACCAAGTAACAAAGACATACACTGACACCAAGTAACAAAGACATACACTGATACCCAGTAACACAGACACACACTTACACCAAGTAACAAAGACAGACAATGACACCAAGTAACAAAGGCATACACTTCCACCAATTAACACAGACATACACTGACACCAAGTAACAAAGACACACACTTACACCAAGTACACAGACATACACTGACACAATGTAACAAAGACATACACTGACACCCAGTAACACAGACACACACTTACACCAAGTAACAAAGACAGAAACTGATACCCAGCAACACAGACACACACTTACACCAAGTCACAAAGACATACACTGACCCCTTAGTAACAAAGACAAACACTGACACCCAGTAACAAAGACACACACTGACACCAAGTAACAAAGACACACACTGACACCAAGTAACAAAGACATACACAGACACCAAGCAACGAAGACATACACTGATACCCTGTAACACAGACACACACTTACACCATTTAACAAAGGTATACACTGAAACCAAGTAACAAAGACATACACTGATACCCAGCAACACAGACACACTCTTACACTAAGTAACAAAGACAGACACTAATACCCAGTAACAAAGACATGCACTGACAACCAGTAAGAAAGACACACATCGACACCAAGTAACAATGACATACACTTACACCAAGTGACAAAGACGTACACTGACACCCAGTAACAAGGACATGCACTGACACCAAGTAACAAAGACACACACTGACACCAAGTAACAAAGACATACACTGATACCCAGTAACACAGACACACACTTACACCAAGTAACAAAGACATACACTGACACCAATTAACAAAGACATACACTGATACACAGTAACACAGATGCACACTTACACCAAGAAACAAAGACATACACTGATACCTAGTTACACAGACACACACTTACACCATGTAACACAGACACACACAGACACCAAGTAACAAAGACGTACACTGATACCCAGTAATACAGACAGACACATACACCAAGTTACAAAGACATACACTGACACAAAGTAACAAAGACATGCACTTACACCAAGTAACAAAGACATACACTGACACCAAGTAACAAAGACATACACTGATACCCAGTAACACAGACACACACTTACACCACGTAACAAAGACAGACACTGATACCCAGTAACACAGACACACACTTACACCAAGTCACAAAGACATGCACTGACACCCAGTAACAAAGACATACACTGACACCCATTAACACAGACACACACTTACACCAAGTAACAAAGACAGACAATGATACCCAGTAACAGAGACACACACGTACACCAAGTCACAAAGACATGCACTGACACCCAGTAACAAAGACATACACTGACACCCAGTAACAAAGACACACACTGACACCAAGTAACAAAGACATCCACTGACACAAATTAACAAAGACATACACTGATACCCAATAACAAAGACACACACTTACACCAAGTAAGAAATACATGCAATGACACCAAGTAACAAAGACATACACTTGCACCATTTAACAAAGATATACACTGACACCAAGTAACAAAGACATACACTGATACCCAGTAACACAGACACGCACTTACACGAAGTAACAAAGACATACACTGATACCCTGTAATAAAGACAAACAATTACACCAAGTATCACAGACATACACAGACACCAACTAACAAAGACATACACTGATACCCAGTAACACAGACAAACACTTACACCAAGCAACAAAGACATACACCGACACCAAGTAACAAATACATACACTTACACCAAATAACACAGACGTACACTGACACCAAGTAACAAAGATATACACTAACACCAACTAACAAAGACACACACTTACACCAAGTTACACAGACATACACTGACACCAAGTAACAAAGACATGCACTTACACCAAGTAAGAAAGACACACACTTACACCAAGTAACACAGACCTACCCTGACACCAAGTAACAAAGACAAACACTGATACCCAGCAACACAGACATACACTGACACAAAGTAACAAAGACAGACACTAATACCCAGTAACAAAGACATACACTGATACCCAGTAACACAGACACACACTTACACCAAGTAACACAGACAAACACAGACACCAAGTAACAAAGACATACACTGATACCCAGTAACACAGACACACACATACACCAAGTAACAAAGACATACACTGACACCAAGTAACACAGACATACACTGATACCCAGTAACACAGACATACACTTACACCAAGTATCAAAGACATACACTGACACCAAGTAGCAAAGACGTACACTTACACCAAGTAACAAAGGCATACACTGACACCAAGTAACAAAGACATACACATAAACCAAGTAACAAAGACATACACTGACACCAAGTAACAAAGACATACACTGATACCCAGTAACACAGACACACACTTACACCAAGTAACAAAGACAGACAATGACACCAAGTAACAAAGGCATACACTTCCACCAATTAACACAGACATACACTGACACCAAGTAACAAAGACACACACTTACACCAAGTACACAGACATACACTGACACCAAGTAACAAAGACACACACTTACACCAAGTACACAGAAATACACTGACACCAAGTAACAGAGACATACACTGACACCCAGTAACACAGACATTCACTGATACCCAGTAACACAGACACACACTTACACCAAGTAACAAAGACATACACTGACACCAAGTAACAAAGACATACACTGATACCAAGTAACACAGACAAACACCTACACCAAGTAACACAGACATACACAGACACAAAGTAACAAAGACATACACTGACACCAAGTAACAAAGACATACACTGATACCCAGTAACACAGACACACACTTAAACCAAGTAACAAATACAGACAATGACACCAAGTAACAAAGGCATACACTTCCACCAAATAATACAGACATACACTGACACCAAGTAACAAAGACACACACTTACACCAAGTACACAGACATACACTGACACAAAGTAACAAAGACATACACTGAAACCCAGTAACACAGACACACACTTACACCAAGTAACAAAGACAGAAACTGATACCCAGCAACACAGACACACACTTACACCAAGTCACAAAGACATACACTGACCCCTTCGTAACAAAGACAAACACTGACACCAAGTAACACAAACATACACTGACACCAAGTAACAAAGACACACACTTACACCAAGTGCACAGACATACACTGACACAAAGTAACAAAGACATACACTGACAATCAGTAACACAGACACACACTTACACCAAGTAACAAAGACAGAAACTGATACCCAGTAACACAGAAACACACTTACACCAAGTAACAAAGACATACACTGACACCAAGTAACAAAGGCATACACTGACACGAAGTAACAAAGACATACACTGATACCCAGTAACATAGACACACACTTACACCAAGGAACAAAGACATACACTGATACTCAGTAACACAGACACACACTTACACCAAGTAACAAAGACATACACTGACACCAAGTAACAAAGACATACACTTACACCAAGTTACAAAGATATATACTGATACACAGAAACACAGACACACACTTACACCAAGTAACACAGACATACACAGACACCAAGTAACAAAGACATACACTGACACCAAGTAACAAAGACATACAGTGATACCCAGTAACACAGACACACACTTACACCAAGTAACAAAGACAGACAATGACACCAAGTAACAACGACATACACTTACACCAAGCATCACAGACAAACACTGACACCAAGTAACAAAGACACACACTTACACCAAGTACACAGACATACACTGACACCAAGTAACAAAGACATACACTGATACCCAGTAACACAGACACACACTTACACCAAGTAACAAAGACAGACAATGACACCAAGTAACAAATACATACACTTCCACCAAGTACACAGACATACACTGACACCAAGTAACAGAGACATACACTGACACCCAGTAACACAGACATTCACTGATACCCAGTAACACAGACATTCACTGATACCCAGTAACACAGACACACACTTACACCAAGTAACAAAGACATACACTGACACCAATTAACAAAGACATACACTGATACCCAGTAACACAGACAAACACCTACACCAAGTAACACAGACATACACAGACACCAAGTAACAAAGACATACACTGACACCAAGTAACAAAGACATACACTGATACCCAGTAACACAGACACACACTTACACCAAGTAACAAAGACAGACAATGACACCAAGTAACAAAGGCATACACTTCCACCAATTAACACAGACATACACTGACACCAAGTAACAAAGACACACACTTACACCAAGTACACAGACATACACTGACACAATGTAACAAAGACATACACTGACACCCAGTAACACAGACACACACTTACACCAAGTAACAAAGACAGAAACTGATACCCAGCAACACAGACACACACTTACACCAAGTCACAAAGACATACACTGACCCCTTAGTAACAAAGACAAACACTGACACCCAGTAACAAAGACACACACTGACACCAAGTAACAAAGACACACACTGACACCAAGTAACAAAGACATACACAGACACCAAGCAACGAAGACATACACTGATACCCTGTAACACAGACACACACTTACACCATTTAACAAAGGTATACACTGAAACCAAGTAACAAAGACATACACTGATACCCAGCAACACAGACACACTCTTACACTAAGTAACAAAGACAGACACTAATACCCAGTAACAAAGAAATGCACTGACAACCAGTAAGAAAGACACACATCGACACCAAGTAACAATGACATACACTTACACCAAGTGACAAAGACGTACACTGACACCCAGTAACAAGGACATGCACTGACACCAAGTAACAAAGACACACACTGACACCAAGTAACAAAGACATACACTGATACCCAGTAACACAGACACACACTTACACCAAGTAACAAAGACATACACTGACACCAATTAACAAAGACATACACTGATACACAGTAACACAGATGCACACTTACACCAAGAAACAAAGACATACACTGATACCTAGTTACACAGACACACACTTACACCATGTAACACAGACACACACAGACACCAAGTAACAAAGACGTACACTGATACCCAGTAATACAGACAGACACATACACCAAGTTACAAAGACATACACTGACACAAAGTAACAAAGACATGCACTTACACCAAGTAACAAAGACATACACTGACACCAAGTAACAAAGACATACACTGATACCCAGTAACACAGACACACACTTACACCACGTAACAAAGACAGACACTGATACCCAGTAACACAGACACACACTTACACCAAGTCACAAAGACATGCACTGACACCCAGTAACAAAGACATACACTGACACCCATTAACACAGACACACACTTACACCAAGTAACAAAGACAGACAATGATACCCAGTAACAGAGACACACACGTACACCAAGTCACAAAGACATGCACTGACACCCAGTAACAAAGACATACACTGACACCCAGTAACAAAGACACACACTGACACCAAGTAACAAAGACATCCACTGACACAAATTAACAAAGACATACACTGATACCCAATAACAAAGACACACACTTACACCAAGTAAGAAATACATGCAATGACACCAAGTAACAAAGACATACACTTGCACCATTTAACAAAGATATACACTGACACCAAGTAACAAAGACATACACTGATACCCAGTAACACAGACACGCACTTACACGAAGTAACAAAGACATACACTGATACCCTGTAATAAAGACAAACAATTACACCAAGTATCACAGACATACACAGACACCAACTAACAAAGACATACACTGATACCCAGTAACACAGACAAACACTTACACCAAGCAACAAAGACATACACCGACACCAAGTAACAAATACATACACTTACACCAAATAACACAGACGTACACTGACACCAAGTAACAAAGATATACACTAACACCAACTAACAAAGACACACACTTACACCAAGTTACACAGACATACACTGACACCAAGTAACAAAGACATGCACTTACACCAAGTAAGAAAGACACACACTTACACCAAGTAACACAGACCTACCCTGACACCAAGTAACAAAGACAAACACTGATACCCAGCAACACAGACATACACTGACACAAAGTAACAAAGACAGACACTAATACCCAGTAACAAAGACATACACTGATACCCAGTAACACAGACACACACTTACACCAAGTAACACAGACAAACACAGACACCAAGTAACAAAGACATACACTGATACCCAGTAACACAGACACACACATACACCAAGTAACAAAGACATACACTGACACCAAGTAACACAGACATACACTGATACCCAGTAACACAGACATACACTTACACCAAGTATCAAAGACATACACTGACACCAAGTAGCAAAGACGTACACTTACACCAAGTAACAAAGACATACACTGACACCAAGTAACAAAGACATACACATAAACCAAGTAACAAAGACATACACTGACACCAAGTAACAAAGACATACACTGATACCCAGTAACACAGACACACACTTACACCAAGTAACAAAGACAGACAATGACACCAAGTAACAAAGGCATACATGTCCACCAATTAACACAGACATACACTGACACCAAGTAACAAAGACACACACTTACACCAAGTACACAGACATACACTGACACCAAGTAACAAAGACACACACTTACACCAAGTACACAGACATACACTGACACCAAGTAACAGAGACATACACTGACACCCAGTAACACAGACATTCACTGATACCCAGTAACAGACACACACTTACACCAAGTAACAAAGACATACACTGACACCAAGTAACAAAGACATACACTGATACCAAGTAACACAGACAAACACCTACACCAAGTAACACAGACATACACAGACACAAAGTAACAAAGACATACACTGACACCAAGTAACAAAGACATACACTGATACCCAGTAACACAGACACACACTTAAACCAAGTAACAAAGACAGACAATGACACCAAGTAACAAAGGCATACACTTCCACCAAATAATACAGACATACACTGACACCAAGTAACAAAGACACACACTTACACCAAGTACACAGACATACACTGACACAAAGTAACAAAGACATACACTGATACCCAGCAACACAGACACACACTTACACCAAGTCACAAAGACATACACTGACCCCTTCGTAACAAAGACAAACACTGACACCCACTAACAAAGACACACACTGACACCAAGTAACAAAGACACACACTGACACCAAGCAACAAAGACATACACAGACACCAAGCAACGAAGACATACACTGATACCCAGTAACACAGACACACACTTACACCATTTAACAAAGGTATACACTGAAACCAAGTAACAAAGACATACACTGATACCCAGCAACACAGACACACTCTTACACTAAGTAACAAAGACAGACACTAATACCCAGTAACAAAGACATGCACTGACAGCCAGTAAGAAAGTCACACATCGACACCAAGTAACAATGACATACACTTACACCAAGTAACAAAGACGTACACTGACACACAGTAACAAAGACATGCACTGACACCAAGTAACAAAGACACACACTGACACCAAGTAACAAAGACATACACTGATACCCAGTAACACAGACACACACTTACACGAGTAACAAAGACATACACTGACACCAATTAACAAAGACATACACTGATACAAAGTAACACAGATGCACACTTACACCAAGTAACAAAGACATACACTGATACCCAGTAACACAGACAAACACATACACCAAGTAACAAAGACATACACTGACACAAAGGAACAAAGACATGCACTTACACCAAGTAACAAAGACATACACTGACACCAAGTAACAAAGACATACACTGATACCCAGTAACACAGACACACACTTACACCACGTAACAAAGACAGACACTGATAGCCAGTAACAGAGACACACACTTACACCAAGTCACAAAGATATGCACTGACACCCAGTAACAAAGACATACACTGACACCCATTAACACAGACACACACTTACACCAAGTAACAAAGACAGACAATGATACCCAGTAGCAGAGACACACACGTACACCAAGTCACAAAGACATGCACTGACACCCAGTAACAAAGACATACACTGACACCCAGTAACAAAGACACACACTGACACCAAGTAACAAAGACATCCACTGACACAAATTAACAAAGACATACAATGACACCAAGTAACAAAGACATACACTTACACCATTTAACAAAGATATACACTGACACCAAGTAACAAAGACATACACTGATACCCAGTAACACAGACACGCACTTACACGAAGTAACAAAGACATACACTGATACCCTGTAATAAAGACAAACACTTGCACCAAGTATCACAGACATACACAGACACCAACTAACAAAGAGATACACTGATACCCAGTAACACAGGCAAACACTTACACCAAGCAACAAAGACATACACCGACACCAAGTAACAAATACATACACTTACACCAAATAAAACAGACGTACACTGACACCAAGTAACAAAGATATACACTAACACCAACTAACAAAGACACACACTTACACCAAGTTACACAGACATACAATGACACCAAGTAACAAAGACATGCACTTACACCAAGTAAGAAAGACACACACTTACACCAAGTAACACAGACCTACACTGACACCAAGTAACAAAGACAAACACTGATACCCAGCAACACAGACATACTCTTACACTAAGTAACAAAGACAGACACTAATACCCAGTAACAAAGAAATGCACTGACACCCAGTATGAAAGACACACATCGACACCAATTAACAATGACATACACTTACAACAAGTAACAAAGACGTACACTGACACCCAGTAACAAAGACATGCACTGACACCCAGTAACACAGACACACACTTACACCACGTAACAAAGACAGACACTGATACCCAGTAACACAGACATACACTTACACCAAGTATCAAAGACATACACTGACACCAAGTAGCAAAGACGTACACTTACACCAAGTAACAAAGACATACACTGACACCAAGTAACAAAGACATACACTTAAACCAAGTAACAAAGTCATACACTGACACCAAGTAACAAAGACATACACTTACACCAAGTAACACAGACATACAGTGACACCAAGTAACAAAGACATACTCTTACACCAAGTAACAAAGACATACACTGACACCAAGTAACAAAGACATACACTGATACCCAGTAACACAGACACACACTTACACCAAGTAACACAGACATACACTGACACCAAGTAACAAAGACATACACTGATACCCAGTAACACAGACACACCACTTAAACCAAGTAACAAAGACATGCACTGACACCAAGTATACAAAGACATACACAGACACCAAGTAACCAAGAAATACACTGATACCCAGTAACACAGACACACACTTACACCAAGTAACAAAGACATACACTGATACCCAGCCACACAGACACACACTTACACCAAGTACCACATACATAAACAGACACCAAGTAACAAAGACATACACTGATACCCACTAACACAGACACTGATACCCAGTAACACAGACACACACTTACACCAAGTCACAAAGACATACACTGACACCCAGTAACAAAGACATACACTGACACCCAGTAACAAAGACACACAATGACACCAAGTAACAAAAGCACACACTGACACCAAGTAACAATGACATACACTGATACCCAGTAACACAAACACACACACACCAAGTAAAAAAGACATACACTGACACCAAGTAACAAAGGCATTCACTGATACCCAAAAACACAGACACACACTTACACCAAGTAACAAAGACATACACTGACACCAAGTAACAAAGGCATACACTGACACCCAGTAACAAAGACATACACTGACACCAAGTTACACAGACACACACGGACACCAAGTAACAAAGACATACACTGTCACCCAGTAACAAAAACATACACTGACACACAGTAACAAAGACATACACTGACACCAAGTAACAAAGACATTCACTGATGCCCAGTAACACAGACACACACTTACACCAAGTAACAAAGACATGCACTGACACCAAGTAACAAAGACACACACTGACACCAAGTGTCGAAGACATACACAGACACCAAGTAACGAAGACACACACTGATACCCAGTAACACAGACACACACTTACACCAAGTAACAAAGACATACACTGACACCAAGTAACAAAGACATACACTTACACCAAGTAACAAAGACATACACTGACACCAAGTAACAAAGACATACACTTACAGCAAGTAACAAAGACATACAGTGACACCAAGTAACAAAGACATACTCTTACACCATGTAACAAAGACATACACTGACACCAAGTAACAAAGACATACACTTACACCAAGTAACAAGGACATACACTGACACCAAGTAACAAAGACACACACTTACAACAAGTAACACAGACATACATTGACACCAAGTAACAATGACACACACTTACACCAAGTAACAATGACAGACACTGATACCCAGTAACACAGACACACACTTACACCAAGTCACAAAGACATACACTGACACCCAGTAACAAAGACATACACTGACACCCAGTAACAAAGACACACAATGACACCAAGTAACAAAAGCACACACTGACACCAAGTAACAATGACATACACTGATACCCAGTAACACAAACACACACACACCAAGTAAAAAAGACATACACTGACACCAAGTAACAAAGGCATTCACTGATACCCAAAAACACAGACACACACTTACACAAAGTAACAAAGATATACACTGACACAAAGTAACAAAGACATACACTGACACCAAGTAACAAAGGCATACACTGACACCCAGTAACAAAGACATACACTGACACCAAGTTACACAGACACACACGGACACCAAGTAACAAAGACATACACTGACACCCAGTAACAAAAACATACACTGACACACAGTAACAAAGACATACACTGACACCAAGTAACAAAGACATTCACTGATGCCCAGTAACACAGACACACACTTACACCAAGTAACAAAGACATGCACTGACACCAAGTAACAAAGACACACACTGACACCAAGTGTCGAAGACATACACAGACACCAAGTAACGAAGACACACACTGATACCCAGTAACACAGACACACACTTACACCAAGTAACAAAGACATACACTGACACCAAGTAACAAAGACATACACTTACACCAAGTAACAAAGACATACACTGACACCAAGTAACAAAGACATACACTTACAGCAAGTAACAAAGACATACAGTGACACCAAGTAACAAAGACATACTCTTACACCAAGTAACAAAGACATACACTGACACCAAGTAAGAAAGACATACACTGATACCCAGTAACACAGACACACACTTACACCAAGTAACACAGACATACACTGACACCAAGTAACAAAGACATACACTGACACCAACTAACAAAGAGATACACTGATACCCAGTAACACAGGCAAACACTTACACCAAGCAACAAAGACAAACACCGACACCAAGTAACAAATACATACACTTACACCAAATAAAACAGACGTACACTGACACCAAGTAACAAAGATATACACTAACACCAACTAACAAAGACACACACTTACACCAAGTTACACAGACATACAATGACACCAAGTAACAAAGACATGCACTTACACCAAGTAAGAAAGACACACACTTACACCAAGTAACACAGACCTACACTGACACCAAGTAACAAAGACAAACACTGATACCCAGCAACACAGACATACTCTTACACGAAGTAACAAAGACAGACACTAATACCCAGTAACAAAGAAATGCACTGACACCCAGTATGAAAGACACACATCGACACCAATTAACAATGACATACACTTACAACAAGTAACAAAGACGTACACTGACACCCAGTAACAAAGACATGCACTGACACCCAGTAACACAGACACACACTTACACCACGTAACAAAGACAGACACTGATACCCAGTAACACAGACATACACTTACACCAAGTATCAAAGACATACACTGACACCAAGTAGCAAAGACGTACACTTACACCAAGTAACAAAGACATACACTGACACCAAGTAACAAAGACATACACTTAAACCAAGTAACAAAGTCATACACTGACACCAAGTAACAAAGACATACACTTACACCAAGTAACACAGACATACAGTGACACCAAGTAACAAAGACATACTCTTACACCAAGTAACAAAGACATACACTGACACCAAGTAACAAAGACATACACTGATACCCAGTAACACAGACACACACTTACACCAAGTAACACAGACATACACTGACACCAAGTAACAAAGACATACACTGATACCCAGTAACACAGACACACCACTTAAACCAAGTAACAAAGACATGCACTGACACCAAGTATACAAAGACATACACAGACACCAAGTAACCAAGAAATACACTGATACCCAGTAACACAGACACACACTTACACCAAGTAACAAAGACATACACTGATACCCAGCCACACAGACACACACTTACACCAAGTACCACATACATAAACAGACACCAAGTAACAAAGACATACACTGATACCCACTAACACAGACACACACTTACACCATGTAACAAAGACATACACTGACACCAAGTAACAAAGACATACACTTACACCAAGTAACAAGGACATACACTGACACCAAGTAACAAAGACACACACTTACAACAAGTAACACAGACATACATTGACACCAAGTAACAATGACACACACTTACACCAAGTAACAATCACAGACACTGATACCCAGTAACACAGACACACACTTACACCAAGTCACAAAGACATACACTGACACCCAGTAACAAAGACATACACTGACACCCAGTAACAAAGACACACAATGACACCAAGTAACAAAAGCACACACTGACACCAAGTAACAATGACATACACTGATACCCAGTAACACAAACACACACACACCAAGTAAAAAAGACATACACTGACACCAAGTAACAAAGGCATTCACTGATACCCAAAAACACAGACACACACTTACACCAAGTAACAAAGACATACACTGACACCAAGTAACAAAGGCATACACTGACACCCAGTAACAAAGACATACACTGACACCAAGTTACACAGACACACACGGACACCAAGTAACAAAGACATACACTGTCACCCAGTAACAAAAACATACACTGACACACAGTAACAAAGACATACACTGACACCAAGTAACAAAGACATTCACTGATGCCCAGTAACACAGACACACACTTACACCAAGTAACAAAGACATGCACTGACACCAAGTAACAAAGACACACACTGACACCAAGTGTCGAAGACATACACAGACACCAAGTAACGAAGACACACACTGATACCCAGTAACACAGACACACACTTACACCAAGTAACAAAGACATACACTGACACCAAGTAACAAAGACATACACTTACACCAAGTAACAAAGACATACACTGACACCAAGTAACAAAGACATACACTTACAGCAAGTAACAAAGACATACAGTGACACCAAGTAACAAAGACATACTCTTACACCATGTAACAAAGACATACACTGACACCAAGTAACAAAGACATACACTTACACCAAGTAACAAGGACATACACTGACACCAAGTAACAAAGACACACACTTACAACAAGTAACACAGACATACATTGACACCAAGTAACAATGACACACACTTACACCAAGTAACAATGACAGACACTGATACCCAGTAACACAGACACACACTTACACCAAGTCACAAAGACATACACTGACACCCAGTAACAAAGACATACACTGACACCCAGTAACAAAGACACACAATGACACCAAGTAACAAAAGCACACACTGACACCAAGTAACAATGACATACACTGATACCCAGTAACACAAACACACACACACCAAGTAAAAAAGACATACACTGACACCAAGTAACAAAGGCATTCACTGATACCCAAAAACACAGACACACACTTACACAAAGTAACAAAGATATACACTGACACAAAGTAACAAAGACATACACTGACACCAAGTAACAAAGGCATACACTGACACCCAGTAACAAAGACATACACTGACACCAAGTTACACAGACACACACGGACACCAAGTAACAAAGACATACACTGACACCCAGTAACAAAAACATACACTGACACACAGTAACAAAGACATACACTGACACCAAGTAACAAAGACATTCACTGATGCCCAGTAACACAGACACACACTTACACCAAGTAACAAAGACATGCACTGACACCAAGTAACAAAGACACACACTGACACCAAGTGTCGAAGACATACACAGACACCAAGTAACGAAGACACACACTGATACCCAGTAACACAGACACACACTTACACCAAGTAACAAAGACATACACTGACACCAAGTAACAAAGACATACACTTACACCAAGTAACAAAGACATACACTGACACCAAGTAACAAAGACATACACTTACAGCAAGTAACAAAGACATACAGTGACACCAAGTAACAAAGACATACTCTTACACCAAGTAACAAAGACATACACTGACACCAAGTAAGAAAGACATACACTGATACCCAGTAACACAGACACACACTTACACCAAGTAACACAGACATACACTGACACCAAGTAACAAAGACATACACTGATACCCAGTAACACAGACACACACTTAAACCAAGTAACAAAGACAGACAATGACACCAAGTAACAAAGACATACACTGATACCCAGTAACACAGACACACACTTACACCAAGTAACAGAGACATACACTGACACCAAGTAACAAATGCATACACTTACACCAAGTAACAAAGACATGCACTGACACCAAGTAACAAAGACGTACACTTACACCAAGTAACAAAGACATGCACTGATACCAAGTACACAGACATAAAATGACACCAAGTAACAAAGACATACACTGATACCCAGTAACACAGACACCCTCTTACACCAAGTAACAAAGACAGACACTGATACTAGGTAACAAAGACATACACTGATACCCAGTAACACAGACACACACTAACACCAAGTCACAAAGACATACACTGACACCCAGTGACAAAGACAAACACTGACACCCAGTAACAAAGAAACACACTGACACCAAGTAACAAAGACACACACTGACACCAAGTATACAAATACATACACAGACACCAAGTAACAAAGAAATACACTGATACCCAGTAACACAGACACACACTTACACCAAGTATACAAATACATACACAGACACCAAGTAACAAAGAAATACACTGATACCCAGTAACACAGACACACACTTACACCAAGTAACAAAGACATACACTGATATCCAGCAACACAGACACACAATTACACCATGTAACAAAGACATACACTGACACCAAGTAACAAAGACATACACTGACACCAAGTAACAAAGACAAACACTGATACCCAGCAACACAGACATACTCTTACACTAAGTAACAAAGACAGACACTAATACCCAGTAACAAAGAAATGCACTGACACCCAGTATGAAAGACACACATTGACACCAAGTAACAATGACATACACTTACAACAAGTAACAAAGACGTACACTGACACCCAGTAACAAAGACATGCACTGACACCCAGTAACAAAGACACACACTGACACCAAGTAACAAAGACATACACTGATACCCAGTAACACAGACACACACTTACACCAAGTAACACAGACAAACACAGAAACCAAGTAACAAAGACATACACTGATACCCAGTAACACAGACACACACATACACCAAGTAACAAAGACATACACTGACACAAAGTAACAAAGACATGCACTTTAACCAAGTAAAAAAGACATACACTGACACCAAGTAACACAGACATACACTGAATCCCTGTAACACAGACACACACTTACACCACGTAACAAAGACAGACACTGATACCCAGTAACACAGACATACACTTACACCAAGTATCAAAGACATACACTGACACCAAGTAGCAAAGACTTACACTTACACCATGTAACAAAGACATACACTGACACCAAGTAACAAAGACATACACTTACACCAAGTAACAAAGACATACACTGACACCAAGTAACAAAGACATACACTTACACCAAGTAACACAGACATACAGTGACACCAAGTAACAAAGACATACTCTTACACCAAGTAACAAAGACATACACTGACACCAAGTAACAAAGACATACACTGATACCCAGTAACACAGACACACACTTACATCAAGTAACACAGACATAAACTGACACCAAGTAACAAAGACATACACTGATACCCAGTAACACAGACACACACTTAAACCAAGTAACAAAGACATGCACTGATACCCAGTAACACAGACACACACTTACACCAAGTAACAAAGACAGACACTGATACCCAGTCTCAAATACATACACTGACACCCAGTAACAAAGACAAACACTGACACCCAGTAACAAAGAAACACACTGACACCAAGTAACAAAGACACACACTGACACCAAGTATACAAAGACATACACAGACACCAAGTAACCAAGAAATACACTGATACCCAGTAACACAGACACACACTGACACCAAGTAACAAAGACATACACTGATACCCAGCCACACAGACATACACTTACACCAAGTATCAAAGACATACACTGACACCAAGTAGCAAAGACGTACACTTACACCAAGTAACAAAGACATACAATGACACCAAGTAACAAAGACATACACTTAAACCAAGTAACAAAGACATACACTGACACCAAGTAACAAAGACATACACTTACACCAAGTAACACAGACATACAGTGACACCAAGTAGCAAAGACATACTCTTACACCAAGTAACAAAGACATACACTGACACCAAGTAACAAAGACATACACTGATACCCAGTAACACAGACACACACTTACACCAAGTAACACAGACATACACTGGCACCAAGTAACAAAGACATACACTGATACCCAGTAACACAGACACACACTTAAACCAAGTAACAAAGACATGCACTGATACCCAGTAACACAGACACACACTTACACCAAGTAACAAAGACAGACACTGATACCCAGTCACAAATACATACACTGACACCCAGTAACAAAGACAAAGACTGACACCCAGTAACAAAGAAACACACTGACACCAAGTAACAAAGACACACACTGACACCAAGTATACAAAGACATACACAGACACCAAGTAACCAAGAAATACACTGATACCCAGTAACACAGACACACACTTACACCAAGTAACAAAGACATACACTGATACCCAGCCACACAGACACACACTTACACCAAGTACCACAGACATAAACAGACACCAAGTAACAAAGACATACACTGATACCCAGTAACACAGACACACACTTACACCATGTAACAAAGACATACACTGACACCAAGTAACAAAGACATACACTTACACCAAGTAACAAGGACATACACTGACACCAAGTAACAAAGACACACACTTACAACAAGTAACACAGACATACATTGACACCAAGTAACAATGACACACACTTACACCAAGTAACAATGACAGACACTGATACCCAGTAACACAGACACACACTTACACCAAGTCACAAAGACATACACTGACACCCAGTAACAAAGACATACACTGACACCCAGTACCAAAGACACACAATGACACCATTTAACAAAAGCACACACTGACACCAAGTAACAATGACATACACTGATACCCAGTAACACAAACACACACACACCAAGTAAAAAAGACATACACTGACACCAAGTAACAAAGGCATTCACTGATACCCAAAAACACAGACACACACTTACACCAAGTAACAAAGACATACACTGACACCAAGCAACAAAGACATACACTGACACCAAGTAACAAAGGCATACACTGACATGCAGTTACAAAGACATACACTGACTCCAAGTTACACAGACACACACGGACACCAAGTAACAAAGACATACACTGACACCCAGTAACAAAAACATACACTGACACACAGTAACAAAGGCATACACTGACACCAAGTAACAAAGACATTCACTGATGCCCAGTAACACGGACACACACTTACACCAAGTAACAAAGACATGCACTGACACCAAGTAACAAAGACACACACTGACACCAAGTGTCGAAGACATACACAGACACCAAGTAACGAAGACACACACTGATACCCAGTAACACAGACACACACTTACACCAAGTAACAAAGACATACACTGACACCAAGTAACAAAGACATACACTTACACCACGTAACAAAGACATACACTGACACCAAGTAACAAAGACATACACTGACACCACGTAACAAAGACATACACTTACACCAAGTAACAAAGACATACAGTGACACCAAGTAACAAAGACATACTCTTACACCAAGTAACAAAGACATACACTGACACCAAGCAACAAAGACATACACTGATACCCAGTAACACAGACACACACTTACACCAAGTAACACATACATACACTGACACCAAGTAACAAAGACATACACTGACACCAAGTAACAAAGACATACACTGATACCCAGTAACACAGACACTCACTTAAACCAAGTAACAAAGACAGACAATGACACCAAGTAACAAAGACATACACTGATACCCAGTAACACAGACACACACTTCCACCAAGTAACAGAGACATACACTGACACCAAGTAACAAATGCATACACTTACACCAAGTAACAAAGACATGCACTGACACCAAGTAACAAAGACGTACACTTACACCAAGTAACAAAGACATGCACTGATACCAAGTAACAAAGACATACACTTACACCAAGTAACACAGACATACACTGACACCAACAATGACACAGACTTACACCAAGTACACAGACATAAAATGACACCAAGTAACAAAGACATACACTGATACCCAGTAACACAGACACCCTCTTACACCAAGCAACAAAGACAGACACTGATACTAGGTAACAAAGACATACACTGATACCCAGTAACACAGACACACACTAACACCAAGTCACAAAGACATACACTGACACCCAGTGACAAAGACAAACACTGACACCCAGTAACAAAGAAACACACTGACACCAAGTAACAAAGACACACACTGACACCAAGTATACAAAGACATACACAGACACCAAGTAACAAAGAAATACACTGATACCCAGTAACAAAGACACACACTTACACCAAGTAACAAAGTCATACACTGATACCCAGCCACACAGACACACACTTACACCAAGTACCACAGACATAAACAGACACCAAGTAACAAAGACATACACTGATACCCAGCAACACAGACACACACTTACACCATGTAACAAAGACATACACTGACACCAAGTAACAAAGACATACACTTACTCCAAGTAACACAGACATACACTGACACCAAGTAACAAAGACACACACTTGCAACAAGTAACACAGACATACATTGACACCAAGTAACAAAGACATACACTGAAACCCAGCCACACAGACACACACTTACACCAAGTACCACAGACATAAACAGACACCAAGTAACAAGGACAGACACTGATACCCAGTAACACAGACACACACTTACACCATGTAACAAAGATATACACTGATACCCAGTAACACAGACCCACACTTACACCAAGTAACAATGACAGACACTGATACCCAGTAACACAGACACACACAGTTACCCCAAATCACAAAGACATACACTGACACCCAGTAACAAAGACATACACTGACACCCAGTAACAAAGACAAACAATGACACCAAGTAACAAAGGCATACACTGACACCAAGTAACAATGACATACACTGATACCCAGTAACACAAACACACACACACCAAGTAAAAAAGCATACACTGACACCAAGTAACAAAGGCATTCACTGATACCCAAAAACACAGACACACACTTACACCAAGTAACAAAGACATACACTGACACCAAGTAACAAAGACATACACTGACACCAAGTAACAAAGGCATACACTGACACCCAGTAGCAAAGACATACACTGACACCAAGTAACGCAGATACACACGGACACCAAGTAACAAAGACATACACTGACACCCAGTAACAAAAACAAACACTGACACACATTAACAAAGACATACACTGACACCAAGTAACAAAGAAATTCACTGATACCCAAAAACACAGACACACACTTACACCAAGTAACAAAGACATACACTGACACCCAGTAACAAAGACACACACTTACACCAAGTAACAAAGACATACACTGACACCAAGTAACAAAGACACACACTGACACCAAGTGACGAAGACATACACAGACACCAAGTAACGAAGACATACACTGATACCCAGTAACACAGACACACACTTACAACAAGTAACAAAGACATACTCTGAGACCCAGTAACACAGACACACACTTACACCAAGTATCACAGACAGGCACAGACACCAAGTAACAAAGACATACACTGATACCCAGTAACACAGACACACACTTACACCAAGTAACAAAGACATACACTGACACCAAGTAACAAAGACATACACTTCCACCAAGTAACACAGACATACACTGACACCAAGTAACAAAGACATGCACTGACACCAAGTAACAAAGACATACTCTTACACCAAGTAACAAAGACACGCACTTACACCAAGTAACAAAGACATACACTGACACCAAGTAACAAAGACATACACTTACACCAAGTAACACAGACATACACTGAAACCCAATAACACAGACACACACTTACACCAAGTAACAAAGACAGACACCGATACCCAGTAACAGAGACACACACTTACACCAAGTCACAAACATACACAGACACCCATAACAAAGACATACACTGATTCCCGGTAACACAGACACACACTTACACCAAGTATCACAGACATACACAGACACCAACTAACAAAGACATACACTGATACCCAGTAACACAGACAAACACTTACACCAAGTAACAAAGACATACACCGACACCAAGGAACAAATACATACACTTACACCAAATAACACAGACATACACTGACACCAAGTAACAAAGATATACACATACACCAACTAACAAAGACACACACTTACACCAAGTTACACAGACATACACTGACACCAAGTAACAAAGACATGCACTTACACCAAGTAAGAAAGACACACACTTACACCAAGTAACACAGACCTACACTGACACTAAGTAACAAAGACATACACTGATACCCAGCAACACAGACACACTCTGACACCAAGTAACAAAGACAGACACTGATACCCAGTAACAAAGACATGCACTGGCACCCAGTAACACAGACAAACACTTACACCAAGTAACAAAGACATACACCGACACCAATTAACAAATACATACACTTACACCAAATAACACAGACATACACTGACACCACGTAACAAAGATATACACATACACCAACTAACAAAGAGACACACTTACACCAAGTTACACAGACATACACTGACACCAAGTAACAAAGACATGCACTTACACCAAGTAAGAAAGACACACACTTACACCAAGTAACAAAGACATACACTGACACCAAGTAACAATGACATACACTTACACCAAGTCACAAAGAAACACACTTACACCAAGTAACAAAGACATACACTGACACCAAGTAACAAAGACATACACTTACACCAAGTAACACAGACATACACTGACACCAAGTATCAAAGACATACACTGACACCAAGTAACAAAGACACACACTTACACCAAGTAACAAAGACATACACTGAAACCCAATAACACAGACACACACTTACACCAAGTAACAAAGACAGACACCGATACCCAGTAACAGAGACACACACTTACACCAAGTCACAAAGACATACACTGACACCCAGTAACAAAGACATACACTGATACCCGGTAACACAGACACACACTTACACCAAGTATCACAGACATACACAGACACCAACTAACAAAGACATACACTGATACCCAGTAACACAGACAAACACTTACACCAAGTAACAAAGACATACACCGACACCATGTAACAAATACATACACTTACACCAAATAACACAGACATACACTGACACCAAGTAACAAAGATATACATATACACCATTTAACAAAGACCCACACTTACACCAAGTTACACAGACATACACTGACACCAAGTAACAAAGACATGCACTGACACCAAGTAAGAAAGACACACACTTACACCAAGTAACACAGATCTACACTGACAACATTTAACAAAGACATACACTGATACCCAGCAACAGAGACACACTCTTACACCACGTAACAAAGACAGACACTGATACCCAGTAACAAAGACATGCACTGACACCCAGTAACACAGACAAACACTTACACCAAGTAACAAAGACATACACCAACACCAAATAACAAATACATACACTTACACCAAATAACACAGACATACACTGACACCACGTAACAAAGATATACACATACACCAACTAACAAAGACACACACTTACACCAAGTTACACAGACATACACTGACACCAAGCAACAAAGACATGCACTTACACCAAGTAAGAAAGACACACACTTACACCAAGTAACACAGACCTACACTGACACCAAGTAACAAAGACATACACTGATAACCAGTAACACAGACACACACTTACACCAAGTAACAAAGAAATACACTGATACCCAGTTACACAGACATACACTTACACCAAGTAACACAGACACACAGACACCAAGTAACAAAGACATACACTGATACCCAGTAACACAGGCACACACTTACACCAAGAAACAAAGACATACACTGACACCAAGTAACAAAGACATACACTTACACCAAGTAAAAAAGACATCCATTGACACCAAGTAACAAAGACATACACTGATACCCAGTAACACAGACACACACTTACACCAAGTAACAAAGACAGACACTGAAACCCAGTAACACAGACATACACTTACACCAAATATCAAAGACATACACTGACACCAAGTAGCAAAGACATACACTTACACCAAGTAACAAAGACATACAATGACACCAAGTAACAAAGACATACACTTACACAAAGTAACAAAGACATACACTGACACCAAGTAACAAAGACATACACTTACAGCAAGTAACACAGACATACACCGACACCAAGTAACAAAGACATACACTTACACCAAGTAACAAAGACATACACTGACACCAAGTAACAAAGACATACACTGATACCCAGTAACACAGACACACACATACACCAAGTAACAAAGACAGACAATGACACCAAGTAACAAAGACATACACTGATACGCAGTAACACAGACACACCCTTGCACCAAGTAACAGAGACATACACTGGCACCAAGTAACAAAGGCATACACTTACACCAAGTAACAAAGACATGCACTGACACCAAGTAACAAAGACGTACACTTACACCAAGTAACAAAGACATGCACTGACACCAAGTAACAAAGACATACACTTACACCAAGTAACAAAGACATACACTGACACCAAGTATCAAAGACACACACTTACACCAAATACACAGACATGCACTGACAGCAAGTAACAAAGACAAACACTGATACCCAGTAACACAGACACACACTTACACCAAGTAACAAAGACAGACACTGATACCAGTAACAAAGACATACACTGATGCCCAGGAACACAGACACACACTTGCACCAAGTAACAAAGACATACACTGATAACCAGTAACACAGACACACACTTGCACCAAGTAACAAAGACATACACCGACACCAATTAACAAATACATACACTTACACCAAATAACACAGACATACACTGACACCACGTAACAAAGATATACACATACACCAACTAACAAAGACACACACTTACACCAAGTTACACAGACATACACTGACACCAAGTTCCAAAGACATGCATTACACCAAGTAAGAAAGACACACACTTACACCAAGTAACAAAGACATACACTGACACCAAGTAACAATGACATACAATTACACCAAGTAACAAAGACACACACTTACACCAAGTAACACAGACATACACTGACACCAAGTATCAAAGACATACACTGACACCAAGTAACAAAGACATGCACTTACACCAAGTAAGAAAGACACACACTTACACCAAGTAACAAAGACATACACTGACACCAAGTAACAATGACATACACTGACACCACTTAACAAAGACATACACTTACACCATGTAACACAGACATACACTGACACCAAGTATCAAAGACATACACTGACACCAAGTAACAAAGACACACACTTACACCAAGTAACAAAGACATACACTGAAACCCAATAACACAGACACACACTTACCCCAAGTAACAAAGACAGACACCGATACCCAGTAACAGAGACACACACTTACACCAAGTCACAAAGACATACACTGACACCCAGTAACAAAGACATACACTGATACCCGGTAACACAGACACACACTTACACCAAGTATCACAGACATACACAGACACCAACTAACAAAGACATACACTGATACCCAGTAACACAGACAAACACTTACACCAAGTAACAAAGACATACACCGACACCAAGTAACAAATACATACACTTACACCAAATAACACAGACATACACTGACACCAAGTAACAAATATATACATATACACCAACTAACAAAGACCCACACTTACACCAAGTTACACAGACATACACTGACACCAAGTAACAAAGACATGCACTGACACCAAGTAAGAAAGACACACACTTACACCAAGTAACACAGACCTACACTGACACCAAGTAACAAAGACATACACTGACACCAAGTAACAAAGACATGCACTTACACCAAGTAAGAAAGACACACACTTACACCAAGTAACAAAGACATACACTGACACCAAGTAACAATGACATACACTTTCAACAAGTAACAAAGACACACACTTACACCAAGTAACACAGACATACACTGACACCAAGTATCAAAGACATACACTGACACCAAGTAACAAAGACATGCACTTACACCAAGTAAGAAAGACACACACTTACACCAAGTAACAAAGACATACACTGACACCAAGTAACAATGACATACACTGACACAAAGTAACAAAGACATACACTTACACCAAGTAACACAGACATACACTGACACCAACTATCAAAGACATACACTGACACCAAGTAACAAAGACACACACTTACACCAAGTAACAAAGACATACACTTGAACCCAATAACACAGACACCCACTTACACCAAGTAACAAAGACATACACCGATACCCAGTAACAGAGACACACACTTACACCAAGTCACAAAGACATACACTGACACCCAGTAACAAAGACATACACTGATACCCGGTAACACAGACACACACTTACACCAAGTATCACAGACATACACAGACACCAACTAACAAAGACATACACTGATACCCAGTAACACAGACAAACATTAACACCAAGTAACAAAGACATACACCGACACCAAGTAACAAATACATACACTTACACCAAATAACACAGACATACACTGACACCAAGTAACAAAGATATACATATACACCAACTAACAAAGACCCACACTTACACCAAGTTACACAGACATACACTGACACCAAGTAGCAAAGACATGCACTGACACCAAGTAAGAAAGACACACACTTACAACAAGTAACACAGACCGACACTGACACCAAGTAACAAAGACATACACTGATACCCAGCAACACAGACACACTCTTACACCAAGTAACAAAGACAGACACTGAGACCCAGTAACAAAGACATGCACTGACACCCAGTAACACAGACAAACACTTACACCAAGTAACAAAGACATACACCAACACCAAATAACAAATACATACATTTACACCAAATAACACAGACATACACTGACACCACGTAACAAAGATATACACATACACCAACTAACAAAGACACACACTTACACCAAGTTACACAGACATACACTGACACCAAGCAACAAAGACATGCACTTACACCAAGTAAGAAAGACACACACTTACACCAAGTAACACAGACCTACACTGACACCAAGTAACAAAGACATACACTGATACCCAGTAGCGCAGACACACACTTACACCAAGTAACAAAGAAATACACTGATACCCAGTTACACAGACACACACTTACACCAAGTAACACAGACACACAGACACCAAGTAACAAAGACATACACTGATACCCAGTAACACAGGCACACACTTACACCAAGAAACAAAGACATACACTGACAACAAGTAACAAAGACATACACTTACACCAAGTAAAAAAGACATCCATTGACACCAAGTAACAAAGACATACACTGATACCCAGTAACACAGACACACACTTACACCAAGTAACAAAGACAGACACTGAAACCCAGTAACACAGACATACACTTGCACCAAATATCAAAGACATACACTGACACCAAGTAGCAAAGACATACACTTACACCAAGTAACAAAGACATACACTGACACCAAGTAACAAAGACATACACTTACACAAATTAACAAAGACATACACTGACACCAAGTAACAAAGACATACACTTACAGCAAGTAACACAGACATACACCGACACAAAGTAACAAAGACATACACCGACACCAGGTAACAAATACATACACTTACACCAAATAACACAGACATACACTGACACCAAGTAACAAATATATACATATACACCAACTAACAAAGACCCACACTTACACCAAGTTACACAGACATACACTGACACCAAGTAGCAAAGACATGCACTGACACCAAGTAAGAAAGACACACACTTACACCAAGTAACACAGACCTACACTGACACCAAGTAACAAAGACATACACTGATACCCAGCAACACAGACACACTCTTACACCAAGTAACAAAGACAGACACTGATACCCAGTAACAAAGACATGCACTGACACCCAGTAACACAGACAAACACTTACACCAAGTAACAAAGACATACACCAACACCAAATAACAAATACATACACTTACACCAAATAACACAGACATACACTGACACCACGTAACAAAGATATACACATACACCAACTAACAAAGACACACACTTACACCAAGTTACACAGACATACACTGACACCAAGCAACAAAGACATGCACTTACACCAAGTAAGAAAGACACACACTTACACCAAGTAACACAGACCTACACTGACACCAAGTAACAAAGACATACACTGATACCCAGTAGCGCAGACACACACTTACACCAAGTAACAAAGAAATACACTGATACCCAGTTACACAGACACACACTTACACCAAGTAACACAGACGCACAGACACCAAGTAACAAAGACATACACTGATACCCAGTAACACAGGCACACACTTACACCAAGAAACAAAGACATACACTGACAACAAGTAACAAAGACATACACTTACACCAAGTAAAAAAGACATCCATTGACACCAAGTAACAAAGACATACACTGATACCCAGTAACACAGACACACACTTACACCAAGTAACAAAGACAGACACTGAAACCCAGTAACACAGACATACACTTGCACCAAAAATCAAAGACATACACTGACACCAAGTAGCAAAGACATACACTTACACCAAGTAACAAAGACATACACTGACACCAAGTAACAAAGACATACACTTACACAAATTAACAAAGACATACACTGACACCAAGTAACAAAGACATACACTTACAGCAAGTAACACAGACATACACCGACACCAAGTAACAAAGACATACACTTACACCAAGTAACAAAGACATACACTGACACCAAGTAACAAAGACATACACTGATACCCAGTAACACAGACACACACATACACCAAGTAACAAAGACAGACAATGACACCAAGTAACAAAGACATACACTGATACGCAGTAACACAGACACACCCTTGCACCAAGTAACAGAGACATACACTGACACCAAGTAACAAAGGCATACACTTACACCAAGTAACAAAGACATGCACTGACACCAAGTAACAAAGACGTACACTTACACCAAGTAACAAAGACATGCACTGACACCAAGTAACAAAGACATACACTTACACCAAGTAACAAAGACATACACTGACACCAAGTATCAAAGACACACACTTACACCAAATACACAGACATGCACTGACAGCAAGTAACAAAGACATACAATGATACCCAGTAACACAGTCACACACTTACACCAAGTAACAAAGACAGACACTGATACCAGTAACAAAGACATACACTGATTCCCAGTAACACAGACACACACTTGCACCAAGTAACAAAGACATACACTGATAACCAGTAACACAGACACACACTTGCACCAAGTAACAAAGACATACACATACACCCAGTAACAAAGACAAACACTGACACCCAGTAACAAAGAAACACACTGACACCAAATAACAAAGACACACACTGAAACCAAGTAACAAAGACATGCACTGATACCCAGTAACACAGACACACACTTGCACCAAGTAACAAAGACATGCACTGATACCCAGCCAGACAGACACACACTTACACCAAGTATCACAGACATACACAGACACCAAGGAACAAAGACATACACTGATACCCAGTAACACAGACACACACACACACCATGTAACAATTACATACACTGACACCAAGTAACAAAGACAGACACTTACACCAAGTAACACATACATACACTGACACCAAGTATCAAAGACATACACTGATAACCAGTAACACAGACACACACTTACACCAAGTAACAAAGACATACACTGACACCAAGTAACAAAGACATTCACTGATACCCAGTAACACAGACACACACTTACACCATGTAACAATTACATACACTGACACCAAGTAACAAAGACAGACACTTACACCAAGTAACACATACATACACTGACACCAAGTATCAAAGAAATACACTGATAACCAGTAACACAGACACACACTTACACCAAGTAACAAAGACATACACTGACACCAAGGAACAAAGACATACACTGACACCAAGTAACAAAGACATACACTTACACCAAGTAAAATAGACATACACTGACACCAAGTAACAAAGACATACACTGATACCCAGTAACACAGACACACACTTACACCAAGTAACAAAGACAGACACTGATACCCAGTAACACAGACATACACTTACACCAAGTATCAAAGACATACACTGACACCAAGTAGCAAAGACATACACTTACACCAAGTTACAAAGACATACACTTACACCAAGTAACAAAGACATACACTGACACCAAGTAACAAAGGCATACACTTACACCAAGTAACACAGACATACAGCTACACCAAGTAACAAAGACATACACTTACAACAAGTAACAAAGACATAAACTGACACCAAGTAACAAAGACATACACTGATACCCAGTAACACAGACACACACTTACACCAAGTAACAAAGACAGAAAATGACACCAAGTAACAAAGGCATGCACTTACACCAAGTAACAAAGACATGCACTGACACCAAGTAACAAAGACGTACACTTACACCAAGTAACAAAGACATACACTGACACCAAGTAACAAAGACATAAACTTACACCAAGTAACACAGACATACACTGACACCAAGTATCAAAGACATACACTGATAACCAGTAACACAGACACACACTTGCACCAAGTAACAAAGACATACACTGACACCAAGTAACAAAGACATTCACTGATACCCAGTAACACAGACACACACTTACACCAAGTAACAAAGACATACACTGACACCAAGTAACAAAGACATACACTGACACCAAGTAACAAAGACATACACTTACACCAAGTAAAAAAGACATACACTGACACCAAGTAACAAAGACATACACTGATACCCAGTAACACAGACACACACTTACACCAAGTAACAAAGACAGACACTGATACCCAGTAACACAGACATACACTTACACCAAGTATCAACGACATACACTGACACCAAGTAGCAAAGACATACACTTACACCAAGTAACAAAGACATACACTGACACCAAGTAACAAAGGCATACACTTACACCAAGTAACACAGACATACACCGACACCAAGTAACAAAGACATACAATGATACCCAGTAACACAGACACACACTTACACCAAGTAACAAAGACAGACAATGACACCAAGTAACAAAGACATACAGTGATACCCAGTAACACAGACACATACTTACACCAAGTAACAAAGACATACACTGACACCAAGTAACAAAGACATAAACTTACATCAAGTAACACAGACATACACTGACACCAAGTAACAAAGACACACACTTACACCAAATACACAGACATACACTGACAGCAAGTAACAAAGACATACACTGATACCCAGTAACACAGACACACACTTACACCAAGTAACAAAGACAGACACTGATTCCCAGTAACACAGACACACACTAACACCAAGTCACAAAGACATACACATACACCCAGTAACAAAGACAAACACTGACACCCAGTAACAAAGAAACACACTGACACAAAGTAACAAAGACACACACTGACACCAAGTATGCAAAGACATACACAGACACCAAGTAACAAAGACATACACTGATACCCAGTAACAAAGACACACACTTACACCACGTAACATAGACATACACTGATACCCAGCCACACAGACACACACTTACACCAAGTATCACTGACATACACAGACACCAAGTAACAAAGACATACACTGATACCCAGTAACACAGACACACACTTACACCATGTAACAAAGACTTACACTGACACCAAGTAACAAAGACAGACACTTACACCAAGTAACACAGACATACACTGACACCAAGTAACAAAGACACACACTTACACCAAGTAACACAGACATACACTGACACCAAGTAACAAAGACATACACTCATACCCAGTAACACAGACACACACTTACAACAAGTAACAATGACAGACACTGATACCCAGTAACACAGACACACATTTACACCAAGTCACAAAGACATACACTGACACCCAGTAACAAAGACATACACTGACACCCAGGAACAAAGACACACAATGACACCAAGTAACAAAGGCAAACACTGACACCAAGTATCAAATACATACACTGATAACCAGTAACACAGAAACAGACTTACACCAAGTAACAAAGACATACACTGACACCAAGTAACAAAGTCATGCACTGATACCCAGTAACACAGACACACACTTACACCAAGTAACAAAGACATACACTGACACCAAGTAACAAAGGCATACACTGACACCCAGTAACAAAGACATACACTGACACCCAGTAACACAGACACACACGGACACCAAATAACAAAGACATACACTGACACCCAGTAACAAAAACATACACTGACACCAGGTAACAAAGACGTACACTTACACCAAGTAACAAAGACATACACTGACACAAATTAACAAAGACATACAATGATACCCCGTAACACAGACACACACTTACGCCAAGTAACAAAGACATACACTGACACCAAGTAACAAAGACATACACTTGCACCAAGTAAAAAAGACATACACTGACACCAAGTAACAAAGACATACACTGATACCCAGTAACACAGACATACACTGACACCAAGTAACAAAGACATACACAGATACCCAGTTACACAGACACACACTTACACCAAGTAACACAGACACACACAGACACCAAGTAACGAAGACATACACTGATACCCAGTAACACAGACACACACTTATACCAAGTAAAAAAGACATACACTGACACCAAGTAACAAAGACATACACTTACACCAAGTAAAAAAGACATACACTGACACCAAGTAACAAAGACATACACTGATACCCAGTAACACAGACACAGACTTACACCAAGTAACAAAGACAGACACAGATACCCAGTAACACAGACATACACTTACACCAAGTATCAAAGACATACAATGACACCAAGTAGCAAAGACATACAGTTACACCAAGTAACAAAGACATACACTGACACCAAGTCACAAAGACATACACTGACACCCAGTAACAAAGACATACACTGTCACCCAGTAACAAAGACACACAATGACACCAGGTAACAAAGGCACACACTGACACCAAGTAACAAAGACATACACTGATACCAAGTAACACAGACACACACTTACACCAAGTAACAAACACGTACACTGACACCAAGTAACAAAGACATTCACTAATACCCAGTAACACAGACACACACTTACACCAAGTAACAAAGACATACACTGACACCAAGTAACAAAGACATGCACTGATACCCAGTGACTCAGACACACACTTACACCAAGTAACAAAGACATACACTGATACTCAGTTACACAGACACACACTTACACCAAGTAACAAATACATACACTGACACCAAGTAACAAAGGCATACAGTGACACCCAGTAACAAAGACATACAATGACACCCAGTAACACAGACACACTCGGACACCAAGTAACAAGGAAATACACTGACACCCAGTAGCAAAAACAACACTGACACCAGGTAACAAAGACATACACTGACACCAAGTAACAAAGACATTCACTGACACCAAGTAACAAAGACATACACTGATACCCAGTAACACATACACACACTTAAACCAAGAAACAAAGACATACACTGATACTCAGTAACACAGACACACACTTACACCAAGTAACAAAGACATACATTGACACCAAGTAACAAAGACATACACTTACACCAAGTAACAAAGACATACACTGACACCAAGTAACAATGACATACACTGACACCCAGGAACACAGATACACTCTGACACCCAGTAACACAGAGAAAAAACTGACACCAAGTAACAAAGACACACACTGACACCAAGTACAAAGACATACACTGACACCCAGTAACAAAGACATACAATTAGACCCAGTAACACAGACGCGCACTGACACCCAGTAACAAAGACATACACTGACACCAAGTAACAAAGACAGACACTGATACCCAGTAACACAGACACAAACTTACACCAAGTAACCAAGACATACACTGATACCCAATAACACAGACACACACTTACACCAACTAACACAGACATACACTGACACAAAGTAACAAACACATACACTGACACCCAGTAACAAAGACATACACTGACACCCAGCAACAAAGACACTCACTGACACCAAGTAACAAAGACATACACTGACGCCAATTAACAAAGACACACACTTACACCAAGTAACAAAGACATACACTGACACCAATTAACAAAGACATACACTTACACCAAGTAACAAAGACGTACACTGACACCAAGTAACAAAGACATACACTGATACCCAGTAACACAGACACACACCTACACCAAGTAACAAAGACATACACTGATACCCAATAACACAGACACACATTTACACCAACTAACACATAGATACACTTACACCAAGTAACAAAGACAGAAACTGATACCCAGTAACACAGACACACACTTACACCAAGTCACAAAGACATACACTGACACCAATAAACAAATACATACACTGATACCCAGTAACAAAGACACACACTGATACCAAGTAACAAAGACATACACTGATACCCAGTAACACAGACACACACTTTCACCAAGTAACAAAGACATACACTGACACCAATAAACAAAGACATACACTGATACCCAGTAACACAGAAACACACTTACACCAAGTAACAAAGACATACACTGACACCAAGTAACAAAGACATGCACTGATACCCAGTAACACAGACACACACTTACACCAAGTCACAAAGACATACACTGACACCCAGTAACAAAGACATAGACTGACACCCAGTAACAAAGACACACACTGACACCAAGTAACAAAGTCATACACTGACACCAATTAACAAAGACATACACTGACATCCAGTAACACAGACACACTATTACACCAAGTAACAAAGACATACACTGACACCAAGTAACGAAGACATACACTTACATCAAGTAACAAAGACATACACTGACACCAAGTAACAAAGACATACACTGATACCCAGTAACACAGACACACACTTACACGAAGTAACAAAGACATACACTGATACCCAGTAACACAGACATCCACTGACACCAAGTAACAAAGACATATACTGACACCCAGGAACGCAGATACACACTGACACCCAGTAACACAGAGAAACACTGACACCAACTAACAAAGACACACACTGACACCAAGTAACACAGACATACACTGACACCAAGTAACAAAGACATCCACTTACACCAAGTACAAAGACATACACTGACACCAAGTAACAAAGACATACAATTATATCCAGTAACACAGACACGCACTGACACCCAGTAACAAAGACATACACTGACACCAAGTAACAAAGACAGACACTGACACCAAGTAACACAGACATACACTGACACCAAGTAACAAAGACATCCAATTACACCAAGTACAAAGACATACACTGACACCAAGTAACAAAGACATACAATTATATCCAGTAACACAGACACGCACTGACACCCAGTAACAAAGACATACATTGACACCAAGTAACAAAGACATACACTTACACCAAGTAACAAAGACATACACTGACACCAAGTAACAATGACATACACTGGCACCCAGGAACACAGATACACTCTGACACCCAGTAACACAGAGAAAAACTGACACCAAGTAACAAAGACACACACTGACACCAAGTAACACAGACATACACTGACACCAAGTAACAAAGACATCCAATTACACCAAGTACAAAGACATACACTGACACCAAGTAACAAAGACATACAATTATACCCAGTAACACAGACGCGCACTGACACCCAGTAACAAAGACATACACTGACACCAAGTAACAAAGACAGACACTGATTCCCAGTAACACAGACACACACTTACACCAAGTAACCAAGACATACACTGACACAAAGTAACAAACACATACACTGACACCCAGTAACAAAGACAAACACTGACACCCAGCAACAAAGACACTCACTGACACCAAGTAACAAAGACATACACTGACGCCAATTAACAAAAACACACACTTACACCAAGTAACAAAGACATACACTGACACCAATTAACAAAGACATACACTTACACCAAGTAACAAAGACGTACACTGACACCAAGTAACAAAGACATACACTGATACCCAGTAATCAGACACACACCTACACCAAGTAACAAAGACATACACTGACACCCAGTAACAAAGACATAGACTGACACCAAGTAACAAAGACATACACTGACACCAATTAACAAAGACATACACTGACATCCAGTAACAAAGACACACACTGACACCAAGTAACAAAGACATACACTGACACCAATTAACAAAGACATACACTGACATCCAGTAACACAGACACACTATTACACCAAGTAACAAAGACATACACTGACACCAAGTAACAAAGACATACACTTACATCAAGTAACAAAGACATACACTGACACCAAGTAACAAAGACATACACTGATACCCAGTAACACAGACACACACTTACACGAAGTAACAAAGACATACACTGATACCCAGTAACACAGACACACACTTGCACCAAGTAACACAGACATCCACTGACACCAAGTAACAAAGACATATACTGACACCCAGGAACGCAGATACACACTGACACCCAGTAACACAGAGAAACACTGACACCAACTAACAAAGACACACACTGACACCAAGTAACACAGACATACACTGACACCAAGTAACAAAGACATCCACTTACACCAAGTACAAAGACATACACTGACACCAAGTAACAAAGACGTACACTGACACCAAGTAACAAAGACATACACTGATACCCAGTAACACAGACACACACCTACACCAAGTAACAAAGACATACACTGATACCCAATAACACTGACACACATTTACACCAACTAACACATAGATACACTTACACCAAGTAACAAAGACAGAAACTGATACCCAGTAACACAGACACACACTTACACCAAGTCACAAAGACATACACTGACACCAATAAACAAATGCATACACTGATACCCAGTAACAAAGACACACACTGATACCAAGTAACAAAGACATACACTGATACCCAGTAACACAGACACACACTTTCACCATGTAACAAAGACATACACTGACACCAATAAACAAAGACATACACTGATACCCAGTAACACAGAAACACACTTACACCAAGTAACAAAGACATACACTGACACCAAGTAACAAAGACATGCACTGATACCCAGTAACACAGACACACACTTACACCAAGTCACAAAGACATACACTGACACCCAGTATCAAAGACATAGACTGACACCCAGTAACAAAGACACACACTGACACCAAGTAACAAAGACATACACTGACACCAATTAACAAAGACATACACTGACATCCAGTAACACAGACACACTATTACACCAAGTAACAAAGACATACACTGACACCAAGTAACGAAGACATACACTTACATCAAGTAACAAAGACATACACTGACACCAAGTAACAAAGACATACACTGATACCCAGTAACACAGACACACACTTACACGAAGTAATAAAGACATACACTGATACCCAGTAACACAGACACACACTTGCACCAAGTAACACAGACATCCACTGACACCAAGTAACAAAGACATATACTGACACCCAGGAACGCAGATACACACTGACACCCAGTAACACAGAGAAACACTGACACCAAGTAGCAAAGACACACACTGACACCAAGTAACACAGACATCCACTGACACCAAGTACAAAGACATACACTGACACCAAGTAACAAAGACATACAATTATATCCACTAACACAGACACGCACTGACACCCAGTAACAAAGACATACACTGACACCAAGTAACAAAGACAGACACTGATACCCAGTAACACAGACACACACTTACACCAAGTAACAAAGACATACACTGATACCCAATAACACAGACACACACTTACACCAACTAACACAGACATACACTGACACAAAGTAACAAACACATACACTGACACCCAGTAACAAAGACATACACTGACACCCAGCAACAAAGACACTCACTGACACCAAGTAACAAAGACATACACTGACACCAAGTAACAAAGACATACACTGATACCCAGTAACACAGACACACACCTACACCAAGTAACAAAGACATACACTGATACCCAATAACACAGACACACATTTACAATAACTAACACATAGATACACTTACACAAAGTAACAAAGACAGATACTGATACCCAGTAACACAGACACACACTTACACCAAGTCACAAAGAAATACACTGACACCAATAAACAAATACATACACTGATACCCAGTAACAAAGTCACACACTGATACCAAGTAACAAAGACATACACTGATACCCAGTAACACAGACACACACTTTCACCAAGTAACAAAGACATACACTGACACCAATAAACAAAGACATACACTGATACCCAGTAACACAGAAACACACTTACACCAAGTAACAAAGACATACACTGACACCAAGTAACAAAGACATGCACTGATACCCAGTAACACAGACACACACTTACACCAAGTCACAAAGACATACACTGACACCCAGTAACAAAGACATAGACTGACACCAATTAACAAAGACATACACTGACATCCAGTAAAACAGACAAACTATTACACCAAGTAACGAAGACATACACTGACACCAAGTAACAAAGACATACACTTACATCAAGTAACAAAGACATACACTGACACCAAGTAACAAAGACATACACTGATACCCAGTAACACAGACACACACTTACACCAAGTAACAAAGACATACACTGATACCCAGTAACACAGACACACACTTGCACCAAGTAACACAGACATCCACTGACACCAAGTAACAAAGACATATACTGACACCCAGGAACACAGATACACACTGACTCCCAGTCACACAGAGAAACACAGACACCAAGTAACAAAGACACACACTGACACCAAGTAACACAGACATACACTGACACCAAGTAACAAAGACATCCACTTACACCAAGTACAAAGACATACACTGACACCAAGTAACAAAGACATACAATTATATCCAGTAACACAGACACGCACTGACACCCAGTAACAAAGACTTACACTGACACCAAGTAACAAAGACAGACACTGATACCCAGTAACACAGACACACACTTACACCAAGTAAAAAAGACATATATTGATACCCAATAACACAGACACACACTTACACCAACTAACACAGACATACACTGACACAAAGTAACAAACACATACACTGACACCCAGTAACAAAGACATACACTGACACCCAGCAACAAAGACACTCACTGACACCAAGTAACAAAGACATACACTGACACCAAGTAACAAAGACACACACTTACACCAAGTAACAAAGACATACACTGACACCAATTAACAAAGACATACACTTACACCAAGTAACAAAGACGTACACTGACACCAAGTAACAAAGACATACACTGATACCCAGTAACACAGACACACACCTACACCAAGTAACATAGACATACACTGATACCCAATAACACAGACACACATTTACACCAACTAACACATAGATACACTTACACCAAGTAACAAAGACAGATACTGATACCCAGTAACACAGACACACACTTACACCAAGTCACAAAGACATACACTGACACCAATAAACAAAGACATACACTGATACCCAGTAACACAGAAACACACTTACACCAAGTAACAAAGACATACACTGACACCAAGTAACAAAGACATGCACTGATACCCAGTAACACAGACACACACTTACACCAAGTCACAAAGACATACACTGACACCCAGTAACAAAGACATAGACTGACACCAATTAACAAAGACATACACTGACATCCAGTAAAACAGACAAACTATTACACCAAGTAACGAAGACATACACTGACACCAAGTAACAAAGTCATACACTTACATCAAGTAACAAAGACATACACTGACACCAAGTAACAAAGACATACACTGATACCCAGTAACACAGACACACACTTACACGAAGTAACAAAGACATACACTGATACCCAGTAACACAGACACACACTTGCACCAAGTAACACAGACATCCACTGACACCAAGTAACAAAGACATATACTGACACCCAGGAACGCAGATACACACTGACTCCCAGTCACACAGAGAAACACAGACACCAAGTAACAAAGACACACACTGACACCAAGTAACACAGACATACACTGACACCAAGTAACAAAGACATCCACTTACACCAAGTACAAAGACATACACTGACACCAAGTAACAAAGACATACAATTATATCCAGTAACACAGACACGCACTGACACCCAGTAACAAAGACTTACACTGACACCAAGTAACAAAGACAGACACTGATACCCAGTAACACAGACACACACTTACACCAAGTAAAAAAGACATACATTGATACCCAATAACACAGACACACACTTACACCAACTAACACAGACATACACTGACACAAAGTAACAAACACATACACTGACACCCAGTAACAAAGACATACACTGACACCCAGCAACAAAGACACTCACTGACACCAAGTAACAAAGACATACACTGACACCAAGTAACAAAGACACACACTTACACCAAGTAACAAAGACATACACTGACACCAATTAACAAAGACATACACTTACACCAAGTAACAAAGACGTACACTGACACCAAGTAACAAAGACATACACTGATACCCAGTAACACAGACACACACCTACACCAAGTAACATAGACATACACTGATACCCAATAACACAGACACACATTTACACCAACTAACACATAGATACACTTACACCAAGTAACAAAGACAGATACTGATACCCAGTAACACAGACACACACTTACACCAAGTCACAAAGACATACACTGACACCAATAAACAAAGACATACACTGATACCCAGTAACAAAGACACACACTGATACCAAGTAACAAAGACATACACTGATACCCAGTAACACAGACACACACTTTCACCAAGTAACAAAGACATACACTGACACCAAGTAACAAAGACATACACTTACATCAAGTAACAAAGACATACACTGACACCAAGTAACAAAGACATACACTGATACCCAGTAACACAGACACACACTTACACCATGTAACAAAGACATACACTGATACCCAGTAACACAGACACACACTTACACCAAGTAACAAAGACATATACTGACACCCAGGAACACAGATACACACTGACACCCAGTAACACAGAGAAACACTGACACCAAGTAACAAAGACACACACTGACACCAAGTATCAAAGATACACACTGACACCAAGTAACAAAGACATATAGTGATACCCAGTATCACAGACACACACTTACACCAAGTAACAAAGACATACACTGACACCAAGTAACAAAGACATGCACTGATACCCAGTAACACAGACACACACTTACACCAAGTCACAAAGACATACACTGACACCCAGTAACAAAGACATAGACTGACACCCAGTAACAAAGACACACACTGACACCAAGTAACAAAGACATACACTGACACCAATTAACAAAGACATACACTGACGCCCAGTAACACAGACACACTCTTACACCAAGTAACAAAGAGATACACTGACACCAAGTAACAAAGACATACAGTTACACCAAGTAACAAAGACATACACTGACACCAAGTAACAAAGACATACACTGATACCCAGTAACACAGACACACACTTACACCAAGTAACAAAGACATACACTGATACCCAGTAACACAGACATACACTGACACCAAGTAACAAAGACAGACACTGATACCCAGTAACACAGACACATACTTACACCAACTAACACAGACATACACTGACACAAAGTTACAAAGACATACACTGACACCCAGTAACAAAGACACACACTGACACCAAGTTACACAGACATACACTGACACCAAGTAACAAAGACATACACTGATACCCAGTAACACAGACACACACTTACACCAAGTCACAAAGACATACACTGACACCCAGTAACAAAGAAATAGACTGACACCCTGTAAAAAAGACATACACTGACACCAAGAAACAAAGACATACACTGACACCAAGTAACAAAGACATACACTGACACCAATTAACAAAGACATACACTGATACCCAGTAACACAGACACACAATTACACCAAGTAACAAAGACATACACTGACACCAAGTAACAAAGACATACACTGATACCCAGTAACACAGACACACACTTACACCAAATAACAAAGACATACACTGATACCGAGAAACACAGACACACACTTACACCAAGTAACACAGACATCCACTGACACCAAGTAACAAAGACATATACTGACACCCAGGAACACAGAAACACACTGACACCCAGTAACACAGAGAAACACTGACACCAAGTAACAAAGACACACACTGACACCAAGTAACACAGACATACACTGACACCAAGTAACAAAGACATCCACTTACAATAAGTGCAAAGACATACACTGACACCAAATAACAAAGACATACAATTATATCCAGTAACAAAGACACGCACTGACACCCAGTAACAAAGACATACACTGACACCAAGTAACAAAGACAGACACTGATACCCAGTAACACAGACACACACTTACACCAAGTACAAAGACATACACTGACACCAAGTAACAAAGACATACACTTACATCAAGTAACAAAGACATACACTGACACCAAGTAACAAAGACATACACTGACACCAATTAACAAAGACATACACTGACACCCAGTAACACAGACACACTCTTACACCAAGTAACAAAGACATACACTGACACCAAGTAACAAAGACATACACTTATATCAAGTAACAAAGACATCCACTGACACCAAGTAACAAAGACATACACTGATACCCAGTAACACAGACACACACTGACACCAAGTAACAAAGACATACACTGATACCCAGTAACACAGACACACACCTACACCAAGTAACATAGACATACACTGATACCCAATAACACAGACACACATTTACACCAACTAACACATAGATACACTTACACCAAGTAACAAAGACAGATACTGATACCCAGTAACACAGACAAACACTTACACCAAGTCACAAAGACATACACTGACACCAATAAACAAAGACATACACTGATACCCAGTAACAAAGACACACACTGATACCAAGTTACAAAGACATACACTGATACCCAGTAACACAGACACACACTTTCACCAAGTAACAAAGACATACACTGACACCAAATAACAAAGACATACAATTATATCCAGTAACACAGACACGCACTGACACCCAGTAACAAAGACATACACTTACACCAAGTACAAAGACATACACTGACACCAAGTAACAAAGACATACACTTACATCAAGTAACAAAGACATACACTGACACCAAGTAACAAAGACATACACTGACACCAATTAACAAAGACATACACTGACACCCAGTAACACAGACACACTCTTACACCAAGTAACAAAGACATACACTGACACCAAGTAACAAAGACATACACTTACATCAAGTAACAAAGACATCCACTGACACCAAGTAACAAAGACATACACTGATACCCAGTAACACAGACACACACTGACACCAAGTAACAAAGACATACACTGATACCCTGTAACTCAGACACACACTTACACCAAGTAACACAGACATCCACTGACACCTAGTAACAAAGACATATACTGACACCCAGGAACACAGATACACACTGACACCCAGTAACACAGAGAAACACTGACACCAAGTAACAAAGACACACACTGACACCAAGTACAAAGACATACACTGACACCAAGTAACAAAGACATACAATTATATACAGTAACACAGACACGCACTGACACCCAGTCACAAAGACATACACTGACACCAAGTAACAAAGACAGACACTGATACCCAGTAACACAGACACACACTTACACCAAGTACAAAGACATACACTGACACCAAGTAACAAGTACATTCACTTAAATCAAATAACAAAGACATACACTGACACCAAGTAACAAAGACATACACTGATACCCAGTAACACAGACACACACTTACACCAAGTAACAAAGACATACACTGATACCCAGTAGCACAGACACACACTTACACCAAGTAACAAAGACATATACTGACACCCAGGAACACAGATACACACTGAAACCCAGTAACACAGAGAAACACTTACACCAAGTAACAAAGACATACACTGATACCCAGTATCACAGACACACACTTACACCAAGTAACAAAGACATACACTGACACCAATAAACAAAGACATACACTGATACCCAGTAACACAGAAACACACTTACACCAAGTAACAAAGACATACAGTGACACCAAGTAACAAAGACATGCACTGATACCCAGTAACACAGACACACACTTACACCAAGTCACAAAGACATACACTGACACCCAGTAACAAAGACATAGACTGACACCCAGTAACAAAGACACACACTGACACCAAGTAACAAAGACATACACTGACACCAAGTATCAAAGACATACACTGACACCAAGTAACAAAGACATACACTGACACCAAGTAACAAAGACATACACTGACACACAAGTAACAAAGACATACACTGACACCAAGTAACAAAGACATCCACTTACACCAAGTAACAAAGACATACGCTGACACACAAGTAACAAAGACATACACTGATACCCAGTAACACAGACACACACTTACACCAAGTAACAAAGACATACACTGATACCCATGAACACAGACACGCACTTGCACCAAGTAACACAGACATACACTGACACCAAGTAACAAAGACAAATACTGACACCCAGGAACACAGATACACACTGTCACCCAGTAACACAGAGATACACTGACACCAAGTAACAAAGATACACACTGACACCAAGTAACACAGACATACACTGACAACAAGTAACAACGACATCCACTTACACCAAGTACAAAGACAGACAAAGACTCCAAGTAACAAAGACATACAATTATATCCAGTAACACAGACACACACTTGCACCAAGTAACAAAGACATACACTGACACCAATTAACAAAGACATGCACTGATACCCAGTAACACAGACACACACATACTCCAAGTAACAAAGACATGCATTGACACCAAGTAACAAAGACATACAATTACAACAAGTAAAAAAGACATACACAGACACCAAGTAACAAAGACAGGCACTGATACCCAGTAACACAGACACACACTTACACCAAGTCACAAAGACATACACTGATACCCAGAAACACAGACCCACACTCACACCAAGTAACAAAGACATACACTGATACCCAATAACACAGACACACACTTACACCAACTAACACAGACATACACTGACACCAAGTAACAAAGACATACACTGACACCCAGGAATACAGATACACACTGACACCCAGTAACACAGAGAAACACTTACACCAAGTAACAAAGACAGACACTGATACCCAGTAACACAGACACAAACTTACACCAAGTCACAAAGACATACACTGACACCCAGTAACAAAGACATGCACTGACACCCAGTAACAAAGACACACACTGACACCCAGTAACGCAGACACACACTTACACCAAGTAAAAAAGACATACACTGACACCAATTAACAAAGACATACACTGATACCCAGTAACACAGACACACACTTACTCCAAGTAACAAAGACATACACTAACACCAAGTAACAAAGACATACAATTACACCAAGTAAAAAAGACATACACAGACACCAAGTAACAAAGACATACACTGATACCCAGTAACACAGAGACACACTTACACCAAGTAACAAAGACATACACTGACACCAAGTAACAAAGACAGGCACTGATACCCAGTAACACAGACACACACTTACACCAAGTCACAAAGACACACACTGATACCCAATAACACAGACACACACTTACACCAAGTAACAAAGACATACACTGATACCCAATAACACAGACACACACTTACACCAAGTAACAAAGACGTACACTGACACCAAGTAACAAAGACACACACTTACACCAAGTAACAAAGACACACACTTACACCAAGTAACAAGGACGTACACTGACACCAAGTAACAAAGACACACACTTACACCAAGTGACAAAGACGTACACTGACACCAAGTAACAAAGACACACACTTACACCAAGTAACAAAGACATACACTGACACCAAGTAACACAGACACACACTTACACCAAGTCACAAAGACATACACTGATACCCAATAACACAGACACACACTTACACCAATTAGCAAAGACGTACACTGACACCAAGTAACAAAGACACACACTTACCCCAAGTAACAAAGAAATACACTGACATCAAGCAACAAAGACAGGCACTGATACCCCGTAACACAGACACACACTTACACCAAGTCACAAAGACATACACTGATACCCAATAACACAGACACACACTTACACCAACTAACACAGACATACACTGACACCCAGTAACAAAGACACACACTGACACCAAGTAACAAAGACAGACACTGACACCAAGTAACAAAGACATACAATGATACCCAGTAACACAGACACGCACTGACACACAGTAACAAAGACATAAACTGACACCAAGTAACAAAGACAGACACTGATACCCAGTAACACAGACACACACTTACACCAAGTAACAAAGACATACACTGACACAAATTAACAAAGATAAACACTTACACCAAGTAACAACGGCATGCACTGACACCAAGTAAAAAGGACATACACTGATACCCAGTAACACAGACACACACTTTCACCAACTAACACAGACATACACTGACACAAAGAAACAAAGAGATACACTGACACCCAGTAACAAACACATACACTGACACCCAGTAACAAAGACACACACTGACACCAAGTATCAAAGATACACACTGACACCAAGTAACAAAGTCATACACTGATACCCAGTATCACAGACACACACTTACACCAAGTAACAAAGACATACACTGACACCAATTAACAAAGACATACACTGACACCAAGTAACAAAGACATACACTTACACCAAGTAACAAAGACATACACTGACACACAAGTAACAAAGACATACACTGATACCCAGTAACACAGACACACACTTACACCAAGTAACAAAGACATACACCGATACCCATGAACACAGACACACACTGACACCAAGTAACAAAGACATACAATTATATCCAGTAACACAGACACACACTGACACCCAGTAACAAAGACATACACTGACACCAAGTAACAAAGACATACACTGATACCCAGTAACACAGACACACACTTACACCAAGTAACAAAGACATACACTGACAACAATTAACAAAGACATACACTGATACCCAGTAACACAGACACACACTTACTCCAAGTAACAAAGTCATACACTGACACCAGGTAACAAAGACATACAATCACACCAAGTAAAAAAGACATACACAGACACCAAGTAACAAAGACATACACTGATACCCAGTAACACAGACACACACTTACACCAAGTAACAAAGACATACACTGACGCAACGTAACAAAGACATACACTTACACCAAGTAGCAAAGACGTACACTGACACCAAGTAACAAAGACATACACTGTTACCCAATAACACAGACACACAGTTACACCAACTAACACAGACATACACTGACACCAAGTAAAAAAGACATACACAGACACCAAGTAACAAAGACATACACTGATACCCAGTAACACAGACACACACTTACACCAAGTCACAGAGACATACACTGACACAACGTAACAAAGACATACACTTACACCAAGTAGCAAAGACGTACACTGACACCAAGTAACAAAGACAGGCACTGATACCCAGTAACACAGACACACACTTACACCAAGTCACAAAGACATACACTGATACCCAATAACACAGCCATACACTTACACCAAGTAACAAAGACATACACTGACACACAAGTAACAAAGACATACACTGATACCCAGTAACACAGACACACACTTACACCAAGTAACAAAGACATACACTGATACCCATGAACACAGACACACACTTGCACCAAGTAACACAGACATACACTGACACCAAGTAACAAAGACATATACTGACACCCAGGAACACAGATACACACTGTCACCCAGTAACACAGAGAAACACTGACACCAAGTAACAAAGACCCACACTGAAACCAAGTAACACAGACATACACTGACACCAGGTAACAAAGACATCCACTTGCACCAAGTACAAAGACAGACACTGACACCAAGTAACAAAGAGATACAATTATATCCAGTAACACAGACACACACTGACACCCAGTAACAAAGACATACACTGACACCAAGTAACAAAGACATACACTGATACCCAGTAACACAGACACACACTTACACCAAGTAACAAAGACATACACTGACAACAATTAACAAAGACATACACTGATACCCAGTAACACAGACACACACTTACTCCAAGTAACAAAGTCATACACTGACACCAAGTAACAAAGACATACAATTACACCAAGTAAAAAAGACATACACAGACAACAAGTAACAAAGACATACACTGATACCCAGTAACACAGACACACACTTACACCAAGTAACAAAGACATACACTGACACCAAGTAACAAAGACAGGCACTGATACCCAGTAACACAGACACACACTTACACCAAGTCACAAATACATACACTGATACCCAGAAACACAGACACACACGGACACCAAGTAACAAAGACATACACTGACACAACGTAACAAAGACATACACTTACACCAAGTAGCAAAGACGTACACTGACACCAAGTAACAAAGACATACACTGATACCCAATAACACAGACACACACTTACACCAACTATCACAGACATACACTGACACCAAGTAACAAAGACATACACTGACACCCAGGAATACAGATACACACTGACACCCAGTAACACAGAGAAACACTGACACCAAGTAACAAAGACAGACACTGATACCCAGTAACACAGACACAAACTTGCACCAAGTCACAAAGACATACACTGACACCCAATAACAAAGACATGCACTGACACCCAGTAACAAAGACACACACTGACACCCAGTAACACAGACACACACTTACACCAAGTAACAAAGACATACACTGACACCAATTAACAAAGACATACACTGATACCCATGAACACAGACACACACTTGCACCAAGTAACACAGACATACACTGACACCAAGTAACAAAGACATATACTGACACCCAGGAACACAGATACACACTGTCACCCAGTAGCACAGAGAAACACTGACACCAAGTAACAAAGACCCACACTGAAACCAAGTAACACAGACATACACTGACACCAGGTAACAAAGACATCCACTTGCACCAAGTACAAAAACAGACACTGACACCAAGTAACAAAGACATACAATTATATCCAGTAACACAGACACACACTGACACCCAGTAACAAAGACATACACTGACACCAAGTAACAAAGACATACACTGATACCCAGTAACACAGACACACACTTACACCAAGTAACAAAGACATACACTGACAACAATAAACAAAGACATACACTGATGCCCAGTAACACAGACACACACTTACTCCAAGTAACAAAGTCATACACTGACACCAAGTAACAAAGACATACAATTACACCAAGTAAAAAAGACATACACAGACACCAAGTAACAAAGACATACACTGATACCCAGTAACACAGACACACACTTACACCAAGTAACAAAGACATACACTGACACCAAGTAACAAAGACAGGCACTGATACCCAGTAACACAGACACACACTTACACCAAGTCACAAAGTCATACACTGATACCCAGAAACACAGACACACACTTACACCAAGTAACAAAGACATACACTGACACAACGTAACAAAGACATACACTTACACCAAGTAGCAAAGACGTACACTGACACCAAGTAACAAAGACATACACTGATACCCAATAACACAGACACACACTTACACCAACTAACACAGACATACACTGACACCAAGTAACAAAGACATACGCTGACACCCAGGAATACAGATACACACTGACACCCAGTAACACAGAGAAACACTTACACCAAGTAACAAAGACAGACACTGATACCCAGTAACATAGACACAAACTTACACCAAGTCACAAAGACATACACTGACACCCAGTAACAAAGACATGCACTGACACCCAGTAACAAAGACACACACTGACACCCAGTAACACAGACACACACTTACACCAAGTAACAAAGACATACACTGACAGCAATTAACAAAGACATACACTGATACCCAGTAACACAGACACACACTTACTCCAAGCAACAAAGACATACACTAACACCAAGTAACAAAGAAATACAATTACACCAAGTAAAAAAGACATACACAGACACCAAGTAACAAAGACATACACTGATACCCAGTAACACAGACACACACTTACACCAAGTCACAGAGACATACACTGACACAACGTAACAAAGACATACACTTACACCAAGTAGCAAAGACGTACACTGACACCAAGTAACAAAGACAGGCACTGATACCCAGTAACACAGACACACACTTACACCAACTAACAAAGACATACACTGACACCCAGTAACAAAGACACACACTGACACCAAGTAACAAAGACATACACTGATACCCAGTTACACAGACACATACTTACACAAAGTAACACAGACATACACAGACACCCAGTAACAAAGACAGAGACTGATACCCATTAACACAGACACACACTTGCACCAAGTAACAAAGACATACACTGACACCCAGGAACACAGATACATACTGACACCCAGTAACACAGAGAAACACTGACACCAAGTAACAAAGACAGACACTGACACCAAGTACAAAGACATACACTGGCACCAAGTAACAAAGACATACAATGATACCCAGTAACACAGACACGCACTGACACCCAGTAACAAAGACATACACTGACACCCAGTAACAAAGACACATACTGACACCAAGTATCAAAGATACACACTGACATCAAGTATCAAAGACATACACTGATACCCAGTATCACAGACACACACTTACACCAAGTAACAAAGACATGCACTGACACCATTAAACAAAGACATGCACTGATACCCAGTAACACAGAAACACACTTACACCAAGTAACAAAGACATACAATGATACCAAGTAACAAAGACATGCACTGATACCCAGTAACACAGACACACACTTACACCAAGTCACAAATACATACACTGATACCCAGAAACACAGACACACACGGACACCAAGTAACAAAGACATACACTGACACAACGTAACAAAGACATACACTTACACCAAGTAGCAAAGACGTACACTGACACCAAGTAACAAAGACATACACTGATACCCAATAACACAGACACACACTTACACCAACTAACACAGACATACACTGACACCAAGTTACAAAGACATACACTGACACCCAGGAATACAGATACACACTGACACCCAGTAACACAGAGAAACACTTACACCAAGTAACAAAGACAGACACTGATACCCAGTAACACAGACACAAACTTGCACCAAGTCACAAAGACATACACTGACACCCAATAACAAAGACATGCACTGACACCCAGTAACAAAGACACACACTGACACCCAGTAACACAGACACACACTTACACCAAGTAACAAAGACATACACTGACACCAATTAACAAAGACATACACTGATACCCATGAACACAGACACACACTTGCACCAAGTAACACAGACATACACTGACACCAAGTAACAAAGACATATACTGACACCCAGGAACACAGATACACACTGTCACCCAGTAACACAGAGAAACACTGACACCAAGTAACAAAGACCCACACTGAAACCAAGTAACACAGACATACACTGACACCAGGTAACAAAGACATCCACTTGCACCAAGTACAAAGACAGACACTGACACCAAGTAACAAAGACATACAATTATATCCAGTAACACAGACACACACTGACACCCAGTAACAAAGACATACACTGACACCAAGTAACAAAGACATACACTGATACCCAGTAACACAGACACACACTTACACCAAGTAACAAAGACATACACTGACAACAATTAACAAAGACATACACTGATGCCCAGTAACACAGACACACACTTACTCCAAGTAACAAAGTCATACACTGACACCAAGTAACAAAGACATACAATTACACCAATTAAAAAAGACATACACAGACACCAAGTAACAAAGACATACACTGATACCCAGTAACACAGACACACACTTACACCAAGTAACAAAGACATACACTGACACCAAGTAACAAAGACAGGCACTGATACCCAGTAACACAGACACACACTTACACCAAGTAACAAAGACATACACTGACACAACGTAACAAAGACATACACTTACACCAAGTAACAAAGACATACACTGACACAACGTAACAAAGACATACACTTACACCAAGTAGCAAAGACGTACACTGACACCAAGTAACAAAGACATACACTGATACCCAATAACACAGACACACACTTACACCAACTAACACAGACATACACTGACACCAAGTAACAAAGACATACACTGACACCCAGGAATACAGATACACACTGACACCCAGTAACACAGAGAAACACTTACACCAAGTAACAAAGACAGACACTGATACCCAGTAACACAGACACAAACTTACACCAAGTCACAAAGACATACACTGACACCCAGTAACAAAGACATGCACTGACACCCAGTAACAAAGACACACACTGACACCCAGTAACATAGACACACACTTACACCAAGTAACAAAGACATACACTGACACCAATTAACAAAGACATACACTGATACCCAGTAACACAGACACACACTTACTCCAAGTAACAAAGACATACACTAACACCAAGTAACAAAGAAATACAATTACACCAAGTAAAAAAGACATACACAGACACCAAGTAACAAAGACATACACTGATACCCAGTAACACAGACACACACTTACACCAAGTCACAGAGACATACACTGACACAACGTAACAAAGACATACACTTACACCAAGTAGCAAAGACGTACACTGACACCAAGTAACAAAGACAGGCACTGATACCCAGTAACACAGACACACACTTACACCAACTAACACAGACATACACTGACACCCAGTAACAAAGACACACACTGACACCAAGTAACAAAGACATACACTGATACCCAGTTACACAGACACATACTTACACCAAGTAACACAGACATACACAAACACCCAGTAACAAAGACAGAGACTGATACCCATTAACACAGACACACACTTGCACCAAGTAACAAAGACATACACTGACACCCAGGAACACAGATACATACTGACACCCAGTAACACAGAGAAACACTGACACCAAGTAACAAAGACAGACACTGACACCAAGTACAAAGACATACACTGGCACCAAGTAACAAAGACATACAATGATACCCAGTAACACAGACACGCACTGACACCAAGTCACAAAGTCATACACTGATACCCAGTAACACAGACACACACTTACACCAAGTCACAAAGTCATACACTGATACCCAGAAACACAGACACACACTTACACCAAGTAACAAAGACATACACTGACACAACGTAACAAAGACATACACTTACACCAAGTAGCAAAGACGTACACTGACACCAAGTAACAAAGACATACACTGATACCCAATAACACAGACACACACTTACACCAACTAACACAGACATACACTGACACCAAGTAACAAAGACATACACTGACACCCAGGAATACAGATACACACTGACACCCAGTAACACAGAGAAACACTTACACCAAGTAACAAAGACAGACACTGATACCCAGTAACACAGACACAAACTTACACCAAGTCACAAAGACATACACTGACACCCAGTAACAAAGACATGCACTGACACCCAGTAACAAAGACACACACTGACACCCAGTAACACAGACACACACTTACACCAAGTAACAAAGACATACACTGACAGCAATTAACAAAGACATACACTGATACCCAGTAACACAGACACACACTTACTCCAAGTAACAAAGACATACACTAACACCAAGTAACAAAGAAATACAATTACACCAAGTAAAAAAGACATACACAGACACCAAGTAACAAAGACATACACTGATACCCAGTAACACAGACACACACTTACACCAAGTCACAGAGACATACACTGACACAACGTAACAAAGACATACACTTACACCAAGTAGCAAAGACGTACACTGACACCAAGTAACAAAGACAGGCACTGATACCCAGTAACACAGACACACACTTACACCAACTAACACAGACATACACTGACACCCAGTAACAAAGACACACACTGACACCAAGTAACAAAGACAGGCACTGATACCCAGTAACACAGACACACACTTACACCAACTAACACAGACATACACTGACACCCAGTAACAAAGACACACACTGACACCAAGTAACAAAGACATACACTGATACCCAGTTACACAGACACATACTTACACCAAGTAACACAGACATACACAAACACCCAGTAACAAAGACAGAGACTGATACCCATTAACACAGACACACACTTGCACCAAGTAACAAAGACATACACTGACACCCAGGAACACAGATACATACTGACACCCAGTAACACAGAGAAACACTGACACCAAGTAACAAAGACAGACACTGACACCAAGTACAAAGACATACACTGGCACCAAGTAACAAAGACATACAATGATACCCAGTAACACAGACACGCACTGACACCCAGTAACAAAGACATACACTGACACCCAGTAACAAAGACACATACTGACACCAAGTATCAAAGATACACACTGACACCAAGTATCAAAGACATACACTGATACCCAGTATCACAGACACACACTTACACCAAGTAACAAAGACATGCACTGACACCATTAAACAAAGACATGCACTGATACCCAGTAACACAGAAACACACTTACACCAAGGGCGGCACAGTGGCGCAGTGGTTTGCACCGCAGCCTCACAGCTCCAGGGACCCGGGTTCGATTCCGGGTACTGCCTGTGTGGAGTTTGCAAGTTCTCCCTGTGTCTGCGTGGGTTTTCTCCGGGTGCTCCGGTTTCCTCCCACAAGCCAAAAGACTTGCAGGTTGATAGGTAAATTGGCCATTATAAATTGTCACTCGTATAGGTAGGTGGTAGGGAAATATAGGGACAGGTGGGGATGTTTGGTAGGAATATGGGATTAGTGTAAATGGGTGGTTGATGTTCGGCACAGACTCGGTGGGCCGAAGGGCCTGTTTCAGTGCTGTATCTCTAATCTAAAAAAAAAAGTAACAAAGACATACAATGACACCAAGTAACAAAGACATGCACTGATACCCAGTAACACAGACACACACTTACACCAAGTCACAAAGTCATACACTGACACCCAGTAACAAAGACATAGACTGACACCCAGTAACAAAGACACACACTGACACCAAGTAACAAAGACATACACTGACACCAATTAACAAAGACATACACTGACACCCAGTAACACAGACACACTATTACACCAAGTAACAAAGACATACACTGACACCAAGTAACAAAGACATACAGTTACACCAAGTAACAAAGACATACACTGACACCAAGTAACAAAGACATACACTGTTACCCAGTAACACAGACACACACTTACACCAAGTAACAAAGACATACACTGTTACCCAGTAACACAGACACACACTTACACCACGTAACACAGTCATATACTGACACCAAGTAACAAAGACATATACTGACACCCAGGAACACAGATAAACACTGAAACCCAGTAACACAGAGAAACACTGACACCAAGTAACAAAGACACACACTGACACCAAGTAACACAGACATACACTGACACCAAGTAACAAAGACATCCACTTACACCAAGTACAAAGACATACACTGACACCAAGTAACAAAGACATACAATTATATCCAGTAACACAGACACGCACTGACACCCAGTAACAAAGACATACACTGACAGCAAGTAACAAGACAGACACTGATACCCAGTAACACAGACCCACACTTACACCAAGTACAAAGACATACACTGACACCAAGTAACAAAGACATACAATTATATCCAGTAACACAGACACGCACTGACACCCAGTAACAAAGACATACACTGACACCAAGTAACAAAGACAGACACTGATACCCATTAACAAAGACACATACTTACACCAACTAACACAGACATACACTTACACAAAGTAAAAAAGACATACATTTACACCCAGTAACAAAGACATACACTGACACCAAGTAATAAAGACATACACTGATACCCAGTAACACAGACACACACTTACACCAAGTCACAAATACATACACTGACACCCAGTAACAAAGAAATAGACTGACACCCAGTAAAAAAGACACACACTTAGACCAAGAAACAAAGACATACACTGACACCAAGTAACAAAGACATACACTGATACCCAGTAACACAGACACACACTTGCACCAAGTAACACAGACATACACTGACACCAAGTAACAAAGACATATACTGACACCCAGGAACACAGATACACACTGTCACCCAGTAACACAGAGAAACACTGACACCAAGTAACAAAGACACACACTGACACCAAGTAACAAAGACATCCACTTACACCAAGTACAAAGACATACACTGACACCAAGTAACAAAGACATACAATTATATCAAGGAACACAGACACACACTGACACCCAGTAACAAAGACATACACTGACACCAAGTAACAAAGACAGACACAGATACCCAGTAACACAGACACACACTTACACCAAGTAACAAAGACAGACACTGATACCCAGTAACACAGACACACACTTACAACAACTAACACAGACATACCCTGACACAAAGTAACAAAGACATACACTGACACCCAGTAACAAAGACACACACTGACACCAAGTAACAAAGACATACACTGACACCAAGTAACAATGACACACACTTATACCAAGTAACAAAGACATACAATGACACCAAGTAACAAAGTCATACACTTACACCAAGTAACAAAGACATACACTGACACCAAGTAACAAAGACATACACTGATACCCAGTAACACAGACACACACTTACACCAAGTAACAAAGACATACACTGATATCCAATAACACAGACACACACTTCCTCCAACTAACACAGACATACACTTACAGCAAGTAACAAAGACAGACACTGATACCCAGTAAGACAGACACACACTTACACTAAGTCACAGAGACAAACACTGACATCCAGTAACAAAGACAGAGACTGACACCCAGCAACAAAGACACACACTGACACCAAGTAACAAAGACATACACTGACACCAAGTAACAAAGACATACACTGACACCAATTAACAAAGACATACACTGACACCCAGTAACACAGACACACTCTTACACCAAGTAACAAAGACATACACAGACACCAAGTAACAAAGACATACACTGATACCCAGTAACGCAGACACACACTTACACCAAGTAACAAAGACATACACTGATACCCAGTAACACAGACACACACTTACACCAAGTAACAAAGACATACACTGACACAACGTAACAAAGACATACACTTACACCAAGTAGCAAAGACGTACACTGACACCAAGTAACAAAGACATACACTGATACCCAATAACACAGACACACACTTACACCAACTAACACAGACATACACTGACACCAAGTAACAAAGACATACACAGACAGCCAGGAATACAGATACACACTGACACCCAGTAACACAGAGAAACACTTACACCAAGTAACAAAGACAGACACTGATACCCAGTAACACAGACACAAACTTACACCAAGTCACAAAGACATACACTGACACCCAGTTACAAAGACATGCACTGACACCCAGTTACACAGACACACACTTACACCAAGTAACACAGACATACACAGACACCAAGTAACAAAGACAGAGACTGATACCCAGTAACACAGACACACACTTGCACCAAGTAACAAAGACATACACTGACACCCAGGAACACAGATACACACTGACACCCAGTAACACAGAGAAACACTGACACCAAGTAACAAAGACAGACACTGACACCAAGTACAAAGACATACACTGACACCAAGTAACAAAGACATACAATGATACCCAGTAACACAGACACGCACTGACACCCAGTAACAAAGACATACACTGACACCAAGTAACAAAGACAGACACTGATACCCAGTAACACAGACACACATTTACACCAAGTAACAAAGACATACACTGATGCCTCGTAACACAGACACACACTTACACCAAGTAACAAAGACATACACTGACACAAAGTAACAAAGATAAACACTTACACCAAGTAACAAAGACTTGCACTGACACCAAGTAAAAAGGACATACACTGATACCCAGTAACACAGACACACACTTACACCAACTAACACAGATATACACTGACACAAAGTAACAAACACATACACTGACACCCAGTAACAAAGACACACACTGACACCAAGTATCAAAGATACACACTGACACCAAGTAACAAAGACATACAATGATACCCAGTAACACAGACACGCACTGACACCCAGTAACAAAGACATACACTGACACCAAGTAACAAAGACAGACACTGATACCCAGTAACACAGACACACATTTACACCAAGTAACAAAGACATACACTGATACCCCGTAACACAGACACACACTTACACCAAGTAACAAAGACATACACTGACACAAAGTAACAAAGATAAACACTTACACCAAGTAACAAAGACTTGCACTGACACCAAGTAAAAAGGACATACAGTGATACCCAGTAACACAGACACACACTTACACCAACTAACACAGACATACACTGACACAAAGTAACAAAGAGATACACTGACACCCAGTAACAAACACATACACTGACACCCAGTAACAAAGACACACACTGACACCAAGTATCAAAGATACACACTGACACCAAGTAACAAAGACATACACTGATACCCAGTAACACAGAAACACACTTACACCAAGTAACAAAGACATACACTGACACCAAGTAACAAAGACATGCACTGATACCCAGTAACACAGACACACACTTAAACCAAGTCACAAAGACATACACTGACACACAGTAACAAAGACAGAGACTGACACCCAGTAACAAAGACACACACTGACACCAAGTAACAAAGACATACACTGACACCAAGTAACAAAGACATACACTGACACCAATTAACAGAGACATACACTGACACCCAGTAACACAGACACACTCTTACACCAAGTAACAAAGACATACACTGACACCAAGTAACAAAGACATACAGTTACACCAAGTAAGAAAGACATAACTGACACCAAGTAACAAAGACATACACTGGTACCCAGTAACACAGACACACACTTACACCAAGTAACAAAGACATACACTGATACCCAGTAACACAGACACACACTTACTCCAAGTAACACAGACATACACTGACACCAAGTAACAAAGACATATACTGACACCCAGGAACACAGATACACACTGACACCCAGTAACACAGAGAAACACTGACACCAAGTAACAAAGACACACACTGACACCAAGTAACACAGACATACACTGACACCAAGTAACAAAGACATCCACTTACACCAAGTACAAAGACATACACTGACACCAAGTAACAAAGGCATACAATTATATCCAGTAACACAGACACGCACTGACTCCCAGTAACAAAGACATACACTGACACCAAGTAACAAAGACAGACACTGATACCCAGTAACACAGACCAACACTTACACCAAGTACAAAGACATACACTGACACCAAGTAACAAAGACATACAATTATATCCAGTAACACAGACACGCAATGACACCCAGTAACAAAGACATACACTGACACCAAGTAACAAAGACATACACTGATACCCAGTAACACAGACACACACTTACAACAAGTCACAAAGACATACACTGACACCCAGTAACAAAGAAATAGACTGAAACCCAGTAAAAAAGACACACACTGACACCAAGTAACAAAGACATACACTGACACCAAGTATCAAAGACATACACTGACACCAATTAACAAAGACATACAGTGATACCCAGTAACACAGACACACACTTACACCATGTAACAAAGTCATACACTGACACCAAGTAACAAAGACATACACTTACACCTAGAAACAAAGACATACACTGACACCAAGTATCAAAGACATACACTGATACCCAGTAACACAGACACACACCTCCACCAAGTAACAAAGACATACACAGATACCCATGAACACAGACACACACTTGCACCAAGTAACACAGACATACACTGACACCAAGTAACAAAGACATATACTGACACCCAGGAACACAGATACACACTGTCACCCAGTAACACAGAGAAACACTGACACCAAGTAACAAAGACACACACTGACACCAAGTAACACAGACACACACTGACACCAAGTAACAAAGACATCCACTTAAACCAAGTACAAAGACATACACTGACACCAAGTAACAAAGACATACAATTATATCCAGTAACACAGACACACACTGACACCCAGTAACAAAGACATACACTGACACTAAGTAACAAAGACAGACACTGATACCAGTAACACAGACACACACTTACACAAAGTATCAAAGACAGACACTGATACCCAGTAACACAGACACACACTTACACCAACTAACACAGACATACACTGACACAAAGTAACAAAGACATACACTGACACCCAGTAACAAAGACACACACTGACACCAAGTAACAAAGACATGCACTGACACCAAGTAACAAAGACACACACTTATACCAAGTAACAAAGACATACAATGACACCAAGTAACAAAGAAATACACTTACACCAAGTAACAAAGACATACACTGACACCAAATAACAAAGACATACACTGATACCCAGTAGCACAGACACACACTTACACCTCGTTACAAAGACATACACTGATACCCAGTAGCACAGACACACACTTACACCTAGTAACAAAGACATACACTGACATCCAGTAACAAAGACATGCACTGACACCCAGTAACAAAGACACACACTGACAACAAGTAACAAAGACATACACTGATACCCAGTAACACAGACACACACGTACACCAAGTAACAAAGACATACACTGACACCAATTAACAAATACATACACTGATACCCAGTAACACAGGCACACACTTACACCAAGTAACAAAGGCATACACTGACACCAAGTAACAAAGACATACAATTACACCAAGTAAAAAAGACATACACTGACACCAAGTAACAAAGACATACACTGATACCCAGTAACACAGACACACACTTACAACAAGTAACAAAGACATACACTGACAGCAAGTAACAAAGACAGGCACTGATACCCAGTAACACAGACACACACTTACACCAAGTAACGAAGACATGCACTGATACGCAGTAACACAGACACACACTTACACCAAGTAACAAAGACATACACTGACACAACGTAACAAATACATACACTTACACCAAGTTGCAAAGACGTACACTGACACCAAGTAACAAAGACATACACTGATACCCAGTAACACAGACAAACACTTACAGCAAGTAACAAAGACATACACTGATACCCAGTAACACAGACAAACACTTACACCAAGTAACAAAGACATACACTGACACAACGTAACAAAGACATACACTTACACCAAGTAGCAAAGACGTACACTGACACCAAGTAACAAAGACAAACACTGATACCCAGTAAAACAGACACACACTTACACCAACTAACACAGACATACACTGACACCAAGTAACAAAGACTTACACTGACACCCAGGAATACAGATACACACTGACACCCAGTAACACAGAGAAACACATCCACCAAGTAACAAAGACAGACACTGATACCCAGTAACACAGACACAAGCTTACACCAAGTCACATAGACATCCACTGACACCCAGTAACAAAGACATGCACTGACACCCAGTAACAAAGACGCACACACTGACACCAAGTAACAAAGACATACACTGATACCCAGTTACCCAGACACACACTTACACCAAGTAACACAGACATACACAGGCACCCACTAACAATGACAGAGACTGATACCCAGTAACACAGACACACACTTGCACCAAGTAACAAAGACATACACTGACACCCAGGAACACAGATACACACTGACACCCAGTAACAAAGAGAAACACTGACACCAATTAACAAAGACAGACACTGACACCAAGCACAAAGACATACACTGACACCAAGTAACAAAGACATACAATGATACCCAGTAACACAGACACGCACTGACACCCAGTAACAAAGACATACACTGACACCAAGTAACAAAGACAGACACTGATACCCAGTAACACAGACACACACTTACACCAAGTAACAAAGACATACACTGATACCCCGTAACACAGACACACACTTACACCAAGTAACAAAGAGGTACACTGACACAAAGTAACAAAGATAAACACTTACACCAAGTAACAAAGACATGCACTGACACCAAGTAAAAAGGACATACACTGATACCCAGTAACACAGACACACACTTACACCAAGTAACAAAGACATACACTGATACCCAATAACACAGACACACACTTACACCAACTAACACAGACATACACTGACACAAAGTAACAAAGAGATACACTGATACCCAGTAACAAACACAGACACTGACACCCAGTAACAAAGACACACACTGACACCAAGTATCAAAGATACACACTGACACCAAGTAACAAAGACATACACTGATAACCAGTAACACAGACACACACTTACACCAAGTAACAAAGCCATACACAGACATCAAGTAACAAGGACATACACTGACACCAATTAACAAAGATATACACTGATACCCAGTAACACAGACACACACTTACACGAAGTAACAAATACATACACTGACACCAAGTAACAAAGTCATACACTTACACCGTGTAACAAAGACATACACTGACACCAAGTAACAAAGACATACACTGATACCCAGTAACACAGACACACACTTACACCAAGTGTCACAGATATACACAGACACCAACTAACAAAGGTATACACTGATACCCAGTAACACAGACACACACTTACACCAAGTAACAAAGGCATACACTGACACCAAATAACAAAGACATAAACTTACACCAAATCACACAGACATACACTGACACCGAGTAACAAAGACATACACTTACACCAACTAACAAAGACACAAACTTACACCAAGTAACACAGACATGCACTGACACCAAGTAACAAAGACATGCACTTACACCAAGTAAGAAAGACACACACTTACACCAAGCAACACAGACCTACACTGACACCAAGTAACAAAGACATACACTGATACTCTGCAATACAGACGCACTCTTACACCAAGTAAAAAAGACAGACACTGATACCCAGTAACACAGACACACACTTACACCAAGTATCAAAGACATACACTGACACCAAGTAATCAAGACATACACTTACACCAAGTTACAAAGACATACACTGACACCAAGTAACAAAGACATACACTTACACCAAGTAACACAGACATGCACTAACACCAAGTAACAAAGACATACACTGACACCAAGTAACACAGACACACACTGACACCCAGTAACAAAGACATACACTGACACCAAGTAACAAAGACATACACTTACACCTAGAAACAAAGACATACACTGACACCAAGTATCAAAGACATACACTGATACCCAGTAACACAGACACACACCTCCACCAAGTAACAAAGACATACACAGATACCCATGAACACAGACACACACTTGCACCAAGTAACACAGACATACACTGACACCAAGTAACAAAGACATATACTGACACCCAGGAACACAGATACACACTGTCACCCAGTAACACAGAGAAACACTGACACCAAGTAACAAAGACACACACTGACACCAAGTAACACAGACACACACTGACACCAAGTAACAAAGACATCCACTTAAACCAAGTACAAAGACATACACTGACACCAAGTAACAAAGACATACAATTATATCCAGTAACACAGACACACACTGACACCCAGTAACAAAGACATACACTGACACTAAGTAACAAAGACAGACACTGATACCAGTAACACAGACACACACTTACACAAAGTATCAAAGACAGACACTGATACCCAGTAACACAGACACACACTTACACCAACTAACACAGACATACACTGACACAAAGTAACAAAGACATACACTGACACCCAGTAACAAAGACACACACTGACACCAAGTAACAAAGACATGCACTGACACCAAGTAACAAAGACACACACTTATACCAAGTAACAAAGACATACAATGACACCAAGTAACAAAGAAATACACTTACACCAAGTAACAAAGACATACACTGACACCAAATAACAAAGACATACACTGATACCCAGTAGCACAGACACACACTTACACCTCGTTACAAAGACATACACTGATACCCAGTAGCACAGACACACACTTACACCTAGTAACAAAGACATACACTGACATCCAGTAACAAAGACATGCACTGACACCCAGTAACAAAGACACACACTGACAACAAGTAACAAAGACATACACTGATACCCAGTAACACAGACACACACGTACACCAAGTAACAAAGACATACACTGACACCAATTAACAAATACATACACTGATACCCAGTAACACAGGCACACACTTACACCAAGTAACAAAGGCATACACTGACACCAAGTAACAAAGACATACAATTACACCAAGTAAAAAAGACATACACTGACACCAAGTAACAAAGACATACACTGATACCCAGTAACACAGACACACACTTACAACAAGTAACAAAGACATACACTGACAGCAAGTAACAAAGACAGGCACTGATACCCAGTAACACAGACACACACTTACACCAAGTAACGAAGACATGCACTGATACGCAGTAACACAGACACACACTTACACCAAGTAACAAAGACATACACTGACACAACGTAACAAATACATACACTTACACCAAGTTGCAAAGACGTACACTGACACCAAGTAACAAAGACATACACTGATACCCAGTAACACAGACAAACACTTACAGCAAGTAACAAAGACATACACTGATACCCAGTAACACAGACAAACACTTACACCAAGTAACAAAGACATACACTGACACAACGTAACAAAGACATACACTTACACCAAGTAGCAAAGACGTACACTGACACCAAGTAACAAAGACAAACACTGATACCCAGTAAAACAGACACACACTTACACCAACTAACACAGACATACACTGACACCAAGTAACAAAGACTTACACTGACACCCAGGAATACAGATACACACTGACACCCAGTAACACAGAGAAACACATCCACCAAGTAACAAAGACAGACACTGATACCCAGTAACACAGACACAAGCTTACACCAAGTCACATAGACATCCACTGACACCCAGTAACAAAGACATGCACTGACACCCAGTAACAAAGACACACACACTGACACCAAGTAACAAAGACATACACTGATACCCAGTTACCCAGACACACACTTACACCAAGTAACACAGACATACACAGGCACACACTAACAATGACAGAGACTGATACCCAGTAACACAGACACACACTTGCACCAAGTAACAAAGACATACACTGACACCAATTAACAAATACATACACTGATACCCAGTAACACAGGCACACACTTACACCAAGTAACAAAGGCATACACTGACACCAAGTAACAAAGACATACAATTACACCAAGTAAAAAAGACATACACTGACACCAAGTAACAAAGACATACACTGATACCCAGTAACACAGACACACACTTACAACAAGTAACAAAGACATACACTGACAGCAAGTAACAAAGACAGGCACTGATACCCAGTAACACAGACACACACTTACACCAAGTAACGAAGACATGCACTGATACGCAGTAACACAGACACACACTTACACCAAGTAACAAAGACATACACTGACACAACGTAACAAATACATACACTTACACCAAGTTGCAAAGACGTACACTGACACCAAGTAACAAAGACATACACTGATACCCAGTAACACAGACAAACACTTACAGCAAGTAACAAAGACATACACTGATACCCAGTAACACAGACAAACACTTACACCAAGTAACAAAGACATACACTGACACAACGTAACAAAGACATACACTTACACCAAGTAGCAAAGACGTACACTGACACCAAGTAACAAAGACAAACACTGATACCCAGTAAAACAGACACACACTTACACCAACTAACACAGACATACACTGACACCAAGTAACAAAGACTTACACTGACACCCAGGAATACAGATACACACTGACACCCAGTAACACAGAGAAACACATCCACCAAGTAACAAAGACAGACACTGATACCCAGTAACACAGACACAAGCTTACACCAAGTCACATAGACATCCACTGACACCCAGTAACAAAGACATGCACTGACACCCAGTAACAAAGACACACACACTGACACCAAGTAACAAAGACATACACTGATACCCAGTTACCCAGACACACACTTACACCAAGTAACACAGACATACACAGGCACCCACTAACAATGACAGAGACTGATACCCAGTAACACAGACACACACTTGCACCAAGTAACAAAGACATACACTGACACCCAGGAACACAGATACACACTGACACCCAGTAACAAAGAGAAACACTGACACCAATTAACAAAGACAGACACTGACACCAAGCACAAAGACATACACTGACACCAAGTAACAAAGACATACAATGATACCCAGTAACACAGACACGCACTGACACCCAGTAACAAAGACATACACTGACACCAAGTAACAAAGACAGACACTGATACCCAGTAACACAGACACACACTTACACCAAGTAACAAAGACATACACTGATACCCCGTAACACAGACACACACTTACACCAAGTAACAAAGAGGTACACTGACACAAAGTAACAAAGATAAACACTTACACCAAGTAACAAAGACATGCACTGACACCAAGTAAAAAGGACATACACTGATACCCAGTAACACAGACACACACTTACACCAAGTAACAAAGACATACACTGATACCCAATAACACAGACACACACTTACACCAACTAACACAGACATACACTGACACAAAGTAACAAAGAGATACACTGATACCCAGTAACAAACACAGACACTGACACCCAGTAACAAAGACACACACTGACACCAAGTATCAAAGATACACACTGACACCAAGTAACAAAGACATACACTGATAACCAGTAACACAGACACACACTTACACCAAGTAACAAAGCCATACACAGACATCAAGTAACAAGGACATACACTGACACCAATTAACAAAGATATACACTGATACCCAGTAACACAGACACACACTTACACGAAGTAACAAATACATACACTGACACCAAGTAACAAAGTCATACACTTACACCGTGTAACAAAGACATACACTGACACCAAGTAACAAAGACATACACTGATACCCAGTAACACAGACACACACTTACACCAAGTGTCACAGATATACACAGACACCAACTAACAAAGGTATACACTGATACCCAGTAACACAGACACACACTTACACCAAGTAACAAAGGCATACACTGACACCAAATAACAAAGACATAAACTTACACCAAATAACACAGACATACACTGACACCGAGTAACAAAGACATACACTTACACCAACTAACAAAGACACAAACTTACACCAAGTAACACAGACATGCACTGACACCAAGTAACAAAGACATGCACTTACACCAAGTAAGAAAGACACACACTTACACCAAGCAACACAGACCTACACTGACACCAAGTAACAAAGACATACACTGATACTCTGCAATACAGACGCACTCTTACACCAAGTAAAAAAGACAGACACTGATACCCAGTAACACAGACACACACTTACACCAAGTATCAAAGACATACACTGACACCAAGTAATCAAGACATACACTTACACCAAGTTACAAAGACATACACTGACACCAAGTAACAAAGACATACACTTACACCAAGTAACACAGACATGCACTAACACCAAGTAACAAAGACATACACTGACACCAAGTAACACAGACACACACTGACACCCAGTAACAAAGACATACACTGACACCAAGTAACAAAGACAGACACTGATACACAGTTACGCAGACACACACTTACACCAAGTAACAAAGACATACACTGATACCCCGTAACACAGACACACACTTACACAAAGTAACAAAGACATACACTGACACATAGTAAAAAGGACACACACTGATACCCAGTAACACAGACACACACATACACCAAGTAACAAAGACATACACTGACACAAAGTAAAAAGGACATCCACTGATACCCAGTAACAAAGATAAACACGCACCAAGTAACAAAGACATGCACTGACACCAAGTAAAAAGGACATACACTGATACCCAGTAACTCAGACACACACTTACACCAACTAACACAGACATACACTGACACAAAGTAACAAAGAGATACACTGACACCCAGTAACAAACACATACACTGACACCCAGTAACAAAGACACACACTGACACCAAGTATCAAAGATACAAACTGACACCAATTAACAAAGACATACACTGATACCCAGTAACACAGACACACACTTACACCAAGTAACAAAGACATACACTGACACCAAGTAACAAAGACATACACTGACACCAAGTAACAAAGTCATACACTTACACCTAGTAACAGAGACATACACTGACACCAAGTAACAAAGTCATACACTGATACCCAGTAACACAGACACACACTTACACCAAGTAACAAAGGCATACACTGATACCCAGTAACACAGACACACTTACACCAAGTAACAAAGACAGACAATTACACCCAGTAACAAAGACATACACTTACACCAAGTAACATAGACATACACTGATACCCAGCCACACAGACACACACTGACACCATGTAACAAAGACATACACTGACACCAAGTAACAAAGACATACACTGATACCCAGTAACACAGACACACACTGACACCATGTAACAAAGACATACACTGACACCAAGTAACAAAGACAGACACTTACAACATGTAACAAAGACATACACTGACACCAAGTTTCAAAGACAGACACTTACACCAAGTAACACAGACATACACTGACACCAAGTAAGAAAGACAGACACTGACACCCAGTATCAAAGACATTCACTGATACTCAGTAACACAGACACACACTTACACCAAGTAACAAAGACATACACTGATAGTCAGTTACACAGACACACACTTACACCAAGTAACACAGACATACACTGACACCCAGTAACAAAAACATACACTGACACCAGGTAACAAAGACATACACTGATCCCCAGTAACACAGACACACACTTACACCAAGTAACAAAGACATACACTGACACCAAGTAACAAAGTCATACACTGATCCCCAGTAACACAGACACACACTTACACCAAGTATCAAAGGCATACACTTACACCAAGTAACAAAGACATGCACTGACACCAAGTAACAAAGACGTACCCTTACACCAAGTAACAAAGACATACACTGACACCAATTAACAAAGACATACACTGATACCACGTAACACAGACACACACTTACACCAAGTAACGAAGACATACACTGACACCAAGTAACAAAGACATACACTGATACCACTTAACACAGACACACACTTACACCAAGTAACAAAGACATACACTGACACCAAGTAACAAAGACATACACTTACACCAAGTAAAAAGGACATACACTGACACCAAGTAACAAAGACATACACTGATACCCAGTAACACAGACACACACTTACACCTAGTAACAAAGACATACACAGATACCCAGTTACACAGACACACACTAACACCATGTAACACAGACACACACAGAAACCAAGCAACAAAGACATACACTGATACCCAGTAACACAGGCACACACTTACACCAAGTAACAAAGACATACACTGACACCAAGTAACAAAGACATACACTTACACCAAGTAAAAAAGACATACACTGACACCAAGTAACAAAGACATACACTGATACCCAGTAACACAGACACACACTTACACCAAGTAACAAAGACAGACACTGATACCCAGTAACACAGACATACACTTACACCAAGTATCAAAGACATACACTGACACCAAGTAGCAAAGACATACACTTACACCAAGTAACAAAGACATACACTTACACCAAGTAAAAAAGACATACACTGACACCAAGTAACAAAGACATACACTGATACCCAGTAACACAGACACACACTTACACCAAGTAACAAAGACAGACACTGATACCCAGTAACACAGACATACACTTACACCAATTATCAAAGACATACACTGACACCAAGTAGCAAAGACATACACTTACACCAAGTAACAAAGACATGCACTGACACCCAGTAACAAAGACACACACACTGACACCAAGTAACAAAGACGTACACTGATACCCAGTTACCCAGACACACACTTACACCAAGTAACACAGACATACACAGGCACCCACTAACAATGACAGAGACTGATACCCAGTAACACAGACACACACTTGCACCAATTAACAAAGACAGACACTGACACCAAGCACAAAGACATACACTGACACCAAGTAACAAAGACATACAATGATACCCAGTAACACAGACACGCACTGACACCCAGTAACAAAGACATACACTGACACCAAGTAACAAAGTCATACACTGATCCCCAGTAACACAGACACACACTTACACCAAGTATCAAAGGCATACACTTACACCAAGTAACAAAGACATGCACTGACACCAAGTAACAAAGACGTACACTTACACCAAGTAACAAAGACATACACTGACACCAATTAACAAAGACATACACTGATACCACGTAACACAGACACACACTTACACCAAGTAACGAAGACATACACTGACACCAAGTAACAAAGACATACACTGATACCACTTAACACAGACACACACTTATACCAAGTAACAAAGACATACACTGACACCAAGTAACAAAGACATACACTTACACCAAGTAAAAAAGACATACACTGACACCAAGTAACAAAGACATACACTGATACCCAGTAACACAGACACACACTTACACCAAGTAACAAAGACATACACAGATACCCAGTTACACAGACACACACTTACACCATGTAACACAGACACACACAGAAACCAAGCAACAAAGACATACACTGATACCCAGTAACACAGGCACACACTTACACCAAGTAACAAAGACATACACTGACACCAAGTAAAACGACATACACTTACACCAAGTAAAAAAGACATACACTGACACCAAGTAACAAAGACATACACTGATACCCAGTAACACAGACACACACTTACACCAAGTAACAAAGACAGACACTGATACCCAGTAACACAGACAAACACTTACACCAAGTATCAAAGACATACACTGACACCAAGTAGCAAAGACATACACTTACACCAAGTAACAAAGACATACACTTACACCAAGTAAAAAAGACATACACTGACACCAAGTAACAAAGACATACACTGATACCCAGTAACACAGACACACACTTACACCAAGTAACAAAGACAGACACTGATACCCAATAACACAGACATACACTTACACCAATTATCAAAGACATACACTGACACCAAGTAGCAAAGACATACACTTACACCAAGTAACAAAGACATGCACTGACACCCAGTAACAAAGACACACACACTGACACCAAGTAACAAAGACGTACACTGATACCCAGTTACCCAGACACACACTTACACCAAGTAACACAGACATACACAGGCACCCACTAACAATGACAGAGACTGATACCCAGTAACACAGACACACACTTGCACCAAGTAACAAAGACATACACTGACACCCAGGAACACAGATACACACTGACACCCAGTAACAAAGAGAAACACTGACACCAATTAACAAAGACAGACACTGACACCAAGCACAAAGACATACACTGACACCAAGTAACAAAGACATACAATGATACCCAGTAACACAGACACGCACTGACACCCAGTAACAAAGACATACACTGACACCAAGTAACAAAGACAGACACTGATACCCAGTAACACAGACACACACTTACACCAAGTAACAAAGACATACACTGATACCCCGTAACACAGACACACACTTACACCAAGTAACAAAGAGGTACACTGACACAAAGTAACAAAGATAAACACTTACACCAAGTAACAAAGACATGCACTGACACCAAGTAAAAATGACATACACTGATACCCAGTAACACAGACACACACTTACACCAAGTAACAAAGACATACACTGATACCCAATAACACAGACACACACTTACACCAACTAACACAGACATACACTGACACAAAGTAACAAAGAGATACACTGATACCCAGTAACAAACACAGACACTGACACCCAGTAACAAAGACACACACTGACACCAAGTATCAAATGTACACACTGACACCAAGTAACAAAGACATACACTGATACCCAGTAACACAGACACACACTTACACCAAGTAACAAAGCCATACACAGACATCAAGTAACAAGGACATACACTGACACCAATTAACAAAGATATACACTGATACCCAGTAACACAGACACACACTTACACGAAGTAACAAATACATACACTGACACCAAGTAACAAAGTTATACACTTACACCGTGTAACAAAGACATACACTGACACCAAGTAACAAAGACATACACTGATACCCAGTAACACAGACACACACTTACACCAAGTGTCACAGATATACACAGACACCAACTAACAAAGGTATACACTGATACCCAGTAACACAGACACACACTTACACCAAGTAACAAAGGCATACACTGACACCAAATAACAAAGACATAAACTTACACCAAATAACACAGACATACACTGAAACCAAGTAAGAAAGACATACACTTACACCAACTAACAAAGACACAAACTTACACCAAGTAACACAGACATGCACTGACACCAAGTAACAAAGACATGCACTTACACCAAGTAAGAAAGACACACACTTACACCAAGTAACGAAGACATACACTGACACCAAGTAACAAAGACATACACTGATACCACTTAACACAGACACACACTTATACCAAGTAACAAAGACATACACTGACACCAAGTAACAAAGACATACACTTACACCAAGTAAAAAAGACATACACTGACACCAAGTAACAAAGACATACACTGATACCCAGTAACACAGACACACACTTACACCAAGTAACAAAGACATACACAGATACCCAGTTACACAGACACACACTTACACCATGTAACACAGACACACACAGAAACCAAGCAACAAAGACATACACTGATACCCAGTAACACAGGCACACACTTACACCAAGTAACAAAGACATACACTGACACCAAGTAAAACGACATACACTTACACCAAGTAAAAAAGACATACACTGACACCAAGTAACAAAGACATACACTGATACCCAGTAACACAGACACACACTTACACCAAGTAACAAAGACAGACACTGATACCCAGTAACACAGACATACACTTACACCAAGTATCAAAGACATACACTGACACCAAGTAGCAAAGACATACACTTACACCAAGTAACAAAGACATACACTTACACCAAGTAAAAAAGACATACACTGACACCAAGTAACAAAGACATACACTGATACCCAGTAACACAGACACACACTTACACCAAGTAACAAAGACAGACACTGATACCCAGTAACACAGACATACACTTACACCAATTATCAAAGACATACACTGACACCAAGTAGCAAAGACATACACTTACACCAAGTAACAAAGACATGCACTGACACCCAGTAACAAAGACACACACACTGACACCAAGTAACAAAGACGTACACTGATACCCAGTTACCCAGACACACACTTACACCAAGTAACACAGACATACACAGGCACCCACTAACAATGACAGAGACTGATACCCAGTAACACAGACACACACTTGCACCAAGTAACAAAGACATACACTGACACCCAGGAACACAGATACACACTGACACCCAGTAACAAAGAGAAACACTGACACCAATTAACAAAGACAGACACTGACACCAAGCACAAAGACATACACTGACACCAAGTAACAAAGACATACAATGATACCCAGTAACACAGACACGCACTGACACCCAGTAACAAAGACATACACTGACACCAAGTAACAAAGACAGACACTGATACCCAGTAACACAGACACACACTTACACCAAGTAACAAAGACATACACTGATACCCCGTAACACAGACACACACTTACACCAAGTAACAAAGAGGTACACTGACACAAAGTAACAAAGATAAACACTTACACCAAGTAACAAAGACATGCACTGACACCAAGTAAAAATGACATACACTGATACCCAGTAACACAGACACACACTTACACCAAGTAACAAAGACATACACTGATACCCAATAACACAGACACACACTTACACCAACTAACACAGACATACACTGACACAAAGTAACAAAGAGATACACTGATACCCAGTAACAAACACAGACACTGACACCCAGTAACAAAGACACACACTGACACCAAGTATCAAATGTACACACTGACACCAAGTAACAAAGACATACACTGATACCCAGTAACACAGACACACACTTACACCAAGTAACAAAGCCATACACAGACATCAAGTAACAAGGACATACACTGACACCAATTAACAAAGATATACACTGATACCCAGTAACACAGACACACACTTACACGAAGTAACAAATACATACACTGACACCAAGTAACAAAGTTATACACTTACACCGTGTAACAAAGACATACACTGACACCAAGTAACAAAGACATACACTGATACCCAGTAACACAGACACACACTTACACCAAGTGTCACAGATATACACAGACACCAACTAACAAAGGTATACACTGATACCCAGTAACACAGACACACACTTACACCAAGTAACAAAGGCATACACTGACACCAAATAACAAAGACATAAACTTACACCAAATAACACAGACATACACTGAAACCAAGTAAGAAAGACATACACTTACACCAACTAACAAAGACACAAACTTACACCAAGTAACACAGACATGCACTGACACCAAGTAACAAAGACATGCACTTACACCAAGTAAGAAAGACACACACTTACACCAAGCAACACAGACCTACACTGACACCAAGTAACAAAGACATACACTGATACTCTGCAACACAGACGCACTCTTACACCAAGTAAAAAAGACAGACACTGATACCCAGTAACACAGACACACACTTACACCAAGTATCAAAGACATACACTGACACCAAGTAATCAAGACATACACTTACACCAAGTTACAAAGACATACACTGACACCAAGTAACAAAGACATACACTTACACCAAGTAACACAGACATGCACTAACACCAAGTAACAAAGACATACACTGACACCAAGTAACACAGACACACACTGACACCCAGTAACAAAGACATACACTGACACCAAGTAACAAAGACAGACACTGATACACAGTAACGCAGACACACACTTACACCAAGTAACAAAGACATACACTGATACCCCGTAACACAGACACACACTTACACCAAGTAACAAAGACATACACTGACACATAGTAAAAAGGACACACACTGATACCCAGTAACACAGACACACACATACACCAAGTAACAAAGACATACACTGACACAAAGTAAAAAGGACATCCACTGATACCCAGTAACAAAGATAAACACACACCAAGTAACAAAGACATGCACTGACACCAAGTAAAAAGGACATACACTGATACCCAGTAACTCAGACACACACTTACACCATTTAACACAGACATACACTGACACAAAGTAACAAAGAGATACACTGACACCCAGTAACAAACACATACACTGACACCCAGTAACAAAGACACACACTGACACCAAGTATCAAAGATACAAACTGACACCAATTAACAAAGACATACACTGATACCCAGTAACACAGACACACACTTACACCAAGTAACAAAGACATACACTGACACCAAGTAACAAAGACATACACTGACACCAAGTAACAAAGTCATACACTTACACCTAGTAACAGAGACATACACTGACACCAAGTAACAAAGTCATACACTGATACCCAGTAACACAGACACACACTTACACCAAGTAACAAAGGCATACACTGATACCCAGTAACACAGACACACTTACACCAAGTAACAAAGACAGACAATTACACACAGTAACAAAGACATACACTTACACCAAGTAACATAGACATACACTGATACCCAGTAACACAGACACACACTGACACCATGTAACAAAGACATACACTGACACCAAGTAACAAAGACAGACACTTACAACATGTAACAAAGACATACACTGACACCAAGTTACAAAGACAGACACTTACACCAAGTAACACAGACATACACTGACACCAAGTAAGAAAGACATACACTGACACCCAGTATCAAAGACATTCACTGATACCCAGTAACACAGACACACACTTACACCAAGTAACAAAGACATACACTGATACTCAGTTACACAGACACACACTTACACCAAGTAACAAAGACATACACTGACACCCAGTAACAAAAACATACACTGACACCAGGTAACAAAGACATACACTGATCCCCAGTAACACAGACACACACTTACACCAAGTAACAAAGACATACACTGACACCAAGTAACAAAGTCATACACTGATCCCCAGTAACACAGACACACACTTACACCAAGTATCAAAGGCATACACTTACACCAAGTAACAAAGACATGCACTGACACCAAGTAACAAAGACGTACACTTACACCAAGTAACAAAGACATACACTGACACCAATTAACAAAGACATACACTGATACCACGTAACACAGACACACACTTGCACCAAGTAACAAAGACATACACTGACACCCAGGAACACAGATACACACTGACACCCAGTAACAAAGAGAAACACTGACACCAATTAACAAAGACAGACACTGACACCAAGCACAAAGACATACACTGACACCAAGTAACAAAGACATACAATGATACCCAGTAACACAGACACGCACTGACACCCAGTAACAAAGACATACACTGACACCAAGTAACAAAGACAGACACTGATACCCAGTAACACAGACACACACTTACACCAAGTAACAAAGACATACACTGATACCCCGTAACACAGACACACACTTACACCAAGTAACAAAGAGGTACACTGACACAAAGTAACAAAGATAAACACTTACACCAAGTAACAAAGACATGCACTGACACCAAGTAAAAAGGACATACACTGATACCCAGTAACACAGACACACACTTACACCAAGTAACAAAGACATACACTGATACCCAATAACACAGACACACACTTACACCAACTAACACAGACATACACTGACACAAAGTAACAAAGAGATACACTGATACCCAGTAACAAACACAGACACTGACACCCAGTAACAAAGACACACACTGACACCAAGTATCAAAGATACACACTGACACCAAGTAACAAAGACATACACTGATACCCAGTAACACAGACACACACTTACACCAAGTAACAAAGCCATACACAGACATCAAGTAACAAGGACATACACTGACACCAATTAACAAAGATATACACTGATACCCAGTAACACAGACACACACTTACACGAAGTAACAAATACATACACTGACACCAAGTAACAAAGTCATACACTTACACCGTGTAACAAAGACATACACTGACACCAAGTAACAAAGACATACACTGATACCCAGTAACACAGACACACACTTACACCAAGTGTCACAGATATACACAGACACCAACTAACAAAGGTATACACTGATACCCAGTAACACAGACACACACTTACACCAAGTAACAAAGGCATACACTGACACCAAATAACAAAGACATAAACTTACACCAAATAACACAGACATACACTGACACCGAGTAACAAAGACATACACTTACACCAACTAACAAAGACACAAACTTACACCAAGTAACACAGACATGCACTGACACCAAGTAAGAAAGACACACACTTACACCAAGCAACACAGACCTACACTGACACCAAGTAACAAAGACATACACTGATACTCTGCAATACAGACGCACTCTTACACCAAGTAAAAAAGACAGACACTGATACCCAGTAACACAGACACACACTTACACCAAGTATCAAAGACATACACTGACACCAAGTAATCAAGACATACACTTACACCAAGTTACAAAGACATACACTGACACCAAGTAACAAAGACATACACTTACACCAAGTAACACAGACATGCACTAACACCAAGTAACAAAGACATACACTGACACCAAGTAACACAGACACACACTGACACCCAGTAACAAAGACATACACTGACACCAAGTAACAAAGACAGACACTGATACACAGTAACGCAGACACACACTTACACCAAGTAACAAAGACATACACTGATACCCCGTAACACAGACACACACTTACACCAAGTAACAAAGACATACACTGACACATAGTAAAAAGGACACACACTGATACCCAGTAACACAGACACACACATACACCAAGTAACAAAGACATACACTGACACAAAGTAAAAAGGACATCCACTGATACCCAGTAACAAAGATAAACACACACCAAGTAACAAAGACATGCACTGACACCAAGTAAAAAGGACATACACTGATACCCAGTAACTCAGACACACACTTACACCAACTAACACAGACATACACTGACACAAAGTAACAAAGAGATACACTGACACCCAGTAACAAACACATACACTGACACCCAGTAACAAAGACACACACTGACACCAAGTATCAAAGATACAAACTGACACCAATTAACAAAGACATACACTGATACCCAGTAACACAGACACACACTTACACCAAGTAACAAAGACATACACTGACACCAAGTAACAAAGACATACACTGACACCAAGTAACAAAGTCATACACTTACACCTAGTAACAGAGACATACACTGACACCAAGTAACAAAGTCATACACTGATACCCAGTAACACAGACACACACTTACACCAAGTAACAAAGGCATACACTGATACCCAGTAACACAGACACACTTACACCAAGTAACAAAGACAGACAATTACACCCAGTAACAAAGACATACACTTACACCAAGTAACATAGACATACACTGATACCCAGCCACACAGACACACACTGACACCATGTAACAAAGACATACACTGACACCAAGTAACAAAGACATACACTGATACCCAGTAACACAGACACACACTGACACCATGTAACAAAGACATACACTGACACCAAGTAACAAAGACAGACACTTACAACATGTAACAAAGACATACACTGACACCAAGTTACAAAGACAGACACTTACACCAAGTAACACAGACATACACTGACACCAAGTAAGAAAGACAGACACTGACACCCAGTATCAAAGACATTCACTGATACTCAGTAACACAGACACACACTTACACCAAGTAACAAAGACATACACTGATAGTCAGTTACACAGACACACACTTACACCAAGTAACAAAGACATACACTGACACCCAGTAACAAAAACATACACTGACACCAGGTAACAAAGACATACACTGATCCCCAGTAACACAGACACACACTTACACCAAGTAACAAAGACATACACTGACACCAAGTAACAAAGTCATACACTGATCCCCAGTAACACAGACACACACTTACACCAAGTATCAAAGGCATACACTTACACCAAGTAACAAAGACATGCACTGACACCAAGTAACAAAGACGTACCCTTACACCAAGTAACAAAGACATACACTGACACCAATTAACAAAGACATACACTGATACCACGTAACACAGACACACACTTACACCAAGTAACGAAGACATACACTGACACCAAGTAACAAAGACATACACTGATACCACTTAACACAGACACACACTTACACCAAGTAACAAAGACATACACTGACACCAAGTAACAAAGACATACACTTACACCAAGTAAAAAAGACATACACTGACACCAAGTAACAAAGACATACACTGATACCCAGTAACACAGACACACACTTACACCTAGTAACAAAGACATACACAGATACCCAGTTACACAGACACACACTTACACCATGTAACACAGACACACACAGAAACCAAGCAACAAAGACATACACTGATACCCAGTAACACAGGCACACACTTACACCAAGTAACAAAGACATACACTGACACCAAGTAACAAAGACATACACTTACACCAAGTAAAAAAGACATACACTGACACCAAGTAACAAAGACATACACTGATACCCAGTAACACAGACACACACTTACACCAAGTAACAAAGACAGACACTGATACCCAGTAACACAGACATACACTTACACCAAGTATCAAAGACATACACTGACACCAAGTAGCAAAGACATACACTTACACCAAGTAACAAAGACATACACTTACACCAAGTAAAAAAGACATACACTGACACCAAGTAACAAAGACATACACTGATACCCAGTAACACAGACACACACTTACACCAAGTAACAAAGACAGACACTGATACCCAGTAACACAGACATACACTTACACCAATTATCAAAGACATACACTGACACCAAGTAGCAAAGACATACACTTACACCAAGTAACAAAGACATGCACTGACACCCAGTAACAAAGACACACACACTGACACCAAGTAACAAAGACGTACACTGATACCCAGTTACCCAGACACACACTTACACCAAGTAACACAGACATACACAGGCACCCACTAACAATGACAGAGACTGATACCCAGTAACACAGACACACACTTGCACCAAGTAACAAAGACATACACTGACACCCAGGAACACAGATACACACTGACACCCAGTAACAAAGAGAAACACTGACACCAATTAACAAAGACAGACACTGACACCAAGCACAAAGACATACACTGACACCAAGTAACAAAGACATACAATGATACCCAGTAACACAGACACGCACTGACACCCAGTAACAAAGACATACACTGACACCAAGTAACAAAGTCATACACTGATCCCCAGGAACACAGACACACACTTACACCAAGTATCAAAGGCATACACTTACACCAAGTAACAAAGACATGCACTGACACCAAGTAACAAAGACGTACACTTACACCAAGTAACAAAGACATACACTGACACCAATTAACAAAGACATACACTGATACCACGTAACACAGACACACACTTACACCAAGTAACGAAGACATACACTGACACCAAGTAACAAAGACATACACTGATACCACTTAACACAGACACACACTTATACCAAGTAACAAAGACATACACTGACACCAAGTAACAAAGACATACACTTACACCAAGTAAAAAAGACATACACTGACACCAAGTAACAAAGACATACACTGATACCCAGTAACACAGACACACACTTACACCAAGTAACAAAGACATACACAGATACCCAGTTACACAGACACACACTTACACCATGTAACACAGACACACACAGAAACCAAGCAACAAAGACATACACTGATACCCAGTAACACAGGCACACACTTACACCAAGTAACAAAGACATACACTGACACCAAGTAAAACGACATACACTTACACCAAGTAAAAAAGACATACACTGACACCAAGTAACAAAGACATACACTGATACCCAGTAACACAGACACACACTTACACCAAGTAACAAAGACAGACACTGATACCCAGTAACACAGACATACACTTACACCAAGTATCAAAGACATACACTGACACCAAGTAGCAAAGACATACACTTACACCAAGTAACAAAGACATACACTTACACCAAGTAAAAAAGACATACACTGACACCAAGTAACAAAGACATACACTGATACCCAGTAACACAGACATACACTTACACCAATTATCAAAGACATACACTGACACCAAGTAGCAAAGACATACACTTACACCAAGTAACAAAGACATGCACTGACACCCAGTAACAAAGACACACACACTGACACCAAGTAACAAAGACGTACACTGATACCCAGTTACCCAGACACACACTTACACCAAGTAACACAGACATACACAGGCACCCACTAACAATGACAGAGACTGATACCCAGTAACACAGACACACACTTGCACCAAGTAACAAAGACATACACTGACACCCAGGAACACAGATACACACTGACACCCAGTAACAAAGAGAAACACTGACACCAATTAACAAAGACAGACACTGACACCAAGCACAAAGACATACACTGACACCAAGTAACAAAGACATACAATGATACCCAGTAACACAGACACGCACTGACACCCAGTAACAAAGACATACACTGACACCAAGTAACAAAGACAGACACTGATACCCAGTAACACAGACACACACTTACACCAAGTAACAAAGACATACACTGATACCCCGTAACACAGACACACACTTACACCAAGTAACAAAGAGGTACACTGACACAAAGTAACAAAGATAAACACTTACACCAAGTAACAAAGACATGCACTGACACCAAGTAAAAAGGACATACACTGATACCCAGTAACACAGACACACACTTACACCAAGTAACAAAGACATACACTGATACCCAATAACACAGACACACACTTACACCAACTAACACAGACATACACTGACACAAAGTAACAAAGAGATACACTGATACCCAGTAACAAACACAGACACTGACACCCAGTAACAAAGACACACACTGACACCAAGTATCAAATGTACACACTGACACCAAGTAACAAAGACATACACTGATACCCAGTAACACAGACACACACTTACACCAAGTAACAAAGCCATACACAGACATCAAGTAACAAGGACATACACTGACACCAATTAACAAAGATATACACTGATACCCAGTAACAAAGACACACACTTACACGAAGTAACAAATACATACACTGACACCAAGTAACAAAGTTATACACTTACACCGTGTAACAAAGACATACACTGACACCAAGTAACAAAGACATACACTGATACCCAGTAACACAGACACACACTTACACCAAGTGTCACAGATATACACAGACACCAACTAACAAAGGTATACACTGATACCCAGTAACACAGACACACACTTACACCAAGTAACAAAGGCATACACTGACACCAAATAACAAAGACATAAACTTACACCAAATAACACAGACATACACTGAAACCAAGTAAGAAAGACATACACTTACACCAACTAACAAAGACACAAACTTACACCAAGTAACACAGACATGCACTGACACCAAGTAACAAAGACATGCACTTACACCAAGTAAGAAAGACACACACTTACACCAAGCAACACAGACCTACACTGACACCAAGTAACAAAGACATACACTGATACTCTGCAACACAGACGCACTCTTACACCAAGTAAAAAAGACAGACACTGATACCCAGTAACACAGACACACACTTACACCAAGTATCAAAGACATACACTGACACCAAGTAATCAAGACATACACTTACACCAAGTTACAAAGACATACACTGACACCAAGTAACAAAGACATACACTTACACCAAGTAACACAGACATGCACTAACACCAAGTAACAAAGACATACACTGACACCAAGTAACACAGACACACACTGACACCCAGTAACAAAGACATACACTGACACCAAGTAACAAAGACAGACACTGATACCCAGTAACACAGACACACACATACACCAAGTAACAAAGACATACACTGACACAAAGTAAAAAGGACATCCACTGATACCCAGTAACAAAGATAAACACACACCAAGTAACAAAGACATGCACTGACACCAAGTAAAAAGGACATACACTGATACCCAGTAACTCAGACACACACTTACACCATTTAACACAGACATACACTGACACAAAGTAACAAAGAGATACACTGACACCCAGTAACAAACACATACACTGACACCCAGTAACAAAGACACACACTGACACCAAGTATCAAAGATACAAACTGACACCAATTAACAAAGACATACACTGATACCCAGTAACACAGACACACACTTACACCAAGTAACAAAGACATACACTGACACCAAGTAACAAAGACATACACTGACACCAAGTAACAAAGTCATACACTTACACCTAGTAACAGAGACATACACTGACACCAAGTAACAAAGTCATACACTGATACCCAGTAACACAGACACACACTTACACCAAGTAACAAAGGCATACACTGATACCCAGTAACACAGACACACTTACACCAAGTAACAAAGACAGACAATTACACACAGTAACAAAGACATACACTTACACCAAGTAACATAGACATACACTGATACCCAGCCACACAGACACACACTGACTGCATGTAACAAAGACATACACTGACACCAAGTAACAAAGACATACACTGATACCCAGTAACACAGACACACACTGACACCATGTAACAAAGACATACACTGACACCACGTAACAAAGACAGACACTTACAACATGTAACAAAGACATACACTGACACCAAGTTACAAAGACAGACACTTACACCAAGTAACACAGACATACACTGACACCAAGTAAGAAAGACATACACTGACACCCAGTATCAAAGACATTCACTGATACCCAGTAACACAGACACACACTTACACCAAGTAACAAAGACATACACTGATACTCAGTTACACAGACACACACTTACACCAAGTAACAAAGACATACACTGACATCCAGTAACAAAAACATACACTGACACCAGGTAACAAAGACATACACTGATCCCCAGTAACACAGACACACACTTACACCAAGTAACAAAGACATACACTGACACCAAGTAACAAAGTCATACACTGATCCCCAGTAACACAGACACACACTTACACCAAGTATCAAAGGCATACACTTACACCAAGTAACAAAGACATGCACTGACACCAAGTAACAAAGACGTACACTTACACCAAGTAACAAAGACATACACTGACACCAATTAACAAAGACATACACTGATACCACGTAACACAGACACACACTTACACCAAGTAACGAAGACATACACTGACACCAAGTAACAAAGACATACACTGATACCACTTAACACAGACACACACTTACACCACGTAACAAAGACATACACTGACACCAAGTAACAAAGACATACACTTACACCAAGTAAAAAAGACATACACTGACACCAAGTAACAAAGACATACACTGATACCTAGTAACACAGACACACACTGACACCAAGTAACAAAGACATACACAGATACCCAGTTACACAGACACACACTTACACCATGTAACACAGACACACACAGAAACCAAGCAACAAAGACATACACTGATACCCAGTAACACAGGCACACACTTACACCAAGTAACAAAGACATACACTGACACCAAGTAACAAAGACATACACTTACACCAAGTAAAAAAGACATACACTGACACCAAGTAACAAAGACATACACTGATACCCAGTAACACAGACACACACTTACACCAAGTAACAAAGACAGACACTGATACCCAGTAACACAGACATACACTTACACCAAGTATCAAAGACATACACTGACACCAAGTAGCAAAGACATACACTTACACCAAGTAACACAGACATACACTGACACCAAGTAACAAAGACATACACTTACACCAAGTAACAAAGACAGACACTGATACACAGTAACGCAGACACACACTTACACCAAGTAACAAAGACATACACTGACACCAAGTAACAAAGACATACACTTACACCAAGTAACAAAGACATACACTGACACCAAGTAACAAAGACATACACTTACACCAAGTAACACAGACATACACTGACACCAAGTAACAAAGACATAGACTTACACCAAGTAACAAAGACAGACACTGACACCAAGTAACAAAGACATACACTGATACCCAGTAACACAGACACACACTTACTCCAAGTTGCACAGACATACACTGACACCAAGTAACAAAGACACACACTTACAGCAAATACACAGACAGACACTGACAGCAAGTAACAAAGACATACACTGATACCCAGTAACACAGACGCACACTTACACCAAGTAACAAAGACAGACACTGACACCAAGTAACAAAGACATACACTCATATCCAGTAACACAGACACACTCTTACACCAGGTAACAATGACAGACACTGATACCCAGTAACACAGACACACACTTACACCATGTAACAAAGACATACACTGACACCAGGTAACAAAGACAGACACTTACACCAAGTAACACAGACATACACTGACACCAAGTAACAAAGACACACACTTACACCAAGTAACAAAGACATACACTGACACCCAGTAACAAAAACATACACTGACACCAGGTAACAAAGACATACACTGATCCCCAGTAACACAGACACACACTTACACCAAGTAACAAAGACATACACTGACACCAAGTAACAAAGTCATACACTGATACCCAGTCACACAGACACACACTTACACCAAGTATCAAAGGCATACACTTACACCAAGTAACGAAGACATACACTGACACCAAGTAACAAAGACATACACTGATACCACTTAACACAGACACACACTTACACCAAGTAACAAAGACATACACTGACACCAAGTAACAAAGACATACACTTACACCAAGTAAAAAAGACATACACTGACACCAAGTAACAAAGACATACACTGATACCCAGTAACACAGACACACACTTACACCAAGTAACAAAGACATACACAGATACCCAGTTACACAGACAGACACTTACACCATGTAACACAGACACACACAGAAACCAAGCAACAAAGACATACACTGATACCCAGTAACACAGGCACACACTTACACCAAGTAACAAAGACATACACTGACACCAAGTAACAAAGACATACACTTACACCAAGTAAAAAAGACATACACTGACACCAAGTAACAAAGACATACACTGATACCCAGTAACACAGACATACACTTACACCAAGTAACAAAGACAGACACTGATACCCAGTAACACAGACATACACTTACACCAAGTATCAAAGACATACACTGACACCAAGTAGCAAAGACATACACTTACACCAAGTAACAAAGACATACACTGACACCAAGTAACAAAGACATACACTTACACCAAGTAACAAAGACATACACTGACACCAAGTAACAAAGACATACACTTACACCAAGTAACACAGACATACACTGACACCAAGTAACAAAGACATACACTGACACCAAGTAACAAAGACATACACTTACACCAAGTAACAAAGACAGTCACTGATACCCAGTAACACAGACATACACTTACACCAAGTATCAAAGACATACACTGACACCAAGTAGCAAAGACATACACTTACACCAAGTAACAAAGACAGACACTGATACCCAGTAACACAGACATACACTTACACCAAGTATCAAAGACATACACTGACACCAAGTAGCAAAGACATACACTTACACCAAGTAACAAAGACATACACTGACACCAAGTAACAAAGACATACACTTACACCAAGTAACAAAGACATACACTGACACCAAGTAACAAAGACATACACTTACACCAAGTAACACAGACATACACTGACACCAAGTAACAAAGACATACACTTACACCAAGTAACAAAGACAGACACTGACACCAAGTAACAAAGACATACACTGATACCCAGTAACACAGACGCACACTTACACCAAGTAACAAAGACAGACACTGACACCAAGTAACAAAGACATACACTCATATCCAGTAACACAGACACTCTTACACCAAGTAACAATGACAGACACTGATACCCAGTAACACAGACACACACTTACACCATGTAACAAAGAAATACACTGACACCAAGTAACAAAGACAGACACTTACACCAAGTAACACAGACATACACTGACACCAAGTAACAAAGACACACACTTACACCAAGTAACAAAGACATACACTGATACTCAGTTAGACAGACACACACTTACACCAAGTAACAAAGACATACACTGACACCCAGTAACACAAACATACACTGACACCAGGTAACAAAGACATACACTGATCCCCAGTAACACAGACACACACTTACACCAAGTAACAAAGACATACACTGACACCAAGTAACAAAGTCATACACTGATACCCAGTCACACAGACACACACTTACACCAAGTATCAAAGGCATACACTTACACCAAGTAACAAAGACATGCACTGACAGCAAGTAACAAAGACGTACACTTACACCAAGTAACAAAGACATACACTGACACCAATTAACAAAGACATACACTGATACCACGTAACACAGACACACACTTACACCAAGTAACGAAGACATACACTGACACCAAGTAACAAAGACATACACTGATACCACGTAACACAGACACACACTTACACCAAGTAACAAAGACATACACTGACACCAAGTAACAAAGACATACACTTACACCAAGTAAAAAAGACATACACTGACACCAAGTAACAAAGACATACACTGATACCCAGTAACACAGACACACACTTACACCAAGTAACAAAGACATACACAGATACCCAGTTACACAGACACACACTTACACCATGTAACACAGACACACACAGAAACCAAGCAACAAAGACATACACTGATACCCAGTAACACAGGCACACACTTACACCAAGTAACAAAGACATACACTGACACCAAGTAACAAAGACATACACTTACACCAAGTAAAAAAGACATACACTGACACCAAGTAACAAAGACATACACTGATACCCAGTAACACAGACACACACTTACACCAAGTAACAAAGACAGACACTGATACCCAGTAACACAGACATACACTTACACCAAGTATCAAAGACATACACTGACACCAAGTAGCAAAGACATACACTTACACCAAGTAACAAAGACATACACTGACACCAAGTAACAAAGACATACACTTACACCAAGTAACAAAGACATACACTGACACCAAGTAACAAAGACATACACTTACACCAAGTAACACAGACATACACTGACACCAAGTAACAAAGACATACACTTACACCAAGTAACAAAGACAGACACTGACACCAAGTAACAAAGACATACACTGATACCCAGTAACACAGACACACACTTACTCCAAGTAACACAGACATACACTGACACCAAGTAACAAAGACACACACTTACAGCAAATACACAGACAGACACTGACAGCAAGTAACAAAGACATACACTGATACCCAGTAACACAGACACACACTTACACCAAGTAACAAAGACAGACACTGACACCAAGTAACAAAGACATACACTCATATCCAGTAACACAGACACACTCTTACACCAAGTAACAATGACAGACACTGATACCCAGTAACACAGACACACACTTACACCATGTAACAAAGACATACACTGACACCAAGTAACAAAGACAGACACTTACATCAAGTAACACAGACATACACTGACACCAAGTGACAAATACACACACTTACACCAAGTCACAAAGACATACACTGACGCCCAGTAACAAAGACATACACTGACACCCAGTATCAAAGACATTCACTGATACCCAGTAACACAGACACACACTTACACCAAGTAAAAAAGACATACACTGACACCAAGTAACAAAGTCATGCACTGATACCCAGTAACAAAGACATACACTGACACCCAGTAACACAGACACACACGGACACCTAGTAACAAAGACATACACTGACACCCAGTAACAAAAAATACACTGACACCAGGTAACAAAGACATACACTGACACCAAGTAACAAAGACATTCACTGATCCCCAGTAACACAGACACACACTTACACCAAGTAACAAAGACATACACTGACACCAAGTAACAAAGTCATACACTGATACCCAGTAACAAAGACATTCACTGATCCCCAGTAACACAGACACACACTTACACCAAGTAACAAAGACATACACTTACACCAAGTAACACAGACATGCACTAACACAAAGTAACAAAGACATACACTGACACCAAGTAACACAGACACACACTGACACCCAGTAACAAAGACATACACTGACACCAAGTAACAAAGACAGACACTGATACACAGTAACGCAGACACACACTTACACCAAGTAACAAAGACATACACTGATACCCCGTAACACAGCCACACACTTACACCAAGTAACAAAGACATACACTGAAACATAGTAAAAAGGACACACACTGATACCCAGTAACACAGACACACACATACACCAAGTAACAAAGACATACACTGACACAAAGTAAAAAGGACATCCACTGATACCCAGTAACAAAGATAAACACACACCAAGTAACAAAGACATGCACTGACACCAAGTAAAAAGGACATACACTGATACCCAGTAACTCAGACACACACTTACACCAACTAACACAGACATACACTGATACAAAGTAACAAAGAGATACACTGACATCCAGTAACAAACACATACACTGACACCCAGTAACAAAGACACACACTGACACCAAGTATCAAAGATACACACTGACACCAATTAACAAGACATACACTGATACCCAGTAACACAGACACACACCTACACCAAGTAACAAAGACATACACTGACACCAAGTAACAAAGACATACACTGACACCAAGTAACAAAGACATACACTTACACCAAGTAACAAAGACAGACACTGACACCAAGTAACAAAGACATACACTGATACCCAGTAACACAGACACACACTTACTCCAAGTAACACAGACATACACTGACACCAAGTAACAAAGACACACACTTACAGCAAATACACAGACAGACACTGACAGCAAGTAACAAAGACATACACTGATACCCAGTAACACAGACACACACTTACACCAAGTAACAAAGACAGACACTGACACCAAGTAACAAAGACATACACTCATATCCAGTAACACAGACACACTCTTACACCAAGTAACAATGACAGACACTGATACCCAGTAACACAGACACACACTTACACCATGTAACAAAGACATACACTGACACCAAGTAACAAAGACAGACACTTACACCAAGTAACACAGACATACACTGACACCAAGTGACAAATACACACACTTACACCAAGTCACAAAGACATACACTGACGCCCAGTAACAAAGACATACACTGACACCCAGTATCAAAGACATTCACTGATACCCAGTAACACAGACACACACTTACACCAAGTAAAAAAGACATACACTGACACCAAGTAACAAAGTCATGCTCTGATACCCAGTAACAAAGACATACACTGACACCCAGTAACACAGACACACACGGACACCTAGTAACAAAGACATACACTGACACCCAGTAACAAAAAATACACTGACACCAGGTAACAAAGACATACACTGACACCAAGTAACAAAGACATTCACTGATCCCCAGTAACACAGACACACACTTACACCAAGTAACAAAGACATACACTGACACCAAGTAACAAAGTCATACACTGATACCCAGTAACAAAGACATTCACTGATCCCCAGTAACACAGACACACACTTACACCAAGTAACAAAGACATACACTTACACCAAGTAACACAGACATGCACTAACACAAAGTAACAAAGACATACACTGACACCAAGTAACACAGACACACACTGACACCCAGTAACAAAGACATACACTGACACCAAGTAACAAAGACAGACACTGATACACAGTAACGCAGACACACACTTACACCAAGTAACAAAGACATACACTGATACCCCGTAACACAGACACACACTTACACCAAGTAACAAAGACATACACTGAAACATAGTAAAAAGGACACACACTGATACCCAGTAACACAGACACACACATACACCAAGTAACAAAGACATACACTGACACTAAGTAAAAAGGACATCCACTGATACCCAGTAACAAAGATAAACAAACACCAAGTAACAAAGACATGCAATGACACCAAGTAAAAAGGACATACACTGATACCCAGTAACTCAGACACACACTTACACCAACTAACACAGACATACACTGATACAAAGTAACAAAGAGATACACTGACATCCAGTAACAAACACATACACTGACACCCAGTAACAAAGACACACACTGTCACCAAGTATCAAAGATACACACTGACACCAATTAACAAAGACATACACTGATACCCAGTAACACAGACACACACCTACACCAAGTAACAAAGATATACACTGACACCAAGTAACAAAGACATACACTTACACCAAGTAAAAAAGACATACACTGACACCAAGTAACAAAGACATACACTGATACCCAGTAACACAGACACACACTTACACCAAGTAACAAAGACATACACTGACACCAAGTAACAAAGACATACACTTACACCAAGTAAAAAAGACATACACTGACACCAAGTAACAAAGACATACAATGATACCCAGTAACACAGACACACACTTACACCAAGTAACAAAGACAGACACTGATACCCAGTAACACAGACATACACTTACACCAAGTATCAAAGACATACACTGACATCAAGTAGCAAAGACATACACTTATACCAAGTAACAAAGACATACACTGACACCAAGTAACAAAGACATACACTTACACCAAGTAACAAAGACATACACTGACACCAAGTAACAAAGACATACACTTAATTTAAGTAACAAAGACATACACTTACACCAAGTAACAAAGACAGACACTGACACCAAGTAACAAAGACATACACTGATACCCAGTAACACAGACACACCCTTACTCCAAGTAACACAGACATACACTGACACCAAGTAACAAAGACACACACTTACAGCAAATACACAGACACTGACAGCAAGTAACAAAGACATACACTGATACCCAGTAACACAGACACACACTTACACCAAGTAACAAAGGCAGACACTGACACCAAGTAACAAAGACATACACTCATATCCAGTAACACAGACACACTCTTACACCAAGTAACAATGACATACACTGATACCCAGTAACACAGACACACACTTACACCATGTAACAAAGACATACACTGACACCAAGTAACAAAGACAGACACTTACACCAAGTAACACAGACATACACTGACACCAAGTAACAAAGACACACACTTACACCAAGTCACAAAGACATACACTGACGCCCAGTAACAAAGACATACACTGACACCCAGTATCAAAGACATTCACTGATACCCAGTAACACAGACACACACTTACACCAAGTAAAAAAGACATACACTGACACCAAGTAACAAAGTCATGCACTGATACCCAGTAACAAAGACATACACTGACACCCAGTAACACAGACACACACGGACACCTAGTAACAAAGACATACACTGACACCCAGTAACAAAAAATACACTGACACCAGGTAACAAAGACATACACTGACACCAAGTAACAAAGACATTCACTGATCCCCAGTAACACAGACACACACTTACACCAAGTAACAAAGACATACACTGACACCAAGTAACAAAGTCATACACTGATACCCAGTAACAAAGACATTCACTGATCCCCAGTAACACAGACACACACTTACACCAAGTAACAAAGACATACACTTACACCAAGTAACACAGACATGCACTAACACAAAGTAACAAAGACATACACTGACACCAAGTAACACAGACACACACTGACACCCAGTAACAAAGACATACACTGACACCAAGTAACAAAGACAGACACTGATACACAGTAACGCAGACACACACTTACACCAAGTAACAAAGACATACACTGATACCCCGTAACACAGACACACACTTACACCAAGTAACAAAGACATACACTGAAACATAGTAAAAAGGACACACATTGATACCCAGTAACACAGACACACACATACACCAAGTAACAAAGACATACACTGACACAAAGTAAAAAGGACATCCACTGATACCCAGTAACAAAGATAAACACACACCAAGTAACAAAGACATGCACTGACACCAAGTAAAAAGGACATACACTGATACCCAGTAACTCAGACACACACTTACACCAACTAAGACAGACATACACTGATACAAAGTAACAAAGAGATACACTGACTTCCAGTAACAAACACATACACTGACACCCAGTAACAAAGACACACACTGACACCAAGTATCAAAGATACACACTGACACCAATTAACAAGACATACACTGATACCCAGTAACACAGACACACACCTACACCAAGTAACAAAGACATACACTGACACCAAGTAACAAAGACATACACTGACACCAAGTAACAAAGACATACACTTACACCAAGTAACAAAGACAGACACTGACACCAAGTAACAAAGACATACACTGATACCCAGTAACACAGACACACACTTACTCCAAGTAACACAGACATACACTGACACCAAGTAACAAAGACACACACTTACAGCAAATACACAGACAGACACTGACAGCAAGTAACAAAGACATACACTGATACCCAGTAACACAGACACACACTTACACCAAGTAACAAAGACAGACACTGACACCAAGTAACAAAGACATACACTCATATCCAGTAACACAGACACACTCTTACACCAAGTAACAATGACAGACACTGATACCCAATAACACAGACACACACTTACACCATGTAACAAAGACATACACTGACACCAAGTAACAAAGACAGACACTTACACCAAGTAACACAGACATACACTGACACCAAGTGACAAATACACACACTTACACCAAGTCACAAAGACATACACTGACGCCCAGTAACAAAGACATACACTGACACCCAGTATCAAAGACATTCACTGATACCCAGTAACACAGACACACACTTACACCAAGTAAAAAAGACATACACTGACACCAAATAACAAAGTCATGCACTGATACCAGTAACAAAGACATACACTGACACCCAGTAACACAGACACACACGGACACCTAGTAACAAAGACATACACTGACACCCAGTAACAAAAAATACACTGACACCAGGTAACAAAGACATACACTGACACCAAGTAACAAAGACATTCACTGATCCCCAGTAACACAGACACACACTTACACCAAGTAACAAAGACATACACTGACACCAAGTAACAAAGTCATACACTGATACCCAGTAACAAAGACATTCACTGATCCCCAGTAACACAGACACACACTTACACCAAGTAACAAAGACATACACTTACACCAAGTAACACAGACATGCACTAACACAAAGTAACAAAGACATACACTGACACCAAGTAACACAGACACACACTGACACCCAGTAACAAAGACATACACTGACACCAAGTAACAAAGACAGACACTGATACACAGTAACGCAGACACACACTTACACCAAGTAACAAAGACATACACTGATACCCCGTAACACAGACACACACTTACACCAAGTAACAAAGACATACACTGAAACATAGTAAAAAGGACACACACTGATACCCAGTAACACAGACACACACATACACCAAGTAACAAAGACATACACTGACACAAAGTAAAAAGGACATCCAAGGATACCCAGTAACAAAGATAAACACACACCAAGTAACAAAGACATGCACTGACACCAAGTAAAAAGGACATACACTGATACCCAGTAACTCAGACACACACTTACACCAACTAACACAGACATACACTGATACAAAGTAACAAAGAGATACACTGACATCCAGTAACAAACACATACACTGACACCCAGTAACAAAGACACACACTGACACCAAGTATCAAAGATACACACTGACACCAATTAACAAAGACATACACTGATACCCAGTAACACAGACACACACCTACACCAAGTAACAAAGATATACACTGACACCAAGTAACAAAGACATACACTTACACCAAGTGAAAAAGACATACACTGACACCAAGTAACAAAGACATACACTGATACCCAGTAACACAGACACACACTTACACCAAGTAACAAAGACATACACTGACACCAAGTAACAAAGACATACACTTACACCAAGTAAAAAAGACATACACTGACACCAAGTAACAAAGACATACAATGATACCCAGTAACACAGACACACACTTACACCAAGTAACAAAGACAGACACTGATACCCAGTAACACAGACATACACTTACACCAAGTATCAAAGACATACACTGACACCAAGTAGCAAAGACATACACTTATACCAAGTAACAAAGACATACACTGACACCAAGTAACAAAGACATACACTTACACCAAGTAACAAAGACATACACTGACACCAAGTAACAAAGACATACACTTACACCAAGTAACAAAGACATACACTTACACCAAGTAACAAAGACAGACACTGACACCAAGTAACAAAGACATACACTGATACCCAGTAACACAGACACACACTTACTCCAAGTAACACAGACATACACTGACACCAAGTAACAAAGACAAACACTTACAGCAAATACACAGACAGACACTGACAGCAAGTAACAAAGACATACACTGATACCCAGTAACACAGACACACACTTACACCAAGTAACAAAGACAGACACTGACACCAAGTAACAAAGACATACACTCATATCCAGTAACACAGACACACTCTTACACCAAGTAACAATGACAGACACTGATACCCAGTAACACAGACACACACTTACACCATGTAACAAAGACATACACTGACACCAAGTAACAAAGACAGACACTTACACCAAGTAACACAGACATACACTGACACCAAGTAACAAAGACACACACTTACACCAAGTCACAAAGACATACACTGACGCCCAGTAACAAAGACATACACTGACACCCAGTATCAAAGACATTCACTGATACCCAGTAACACAGACACACACTTACACCAAGTAAAAAAAGACATACACTGACACCAAGTAACAAAGTCATGCACTGATACCCAGTAACAAAGACACACACTGACACCCAGTAACACAGACACACACGGACACCTAGTAACAAAGACATACACTGACACCCAGTAACAAAAAATACACTGACACCAGGTAACAAAGACATACACTGACACCAAGTAACAAAGACATTCACTGATCCCCAGTAACACAGACACACACTTACACCAAGTAACAAAGACATACACTGACACCAAGTAACAAAGTCATACACTGATACCCAGTAACAAAGACATTCACTGATCCCCAGTAACACAGACACACACTTACACCAAGTAACAAAGACATACACTTACACCAAGTAACACAGACATGCACTAACACAAAGTAACAAAGACATACACTGACACCAAGTAACACAGACACACACTGACACCCAGTAACAAAGACATACACTGACACCAAGTAACAAAGACAGACACTGATACACAGTAACGCAGACACACACTTACACCAAGTAACAAAGACATACACTGATACCCCGTAACACAGACACACACTTACACCAAGTAACAAAGACATACACTGAAACATAGTAAAAAGGACACACACTGATACCCAGTAACACAGACACACACATACACCAAGTAACAAAGACATACACTGACACAAAGTAAAAAGGACATCCACTGATACCCAGTAACAAAGATGAACACACCACAATTAACAAAGACATGCACTGACACCAAGTAAAAAGGACATACACTGATACCCAGTAACTCAGACACACACTTACACCAACTAACACAGACATACACTGATACAAAGTAACAAAGAGATACACTGACATCCAGTAACAAAGACACACACTGACACCAAGTATCAAAGATACACACTGACACCAATTAACAAGACATACACTGATACCCAGTAACACAGACACACACCTACACCAAGTAACAAAGACATACACTGACACCAAGTAACAAAGACATACACTGACACCAAGTAACAAAGACATACACTTACACCAAGTAAAAAAGACATACACTGACACCAAGTAACAAAGACATACACTGATACCCAGTAACACAGACACACACTTACACCAAGTAACAAAGACATACACTGACACCAAGTAACAAAGACATACACTTACACCAAGTAAAAAAGACATACACTGACACCAAGTAACAAAGACATACACTGATACCCAGTAACACAGACACACACTTACACCAAGTAACAAAGACAGATACTGATACCCAGTAACACAGACATACACTTACACCAAGTATCAAAGACATACACTGACACCAAGTAGCAAAGACATACACTTATACCAAGTAACAAAGACATACACTGACACCAAGTAACAAAGACATACACTTACACCAAGTAACAAAGACATACACTGACACCAAGTAACAAAGACATACACTTACACCAAGTAACAAAGACATACACTTACACCAAGTAACAAAGACAGACACTGACACCAAGTAACAAAGACATACACTGATACCCAGTAACACAGACACACACTTACTCCAAGTAACACAGACATACACTGACACCAAGTAACAAAGACACACACTTACAGCAAATACACAGACAGACACTGACAGCAAGTAACAAAGACATACACTCATATCCAGTAACACAGACACACTCTTACACCAAGTAACAATGACAGACACTGATACCCAGTAACACAGACACACACTTACACCATGTAACAAAGACATACACTGACACCAAGTAACAAAGACAGACACTTACACCAAGTAACACAGACATACACTGACACCAAGTAACAAAGACACACACTTACACCAAGTCACAAAGACATACACTGACGCCCAGTAACAAAGACATACACTGACACCCAGTATCAAAGACATTCACTGATACCCAGTAACACAGACACACACTTACACCAAGTAAAAAAGACATACACTGACACCAAGTAACAAAGTCATGCACTGATACCCAGTAACAAAGACATACACTGACACCCAGTAACACAGACACACACGGACACCTAGTAACAAAGACATACACTGACACCCAGTAACAAAAAATACACTGACACCAGGTAACAAAGACATACACTGACACCAAGTAACAAAGACATTCACTGATCCCCAGTAACACAGACACACACTTACACCAAGTAACAAAGACATACACTGACACCAAGTAACAAAGTCATACACTGATACCCAGTAACAAAGACATTCACTGATCCCCAGTAACACGGACACACACTTACACCAAGTAACAAAGACATACACTTACACCAAGTAACACAGACATGCACTAACACAAAGTAACAAAGACATACACTGACACCAAGTAACACAGACACACACTGACACCCAGTAACAAAGACATACACTGACACCAAGTAACAAAGACACACACTGATACACAGTAACGCAGACACACACTTACACCAAGTAACAAAGACATACACTGATACCCCGTAACACAGACACACACTTACACCAAGTAACAAAGACATACACTGACACATAGTAAAAAGGACACACACTGATACCCAGTAACACAGACACACACATACACCAAGTAACAAAGACATACACTGACACAAAGTAAAAAGGACATCCACTGATACCCAGTAACAAAGATAAACACACACCAAGTAACAAAGACATGCACTGACACCAAGTAAAAAGGACATACACTGATACCCATTTACTCAGACACACACTTACACCAACTAACACAGACATACACTGACACAAAGTAACAAAGAGATACACTGACATCCAGTAACAAACACATACACTGACACCCAGTAACAAAGACACACACTGACACCAAGTATCAAAGATACACACTGACACCAATTAACAAAGACATACACTGATACCCAGTAACACAGACACACACCTACACCAAGTAACAAAGACATACACTGACACCAAGTAACAAAGACATACACTGACACCAAGTAACAAAGTCATACACTTACACCTAGTAACAGAGACATACACTGACACCAAGTAACAAAGTCATACACTGATACCCAGTAACACAGACACACACTTACACCAAGTAACAAAGGCATACACTGATACCCAGTAACACAGACACACTTACACCAAGTAACAAAGACAGACAATTACACCCAGTAACAAAGACATACACTTACACCAAGTAACATAGACATACACTGATATCCAGCCACACAGACACACACTTACACCAAGTATCACTGACATACACAGACTCCAAGTAACAAAGACATACACTGATACCCAGTAACACAGACACACACTTACACCATGTAACAAAGACTTACACTGACACCAAGTAACAAAGACAGACACTTACACCAAGTTACACAGACATACACTGACACCAAGTAACAAAGACGCACACTTACACCAAGTATCACTGACATACACAGACACCAAGTAACAAAGACATACACTGATACCCAGTAACACAGACACACACTGACACCATGTAACAAAGACATACACTGACACCAAGTAACAAAGACAGACACAGACACCAAGTTACAAAGACAGACACTTACACCAAGTAACACAGACATACACTGACACCAAGTAACAAAGACATACACTGACACCCAGTATCAAAGACATTCACTGATCCCCAGTAACACAGACACACACTTACACCAAGTAACAAAGACATACACTGATACTCAGTTACACAGACACACACTTACACCAAGTAACAAAGACATACACTGACACCCAGTAACAAAAACATACACTGACACCAGGTAACAAAGACATACACTGATCCCCAGTAACACAGACACACACTTACACCAAGTAACAAAGACATACACTGACACCAAGTAACAAAGACAGACACTTACACCAAGTAACACAGACATACACTGACACCAAGTAACAAAGACATACACTGACACCCAGTATCAAAGACATTCACTGATACCCAGTAACACAGACACACACTTACACCAAGTAACAAAGACATACACTGATACTCAGTTACACAGACACACACTTACACCAAGTAACAAAGACATACACTGACACCCAGTAACAAAAACATACACTGACACCAAGTAACAAAGTCATACACTGATACCCAGTCACACAGACAAACACTTACACCAAGTATCAAAGGCATACACTTACACCAAGTAACAAAGACATGCACTGACACCAAGTAACAAAGACGTACACTTACACCAAGTAACAAAGACATACACTGACACCAATTAACAAAGACATACACTGATACCCAGTAACACAGACACACACTTACACCAAGTAACAAAGACATACACAGATTCCCAGTTACACAGACACACACATACACCATGTAACACAGACACACACAGACACCAAGCAACAAAGACATACACTGATACCCAGTAACACAGGCACACACTTACACCAAGTAACAAAGACATACACTGACACCAAGTAACAAAGACATACACTTACACCAAGTAAAAAAGACATACACTGACAGCAAGTAACAAAGACATACACTGTTACCCAGTAACACAGACACACACTTACACCAAGTAACAAAGACAGACACTGATACCCAGTAACACAGACATACACTTACACCAAGTATCAAAGACATACACTGACACCAAGTAGCAAAGACATACACTTACACCAAGTAACAAAGACATACACTGACACCAAGTAACAAAGACATGCACTTACACCAAGTGACAAAGACATACACTGACACCAAGTAACAAAGACATACACTTACACCAAGTAACACAGACATACACTGACACCAAGTAACAAAGACATACACTTACACCAAGTAACAAAGACAGACACTGACACCAAGTAACAAAGACATACACTGATACCCAGTAACACAGACACACACTTACTCCAAGTAACACAGACATACACTGACACCAAGTAACAAAGACACACACTTACAGCAAATACACAGACAGACACTGACAGCAAGTAACAAAGACATGCTCTGATACCCAGTAACACAGACACACACTTACACCAAGTAACAAAGACAGACACTGACACCAAGTAACAAAGACATACACTCAAATCCAGTAACACAGATACACTCTTACACCAAGTAACAATGACAGACACTGATACCCAGTAACACAGACACACACTTACACCATGTAACAAAGACATACACTGACAACAAGTAACAAAGACAGACACTTACACCAAGTAACACAGACATACACTGACACCAAGTAACAAAGACACACACTTACACCAAGTCACAAAGACATACACTGACACCAAGTAACAAAGACATACACTGACACCCAGTATCAAAGACATTCACTGATACCCAGTAACACAGACACACACTTACACCAAGTAAAAAAGACATACACTGACACCCAGTAACAAAAACATACACTGACACAAAGTAACAAAGACATACACTGACACCAAGTAACAAAGACATTCACTGATCCCCAGTAACACAGACACACACTTACACCAAGTAACAAAGACATACACTGACACCAAGTAACAAAGTCATACACTGATACCCAGTAACACAGACACACACTTACACCAAGTATCAAAGGCATACACTTACACCAAGTAACAAAGACATACACTGATACCCCGTAACACAGACACACACTTACACCAAGTAACAAAGACATACACTGACACCAAGTAACAAAGACATACACTGATACCCAGTAACACAGACACACACTTACAACAAGTAACAAAGGCATACACAGATACCCAGTTGCACAGACACACACAGACACCAAGTAACAAAGACATACACTTATACCCAGTAACACAGACACACACTTACACCAATTAACAAAGACATACACTGACACCATGTAACAAAGACATACACTTACACCAAGTAAAAAATACATACACTGACACCAAGTAACAAAGACATACACTGATACCCAGTAACACAGACACACACTTACACCAAGTAACAAAGACAGACACTGAAACCAGTAACACAGACATACACTTACACAAAGTATCAAAGACATACACTGACACCAAGTAGCAAAGACAGACACTTACACCAAGTAACAAAGACATACACTGACACCAAGTAACAAAGACATACACTTACACCAAGTAACAAAGACATACACTGACACCAAGTAACAAAGACATACACTTACACCACGTAACACAGACATACACTGACACCAAGTAACAAAGACATACACTGACACCAAGTAACAAAGACATAAACTGATTCCCAGTAACACAGACACACACTTACTCCAAGTAACAAAGACATACACTGATACCCAGTAACACAGACACACACTTACACCAAGTAACAAAGACAGACACTGATACCCAGTAACAAAGACATACACTGATACCCAGTAACACAGACACACACTTACACCATGTATCAAAGACATACACTGACACCAAGTAACAAAGACAAACACTGACACCCAGTAACAAAGAAACACACTGACACAAAGTAACAAAGACACACACTGAAACCAAGTATACAAAGACATACACTGACACCAAGTAACAAAGACATGCACTTACACCAAGTGACAAAGACATACACTGACACCAAGTAACAAAGACATACACTTACACCAAGTAACACAGACATACACTGACACCAAGTAACAAAGACATACACTTACACCAAGTAACAAAGACAGACACTGACACCAAGTAACAAAGACATACACTGATACCCAGTAACACAGACACACACTTACTCCAAGTAACACAGACATACACTGACACCAAGTAACAAAGACACACACTTACAGCAAATACACAGACAGACACTGACAGCAAGTAACAAAGACATGCTCTGATACCCAGTAACACAGACACACACTTACACCAAGTAACAAAGACAGACACTGACACCAAGTAACAAAGACATACACTCAAATCCAGTAACACAGATACACTCTTACACCAAGTAACAATGACAGACACTGATACCAAGTAACAAAGACATACACTGATACCCAGTAACACAGACACACACTTACACCATGTAACAAAGACATACACTGACACCAAGTAACAAAGACAAACACTGACACCCAGTAACAAAGAAACACACTGACACAAAGTAACAAAGACACACACTGAAACCAAGTATACAAATACATACACAGACACCAAGTAACAAAGACATACACTGATACCCAGTAACACAGACATACACGTACACCAAGTAACAGAGACATACACTGATACCCAGCCACACAGACAAACACTTACACCAAGTATCACAGACATACACAGACACCAAGTAACAAAGACATACACTGATACCCAGTAACACAGACACACACTTACACCATGTAACAAAGACATACACTGACACCAAGTAACAAAGACATACACTGACACAAAGTAACAAAGACATACACTTACACCAATTAATACAGACATGCACTGACACCAAGTAACAAAGACACTCACTTACACCACGTAACACAGACATACACTGACACCAAGTAACAAAGACATACACTGATACCCAGTAACACAGACACACACTTACACCAAGCAACAATGACAGACACTGACACCAAGTAACAAAGACATACACTCAAATCCAGTAACACAGATACACTCTTACACCAAGTAACAATGACAGACACTGATACCCAGTAACACAGACACACACTTACACCATGTAACAAAGACATACACTGACACCAAGTAACAAAGACAGACACTTACACCAAGTAACACAGACATACACTGACACCAAGTAACAAAGACACACACTTACACCAAGTCACAAAGACATACACTGACACCAAGTAACAAAGACATACACTGACACCCAGTATCAAAGACATTCACTGATACCCAGTAACACAGACACACACTTACACCAAGTATCAAAGGCATACACTTACACCAAGTAACAAAGACATACACTGATACCCCGTAACACAGACACACACTTACACCAAGTAAAAAAGACATACACTGACACCCAGTAACAAAAACATACACTGACACCAGGTAACAAAGACATACACTGACACCAAGTAACAAAGACATTCACTGATCCCCAGTAACACAGACACACACTTACACCAAGTAACAAAGACATACACTGACACCAAGTAACAAAGTCATACACTGATACCCAGTAACACAGACACACACTTACACCAAGTATCAAAGGCATACACTTACACCAAGTAACAAAGACATACACTGATACCCCGTAACACAGACACACACTTACACCAAGTAACAAAGACATACACTGACACCAAGTAACAAAGACATACACTGATACCCAGTAACACAGACACACACTTACACCAAGTAACAAAGACAGACACTGAAACCAGTAACACAGACATACACTTACACAAAGTATCAAAGACATACACTGACACCAAGTAGCAAAGACAGACACTTACACCAAGTAACAAAGACATACACTGACACCAAGTAACAAAGACATACACTTACACCAAGTAACAAAGACATACACTGACACCAAGTAACAAAGACATACACTTACACCACGTAACACAGACATACACTGACACCAAGTAACAAAGACATACACTGACACCAAGTAACAAAGACATAAACTGATTCCCAGTAACACAGACACACACTTACTCCAAGTAACAAAGACATACACTGATACCCAGTAACACAGACACACACTTACACCAAGTAACAAAGACAGACACTGATACCCAGTAACAAAGACATACACTGATACCCAGTAACACAGACACACACTTACACCATGTATCAAAGACATACACTGACACCAAGTAACAAAGACAAACACTGACACCCAGTAACAAAGAAACACACTGACACAAAGTAACAAAGACACACACTGAAACCAAGTATACAAAGACATACACTGACACCAAGTAACAAAGACATGCACTTACACCAAGTGACAAAGACATACACTGACACCAAGTAACAAAGACATACACTTACACCAAGTAACACAGACATACACTGACACCAAGTAACAAAGACATACACTTACACCAAGTAACAAAGACAGACACTGACACCAAGTAACAAAGACATACACTGATACCCAGTAACACAGACACACACTTACTCCAAGTAACACAGACATACACTGACACCAAGTAACAAAGACACACACTTACAGCAAATACACAGACAGACACTGACAGCAAGTAACAAAGACATGCTCTGATACCCAGTAACACAGACACACACTTACACCAAGTAACAAAGACAGACACTGACACCAAGTAACAAAGACATACACTCAAATCCAGTAACACAGATACACTCTTACACCAAGTAACAATGACAGACACTGATACCAAGTAACAAAGACATACACTGATACCCAGTAACACAGACACACACTTACACCATGTAACAAAGACATACACTGACACCAAGTAACAAAGACAAACACTGACACCCAGTAACAAAGAAACACACTGACACAAAGTAACAAAGACACACACTGAAACCAAGTATACAAATACATACACAGACACCAAGTAACAAAGACATACACTGATACCCAGTAACACAGACATACACGTACACCAAGTAACAGAGACATACACTGATACCCAGCCACACAGACAAACACTTACACCAAGTATCACAGACATACACAGACACCAAGTAACAAAGACATACACTGATACCCAGTAACACAGACACACACTTACACCATGTAACAAAGACATACACTGACACCAAGTAACAAAGACATACACTGACACAAAGTAACAAAGACATACACTTACACCAATTAATACAGACATGCACTGACACCAAGTAACAAAGACACTCACTTACACCACGTAACACAGACATACACTGACACCAAGTAACAAAGACATACACTGATACCCAGTAACACAGACACACACTTACACCAAGCAACAATGACAGACACTGACACCAAGTAACAAAGACATACACTCAAATCCAGTAACACAGATACACTCTTACACCAAGTAACAATGACAGACACTGATACCCAGTAACACAGACACACACTTACACCATGTAACAAAGACATACACTGACACCAAGTAACAAAGACAGACACTTACACCAAGTAACACAGACATACACTGACACCAAGTAACAAAGACACACACTTACACCAAGTCACAAAGACATACACTGACACCAAGTAACAAAGACATACACTGACACCCAGTATCAAAGACATTCACTGATACCCAGTAACACAGACACACACTTACACCAAGTATCAAAGGCATACACTTACACCAAGTAACAAAGACATACACTGATACCCCGTAACACAGACACACACTTACACCAAGTAAAAAAGACATACACTGACACCCAGTAACAAAAACATACACTGACACCAGGTAACAAAGACATACACTGACACCAAGTAACAAAGACATTCACTGATCCCCAGTAACACAGACACACACTTACACCAAGTAACAAAGACATACACTGACACCAAGTAACAAAGTCATACACTGATACCCAGTAACACAGACACACACTTACACCAAGTATCAAAGGCATACACTTACACCAAGTAACAAAGACATACACTGATACCCCGTAACACAGACACACACTTACACCAAGTAACAAAGACATACACTGACACCAAGTAACAAAGACATACACTGATACCCAGTAACACAGACACACACTTACAACAAGTAACAAAGGCATACACAGATACCCAGTTGCACAGACACACACAGACACCAAGTAACAAAGACATACACTTATACCCAGTAACACAGACACACACTTACACCAAGTAACAAAGACATACACTGACACCATGTAACAAAGACATACACTTACACCAAGTAAAAAATACATACACTGACACCAAGTAACAAAGACATACACTGATACCCAGTAACACAGACACACACTTACACCAAGTAACAAAGACAGACACTGAAACCAGTAACACAGACATACACTTACACAAAGTATCAAAGACATACACTGACACCAAGTAGCAAAGACAGACACTTACACCAAGTAACAAAGAAATACACTGACACCAAGTAACAAAGACATACACTTACACCAAGTAACAAAGACATACACTGACACCAAGTAACAAAGACATACACTTACACCACGTAACACAGACATACACTGACACCAAGTAACAAAGACATACACTGACACCAAGTAACAAAGACATAAACTGATTCCCAGTAACACAGACACACACTTACTCCAAGTAACAAAGACATACACTGATACCCAGTAACACAGACACACACTTACACCAAGTAACAAAGACAGACACTGATACCCAGTAACAAAGACATACACTGATACCCAGTAACACAGACACACACTTACACCATGTATCAAAGACATACACTGACACCAAGTAACAAAGACAAACACTGACACCCAGTAACAAAGAAACACACTGACACAAAGTAACAAAGACACACACTGAAACCAAGTATACAAATACATACACAGACACCAAGTAACAAAGACATGCACTGATACCCAGTAACACATACATACACGTACACCAAGTAACAGAGACATACACTGATACCCAGCCACACAGACAAACACTTACACCAAGTATCACAGACATACACAGACACCAAGTAACAAAGACATACACTGATACCCAGTAACACAGACACACACTTACACCATGTAACAAAGACATACACTGACACCAAGTAACAAAGACATACACTGACACAAAGTAACAAAGACATACACTTACACCAATTAATACAGACATGCACTGACACCAAGTAACAAAGACACTCACTTACACCACGTAACACAGACATACACTGACACCAAGTAACAAAGACATACACTGATACCCAGTAACACAGACACACACTTACACCAAGCAACAATGACAGACACTGATACCAAGTAACACAGACACACACTTACACCAAGTCACAAAGACATACACTGACACCTAGTAACAAAGACATACACTTACACCAAGTAAAAAGACATACACTGACACCAAGTAACAAAGACATACACTGATACCCAGTAACACAGACACACACTTACAACAAGTAACAAAGACATACACAGATACCCAGTTGCACAGACACACACAGACACCAAGTAACAAAGACATACACTGATACCCAGTAACACAGACACACACTTACACCAAGTAACAAAGACATACACTGACACCATGTCATAAAGACATACACTTACACCAAGTAAAAAAGACATACACTGACACCAAGTAACAAAGACATACACAGATACCCAGTAACACAGACACACACTTACACCAAGTAACAAAGACAGACACTGATACCAGTAACACAGACATACACTTACACAAAGTATCAAAGACATACACTGACACCAAGTAGCAAAGACAGACACTTACACCAAGTAACAAAGACATACACTGACACCAAGTAACAAAGACATACACTTACACCAAGTAACAAAGACATATACTGACACCAAGTAACAAAGACATACACTTACACCAAGTAACACAGACATACACTGACACCAAGTAACAAAGACATACACTGACACCAAGTAACAAAGACATACACTGACACCAAGTAACAAAGACATAAACTGATACCCAGTAACACAGACACACACTTACTCCAAGTAACAAAGACATACACTGATACCCAGTAACACAGACACACACATACACCAAGTAACAAAGACAGACATTGATACCCAGTAACAAAGACATACACTGATACCCAGTAACACAGACACACACTTACACCATGTAACAAAGACATACACTGACACCAAGTAACAAAGACAAACACTGACACCCAGTAACAAAGAAACACACTGACATCAAGTAACAAAGACACACACTGAAACCAAGTATACAAATACATACACAGACACCAAGTAACAAAGACATACACTGATACCCAGTAACACAGACATACACGTACACCAAGTAACAAAGACATACACTGATACCCAGCCTCACAGACACACACTTACACCAAGTATCACAGACATACACAGACACCAAGTAACAAAGACATACACTGATACCCAGTAACACAGACACACACTTGCACCATGTAACAAAGACATACACTGACACCAAGTAACAAAGACATACACTGACACAAAGTAACAAAGACATACACTTACACCAATTAATACAGACATGCACTGACACCAAGTAACAAAGACACTCACTTACACCAAGTAACACAGACATACACTGACACCAAGTAACAAAGACATACACTGATACCCAGTAACACAGACACACACTTACACCAAGTAACAATGACAGACACTGATACCAAGTAACACAGACACACACTTACACCAAGTCACAAAGACATACACTGACACCAAGTAACAAAGACATTCACTGATACCCAGTAACACAGACACACACTTACACCAAGTATCAAAGACATACACTGACACCAAGGAGCAAAGACATACACTTACACCAAGTAACAAAGACATACACTGACGCCAAGTAACAAAGACATACACTTACACCAAGTAACAAAGACATACACTGACACCAAGTAACAAAGACATACACTTACACCAAGTAACACAGACATACAGTGACACCAAGTAACAAAGACATACACTTACACCAAGTAACAAAGTCATACACTGACACCAAGTAACAAAGACATACACTGATACCCAGTAACACAGACACACACTTACTCCAAGTAACACAGATATACACTGACGCCAAGTAACAAAGACACACACATACAGCAAATACACAGACATACACTGACAGCAAGTAACAAAGGAATACACTGATACCCAGTAACACAGACACACACTTACACCAAGTAACAAAGGCAGACACTGATACCCAGTAACAAAGACATACACTGATACCCAGTAACACAGACACACACTAACACCAAGTCACAAAGACATACACTGACACCCAGTAACAAAGACAAACACTTACACCAAGTAACACAGACATACACTGACACAAAGTAACAAAGACATACACTTACACCAGGCAACAAAGACATACACTGACACCAAGTAACAAAGACATTCACTGATCCCCAGTAACACAGACACACACTTACACCAAGTAACAAAGACATACACTGACACCAAGTAACAAAGTCATACACTGATACCCAGTAACACAGACACACACTTACACCAAGTATCAAAGGCATACACTTACACCAAGTAACAAAGATATACACTGATACCGCGTAACACAGACACACACTTACACCAAGTAACAAAGACATACGCTGACACCAAGTAACAAAGACATACACTGATAACCAGTAACACAGACACACACTTACAACAAGTAACAAAGACATACACAGATACCCAGTTACACAGACACACACTTACACCAAGTAACACAGACACACACAGACACCAAGTAACAAAGACATATGCTGATACCCAGTAACACAGACACACACTTACACCAAGTAACAAAGACATAAACTGACACCAAGTAACAAAGACATACAATTACACCAAGTAAAAAAGACATACACTGACACCAAGTAACAAAGACATACACTGATACCCAGTAACACAGACACACACTTACACCAAGTAACAAAGACAGACACTGATACCCCGTAACACAGACATACACTTACACAAAGTATCAAAGACATACACTGACACCAAGTAGCAAAGACATACACTTACACCAAGTAACAAAGACATACACTTACACCAAGTAACAAAGACATTCACTTACACCAAGTAACAAAGACATACACTGACACCAAGTAACAAAGACATACACTTACACCAAGTAACACAGACACACACTGACACCAAGTAACAAAGACATATACTTACACCAAGTAACAAAGACATACACTGACACCAAGTAACAAAGACATACGCTGATACACAGTAACACAGACACACACTTACTGCAAGTAACAAAGACATACACTGATACCCAGTAACACAGACACACACTTACACCAAGTAACAAAGACAGACACTGATACCCAGTAACAAAGACATACACTGATACCCAGTAACACAGACACACAGTAACAAAAAGTCACAAAGACATACACTGACACCCTGTAACAAAGACAAACACTGACACCCAGTAACAAAGAAACACACTGACACCAAGTAACAAAGACACACACTGAAACCAAGGATACAAAGACATACACAGACACCAAGTAACAAAGACATACACTGATACCCAGTAACACAGACATACACTTACACCAAGTAACAAAGACATACACTGATACCCAGCCACACAGACACACACTTACACCAAGTATCACAGACATACACAGACACCAAGTAACAAAGACATACACTGATACCCAGCAACACGGACACACACTTACACCATGTAACAAAGACATACAATGACACCAAGTAACAAAGACATACAGTGACACCAAGTAACAAAGACATACACTTACACCAATTAACACATACATACACTGACACCAAGTAACAAAGACACTCACTTACACCAAGAAACACAGACAGACGCTGACACCAAGTAACAAAGACATACACTGATACCCAGTAACACAGACACACACTTACACCAAGTAACAATGACAGACACTGATACCAAGTAACACAGACACACACTTACACCAAGTCACAAAGACATACACTGACACCCAGTAACAAAGACATACACTGACACCCAGTAAGAAAGACACACAATGACACCAAGTAACAAAGGCACACACTGACACCAAGTAACAAAGACATACACTGATACCCAGTAACACAGACACACACTTACGCCAAGTAACAAAGACGTACACTGACACCAAGTAACAAAGACATTCACTGATACCCAGTAACACAGACACACACTTACACCAAGTATCAAAGACATACACTGACACCAAGTAGCAAAGACATACACTTACACCAAGTTACAAAGACATACACTGACACCAAGTAACAAAGACATACACTTACACCAAGTAACAAAGACATACACTGAAACCAAGTAACAAAGACATACACTTACACCAAGTAACACAGACATACACTGACAGCAAGTAACAAAGACAACACTTACACCAAGTAACAAAGACATACACTGACACCAAGTAACAAAGACATACACTGATACCCAGTAACACAGACACACACTTACACCAAGTATCAAAGGCATACACTTACACCAAGTAACAAAGACATACACTGATACCCCGTAACAAAGACACACACTTACACCAAGTAACAAAGACATACACTGACACCAAGTAACAAAGACATACACTTGCACCAAGTAAAAAAGACATACACAGACACCAAGTAACAAAGACATACACTGATACCCAGTAACACAGACACACACTTACAACAAGTAACAAAGACATACACAGATGCCCAGTTACACAGACACACACTTACACCAAGTAACACAGACACACACAGACACCAAGTAACAAAGACATACACTGATACCCAGTAACACAGACACACACTTACACCAAGTAACAAAGACATACACTGACACCAAGTAACAAAGACATACACTTACACCAAGTAAAAAAGACATACACTGACACCAAGTAACAAAGACATACACTGATACACAGTAACACAGACACACACTTACACCAAGTAACAAAGACAGACACTGATACCCAGTAAAACAGACATACACTTACACAAAGTATCAAAGACATACACTGACACCAGGTAGCAAAGACATACACTTACACCAAGTAACAAAGACATACACTGACACCAAGTAACAAAGACATACACTGACACCAAGTAACAAAGACATACACTGACACCAAGTAACAAAGACATACACTTACACCAGCTAACACAGACATACACTGACACCAAGTAACAAAGACATACACTTACACCAAGTAACAAAGACATACACTGACACCAAGTAACAAAGACATACACTGATACCCAGTAACACAGACACACACTTACTCCAAGTAACAAAGACATACACTGATACCCAGTAAAACAGACACACACTTACACCAAGTAACCAAGACAGACACTGATACCCAGTAACAAAGACATACACTGATACCCAATAACACAGACACACACTAACACCAAGTCACAAAGACATACACTGACACCCAGTAACAAAGACAAACACTGACACCCAGTAACAAAGAAACACACTGACACCAAGTAACAAAGACACACACTGAAACCAAGTATACAGAGACATACACAGACACCAAGTAACAAAGACATACACTGATACCCAGTAACACATAGATACACTTACACCAAGTAACAAAGACATACACTGATACCCAGCCACACAGACACACACTTACACCATGTATCACAGACATACACAGACACCAAGTAACAAAGACATACACTGATACCCAGTAACAAAGACACACACTTACACCATGTAACAAAGACATACACTGACACCAAGTAACAAAGACAAACACTGACACCAAGTAACAGAGACAGACACTTACACCAATTAACACAGACATACACTGACACCAAGTAACAAAGACACTCACTTACACCAAGTAACACAGACATACACTGACACCAAGTAACAATGACAGACACTGATACCAAGTAAGACAGACACACACTTACACCAAGTCACAAAGACATACACTGATACCCAGTAACACAGACACACACTTACACCAAGTAACAATGACAGACACTGATACCAAGAAACACAGACACACACTTACACCAAGTCACAAAGACATACACTGACACCCTGTAACAAAGACATACACTGACACCCAGTAAAAAAGATACACAATGACACCAAGTAACAAAGGCACACACTGACACCAAGTAACAAAGACATACACTGATACCCAGTAACACAGACACACACTTACGCCAAGTAACAAAGACGTACACTGACACCAAGTAACAAAGACATTCACTGATACCCAGTAACACAGACACACACTTACACCAAGTATCAAAGACATACACTGACACCAAGTAGCAAAGACATACACTGACACCAAGTAACAAAGACATACACTTACACCAAGTAACACAGACATACACTGACACCAAGTAACAAAGACATACACTTACACCAAGTAACAAAGACATACACTGACACCAAGTAACAAAGACATACACTGATACCCAGTAACACAGACACACACTTACTCCAAGTAACACAGACATACACTGACACCAAGTAACAAAGACACACACTTACAGCAAATACACAGACATACATTGACAGCAAGTAACAAAGACATACACTGATATCCAGTAACACAGACACACACTTACACCAAGTAACAAAGACAGACACTGATACCCAGTAACAAAGACATACACTGATACCCAGTAACACAGACACACACTAACACCAAGTCACAAAGACATACACTGACACCCAGTAACAAAGACAAACACTGACACCCAGTAACAAAGAAACACACTGACACCAAGTAACAAAGGCACACACTGAAACCAAGTATACAAAGACATACACAGACACCAAGTAACAAAGACATACACTGATACCCAGTAGCACAGACACACACTGACACCAAGTAACAAAGACATACAGTGATACCCAGTAACACAGACACACACTTACACCGAGTATCACAGACATACACAGACACCAAGTAACAAAGACATACACTGATACCCAGTAACACAGACACACACTTACAACATGTAACAAAGACATACACTGACACCAAGTAACAAAGACATACACTTACAGAAAGTAACACAGACTTACACTGACACCAAGTAACAAAGACACACACTTACACCAAGTAACACAGACATACACTGACACCAAGTAACAAAGCCATACACTGATAACCAGTAACACAGACACACACTTACACCAAGTAACAATGACAGACACTGATACCCAGTAACACAGACACACACTTACACAAAGTCACAAAGACATACACTGACACCCAGTAACAAAGAGATACACTGACACCCAGTAACAAAGACACACACTGACACCAAGTAACAAAGACATACACTGATACCCAGTAACACAGGCACACACTTACAACATGTAACAAAGACATACACTGACACCAAGTAACAAAGACATACACTTACAGAAAGTAACACAGACTTACACTGACACCAAGTAACAAAGACACACACTTACACCAAGTAACACAGACATACACTGACACCAAGTAACAAAGACATACACTGATACCCAGTAACACAGACACACACTTACACCAAGTAACAATGACAGACACTGATACCCAGTAACACAGACACACACTTACACAAAGTCACAAAGACATACACTGACACCCAGTAACAAAGACATACACTGACACCCAGTAACAAAGGCACACACTGACACCAAGTAACAAAGACATACACTGATACCCAGTAACACAGGCACACACTTACACCAAGTAACAAAGACGTACACTGACACCAAGTAACAAAGACATTCACTGATACCCAGTAACACAGACACACAATTACACCAAGTAACAAAGACAGACACTGACACCAAGTAACAAAGACATGCACTGATACCCAGTAACACAGACACACACTTACACCAAGTAACAAAGACAGACACTGATACCCAGTAACAAAGACATACACTGATACCCAGTAACACAGACACACACTAACACCAAGTCACAAAGACATACACTCACACCCAGTAACAAAGACAAACACTGACACCCAGTAACAAAGAAACACACTGACACCAAGTAACAAAGACACACACTGAAACCAAGTATACAAAGACATACACAGACACCAAGTAACAAAGACATACACTGATACCCAGTAACACAGACACACACTTACACCAAGTAACAAAGACATACACTGATACCCAGCCACACAGACACACACTTACACCAAGTATCACAGACATACACAGACACCAAGTAACAAAGACATACACTGATATCCAGTAACACAGACACACACTTACAACATGTAACAAAGACATACACTGACACCAAGTAACAAAGACATACACTGACGCCAATTAACAAAGACATACACTTACACCAAGTAACACAGACATACACTGATACTCAGTTACACAGACACACACTTACGCCAAGTAACAAAGACATACACTGACACCAAGTAACAAAGACATGCACTGATACCCAGTAACACAGACACACACTTACACCAAGTAACAGTGACAGACACTGATACCCAGTAACACAGACACACACTTACACCAAGTGACAAAGACATACACTGACACCCAGTAACAAAGACATACACTGACACCAAGTAACAAAGACAAACAATGACACCAAGTAACAAAGGCACACACTGACACCAAGTAACAAAGACATACACTGATACCCAGTAACACAGACACACACTTACACCAAGTAACAAAGACGTACACTGACACCAAGTAACAAAGACATTCATTGATACCCAGTAACACAGACACATTGTTACACCAAGTAACAAAGACATACACTGATACTCAGTTACACAGACACACACTTACACCAAGTAACAAAGACATACACTGACACCAAGTAACAAAGGCATACACTGACACCCAGTAACAAAGACATACACTGACACCCAGTAACACAGATACACTCGGACACCAAGTAACAAAGACATACACTGACACCCAGTAACAAAAACATACACTGACACCAGGTAACAAAGACATACACTGACACCAAGTAACAAAGACATTCACTGATCCCCAGTAACACAGACACACACTTACACCAAGTAACAAAGACATACACTGACACCAAGTAACAAAGACATACACTGACACCAAGTAACAAAGACATACACTGATACCCAGTTACACATACACACACTTAAACCAAGAAACAAAGACCTACACTGATACCCAGTAACACAGACACACACTTACACCAAGTAACAAAGACATGCACTGATACTCAGTTACACAGACACACACTTACACCAAGTAACAAAGACATACACTGATACTCAGTTACACAGACACACACTTACACCAAGTAACAAAGACATACACTGACACCAAGTAACAAAGGCATACACTGACACCCAGTAACAAAGACATACACTGACACCCAGTAACACAGATACACTCGGACACCAAGTAACAAAGACATACACTGACACCCAGTAACAAAAACATACACTGACACCAGGTAACAAAGACATACACTGACACCAAGTAACAAAGACATTCACTGATCCCCAGTAACACAGACACACACTTACACCAAGTAACAAAGACATACACTGACACCAAGTAACAAAGACATACACTGACACCAAGTAAAAAAGACATACACTGATACCCAGTTACACATACACACACTTAAACCAAGAAACAAAGACATACACTGATACCCAGTAACACAGACACACACTTACACCAAGTAACAAAGACATACACTGACACCAAGTAACAAAGACATACACTGACACTAAGTAACAAAGACATACACTTACACCAAGTAACAAAGACACACACTGAAACCAAGTATACAAAGACATACGCAGACACCAAGTAACAAAGACATACACTGATACCCAGTAACACAGACACACACTTACACTAAGTAACAAAGACATACACTGATACCCAGCCACACAGACACACACTTACACCAAGTATCACAGACATACACAGACACCAAGTAACAAAGACATACACTGATAACCAGTAACACAGACACACACTTACAACATGTAACAAAGACATACACTGACACCAAGTAACAAAGACATACACTGACACCAATTAACAAAGACATACACTTACACAAAGTAAAACAGACATACACTGACACCAAGTAACAAAGACATACACTGATACCCAGTAACACAGACACACACTTACACCAAGTAACAATGACAGACACTGATACCCAGTAACACAGACACACACTTACGCCAAGTCACAAAGACATACACTGACACCCAGTAACAAAGACATACACTGACACCCAGTAACAAAGACAAACAATGACACCAAGTAACAAAGGCATACACTGACACCAAGTAACAAAGACATACACTGACACCCAGTAACACAGACACACACTTACTCCAAGTAACAAAGACGTACACTGACACCAAGTAGCAAAGACATTCACTGATACCCAGTAACACAGACACACACTTACACCAAGTAACAAAGACATACACTGACACCAAGTAACAAAGACACGCACTGATACCCAGTAACACAGACACACACTTACACCAAATAACAAAGACATATAATGATACTCAGTTACACAGACACACACTTACACCAAGTAACAAAGACATACACTGACACCAAGTAACAAAGGCATACACTGACACCCAGTAACAAAGACATACACTGACACCCAGTAACACAGACACACTCGGACACCAAGTAACAAAGACATACACTGACACCCAGTAACAAAAACATACACTGACACCAGGTAACAAAGACATACACTGACACCAAGTAACAAAGACATTCACTGATCCCCAGTAACACAGACACACACTTACACCAAGTAACAAAGACATACACTGACACCAAGTAACAAAGACATACACTGACACCAATTAACAAAGACATACACTGATACCCAGTTACTCATACACACACTTAAACCAAGAAACAAAGACATACACTGATACCCAGTAACACAGACACACACTTACACCAAGTAACAAAGACATACACTGATAACCAGTAACACAGACACACACTTACACCAATTAACAGAGACATACACCGACACCAAGTAACAAAGACATTCACTGACACCAAGTAACAAAGACATACACTGATACCCAGTAACACAGACACACACTTACACCAAGTAACAAAGACAGTCAATGACACCAAGTAACAAAGACATACACTGATACCCAGTAACACAGACACACACTTACACCAAGTAACAGAGACATACACTGACACCAAGTAGCGAAGACATACACTTACATCAAGTTACAAAGATCTACACTGACACCCAGTAACAAAGACACACACTGACACCAAGTAACAAAGACATACACGGATACCCAGTAACACAGACACACAGTTACACCAGGTAAGAAAGACAAACACTGACACCAAGTAACAAAGACATACACTGACACCAATTAACAAAGACATACACTAATACCCTGTAACACAGACACACACTTACACCAAGTAACAAATACATACACTGACACCAAGTAACAAAGGCATACACTTACACCAAGTAGCAAAGACATACACTGACACAAAGTAACAAAGATAAACACTTACACCAAGTAACAATGACATGCACTGACACCAAGTAAAAAGGACATCAACTGATACCCAGTAACACAGACACAATCTTGCACCATGTAACAAAGACATACACTAATACCCAGTAACACAGACACACACTTACACCAAGTAACAAATACATACAATGACACCAAGTAACAAAGGCATACACTTACACCAAGTAGCAAAGACATACACTGATAACCAGTAACACAGACACAATCTTGCACCATGTAACAAAGACATACACTAATATCCAGTAACACAGACACACACTTACACCAAGTAACAAATCCATACACTGACACCAAGTAACAAAGGCATACACTTACACCAAGTAGCAAAGACATACATTGATACCCAGTAACACAGACACACACTTACACGAAGTAACAAATACATACACTGACACCAAGTAACAAAGTCATACACTGACACCAAGTAACAAAGACATACACTGATACCCAGTAACACAGGCACACACTTACACCAAGTAACAAAGTCATACACTGATACCCAGTAACACAGACATCCTTACACCAAGTGTCACAGATATACACAGACACCAACTAACAAAGGCATACACTGATACCCAGTAACACAGACACACACTTACACCAAGTAACAAAGACATACACTGACACCAAGTAACAAAGACAGAAACTTACACCAAATAACACAGACATACACTGACACCAAGTAACAAAGACATACACTAACACCAACTAACAAAGACACACACTTACACCAAGTAACACAGACATACACTGACACCAAGTAACAAAGACATGCACTCACACCAAGTAAGAAAGACACACACTTACACCAAGTAACACAGGCCCACACTGACACCAAGTAACAAAGACATACACTGAAACCCTGCAACACAGACGAACTCTTACACCAAGTAAAAAAGACAGACATTGATACCCAGTAACACAGACACACACTTACACCATGTATCAAAGACATTCACTGACACCAAGTAACCAAGACATACACTTACACCATGTAACAAAGACATACAGTGACACCAAGTAACAAAGACATACACTGACACCCAGTAACAAAGACATACACTGACACCCAGTAACACAGACACACTCGGACACCAAGTAACAAAGACATACACTGACACCAAGTAACAAAGACATACACTGATAACCAGTAACACAGACACACACTTACACCAATTAACAGAGACATACACCGACACCAAGTAACAAAGACATTCACTGACACAAAGTAACAAAGACATACACTGATACCCAGTAACACAGACACACACTTACACCAAGTAACAAAGACAGACAATGACACCAAGTAACAAAGACATACACTGATACCTAGTAACACTGACACACACTTACACCAAGTAACAGAGACATACACTGACACCAAGTAACAAAGACATACACTTACACCAAGTAACAAAGACATGCACTGAAACAAAGTAACAAAGACATACACTTACACCAGGGAACAAAGACATACACTGACACCAAGTAACACAGACATACACTTACACCAAGTAACACAGACATGCACTGACACCAAGTAACAAAGACATACACTAACACCAACTAACAAAGACACACACTTACACCAAGTAACACAGACATACACTGACACCAAGTAACAAAGACATACATTTACACCAAGTAACAAAGACACACACTTACACCAAGTAACAAAGACATACACTGACACCAAGTAACAAAGACATACACTTACACCAAATCATGGAGACATACACTGACACCAAGTATCAAATACATATACTGACACCAAGTAACAAAGACACAAACTTACAACAAGTAACACAGACATACACTGACACCCAGTAACACAGACACTCATTTACACCAAGTCACAAAGATCAACACTGACACCCAGTAACAAAGACACACACTGACACCAAGTAACAAAGACACACACTGACACCAAGTAACAAAGACAAACACGGATAGCCAGTAACACAGACACACAGTTACACCAGGTAAGAAAGACAAACACTGACACCAAGTAACAAAGACATACACTGACACCAATTAACAAAGACATACACTAATACCCAGTAACACAGACACACACTTACACCAAGTAACAAATACATACACTGACACCAAGTAACAAAGGCATACACTTACACCAAGTAGCAAAGACATACACTGATACCCCGTAACACAGACACACACTTACACCAAGTAACAAAGACATACACTGACACAAAGTAACAAAGATAAACACTTACACCAAGTAACAATGACATGCACTGACACCAAGTAAAAAGGACATCAACTGATACCCAGTAACACAGACACAATCTTGCACCATGTAACAAAGACATACACTAATACCCAGTAACACAGACACACACTTACACCAAGTAACAAATACATACACTGACACCAAGTAACAAAGGCATACACTTACACCAAGTAGCAAAGACATACACTGATAACCAGTAACACAGACACAATCTTGCACCATGTAACAAAGACATACACTTACACCAAGTAGCAAAGACATACATTGATACCCAGTAACACAGACACACACTTACACGAAGTAACAAATACATACACTGACACCAAGTAACAAAGTCATACACTTACACCTAGTAACAAAGACATACACTGACACCAAGTAACAAAGACATACACTGATACCCAGTAACACAGGCACACACTTACACCAAGTAACAAAGTCATACACTGATACCCAGTAACACAGACATCCTTACACCAAGTGTCACAGATATACACAGACACCAACTAACAAAGGCATACACTGATACCCAGTAACACAGACACACACTTACATCAAGTAACAAAGACATACACTGACACCAAGTAACAAAGACATAAACTTACACCAAATAACACAGACATACACTGACACCAAGTAACAAAGACATACACTAACACCAACTAACAAAGACACACACTTACACCAAATAACACAGACATACACTGACACCAAGTAACAAAGACATGCACTCACACCAAGTAAGAAAGACACACACTTACACCAAGTAAGACAGACCCACACTGACACCAAGTAACAAAGACATACACTGAAACCCTGCAACACAGACGAACTCTTACACCAAGTGAAAAAGACAGACATTGATACCCAGTAACACAGACACACACTTACACCATGTATCAAAGACATACACTGACACCAAGTAACCAAGACATACACTTACACCATGTAACAAAGACATACAGTGACACCAAGTAACAAAGACATACAGTTACACCAAGTCACAAAGACATACACTGACACCAAGTAACAAAGACATACACTTACACCAAGTAACACAGACATGCACTTACACCAAGTAACAAAGACATACACTGACATCAAGTAACAAAGACATACACTGATACCCAGTAACACAGACACACACTGACACCCAGTAACAAAGACGTACACTGACACCAAGTAACAAAGACAGACACTGATACCCAGTAACACAGACACACACTTACACCAAGTAACAAAGACATACACTGATACCCCGTAACACAGACACACACTTGCACCAAATAACAAAGACATATTCTGACACAAAGTAACAAAGATAAACACTTACACCAAGTAACAAAGACATGCACTGACACCAAGTAAAAAGGACATACACTGATACCCAGTAACACAGACACACACTTACACCAAGTAACAAAGACATACACTGATACCCAATAACACAGACACAAACTTACACCAACTAACACAGACATACACTGACACAAAGTAACAAAGAGATACACTGACACCCAGTAACAAACACAAACACTGTCACCCAGTAACAAAGACACACACTGACACCAAGTATCAAAGATACACACTGACACCAATTAACAAAGACATACACTGATACCCAGTAACACAGACACACACTTACACCAAGTAACAAAGACATACACTGACACCAAGTAACAAAGACATACACTGACACCCATTAACAAAGATATACACTGATACCCAGTAACACAGACACACACTTACACGAAGTAGCAAAGACAGACACTGACACCAAGTAACAAAGTCATACACTGACACCAAGTATCAAAGATACACACTGACACCAATTAACAAAGACATACACTGATACCCAGTAACACAGACACACACTTACACCAAGTAACAAAGACATACACTGACACCTAGTAACAAAGACATGCACTGACACCAAGTAACAAAGACATACACTGATACCCAGTAACACAGACACACACTTACACCAAGTAACAAAGGCATACACTGACACCAAGTAACACAGACACACTGCCACCAAGTATCACAGATATACACAGACACCAACTAACAAAGGCATACACTGATACCCAGTAACACAGACACACACTTACACCAAGTAACAAAGACATACACTGACACCAAGTAACAAAGACAGAAACTTACACCAAATAACACAGACATACACTGACACCAAGTAACAAAGACATACACTAACACCAACTAACAAAGACACACACTTACACCAAGTAACACAGACATACACTGACACCAAGTAACAAAGACATGCACTCACACCAAGTAAGAAAGACACACACTTACACCAAGTAACACAGACCCACACTGACACCAAGTAACAAAGACATACACTGAAACCCTGCAACACAGACGAACTCTTACACCAAGTAAAAAAGACAGACATTGATACCCAGTAACACAGACACACACTTACACCATGTATCAAAGACATTCACTGACACCAAGTAACCAAGACATACACTTACACCATGTAACAAAGACATACAGTGACACCAAGTAACAAAGACATACACTGACACCCAGTAACAAAGACATACACTGACACCCAGTAACACAGACACACTCGGACACCAAGTAACAAAGACATACACTGACACCAAGTAACAAAGACATACACTGATAACCAGTAACACAGACACACACTTACACCAATTAACAGAGACATACACCGACACCAAGTAACAAAGACATTCACTGACACAAAGTAACAAAGACATACACTGATACCCAGTAACACAGACACACACTTACACCAAGTAACAAAGACAGACAATGACACCAAGTAACAAAGACATACACTGATACCTAGTAACACTGACACACACTTACACCAAGTAACAGAGACATACACTGACACCAAGTAACAAAGACATACACTTACACCAAGTAACAAAGACATGCACTGAAACAAAGTAACAAAGACATACACTTACACCAGGGAACAAAGACATACACTGACACCAAGTAACAAAGACATACACTTACACCAAGTAACACAGACATGCACTGACACCAAGTAACAAAGACATACACTAACACCAACTAACAAAGACACACACTTACACCAAGTAACACAGACATACACTGACACCAAGTAACAAAGACATACATTTACACCAAGTAACAAAGACACACACTTACACCAAGTAACAAAGACATACACTGACACCAAGTAACAAAGACATACACTTACACCAAATCATGGAGACATACACTGACACCAAGTATCAAATACATATACTGACACCAAGTAACAAAGACACAAACTTACAACAAGTAACACAGACATACACTGACACCCAGTAACACAGACACTCATTTACACCAAGTAACAAAGACAGACACTGATACCCAGTAACACAGACAGACACTTACATCAAGTCACAAAGATCTACACTGACACCCAGTAACAAAGACACACACTGACACCAAGTAACAAAGACAAACACGGATAGCCAGTAACACAGACACACAGTTACACCAGGTAAGAAAGACAAACACTGACACCAAGTAACAAAGACATACACTGACACCAAGTAGCAAAGACATACACTGATACCCCGTAACACAGACACACACATACACCAAGTAACAAAGACATACACTGACACAAAGTAACAAAGATAAACACTTACACCAAGTAACAATGACATGCACTGACACCAAGTAAAAAGGACATCAACTGATACCCAGTAACACAGACACAATCTTGCACCATGTAACAAAGACATACACTAATACCCAGTAACACAGACACACACTTACACCAAGTAACAAATACATACACTGACACCAAGTAACAAAGGCATACACTTACACCAAGTAGCAAAGACATACACTGATAACCAGTAACACAGACACAATCTTGCACCATGTAACAAAGACATACACTTACAACAAGTAGCAAAGACATACATTGATACCCAGTAACACAGACACACACTTACACGAAGTAACAAATACATACACTGACACCAAGTAACAAAGTCATACACTTACACCTAGTAACAAAGACATACACTGACACCAAGTAACAAAGACATACACTGATACCCAGTAACACAGGCACACACTTACACCAAGTAACAAAGTCATACACTGATACCCAGTAACACAGACATCCTTACACCAAGTGTCACAGATATACACAGACACCAACTAACAAAGGCATACACTGATACCCAGTAACACAGACACACACTTACACCAAGTAACAAAGACATACACTGACACCAAGTAACAAAGACATAAACTTACACCAAATAACACAGACATACACTGACACCAAGTAACAAAGACATACACTAACACCAACTAACAAAGACACACACTTACACCAAGTAACACAGACATACACTGACACCAAGTAACAAAGACATGCACTCACACCAAGTAAGAAAGACACACACTTACACCAAGTAAGACAGACCCACACTGACACCAAGTAACAAAGACATACACTGAAACCCTGCAACACAGACGAACTCTTACACCAAGTGAAAAAGACAGACATTGATACCCAGTAACACAGACACACACTTACACCATGTATCAAAGACATACACTGACACCAAGTAACCAAGACATACACTTACACCATGTAACAAAGACATACAGTGACACCAAGTAACAAAGACATACAGTTACACCAAGTCACAAAGACATACACTGACACCAAGTAACAAAGACATACACTTACACCAAGTAACACAGACATGCACTTACACCAAGTAACAAAGACATACACTGACATCAAGTAACAAAGACATACACTGATACCCAGTAACACAGACACACACTGACACCCAGTAACAAAGACGTACACTGACACCAAGTAACAAAGACAGACACTGATACCCAGTAACACAGACACACACTTACACCAAGTAACAAAGACATACACTGATACCCCGTAACACAGACACACACTTGCACCAAATAACAAAGACATATTCTGACACAAAGTAACAAAGATAAACACTTACACCAAGTAACAAAGACATGCACTGACACCAAGTAAAAAGGACATACACTGATACCCAGTAACACAGACACACACTTACACCAAGTAACAAAGACATACACTGATACCCAATAACACAGACACACACTTACACCAACTAACACAGACATACACTGACACAAAGTAACAAAGAGATACACTGACACCCAGTAACAAACACAAACACTGTCACCCAGTAACAAAGACACACACTGACACCAAGTATCAAAGATACACACTGACACCAATTAACAAAGACATACACTGATACCCAGTAACACAGACACACACTTACACCAAGTAACAAAGACATACACTGACACCAAGTAACAAAGACATACACTGACACCCATTAACAAAGATATACACTGATACCCAGTAACGCAGACACACACTTACACGAAGTAGCAAAGACATACACTGACACCAAGTAACAAAGTCATACACTGACACCAAGTATCAAAGATACACACTGACACCAATTAACAAAGACATACACTGATACCCAGTAACACAGACACACACTTACACCAAGTAACAAAGACATACACTGACACCTAGTAACAAAGACATGCACTGACACCAAGTAACAAAGACATACACTGATACCCAGTAACACAGACACACACTTACACCAAGTAACAAAGGCATACACTGACACCAAGTAACACAGACACACTGCCACCAAGTATCACAGACATACACAGACACCAACTAACAAACACATACACTGATACCCAGTAACACAGACACACACTTACACCAAGTAACAAAGACACACACTGACACCAAGTAACAAAGACATAAACTTACACCAAATAACACAGACCTACACTGACACCAAGTAACAAAGACATACACTTACACCAACTAACAAAGACACACACTTACACCAAGTAAGACAGACATACACTGACACCAAGTAACAAAGACATGCACTTAACCAAGTAAGAAAGACACACACTTACACCAAGTAACACATACCTACACTGACACCAAGTAACAAAGACATACACTGATACCCTGCAACACAGACGCACTCTTACACCAAGTAAAAAAGACAGACACTGATACCCAGTAACACAGACACACATTTACACCAAGTATCAAAGACATACACTGACACCAAGTAACCAAGACATACACTTACACCAAGTAACAAAGACATACACTGACACCAAGTAACAAAGACATACAGTTACACCAAGTAACAAGGACATACACTGACACCAAGTAACAAAGACATGCACTCACACCAAGTAAGAAAGACACACACTTACACCAAGTAACACAGACCCACACTGACACCAAGTAACAAAGACATACACTGAAACCCTGCAACACAGACGAACTCTTACACCAAGTAAAAAAGACAGACACTGATACCCAGTAACACAGACACACACTTACACCATGTATCAAGGACATACACTGACACCAAGTAACCAAGACATACACTTACTCCATGTAACAAGGACATACAGTGACACCAAGTAACAAAGACATACAGTTACACCAAGTAACAAAGACATACACTGACACCAAGTAACAAAGACATACACTTACACCAAGTAACACAGACATGCACTTACACCAAGTAACAAAGACATACACTGACACCAAGTAACAAAGACATACACTGATACCCAGTAACAGAGACACACACTGACACCCAGTAACAAAGACTTACACTGACACCAAGTAACAAAGACAGATACTGATACCCAGTAACACAGACACACACTTACACCAAGTAACAAAGACATACACTGATACCCCGTAACACAGACACACCCTTACACCAAATAACAAAGACATACACTGACACAAAGTAACAAAGATAAACACTTACACCAAGTAACAAAGACATGCACTGACACCTAGTAAAAAGGACATACACTGATACCCAGTAACACAGATACACATTTACACCAACTAACACAGACATACACTGACACAAAGTAACAAAGAGATACACTGACACCCAGTAACAAACACATAAACTGACACCCAGTAACAAAGACACACACTGACACCAAGTATCAAATATACACACTGACACCAATTATAAAGACATTCACTGATACCCAGTAACACAGACACACACTTACACCAAGTAACAAAGGCATACACTGACACCAAGTAACAAAGACATACACTGACACCCATTAACAAAGATATACACTGATACCCAGTAACACAGACACACACTTACACCAAGTAACAAAGGCATACAATGATACCCAGTAACACAGACACACTTCCACCAAGTATCACAGACATACACAGACAGCAACTAACAAAGGCATACACTGATACCCAGTAACACAGACACTCACTTACACCAAGTAACAAAGACATACACTGACACCAAGTAACAAAGACATAAACTTACACAAAATAACACAGACATACACTGACACCAAGTAACAAAGACATACACTTACACCAACGAACAAAGACACACACTTACACCAAGTAACACAGACATACACTGACACCAAGTAACAAAGACATGCACTTACACCAAGTAAGAAAGACACACACTTACACCAAGTAACACAGACCTACACTGACACCAAGTAACAAAGACATACACTGATACCCTGCAACACAGACGCACTCTTACACCAAGTAAAAAAGACAGACACTGATACCCAGTAACACAGACACACACTTACACCAAGTATCAAAGACATAAACTGACACCAAGTAACCAAGACATACACTTACACCAAGTAACAAAGACATACATTGACACCAAGTAACAAAGACATACAGTTACACCAAGTAACAAAGACATACACTGACACCAAGTAACAAAGACATACACTTACACCAAGTAACACAGACACACACTTACACCAAGTAACAAAGACATACACTGACACCAAGTAACAAAGACATACACTGACACCCATTAACAAAGATATACACTGATACCCAGTAACACAGACACACACTTACACGAAGTAGCAAAGACATACACTGACACCAAGTAACAAAGTCATACACTGACACCAAGTATCAAAGATACACACTGACACCAATTAACAAAGACATACACTGATACCCAGTAACACAGACACACACTTACACCAAGTAACAAAGACATACACTGACACCTAGTAACAAAGACATGCACTGACACCAAGTAACAAAGACATACACTGATACCCAGTAACACAGACACACACTTACACCAAGTAACAAAGGCATACACTGACACCTAGTAACACAGACACACTGCCACCAAGTATCACAGACATACACAGACACCAACTAACAAACACATACACTGATACCCAGTAACACAGACACACACTTACACCAAGTAACAAAGACATACACTGACACCAAGTAACAAAGACATAAACTTACACCAAATAACACAGACCTACACTGACACCAAGTAACAAAGACATACACTTACACCAACTAACAAAGACACACACTTACACCAAGTAAGACAGACATACACTGACACCAAGTAACAAAGACATGCACTTACACCAAGTAAGAAAGACACACACTTACACCAAGTAACACATACCTACACTGACACCAAGTAACAAAGACATACACTGATACCCTGCAACACAGACGCACTCTTACACCAAGTAAAAAAGACAGACACTGATACCCAGTAACACAGACACACATTTACACCAAGTATCAAAGACATACACTGACACCAAGTAACGAAGACATACATTTACACCAAGTAACAAAGACATACACTGACACCAAGTAACAAAGACATACAGTTACACCAAGTAACAAGGACATACACTGACACCAAGTAACAAAGACATGCACTCACACCAAGTAAGAAAGACACACACTTACACCAAGTAACACAGACCCACACTGACACCAAGTAACAAAGACATACACTGAAACCCTGCAACACAGACGAACTCTTACACAAAGTAAAAAAGACAGACACTGATACCCAGTAACACAGACACACACTTACACCATGTATCAAGGACATACACTGACACCAAGTAACCAAGACATACACTTACTCCATGTAACAAGGACATACAGTGACACCAAGTAACAAAGACATACAGTTACACCAAGTAACAAAGACATACACTGACACCAAGTAACAAAGACATACACTTACACCAAGTAACACAGACATGCACTTACACCAAGTAACAAAGACATACACTGACACCAAGTAACAAAGACATACACTGATACCCAGTAACAGAGACACACACTGACACCCAGTAACAAAGACTTACACTGACACCAAGTAACAAAGACAGATACTGATACCCAGTAACACAGACACACACTTACACCAAGTAACAAAGACATACACTGATACCCCGTAACACAGACACACCCTTACACCAAATAACAAAGACATACACTGACACAAAGTAACAAAGATAAACACTTACACCAAGTAACAAAGACATGCACTGACAGCTAGTAAAAAGGACATACACTGATACCCAGTAACACAGATACACATTTACACCAACTAACACAGACATACACTGACACAAAGTAACAAAGAGATACACTGACACCCAGTAACAAACACATAAACTGACACCCAGTAACAAAGACACACACTGACACCAAGTATCAAAGATACACACTGACACCAATTATAAAGACATTCACTGATACCCAGTAACACAGACACACACTTACACCAAGTAACAAAGACATACACTGACACCAAGTAACACAGACATACACTGACACCCATTAACAAAGATATACACTGATACCCAGTAACACAGACACACACTTACACCAAGTAACAAAGGCATACAATGATACCCAGTAACACAGACACACTTCCACCAAGTATCACAGACATACACAGACAGCAACTAACAAAGGCATACACTGATACCCAGTAACACAGACACTCACTTACACCAAGTAACAAAGACATACACTGACACCAAGTAACAAAGACATAAACTTACACAAAATAACACAGACATACACTGACACCAAGTAACAAAGACATACACTTACACCAACGAACAAAGACACACACTTACACCAAGTAACACAGACATACACTGACACCAAGTAACAAAGACATGCACTTACACCAAGTAAGAAAGACACACACTTACACCAAGTAACACAGACCTACACTGACACCAAGTAACAAAGACATACACTGATACCCTGCAACACAGACGCACTCTTACACCAAGTAAAAAAGACAGACACTGATACCCAGTAACACAGACACACACTTACACCAAGTATCAAAGACATACACTGACACCAAGTAACCAAGACATACACTTACACCAAGTAACAAAGACATACATTGACACCAAGTAACAAAGACATACAGTTACACAAAGTAACAAAGACATACACTGACACCAAGTAACAAAGACATACACTTACACCAAGTAACACAGACATGCACTTACACCAAGTAACAAAGACATACACTTACACCAAGTAACAAAGACATACACTGATACCCATTAACACAGACACACACTTACACCAAGTAACAAAGACAGACACTGATACCCAGTAACACAGACAGACACTTACACCAAGTCACAAAGTCACACACTGACACCCAGTAACAAAGACAGACACTGATACCCAGCAACACAGACACACACATACACCAAGTAACAATGACAGACACTGATACCCAGTAACACAGACACACACTTACACAAAGTCACAAAGACATACACTGACACCCAGTAACAAAGACATACACTGACACCCAGTAACAAAGACACACAATGACACCCAGTAACAAAGGCACACACTGACACCAAGTAACAAAGACATACACTGATACCCAGTAACACAGGCACACACTTACACCAAGTAACAAAGACGTACACTGACACCAAGTAACAAAGACATTCACTGATACCCAGTAACACAGACACACACTTACACCAAGTAACAAAGACAGACACTGACACCAAGTAACAAAGACATTCACTGATACCCAGTAACACAGACACACACTTACACCAAGTAACAAAGACAGACACTGATACCCAGTAACAAAGACATACACTGATACCCAGTAACACAGACACACACTAACACCAAGTCACAAAGACATACACTGACACCCAGTAACAAAGACAAACACTGACACCCAGTAACAAAGAAACACACTGACACCAAGTAACAAAGACACACACTGAAACCAAGTATACAAAGACATACACAGACACCAAGTAACAAAGACATACACTGATACCCAGTAACACAGACACACACTTACACCAAGTAACAAAGACATACACTGATACCCAGCCACACAGACACACACTTACACCAAGTATCACAGACATACACAGACACCAAGTAACAAAGACATACACTGATACCCAGTAACACAGACACACACTTCCAACATGTAACAAAGACATACACTGACACCAAGTAACAAAGACATACACTGACACCAAGTAACACAGACATACACTGATACTCAGTTACACAGACACACACTTACACCAAGTAACAAAGACATACAATGACACCAAGTAACAAAGACATCCACTGATACCCAGTAACACAGACACACACTTACACCAAGTAACAATGACAGACACTGATACCCAGTAACACAGACACACACTTACACCAAGTCACAAAGACATACACTGACACCCAGTAACAAAGACATACACTGACACCAAGTAACAAAGACAAACAATGACACCAAGTAACAAAGGCACACACTGACACCAAGTAACAAAGACATACACTGATACCCAGTAACACAGAAACACACATACACCAAGTAACAAAGACGTACACTGACACCAAGTAACAAAGACATTCATTGATACCCAGTAACACCGACACATTGTTACACCAAGTAACAAAGACATGCACTGATACTCAGTTACACAGACACACACTTACACCAAGTAACAAAGACATACACTGATACTCAGTTACACAGACACACACTTACACCAAGTAACAAAGACATACACTGACACCAAGTAACAAAGGCATACACTGACACCCAGTAACAAAGACATACACTGACACCCAGTAACACAGATACACTCGGACACCAAGTAACAAAGACATACACTGACACCCAGTAACAAAAAGATACACTGACACCAGGTAACAAAGACATACACTGACACCAAGTAACAAAGACATTCACTGATCCCCAGTAACACAGACACACACTTACACCAAGTAACAAAGACATACACTGACACCAAGTAACAAAGACATACACTGACACCAATTTACAAAGACACACACTTACACCCAGTAACACAGACACACACTTACACCAAGTAACAAAGACATGCACTGACACCAAGTAACAAAGACATTTCTTTTTTTTTTTCTTTTGGGCCTCCTTATCTCGAGAGACAATGGATACGCGCCTGGAGGTGGTCAGTGGTTTGTGAAGCAGCGCCTGGAGTGGCTATAAAGGCCAATTCTGGAGTGACAAGCTCTTCCACAGGTGCTGCAGAGAAATTTGTTTGTTGGGGCTGTTGCACAGTTGGCTCTCCCCTTGCGCCTCTGTCTTTTTTCCTGCCAACTACTAAGTCTCTTCGACTCGCCACAATTTAGCCCTGTCTTTATGGCTGCCCGCCAGCTCTGGCGAATGCTGGCAACTGACTCCCACGACTTGTGATCAATGTCACACGATTTCATGTCGCGTTTGCAGACGTCTTTATAACGGAGACATGGACGGCCGGTGGGTCTGATACCAGTGGCGAGCTCGCTGTACAATGTGTCTTTGGGGATCCTGCCATCTTCCATGCGGCTCACATGGCCAAGCCATCTCAAGCGCCGCTGACTCAGTAGTGTGTATAAGCTGGGGATGTTGGCCGCTTCAAGGACTTCTGTGTTGGAGATATAGTCCTGCCACCTGATGCCAAGTATTCTCCGAAGGCAGCGAAGATGGAATGAATTGAGACGTCGCTCTTGGCTGGCATACGTTGTCCAGGCCTCGCTGCCGTAGAGCAAGGTACTGAGGACACAGGCCTGATACACTCGGACTTTTGTGTTCCGTGTCAGTGCGCCATTTTCCCACACTCTCTTGGCCAGTCTGAACATAGCAGTGGAAGCCTTACCCATGCGCTTGTTGATTTCTGCATCTAGAGACAGGTTACTGGTGATAGTTGAGCCTAGGTAGGTGAACTCTTGAACCACTTCCAGAGCGTGGTCGCCAATATTGATGGATGGAGCATTTCTGACATCCTGCCCCATGATGTTCGTTTTCTTGAGGCTGATGGTTAGGCCAAATTCATTGCAGGCAGACGCAAACCTGTCGATGAGACTCTGCAGGCATTCTTCAGTGTGAGATGTTAAAGCAGCATCGTCAGCAAAGAGGAGTTCTCTGATGAGGACTTTCCGTACTTTGGACTTCGCTCTTAGACGGGCAAGGTTGAACAACCTGCCCCCTGATCTTGTGTGGAGGAAAATTCCTTCTTCAGAGGATTTGAACGCATGTGAAAGCAGCAGGGAGAAGAAAATCCCAAAATGTGTGGGTGCGAGAACACAGCCCTGTTTCACACCACTCAGGATAGGAAAGGGCTCTGATGAGGAGCCACCATGTTGAATTGTGCCTTTCATATTGTCATGGAATGAGGTGATGATACTTAGTAGCTTTGGTGGACATCCGATCTTTTCTAGTAGTCTGAAGAGACCACGTCTGCTGACGAGGTCAAAGGCTTTGGTGAGATCAATGAAAGCAATGTAGAGGGGCATCTGTTGTTCACGGCATTTCTCCTGTATCTGACGAAGGGAGAACAGCATGTCAATAGTCGATCTCTCTGCACGAAAGCCACACTGTGCCTCAGGGTAGACGCGCTCGGCCAGCTTCTGGAGCCTGTTCAGAGCGACTCGAGCAAAGACTTTCCCCACTATGCTGAGCAGGGAGATTCCACGGTAGTTGTTGCAGTCACCGCGGTCACCTTTGTTTTTATAGAGGGTGATGATGTTGGCATCGCGCATGTCCTGGGGTACTGCTCCCTCGTCCCAGCACAGGCATAGCAGTTCATGTAGTGCTGAGAGTATAGCAGGCTTGGCACTCTTGATTATTTCAGGGGTAATGCTGTCCTTCCCAGGGGCTTTTCCGCTGGCTAGGGAATCAATGGCATCACTGAGTTCCGATTTGGTTGGCTGTATGTCCAGCTCATCCATGACTGGTAGAGGCTGGGCTGCATTGAGGGCAGTCTCAGTGACAGCATTCTCCCTGGAGTACAGTTCCAGGTAGTGCTCAACCCAGCGGTCCATCTGTTTGCGTTTGTCAGTGATTATGTCCCCCGATTTAGATTTGAGGGGGGTGATCTTCTTGATGGTTGGCCCAAGAGCTCTCTTCATGCCATCATACATTCCTCTGATGTTTCCGGTGTCTGAGGCCAGCTGAATATGACTGCATAGGTGTTGCCAGTAGTCGTTTGCGCAACGCCTAGCTGTTCTTTGTGCAGTACTTCTGGCTGCTTTAAGTGCTGCGGATGTTAAATCGCTGGGGGCTTTCTTGTAGTTCAAAAGTGCAATGCGCTTAGCGGCTATGACAGGTTCCAGCTCTTCATTATGAGATTGAAACCAGTCTGCATTTCTCTTTGCACTTTTGCCGTAGGTGGTCAAAGCTGACTCATAGATGGCGTCTCTGATGTGGGCCCACTTGGTCTCAGCATCCCCTGTGGGAGTGTTTTGAAGGGCTGTTACAAGTGAATTTAGAAATTTTTGTAACAGCTGTGGGTGAGAAATTCTGCTCGTGTTGATGCGCGGGTGGCCCTTCTGCTTGGAATGATGCAACTTCTTTGGTCTGAGTCTAACCTTGCTGCACACCAGGGAGTGGTCGGTGTCGCAGTCCGCACTGTGGAAGCTGCGTGTGATTTGAACACTGTTTAAGGCGGCTCGCCTTGTGACAATGAGGTCTAGCTGGTGCCAACGACGTGATCTTGGGTGCCTCCATGAAACCTGGTGACAGGGTTTAGTGTGAAAGAACGAGTTGGTGATGCAGAGGTTATGATAGGTACACAACTCAAGCAGTCTCTGCCCGTTCTCATTCATCCTTCCAACGCCATAGCGCCCAAGGCAGGAGGGCCATGAGTCATGGTCGGCCCCAACCCTGGCATTAAAGTCCCCCAGCAGGAATAGGTGTTCGGTGTTGGGGATGCTGCTAATGATGTTATGGAGTTGTTCATAGAACTGGTCTTTAGCTTCAGGTGCGGAACAGAGTGTTGGAGCATAGATGCTGAGTAGGTGTACTGGACCAGAGGTGGTGAGCAGTCGGATGGACAGTATGCGTTCCGAGCCATTTGAGGGAGGCTCTATCATGCTGAGCAAGGAGTTTCTGATGGCGAAGCCCACTCCATGCTGTCTTGGTTCTTCAGGATCCCTGCCCTGCCAGAAGAAGGTGTAGTCTTGCTCTGCTAGAGAGCCACTCGCGGGGAGGCGAGTCTCCTGAAGTGCTGCAATGTCCACATTGAGTCTACTGAGCTCGTTGTTAATGATGGCGGTCTTCCGAGAATCGTTGATTTGTGTAAGGTCTTCCGACAGGCCAGGACACATAGTTCTGACGTTCCAGCTTGCAAAGCGAAGGGCTGGTACCTTCTTTCCTTTTTTCATGTTGTTTGGTGCGGTGTATCAGTCCACCTTTCGGGCAATGACCCTGAGCTCCAAGCACCCATTGAAGCAGGCAGACTGTGGCGGGACAGAACCTTATTGACCGGGGGCTGCCCGGTTTGAGGCGGGCGGTAGCTGTCCAGTGAGGTGCAATGACCTCTCCCACCGACAAAGGCAACCCGTGGCGCCCAGTTTCTACGCCAATTTATCTGGACTTATAACCCGTAACTGCTGCCTTCCGTGTTGTTTCAGTCGCTGTGAGGCAACTATGGAGTGACCTCTCCATGGCGCATGCCTGGGCAAATTTATGGAGGTTGAGAGTTGCCCAGTCGTCAAAACCCCCCTCTCGGCCTTTCTGGTGGGGTCCAAAGGAGTGCAGGACACGACGTTTGGCACCAGTATGGCTGCAGGAACTGCCGGAAACATGCCAAAGGTGACACATGACCGCCTACGGGGTTCCGCTCCGGATTTTCTGTTAGGGTTTACTCCCTTAGCCTTGGACTCTCCCGAGACGCCCACAAGGCAGTGGGGTTGTTGGGGCCCCTACACAGGTGTAGGATGGTGCCGGTGGGAGGAGGGGATGCAAGGGGGAGGGGTAGAGGGAGGGGGTGGGGGGGGTGCAGGGGAAGGGGGTGCGGGGTGAAGATGGTGCGAGGGGGGGGCGGGCTGGGACGGGGTTGTGAGGGGGTGAGCTGAGAGGGTGGAGCAGGGAAGGGGACGGGGGTGGGGGGGGTGGAAGGGGGGTAAAAGGGGGGGGGAGGGGGGGGGGTGGAATCTGGTGCAGGTAATAAGCCATTTCCTCAGTGCCCACCATCGACGTCCGGAAAGCTCATCCACGTCCTTCGGGAGGTGAAGCATCATTTGGCAGACTTAGAGGTGATTACATTTGCTAAGGGTTTTTTTTTTGCAGTGGTTTAAATAAAGGCATGCAGCATTGCCGACAGTGCGCTGCAGATGCTCTCCGAGCCATCTCCCGCGGGCGCTTTGAAGTTGCGGCCGGGGGGGGGCCGTTCGTGGATGTTTTGGGTGTTCGGGGCACCTTTTCACAGGACTTGTCTCGGGTCCCGCAGCTCCTTCTTCACCTCAATGGACTTACCGCATGCCGTGGCTGCAGACACTCTGGACTGTGAAGACAGCAGGATCGGAGATTAAAGTATCGGCAGCTGTGCTCGTCAGTTTCATCCGGATCAATTTCATTGAGAAAACAAAGAGCAGGTGTGGCTGGGGGAGGGCAGTGGGCCCAGGTAACATAAACTAAACTAACTGTTAACTTTTAGATAGGGCTAAAATGAACTGATTTAAAGAGCCAGGGGAATTTAAACAGTTTAAGAGGGCAGATTGGGGGAGAAAACGTTAGGGATGGGAGCAGATGGCCATGGATAGAGTTGAACAGCAAGGGAGCTTCCTAGGGAGCTTCCAGCCCAGGAGCCATCTTGAAAAACAAAGACATACACTGACACTAAGTAACAAAGACATACACTTACACCAAGTAACAAAGACACACACTGAAACCAAGTATACAAAGACATACACAGACACCAAGTAACAAAGACATACACTGATACCCAGTAACACAGACACACACTTACACTAAGTAACAAAGACATACACTGATACCCAGCCACACAGACACACACTGACACCAAGTATCACAGACATACACAGACACCAAGTAACAAAGACATACACTGATAACCAGTAACACAGACACACACTTACAACATGTAACAAAGACATACACTGACACCAAGTAACAAAGACATACAATGACACCAATTAACAAAGACATACACTTACACAAAGTAAAACAGACATACACTGACACCAAGTAACAAAGACATACACTGATACCCAGTAACACAGACACACACTTACACCAAGTAACAATGACAGACACTGATACCCAGTAACACAGACACACACTTACGCCAATTCACAAAGACATACACTGACACCCAGTAACAAAGACATACACTGACACCCAGTAACAAAGACAAACAATGACACCAAGTAACAAAGGCATACACTGACACCAAGTAACAAAGACATACACTGATACCCAGTAACACAGACACACACTTACTCCAAGTAACAAAGACGTACACTGACACCAAGTAGCAAAGACATTCACTGATACCCAGTAACACAGACACACACTTACACCAAGTAACAAAGACATACACTGACACCAAGTAACAAAGACACGCACTGATACCCAGTAACACAGACACACACTTACACCAAATAACAAAGACATACAATGATACTCAGTTACACAGACACACACTTACACCAAGTAACAAAGACATACACTTACACCAAGTAACAAAGAAATACACTGACACCAATTAACAAAGACATACACTGATACCCAGTTACTCATACACACACTTAAACCAAGAAACAAAGACATACACTGATACCCAGTAACACAGACACACACTTACACCAAGTAACAAAGACATACACTGACACCAAGTAACAAAGACATACACTGATAACCAGTAACACAGACACACACTTACACCAATTAACAGAGACATACACCGACACCAAGTAACAAAGACATTCACTGACACCAAGTAACAAAGACATACACTGATACCCAGTAACACAGACACACACTTACACCAAGTAACAAAGACAGACAATGACACCAAGTAACAAAGACATACACTGATACCCAGTAACACAGACACACACTTACACCAAGTAACAGAGACATACACTGACACCAAGTAGCGAAGACATACACTTACACCAAGTAACAAAGACATGCACTGAAACAAAGTAACAAAGACATACACTTACACCAGGGAACAAAGACATACACTGACACCAAGTAACAAAGACATACACTTACACCAAGTAACACAGACATGCACTGACACCAAGTAACAAAGACATACACTAACACCAACTAACAAAGACACACACTTACACCAAGTAACACAGACATACACTGGCACGAAGTAACAAAGACATACACTTACACCAAGTAACAAAGACACACACTTACACCAAGTAACAAAGACATACACTGACACCAAGTAACAAAGACATACACTTACACGAAATCATAGAGACATACACTGACACCAAGTATCAAATACATATACTGACACCAAGTAACAAAGACACAAACTTACAACAAGTAACACAGACATACACTGACACCCATTAACACAGACACTCATTTACACCAAGTAACAAAGACAGACACTGATACCCAGTAACACAGACACACACTTACATCAAGTCACAAAGATCTACACTGACACCCAGTAACAAAGACACACACTGACACCAAGTAACAAAGACACACACTGACACCAAGTAACAAAGACATACACGGATACCCAGTAACAAAGACACACAGTTACACCAGGTAAGAAAGACAAACACTGACACCAAGTAACAAAGACATACACTGACACCAATTAACAAAGACATACACTAATACCCAGTAACACAGACACACACTTACACCAAGTAACAAATACATACACTGACACCAAGTAACAAAGGCATACACTTACACCAAGTAGCAAAGACATACACTGATACCCCGTAACACAGACACACACTTACACCAAGTAACAAAGACATACACTGACACAAAGTAACAAAGATAAACACTTACACCAAGTAACAATGACATGCACTGACACCAAGTAAAAAGGACATCAACTGATACCCAGTAACACAGACACAATCTTGCACCATGTAACAAAGACATACACTAATACCCAGTAACACAGACACACACTTGCACCAAGTAACAAATACATACACTGACACCAAGTAACAAAGGCATACACTTACACCAAGTAGCAAAGACATACACTGATAACCAGTAACACAGACACAATTTTGCACCATGTAACAAAGACATACACTAATACCCAGTAACACAGACACACACTTACACCAAGTAACAAATCCATACACTGACACCAAGTAACAAAGGCATACACTTACACCAAGTAGCAAAGACATACATTGATACCCAGTAACACAGACACACACTTACACGAAGTAACAAATACATACACTGACACCAAGTAACAAAGTCATACACTTACACCTAGTAACAAAGACATACACTGACACCAAGTAACAAAGACATACACTGATACCCAGTAACACAGGCACACACTTACACCAAGTAACAAAGTCATACAATGATACCCAGTAACACAGACATCCTTACACCAAGTGTCACAGATATACACAGACACCAACTAACAAAGGCATACACTGATACCCAGTAACACAGACACACACTTACACCAAGTAACAAAGACATACACTGACACCAAGTAACAAAGACAGAAACTTACACCAAATAACACAGACATACACTGACACCAAGTAACAAAGACATACACTAACACCAACTAACAAAGACACACACTTACACCAAGTAACACAGACATACACTGACACCAAGTAACAAAGACATGCACTCACACCAAGTAAGAAAGACACACACTTACACCAAGTAACACAGACCCACACTGACACCAAGTAACAAAGACATACACTGAAACCCTGCAACACAGACGAACTCTTACACCAAGTAAAAAAGACAGACATTGATACCCAGTAACACAGACACACACTTACACCATGTATCAAAGACATACACTGACACCAAGTAACCAAGACATACACTTACACCATGTAACAAAGACATACAGTGACACCAAGTAACAAAGACATACACTGACACCCAGTAACAAAGACATACACTGACACCCAGTAACACAGACACACTCGGACACCAAGTAACAAAGACATACACTGACACCCAGTGCCAAAACATACACTGACACCAAGTAACAAAGACATACACTGACACCAAGTAACAAAGACATACACTGATACCCAGTTACACATACACACACTTAAACCAAGAAACAAAGACATACACTGATACCCAGTAACACAGACACACACTTACACCAAGTAACAAAGACATACACTGACACCAAGTAACAAAGACATACACTGATAACCAGTAACACAGACACACACTTACACCAATTAACAGAGACATACACCGACACCAAGTAACAAAGACATTCACTGACACAAAGTAACAAAGACATACACTAACACCAACTAACAAAGACACACACTTACACCAAGTAACACAGACATACACTGACACCAAGTAACAAAGACATACATTTACACCAAGTAACAAAGACACACACTTACACCAAGTAACAAAGACATACACTGACACCAAGTAACAAAGACATACACTTACACCAAATCATAGAGACATACACTGACACCAAGTATCAAATACATATACTGACACCAAGTAACAAAGACACAAACTTACAACAAGTAACACAGACATACACTGACACCCAGTAACACAGACACTCATTTACACCAAGTAACAAAGACAGACACTGATACCCAGTAACACAGACACACACTTACATCAAGTCACAAAGATCTACACTGACACCCAGTAACAAAGACACACACTGACACCAAGTAACAAAGACACACACTGACACCAAGTAACAAAGACATACACGGATACCCAGTAACACAGACACACAGTTACACCAGGTAAGAAAGACAAACACTGACACCAAGTAACAAAGACATACACTGACACCAATTAACAAAGACATACACTAATACCCAGTAACACAGACACACACTTACACCAAGTAATACATACACTGACACCAAGTAACAAAGGCATACACTTACACCAAGTAGCAAAGACATACACTGATACCCCGTAACACAGACACACACTTACACCAAGTAACAAAGACATACACTGACACAAAGTAACAAAGATAAACACTTACACCAAGTAACAATGACATGCACTGACACCAAGTAAAAAGGACATCAACTGATACCCAGTAACACAGACACAATCTTGCACCATGTAACAAAGACATACACTGATACCCAGTAACACAGACACACACTTACACCAAGTAACAAATACATACACTGACACCAAGTAACAAAGGCATACACTTACACCAAGTAGCAAAGACATACACTGATAACCAGTAACACAGACACAATCTTGCACCATGTAACAAAGACATACACTTACACCAAGTAGCAAAGACATACATTGATACCCAGTAACACAGACACACACTTACACGAAGTAACAAATACATACACTGACACCAAGTAACAAAGTCATACACTTACACCTAGTAACAAAGACATACACTGACACCAAGTAACAAAGACATACACTGATACCCAGTAACACAGGCACACACTTACACCAAGTAACAAAGTCATACACTGATACCCAGTAACACAGACATCCTTACACCAAGTGTCACAGATATACACAGACACCAACTAACAAAGGCATACACTGATACCCAGTAACACAGACACACACTTACACCAAGTAACAAAGACATACACTGACACCAAGTAACAAAGACATAAACTTACACCAAATAACACAGACATACACTGACACCAAGTAACAAAGACATACACTAACACCAACTAACAAAGACACACACTTACACCAAATAACACAGACATACACTGACACCAAGTAACAAAGACATGCACTCACACCAAGTAAGAAAGACACACACTTACACCAAGTAAGACAGACCCACACTGACACCAAGTAACAAAGACATACACTGAAACCCTGCAACACAGACGAACTCTTACACCAAGTAAAAAAGACAGACATTGATACCCAGTAACACAGACACACACTTACACCATGTATCAAAGACATACACTGACACCAAGTAACCAAGACATACACTTACACCATGTAACAAAGACATACAGTGACACCAAGTAACAAAGACATACAGTTACACCAAGTCACAAAGACATACACTGACACCAAGTAACAAAGACATACACTTACACCAAGTAACACAGACATGCACTTACACCAAGTAACAAAGACATACACTGACATCAAGTAACAAAGACATACACTGATACCCAGAAACACAGACACACACTGACACCCAGTAACAAAGATGTACACTGACACCAAGTAACAAAGACAGACACTGATACCCAGTAACACAGACACACACTTACACCAAGTAACAAAGACATACACTGATACCCCGTAACACAGACACACACTTGCACCAAATAACAAAGACATACTCTGACACAAAGTAACAAAGATAAACACTTACACCAAGTAACAAAGACATGCACTGACACCAAGTAAAAAAGGACATACACTGATACCCAGTAACACAGACACACACTTACACCAAGTAACAAAGACATACACTGATACCCAATAACACAGACACACACTTACACCAACTAACACAGACATACACTGACACAAAGTAACAAAGAGATACACTGACACCCAGTAACAAACACATACACTGTCACCCAGTAACAAAGACACACACTGACACCAAGTATCAAAGATACACACTGACACCAATTAACAAAGACATACACTGATACCCAGTAACACAGACACACACTTACACCAAGTAACAAAGACATACACTGACACCAAGTAACAAAGACATACACTGACACCCATTAACAAAGATATACACTGATACCCAGTAACACAGACACACACTTACACGAAGTAACAAAGACATACACTGACACCAAGTAACAAAGTCATACACTGACACCAAGTATCAAAGATACACACTGACACCAATTAACAAAGACATACACTGATACCCAGTAACACAGACACACACTTACACCAAGTAACAAAGACATACACTGACACCTAGTAACAAAGACATACACTGACACCAAGTAACAAAGACATACACTGATACCCAGTAACACAGACACACACTTACACCAAGTAACAAAGGCATACACTGACACCAAGTAACACAGACACACTGCCACCAAGTATCACAGACATACACAGACACCAACTAACAAACACATACACTGATACCCAGTAACACAGACACACACTTACACCAAGTAACAAAGACATACACTGACACCAAGTAACAAAGACATAAACTTAGACCAAATAACACAGACCTACACTGACACCAAGTAACAAAGACATACACTTACACCAACTAACAAAGACACACACTTACACCAAGTAAGACAGACATACACTGACACCAAGTAACAAGGACATGCACTTACACCAAGTAAGAAAGACACACACTTACACCAAGTAACACATACCTACACTGACACCAAGTAACAAAGACATACACTGATACCCTGCAACACAGACGCACTCTTACACCAAGTAAAAAAGACAGACACTGATACCCAGTAACACAGACACACATTTACACCAAGTATCAAAGACATACACTGACACCAAGTAACCAAGACATACACTTACACCAAGTAACAAAGACATACACTGACACCAAGTAACAAAGACATACATTTACACCAAGTAACAAGGACATACACTGACACCAAGTAACAAAGACATGCACTCACACCAAGTAAGGAAGACACACACTTACACCAAGTAACACAGACCCACACTGACACCAAGTAACAAAGACATACACTGAAACCCTGCAACACAGACGAACTCTTACACCAAGTAACACAGACAGACACTGATACCCAGTAACACAGACACACACTTACACCATGTATCAAGGACATACACTGACACCAAGTAACCAAGACATACACTTACACCATGTAACAAGGACATACAGTGATACCAAGTAACAAAGACATACAGTTACACCAAGTAACAAAGACATACACTGACACCAAGTAACAAAGACATACACTTACACCAAGTAACACAGACATGCACTTACACCAAGTAACAAAGACATACACTGACACCAAGTAACAAAGACATACACTGATACCCAGTAACAGAGACACACACTGACACCCAGTAACAAAGACTTACACTGACACCAAGTAACAAAGACACATACTGATACCCAGTAACACAGACACACACTTACACCAAGTAACAAAGACATACACTGATACCCCGTAACACAGACACACACTTACACCAAATAACAAAGACATACACTGACACAAAGTAACAAAGATAAACACTTACACCAAGTACAAAGACATGCACTGACACCTAGTAAAAAGGACATACACTGATACCCAGTAACACAGACACACACTTACACCAAGTAACAAAGACATACACTGATACCCAATAACACAGATACACATTTACACCAACTAACACAGACATACACTGACACAAAGTAACAAAGAGATACACTGACACACAGTAACAAACACATAAACTGACACCCAGTAACAAAGACACACACTGACACCAAGTATCAAAGATACACACTGACACCAATTACAAAGACATACACTGATACCCAGTAACACAGACACACACTTACACCAAGTAACAAAGACATACACTGACACCAAGTAACAAAGACATACACTGACACCCATTAACAAAGATATACACTGATACCCAGTAACACAGACACACACTTACACCAAGTAACAAAGGCATACAATGATACCCAGTAACACAGACACACTTCCACCAAGTATCACAGACATACACAGACAGCAACTAACAAAGGCATACACTGATACCCAGTAACACAGACACTCACTTACACCAAGTAACAAAGACATACACTGACACCAAGTAACAAAGACATAAACTTACACAAAATAACACAGACATACACTGACACCAAGTAACAAAGACATACACTTACACCAACGAACAAAGACACACACTTACACCAAGTAACACAGACATACACTGACACCAAGTAACAAAGACATGCACTTACACCAAGTAAGGAAGACACACACTTACACCAAGTAACACAGACCTACACTGACACCAAGTAACAAAGACATACACTGATACCCTGCAACACAGACGCACTCTTACACCAAGTAAAAAGACAGACACTGATACCCAGTAAAACAGACACACACTTACATCAAGTATCAAAGACATACACTGACACCAAGTAACCAAGACATACACTTACACCAAGTAACAAAGACATACACTGACACCAAGTAACAAAGACATACAGTTACACCAAGTAACAAAGACATACACTGACACCAAGTAACAAAGACATACACTTACACCAAGTAACACAGACATGCACTTACACCAAGTAACAAAGACATACACTTACACCAAGTAACAAAGACATACACTGATACCCAGTAACACAGACACACACTTACACCAAGTAACAAAGACAGACACTGATACCCAGTAACACAGACAGACACTTACACCAAGTCACAAAGACACACACTGACACCCAGTAACAAAGACAGACACTGATACCCAGTAACACAGACACACACATACACCAAGTAAATGGGTGGTTGATGGTCGGCAAACAATCGGTGGGCCGAAGGGCCTGTTTCAGTGCTGTATCTCCAAACTAAACTAAATACTGACACCTAGTGTCACAGACACACACTGACACCAAGGAACACAGATACACACTGACACCCAGTAACACAGAGAAACACTGACACCAAGTAACAAAGACATACACTGACACCCAGTAACCAAGACATAAAATGACACCAATTAACAAAGACATACACTGATACCCAGTAACACAGACACACACTTACACCAACTAACACAGGCATACACTGACACAAAGTAACAAAGAGATACACTGACACCCAGCAACAAACACATACACTGATACCCAGTAACACAGACACACACTTACACGAAGTAACAAATACATACACTGACACCAAGTAACAAAGTCATACACTTACACCTAGTAACAAAGACATACACTTACACCACGTAACAAAGGCATACACTGATACCCAGTAACACAGACATCCTTACACCAAGTGTCACAGATATACACAGACACCAACTAACAAAGGCATACACTGATACCCAGTAACACAGACACACACTTACACCAAGTAACAAAGACATACACTGACACCAAGTAACAAAGACATAAACTTACAGCAAATAACACAGACATACACTGACACCAAGTAACAAAGACATACACTAACACCAACTAACAAAGACACACACTTACACCAATTAACCAAGACATACACTGACACCAAGTAACAAAGACATGCACTCACACCAAGTAAGAAAGACACACACTTACACCAAGTAACACAGACCCAAACTGACACAAAGTAACAAAGTCATACACTGAAACCCTGCAACACAGACGAACACTTACACCAAGTAAAAAAGACAGACACTGATACCCAGTAACACAGACACACACTTACACCAAGTATCAAAGACATACACTGGCACCATGTAACCAAGGCATACACTTACACCATGTAACAAAGACATACAGTGACACCAAGTAACAAAGACATACAGTTACACCAAGTAACAAAGACATACACTGACACCAAGTAACAAAGACATACACTTACACCAAGTAACAAAGACATACACTGACACCAAGTAACAAAGACAGACACTGATACCCAGTAACACAGACACACACGTACACCAAGTAACAAAGACATATACTGATACCCCGTAACACAGACACACACTTACACCAAATAACAAAGACATAAACTGACACCAAGTAACAAAGATAAACACTTACACCAATTAATAAAGATATACACTGATACCCAGTAACACAGACACACACTTACACGAAGTAACAAAGACATACACTGACACCAAGTAACAAAGTCCGACACTGACACCTAGTAACAAAGACATACACTGACACCAAGTAACAAAGACATACACTGATACCCAGTAACACAGACACACACTTACACCAAGTAACAAAGACATACACTGACACCAAGTAACAAAGACATAAACTTACACCAAATAACACAGACATACACTGACACCAAGTAACAAAGTCATACACTTACACCAACTAACAAAGACACACACTTACACCAAGTAACACAGACATACACTGACACCAAGTAACAAAGACATGCACTTACACCAAGTAAGAAAGACACACACTTACACCAAGTAACACAGACCTACACTGACACCAAGTAACAAAGACATACACTGATACCCTGCAACACAGACGCACTCTTACACCAAGTAAAAAAGACAGACACAGATACCCAGTAACACAGACACACACTTACACCAAGTATCAAAGACATACACTGACACCAAGTAACCAAGACATACACTTACACGAAGTAACAAAGACATACACTGACACCAAGTAACAAAGACATACAGTTACACCAAGTAACAAAGACATGCACTTACACCAAGTAACACAGACACACACAGACATCAAGTAACAAAGACATACACTGATACCCAGTAACACAGACACACACTTACACCAAGTAAAAAAGACAAACACTGACACCAAGTAACAAAGAAATACACTTACACCAAGTAACAAAGACATACACTGACACCAAGTAACAAAGGCATACACTGATACCCAGTAACACAGACACACACTTACACCAAGTAACAAAGACATACAAAGATAACCAGTAACGAAGACATACACTTACACCAAGTAACACAGACATACGCTGACACCAAGTAACAAAGACATCCACTTACACCAAGTAACAAAGACATACAATGGTACCCAGTAACAAAGACAAACATTGATACCCGCAAACACAGGCACGCACTGACACCCAGTAACAAAGACATACACTGATACCCAGTAACACAGACACGCACTGAAACCCAGTAACAAAGGCATACACTGACACCAAGTCACGAAGACATACACTGACACCAAGTAACAAAGACATACACTGATACCCAGTAACACAGACACAGACTGACACCCAGTAAAAAAGACATACACTGACAACAAGTCACAAAGACATACACTGACACCAAGTAACACAGACATACACTGATACCCAGGAACACAGACACACACTGACACCAAGTAACAAAGACATACACTGATACCCAGTTACACTGACACACACTTACACCAAGTAACAAAGACAAACACTGACACCAAGTAACAAAGACATACACTTACACCAAGTATCCAAGACATACACTGACACCAAGTAACCAAGACATACACTTACACCAAGTAACAAAGACATACACTGACCCAGTAACAAAGACATACAGTTACACCAAGTAACAAAGACATACACTGACACCAAGTAACAAAGACATACACTTACACCAAGTAACACAGACATGCACTTACACCAAGTAACAAAGACATACACTGACACCAAGTAACAAAGGCTTACACTGATACCCAGTAACACAGACACACACTTACACCAAGTAACAAAGACATACAAAGATAACCAGTAACCAAGACATACACTTACACCAAGTAACACAGACATACGCTGACACCAAGAAACAAAGATATCCACTTACACCAAGTAACAAAGACATACATTGGTACCCAGTAACAAAGACATACATTGATACCCAGTAACACAGACACGCACTGACACCCAGTAACAATGACAGACACTGATACCCAGTAACACAGACACGCACTGAAACCCAGTAACAAAGGCATACACTGACACCAATTCACAAAGACATACACTGACACCAAGTAACAAAGACATAAACTGATACCCAGTAACACAGACACACACTTACACCAAGTAACAAAGACATACACTGATACCCAGTAACAAAGACAGACACTGATAGCCAGTAACACAGACACACAATGACACCAAGTCACAAAGACATACACTGACACCAAGTAACACAGACAGACACTGATACCCAGGAACACAGACACACACTTACACCAAGTAACAAAGACATACACTGATACCAAGTCACAAAGACATACACTGATACCCAGTAACACAGACACACACTGACACCAAGTAACAAAGACATACACTGGCACCAAGTAACAAAGACATACACTTACACCAAGTAACAAAGACACACACTGACACCAAGTAACAAAGACATACACTGATACCCAGTAACACAGACACACACTTACACCAAGTAACAAAGACATACAAAGATACCCAGTAACCAAGACATACATTTACACCAAGTAACACAGACATATGCTGACACCAAGTAACAAAGACATCCACTCACAAAAAGTAACAAAGACATACATTGATGCCCAGTAACAAAGACATACATTGATACCCAGTAACACAGACAAGCACTGACACCCAGTAACAAAGACATACACTGATACACAGTAACACAGACACGCACTGAAACCCAGTAACAAAGGCATACACTGACACCAAGTCACAAAGACATACACTGACACCAAGTAACAAACACATACACTGATACCCAGTAACACAGACGCGCACTTACACCAAGTAACAAAGACATACACTGATACCCAGTAACACAGACACACACTGACACGCAGTAACAAAGACATACACTGACACCAAGTCACAAAGACATACACTGACACCAAGTAACACAGACACACACTTACACCAAGTAACAAAGACAGACACTGATACCCAGTAACACAGCAACACCCTTAAACCAAGTCACAAAGACATACACTGACACCCAGTAACAAAGACATACACTGATACACAGTCACTCAGACACACACTGACACCCAGTAACAAAGACATACACTGACACCAAGTCACAAAGACATACACTGACACCAAGTAACAAAGAAATAGACTGACACCAAGTAACAAAGTCATACACTGATACCCAGTAACACAGACACACACTTACACCAAGTAACAAAGACATACACTGATACCAAGTCACAAAGCCATGCACTGATACCCAGTAACACAGACACACCCCGGCTCCCAGTAACAAAGACATACACTGGCACCAAGTAACAAAGAAATACACTTACACCAAGTAACAAAGACACACACTTGCAACAAGTAACAAAGACATACACTGATACCAAGTCACAAAGACATACACTGATACGCAGGAACACAGACACACACTGACACCAAGTAACAAAGACATACACTGGCACCAAGTAACAAAGAAATACACTTACACCAAGTATCAAAGACATACACTGACACCAAGTAACCAAGACATACACTTACACCAAGTAACAAAGACATGCACTGACACCAAGTAACAAAGACATACAGTTACACCAAGTAACAAAGACATACAATGACACCAAGTAACAAAGACATACACTTACACCAAGTAACAAAGACATACACTGATACCTAGTAACACAGACACACACTTACACCAAGTAACAAAGACAGACACTGATACCCAGTAACACAGACACACACTTACACCAAGTCACAAAGACACACACTGACACCCAGTAACAAAGACAGACACTGATACCCAGTAACACAGACACACACTTACATCAAGTAAATGGGTGGTTGATGGTCGGCAAACAATCGGTGGGCCGAAGGACCTGTTTCAGTGCTGTATCTGGAAACTAAACTAAATACTGACACCTAGTGTCACAGACACACACTGTCACCCAGGAACACAGATACACACTGACACCCAGTAACACAGAGAAACACTGACACCAAGTAACAAAGACATACACTGACACCCAGTAACCAAGACATAAACTGACACCAATTAACAAAGACATACACTGATACCCAGTAACACAGACACACACTTACAGGAAGTAACAAATACATGCACTGACACCAGGTAACAAAGACATACACTTACATCTCGTAACAAAGACATTCACTGACATAAATTAACAAAGACATACACTGATACCCAGTAACACAGACACACACTTACACCAAGTAACAAAGACATACACTGACACCAATTAACAACGACATACACTGATACCCAGTAACACAGACACACACTTACACCAAGTAACAAAGACATACACTGACACCAAGTAACAAAGACATACACTTACACCAAGTAAAAAAGACATACACTGACACCAAGTAACAAAGACATACACTGATACCCAGTAACACAGACACACACTTACACCAAGTAACAAAGACATACTCTCATACCAAGTTACACTGACACACACTTACACCAAATAACGCAGACAAACACAGACATCAAGTAACAAAGACATACACTGATACCCAGTAACACAGACACACACTTACACCAAGTAGCAAAGACAAACACTGAAACCAAGTAACAAAGACATACACTTACACCAACTAACAAAGACATACAAAGATAACCAGTAACCAAGACATACACTTACACCAAGTAACACAGACATACGCTGACGCCAAGTAACAAAGACATCCACTTACACCAAGTAACAAAGACATACATTGGTACCCAGTAACAAAGACATACATTGATACCCAGTAACACAGACACGCACTGACACCCAGTAACAAAGACATACAGTGATACCCAGTAACACAGACACGCACTGAAACCCAGTAACAAAGGCAGACACTGACACCAAGTCACAAAGACATACACTGACACCCAGTAACAAAGACATACACTGACACCAAGTCACAAAGACATACACTGACACCAAGTAACACAGACATACACTGATACCCAGGAACACAGACACACACTGACACCAAGTAACAAAGACATGCACTGATACCCAGTAACACAGACACACACTTACACCAAGTAACAAAGACATACACTGATACCAAGTCACAAAGACATACACTTACACCAAGTAACAAAGACACACACTTACACCAAGTAGCACAGACATACACTGACACCAAGTAACAAAGACAGACAATTACACCAAGTCACACAGACATACACTGATACCCAGTAACACAGACACACACTTACACCAAGTAACACAGACATACACTGACACCAAGTAACAAAGACATACACTGATACCCAGAAACACAGACACACACTTACACCAAGTAGCAAAGACATACAAAGATACCCAGTAACCAAGACATACAATTACACCAAGTAACACAGACATACGCTGACACCAAGTAACAATGACATCCACTTACACCAAGTAACAAAGACATACACTGACACCCAGTAACACAGACAAGCACTGACACCCAGTAACAAAGACATACACTGATACCCAGTAACACAGACACGCACTGAAACCCAGAAACAAAGGCATACATTGACAGCAAGTCACAAAGACATCCACTTACACCAAGTAACAAAGACATACACTGATACCCAGTAACACAGACACACACTGACACCCAGTAACAAAGACATACACTGACACCAAGTCACAAAGACATACACTGACACCAAGTAACACAGACATACACTGATACCCAGGAACACAGACACACACTTACACCAAGTAACAAAGACAGACACTGATACCCAGTAACACAGAAACACCCTTAAACAAAGTCACAAAGACATACACTGACACCCAGTAACAAAGACATACACTGATACACAGTAACACAGACGCGCACTGACACCCAGTAACAAAGACATGCACTGACACCCAGTCACAAAGACATACACTGACACCAAGTAACAAAGAAATAGACTGACACCAAGTAACAAAGACATACACTGATACCCAGTAACACAGACATACACTGATACCCAGTAACACAGACACACACTGACACCAATTAACAAAGACATACACTGGCACCAAGTAACAAAGAAATACACTTACACCAAGTAACAAAGACACACACTTACACCAAGTAACACAGACATACACTGACACCAAGTAACAAAGACAGACAATTACAACAAGTAACAAAGACATACACTGACACCAAGTAATCAAGACATAAACTTACACCAAGTCACAAAGACATGCACTGACACACAGTAACAAAGACATGCACCGATACACAGTAACACAGACACGCACTGACACCCAGTAACAAAGACATACACTGACAACAAGTCACAAAGACATACACTGACACCAAGTAACAAAGAAATACACTTACACCAAGTAACACAGACATCCACTTACACCAAGTAACAATGACATACACTGACACCAAGTAACAAAGACATACACTGATACCCAGTAACACAGACACACACTTACACCAAGTAACAAAGACAGACACTGATACCCAGTAACACAGTCACACACTTACACCAAGTCACAAAGACACACAATGACAACCAGTAACAAAGACAGACACTGATACCCAGTAGCACAGACACACACTTACACCAAGTAAATGGGTGGTTGATGGTCGGCAAACAATCGGTGGGCCGAAGGGCCTGTTTCAGTGCTGTATCTCTAAACTAAACTGAATACTGACACCTGGTGTCACAGACACACACTGACACCCAGGAACACAGATGCACACTGAAACCCAGTAACACAGAGAAACACTGACACCAAGTAGCAACGACATACACTGACACCCAGTAATCAAGACATACACTTACACCAAGTAACAAAGACATCCACTGATACCCAATAACACAGACACACACTTACACCAACTAACACAGACATACACTGACACCAAGTAACAAAGGCATACACTGACACCGAGGAACACAGATACACACTGACACCCAGTAACAAAGAGAAACACTTACACCAAGTAACAAAGACAGACACTGATACCCAGTAACACAGACACAAACTTACACCAAGTCACAAAGACATGCACTGACACCCAGTAACAAAGACACACACTGACACCAAGTAACAAAGACAAACATTGATACCCAGTAACACAGACACACACTTGCACCAAGTAACAAAGACATACACTGACACCAATTAACAACGACATACACTGATACCCAGTAACACAGACACACACTTACACCAAGTAACAAAGACAGACACTGATACCCAGTAACACAGAAACACCCTTAAACAAAGTCACAAAGACATACACTGACACCCAGTAACAAAGACATACACTGATACACAGTAACACAGACACGCACTGACACCCAGTAACAAAGACATACACTGACACCAAGTCACAAAGACATACACTGACACCAAGTAACAAAGAAATAGACTGACACCAAGTAACAAAGACATACACTGATACCCAGTAACAAAGAAATACACTGACACCAAGTAAAAAAGACATACACTGACACCAAGTAACAAAGAAATACACTGATACCCAGTAACAAAGACATACACTGACACCAAGTCACAAAGACATACACTGACACCAAGTAACACAGACATACACTGATACCCTGGAACACAGACACACACTTACACCAAGTAACAAAGACAGACACTGATACCCAGTAACACAGAAACACCCTTAAACAAAGTCACAAAGACATACACTGACACCCAGTAACAAAGACATAAACTGATACACAGTAACACAGACACGCACTGACACCCAGTAACAAAGACATACACTGACACCAAGTCACAAAGACATACACTGACACCAAGTAACAAAGAAATAGACTGACACCAAGTAACAAAGACATACACTGATACCCAGTAACACAGACACACACTGACACCAAGTAACAAAGACATACACTGGCACCAAGTAACAAAGAAATAAACTTACACCAAGTAACAAAGACACACACTTACACCAAGTAACACAGACATACACTGACACCAAGTAACAAAGACAGACAATTACACCAAGTAACAAAGACATACACTGACACCAAGTCTCACCGACATACACTGATACCCAGTAACACAGACACACACTTACACCAAGTAACACAGACATACACTGACACCAAGTAACAAAGACATACACTGATACCCTGCAACAGAGACGCACTCTTACACCAAGTAAAAAAGACAGACACAGATACCCAGTAACACAGACACACACTTACACCAAGTATCAAAGACATACACTGACACCAAGTAACCAAGACATACACTTACACGAAGTAACAAAGACATACACTGACACCAAGTAACAAAGACATACAGTTACACCAAGTAACAAAGACATGCACTTACACCAAGTAACACAGACACACACAGACATCAAGTAACAAAGACATACACTGATACCCAGTAACACAGACACACACTTACACCAAGTAAAAAAGACAAACACTGACACCAAGTAACAAAGAAATACACTTACACCAAGTAACAAAGACATACACTGACACCAAGTAACAAAGGCATACACTGATACCCAGTAACACAGACACACACTTACACCAAGTAACAAAGACATACAAAGATAACCAGTAACCAAGACATACACTTACACCAAGTAACACAGACATACGCTGACACCAAGTAACAAAGACATCCACTTACACCAAATAACAAAGACATACAATGGTACCCAGTAACAAAGACAAACATTGATACCCGCAAACACAGACACGCACTGACACCCAGTAACAAAGTCATACACTGATACCCAGTAACACAGACACGCACTGAAACCCAGTAACAAAGGCATACACTGACACCAAGTCACGAAGACATACACTGACACCAAGTAACAAAGACATACACTGATACCCAGTAACACAGACACAGACTGACACCCAGTAACAAAGACATACACTGACACCAAGTCACAAAGACATACACTGACACCAAGTAACACAGACATACACTGATACCCAGGAACACAGACACACACTGACACCAAGTAACAAAGACATACACTGATACCCAGTTACACTGACACACTCTTACACCAAGTAACACAGACACACACAGACATCAAGTAACAAAGACATACACTGATACCCAGTAACACAGACACACACTTACACCAAGTAACAAAGACAAACACTGAATCCTAGTAACAAAGACATACACTTACACCAAGTATCCAAGACATACACTGACACCAAGTAACCAAGACATACACTTACACCAAGTAACAAAGACATACACTGACCAAGTAACAAAGACATACAGTTACACCAAGTAACAAAGACATACACTGACACCAAGTAACAAAGACATACACTTACACCAAGTAACACAGACATGCACTTACACCAAGTAACAAAGACATACACTGACACAAAGTAACAAAGGCTTACACTGATACCCAGTAACACAGACACACACTTACACCAAGTAACAAAGACATACAAAGATAACCAGTAACCAAGACATACACTTACACCAAGTAACACAGACATACGCTGACACCAAGTAACAAAGACATCCACTTACACCAAGTAACAAAGACATACATTGGTACCCAGTAACAAAGACATACATTGATACCCAGTAACACAGACACGCACTGACACCCAGTAACAAAGGCATACACTGACACCAATTCACAAAGACATACACTGACACCAAGTAACAAAGACATACACTGATACCCAGTAACACAGACACACACTTACACCAAGTAACAAAGACATACACTGATAACCAGTAACAAAGACATACACTGATAGCCAGTAACACAGACACACACTGACACCAAGTCACAAAGACATACACTGACACCAAGTAACACAGACAGACACTGATACCCAGGAACAGAGACACACACTTACACCAAGTAACAAAGACATACACTGATACCAAGTCACAAAGACATACACTGATACCCAGTAACACAGACACACACTGACACCAAGTAACAAAGACATACACTGGCACCAAGTAACAAAGACATACACTTACACCAAGTAAAAAAGACACACACTTACACCAAGTAACACAGACATACACTGACACCAAGTAACAAAGACAGACAATTGCACCAAGTCACACAGACATACACTGATACCCAGTAACACAGACACACACTTACACCAAGTAACACAGACATACACTGACACCAAGTAACAAAGACATACACTGATACCCAGTAACACAGACACACACTTACACCAAGCAACAAAGACATACAAAGATACCCAGTAACCAAGACATACATTTACACCAAGTAACACAGACATATGCTGACACCAAGTAACAAAGACATCCACTCACACCAAGTAACAAAGACATACATTGATGCCCAGTAACAAAGACATACATTGATACCCAGTAACACAGACAAGCACTGACACCCAGTAACAAAGACATACACTGATACACAGTAACACAGACACGCACTGAAACCCAGTAACAAAGGCATACACTGACACCAAGTCACAAAGACATACACTGACACCAAGTAACAAACACATACACTGATACCCAGTAACACAGACGCGCACATACACCAAGTAACAAAGACATACACTGATACCCAGTAACACAGACACACACAGACACGCAGTAACAAAGACATACACTGACACCAAGTCACAAAGACATACACTGACACCAAGTAACACAGACACACACTTACACCAAGTAACAAAGACAGACACTGATACTCAGTAACACGGAAACACCCTTAAACCAAGTCACAAAGACATACACTGACACCCAGTAACAAAGACATACACTGATACACAGTCACTCAGACACACACTGACACCCAGTAACAAAGACATACACTGACACCAAGTCACAAAGACATACACTGACACCAAGTAACAAAGAAATAGACTGACACCAAGTAACAAAGTCATACACTGATACCCAGTAACACAGACACACACTTACACCAAGTAACAAAGACATACACTGATACCAAGTCACAAAGACATGCACTGATACCCAGTAACACAGACACACCCCGGCTCCCAGTAACAGAGACATACACTGGCACCAAGTAACAAAGAAATACACTTACACCAAGTAACAAAGACACACAATTGCAACAAGTAACAAAGACATACACTGATACCAAGTCACAAAGACATACACTGATACGCAGGAACACAGACACACACTGACACCAAGTAACAAAGACATACACTGGCACCAAGTAACAAAGAAATACACTTACACCAAGTATCAAAGACATACACTGACACCAAGTAACCAAGACATACACTTACACCAAGTAACAAAGACATACACTGACACCAAGCAACAAAGACATACAGTTACACCAAGTAACAAAGACATACAATGACACCAAGTAACAAAGACATACACTTACACCAAGTAACACAGACATACACTAACACCAAGTATCAAAGACAGACACTGACACCAAGTAACAAAGACATACACTGATACCCAGTAACACAGACACACACTTACACCAAGTAACAAAGACAGACACTGATACCCAGTAACACAGACACACACTTACACCAAGTCACAAAGACACACAATGACACACAGTAACAAAGACAGACACTGATACCCAGTAACACAGACACACACTTACACCAAGTAAATGGGTGGTTGATGGTCGGCAAACAATCGGTGGGCCGAAGGGCCTGTTTCACTGCTGTATCTGGAAACTAAACTAAATACTGACACCTAGTGTCACAGACACACACTGTCACCCAGGAACACAGATACACACTGACACCCAGTAACACAGAGAAACACTGACACCAAGTAACAAAGACATACACTGACACCCAGTAACCAAGACATAAACTGACACCAATTAACAAAGACATACAATACTTGGCATCAGGTGGCAGGACTATATCTCCAACACAGAAGTCCTTGAAGCGGCCAACATCCCCAGCTTATACACACTACTGAGTCAGCGGCGCTTGAGATGGCTTGGCCATGTGAGCCGCATGGAAGATGGCAGGATCCCCAAAGACACATTGTACAGCGAGCTCGCCACTGGTATCAGACCCACCGGCCGTCCATGTCTCCGTTATAAAGACGTCTGCAAACGCGACATGAAATCGTGTGACATTGATCACAAGTCGTGGGAGTCAGTTGCCAGCATTCGCCAGAGCTGGCGGGCAGCCATAAAGACAGGGCTAAATTGTGGCGAGTCGAAGAGACTTAGTAGTTGGCAGGAAAAAAGACAGAGGCGCAAGGGGAGAGCCAACTGTGCAACAGCCCCAACAAACAAATTTCTCTGCAGCACCTGTGGAAGAGCCTGTCACTCCAGAATTGGCCTTTATAGCCACTCCAGGCGCTGCTTCACAAACCACTGACCACCTCCAGGCGCGTATCCATTGTCTCTCGAGATAAGGAGGCCCAAAAGAAAGAACACTGATACCCAGTAACACAGACACACACTTACAGGAAGTAACAAATACATGCACTGACACCAGGTAACAAAGACATACACTTACATCTAGTAACAAAGACATTCACTGACATAAATTAACAATGACATACACTGATACCCAGTAACACAGACACACACTTACACCAAGTAACAAAGACATACACTGACACCAATTAACAACGACATACACTGATACCCAGTAACACAGACACACACTTACAAAGACAAACACTGAAACCAAGTAACAAAGACACACACTTACACCAACTAACAAAGACATACAAAGATAACCAGTAACCAAGACATACACTTACACCAAGTAACACAGACATACGCTGACACCAAGTAACAAAGACATCCACTTACACCAAGTAACAAAGACATACATTGGTACCCAGTAACAAAGACATACATTGATACCCAGTAACACAGACACGCACTGACACCCAGTAACAAAGACATACAGTGATACCCAGTAACACAGACACGCACTGAAACCCAGTAACAAAGGCAGACACTGACACCAAGTCACAAAGACATACACTGACACCAAGTAACAAAGACATACACTGATACCCCGTAACACAGACACACACTTACACCAAGTAACAAAGAAATACACTGATACCCAGTAACACAGACACACACTGACACCCAGTAACAAAAACATACACTGACACCAAGTCACAAAGACATACACTGACACCAAGTAACACAGACATACACTGATACCCAGGAACACAGACACACACTGACACCAAGTAACAAAGACATGCACTGATACCCAGTAACACAGACACACACTTACACCAAGTAACAAAGACATACACTGACACCAAGTCACAAAGACATACACTGATACCCAGTAACACAGACACACACTGACACCAAGTAACAAAGACATACACTGGCACCAAGTAACAAAGAAATACACTTACACCAAGTAACAAAGACACACACTTACACCAAGTAGCACAGACATACACTGACACCAAGTAACACAGACACACACTTACACCAAGTAACACAGACATACACTGACACCAAGTAACAAAGACATACACTGATACCCAGAAACACAGACACACACTTACACCAAGTAGCAAAGACATACAAAGATACCCAGTAACCAAGACATACAATTACACCAAGTAACACAGACATACGCTGACACCAAGTAACAATGACATCCACTTACACCAAGTAACAAAGACATACACTGACACCCAGTAACACAGAAAAGCACTGACACCCAGTAACAAAGACATACACTGATACCCAGTAAAACAGACACGCACTGAAACCCAGTAACAAAGGCATACATTGACAGCAAGTCACAAAGACATCCACTGACACCAAGTAACAAAGACATACACTGATACCCAGTAACACAGACACACACTGACACCCAGTAACAAAGACATACACTGACACCAAGTCACAAAGACATACACTGACACCAAGTAACACAGACATACACTGATACCCAGGAACACAGACACACACTGACACCAAGTAACAAAGACAGACACTGATACCCAGTAACACAGAAACACCCTTAAACAAAGTCACAAAGACATACACTGACACCCAGTAACAAAGACATACACTGATACACAGTAACACAGACGAGCACTGACACCCAGTAACAAAGACATGCACTGACACCCAGTCACAAAGACATACACTGACACCAAGTAACAAAGAAATAGACTGACACCAAGTAACAAAGACATACACTGATACCCAGTAACACAGACATACACTGATACCCAGTAACACAGACACACACTGACACCAAGTAACAAAGACATACACTGGCACCAAGTAACAAAGAAATACACTTACACCAAGTAACAAAGACACACACTTACACCAAGTAACACAGACATACACTGACACCAAGTAACAAAGACAGACAATTACACCAAGTAACAAAGACATACACTGACACCAAGTAATCAAGACATAAACTTACACCAAGTCACAAAGACATACACTGACACACAGTAACAAAGACATGCGCCGATACACAGTAACACAGACACGCACTGACACCCAGTAACAAAGACATACACTGACAACAAGTCACAAAGACATACACTGACACCAAGTAACAAAGAAATACACTTACACCAAGTAACACAGACATCCACTTACACCAAGTAACAATGACATACACTGACACCAAGTAACAAAGACATACACTGATACCCAGTAACACAGACACACACTTACACCAAGTAACAAAGACAGACACTGATACCCAGTAACACAGACACACACTTACACCAAGTCACAAAGACACACAATGACAACCAGTAACAAAGACAGACACTGATACCCAGTAGCACAGACACACACTTACACCAAGTAAATGGGTGGTTGATGGTCGGCAAACAATCGGTGGGCCGAAGGGCCTGTTTCAGTGCTGTATCTCTAAACTAAACTGAATACTGACACCTAGTGTCACAGACACACACTGACACCCAGGAACACAGATACACACTGAAACCCAGTAACACAGAGAAACACTGACACCAAGTAACAACGACATACACTGACACCCAGTAATCAAGACATACACTTACACCAAGTAACAAAGACATACACTGATACCCAATAACACAGACACACACTTACACCAACTAACACAGACATACACTGACACCAAGTAACAAAGGCATACACTGACACCGAGGAACACAGATACACACTGACACCCAGTAACAAAGAGAAACACTGACACCAAGTAACAAAGACAGACACTGATACCCAGTAACACAGACACAAACTTACACCAAGTCACAAAGACATGCACTGACACCCAGTAACAAAGACACACACTGACACCAAGTAACAAAGACAAACATTGATACCCAGTAACACAGACACACACTTACACCAAGTAACAAAGACATACACTGACACCAATTAACAACGACATACACTGATACCCAGTAACACAGACACACACTTACACCAAGTAACAAAGACAGACACTGATACCCAGTAACACAGAAACACCCTTAAACAAAGTCACAAAGACATACACTGACACCCAGTAACAAAGACATACACTGATACACAGTAACACAGACACGCACTGACACCCAGTAACAAAGACATACACTGACACCAAGTCACAAAGACATACACTGACACCAAGTAACAAAGAAATAGACTGACACCAAGTAACAAAGACATACACTGATACCCAGTAACAAAGACATACACTGACACCAAGTAAAAAAGACATACACTGACACCAAGTAACAAAGACTTACACTGATACCCAGTAACAAAGACATACACAGACACCAAGTCACAAAGACATTCACTGACACCAAGTAACACAGACATACACTGATACCCTGGAACACAGACACACACTTACACCAAGTAACAAAGACAGACACTGATACGCAGTAACACAGAAACACCCTTAAACAAAGTCACAAAGACATACACTGACACCCAGTAACAAAGACATAAACTGATACACAGTAACACAGACACGCACTGACACCCAGTAACAAAGACATACACTGACACCAAGTCACAAAGACATACACTGACACCAAGTAACAAAGAAATAGACTGACACCAAGTAACAAAGACATACACTGATACCCAGTAACACAGACATACACTGATACCCAGTAACACAGACACACACTGACACCAAGTAACAAAGACATACACTGGCACCAAGTAACAAAGAAATACACTTACACCAAGTAACAAAGACACACACTTACACCAAGTAACACAGACATACACTGACACCAAGTAACAAAGACAGACAATTACACCATGTAACAACGACATACACTGACACCAAGTCACACCGACATACACTGATACCCAGTAACACAGACACACACTTACACCAAGTAACACAGACATACACTGACACCAAGTAACAAAGACATACACTTACACCACGTAACAAAGACATACACTGACACCAAGTAACAAAGACATACACTTACACCAAGTAACACAGACATGCACTTACACCAAGTAACAAAGACAGACACTGATACCCAGTAAAACTGACACATACTAACACCAAGTAACAAAGGCATAAACTGATACCCAGTAACACAGACACACTTACACCAAGTATCACAGACATACACAGACACCAACTAACAAAGACATACACTGATACCCAGTAACACAGACACACACTTACACCAAGTAACAAAGACATACATTGACACCAAGTAACAAAGACATAAACTTACACCAAATAACACAGACATACACTGACACCAAGTAACAAAGACATACACTAACACCAACTAACAAAGACACACACTTACACCAAGTAACACAGACATGCACTGACACCAAGTAACAAAGACATGCACTTACACCAAGTAAGAAAGACACACACTTACACCAAGTAACACAGACCTACACTGACACCAAGTAACAAAGACATACACTAACACTAACTAACAAAGACACACACTAACACCAAGTAACACAGACAGACACTGACACCAAGTAACAAAGACATACACTGTCACCGAGGAACACAGATACACACTGACACCCAGTAATAAAGAGAAACACTTACACCAAGTAACAAAGACAGACACTGATACCCAGTAGCACAGACACACACTTACACCAAGTAAATGGGTGGTTGATGGTCGGCAAACAATCGGTGGGCCGAAGGGCCTGTTTCAGTGCTGTACCTCTAAACTAAACTAAATACTGACACCTAGTGTCACAGACGGAAACACTGACACCCAGGAACACAGATACACACTGACACCCAGTAACACAGAGAAACACTGACACCAAGTCACAAAGACATGCACTGACACCCAGTAACAAAGACACACACTGACACCAAGTAACAAAGACAAACACTGATACCCAGTAACACAGACACACACTTACACCAAGTAACAAAGACACACACTGACACCAATTAACAACGACATACACTGATACCCAGTAACACAGACACACACTTACACCAAGTAACAAAGACAGACACTGATACCCAGTAACACAGAAACACCCTTAAACAAAGTCACAAAGACATACACTGACACCCAGTAACAAAGACATACACTGATACACAGTAACACAGACACGCACTGACACCCAGTAACAAAGACATACACTGACACCAAATCACAAAGACATACACTGACACCAAGTAACAAAGAAATAGACTGACACCAAGTAACAAAGACATACACTGATACCCAGTAACAAAGACATACACTGACACCAAGTAAAAAAGACATACACTGACACCAAGTAACAAAGACATACACTGATACCCAGTAACAAAGACATACACTGACACCAAGTCACAAAGACATACACTGACTCCAAGTAACACAGACATACACTGATACCCTGGAACACAGACACACACTTACACCAAGTAACAAAGACAGACACTGATACCCAGTAACACAGAAACACCCTTAAACAAAGACACAAAGACATACACTGACACCAAGTAACAAAGACATACACTTACACCACGTAACAAAGACATACACTGACACCAAGTAACAAAGACATACACTTACACCAAGTAACACAGACATGCACTTACACCAATAACAAAGACATACACTGACAGCAAGTAGCAAAGACATACACTGATACCCAGTAACACAGACACACACTAACACCAAGTAACAAAGACAGACACTGATACCCAGTAAAACAGACACATACTAACACCAAGTAACAAAGGCATAAACTGATACCCCGTAACACAGACACACTTACACCAAGTATCACAGACATACACACACACCAACTAATAAAGACATACACTGATACCCAGTAACACAGACACACACTTACACCAAGTAACAAAGACATACACTGACACCAAGTAACAAAGACATAAACTTACACTAAATAACACAGACATACACTGACACCAAGTAACAAAGACATACACTAACACCAACTAACAAAGACACACACTTACACCAAGTAACACAGACATACACTGACACCAAGTAACAAAGACATGCACTTACACCAAGTAAGAAAGACACACACTTACACCAAGTAACACAGACCTACACTGACACCAAGTAACAAAGACATACACTGGCACCAAGTAACAAAGACATACACAGACATCAAGTAACAAAGACATACACTGATACCCAGTAACACAGACACACACTTACACCAAGTAACAAAGACATACACTGGCACCAAGTCACAAAGACATACACTGACACCAAGTAACACAGACATACACTGATACCCAGGAACACAGACACACACGTACACCAAGTAACAAAGACATACACTGACCCCCAGTAACCAAGACATACACTTACACCAAGTAACAAAGACATACACTGATACCCAGTAACACAGACATACACTGACACCAAGTAACAAAGACACACACTGACACCCAGTAACAAAGACATACACTGACACCAAGTCACAAAGACATACACTGACACCAAGTAACACAGACATACACTGATACCCAGGAACACAGACACACACTGACACCAAGTAACAAAGACATGCACTGACACCCAGTAACAAAGACATACACAGACATCAAGTAACAAAGACATACACTGATACCCAGTAACACAGACACACACTTACACCAAGTAACAAAGACAAACACTGACACCAAGTAACAAAGATATACACTTACACCAAGTAACAAAGACATACACTGACACCAAGTAACAAAGACATACACTGATACCCAGTAACACAGACATACACTGACACCAAGTAACAAAGACATACACTGACACCCAGGAACACAGATACACACTGACACCCAGTAACACAGAGAAACACTTACACCAAGTAACAAAGACAGACACTGATACCCAGTAACACAGACACAAACTTACACCAAGTCACAAAGACATGCACTGACACCCAGTAACAAAGACACACACTGACACCAAGTAACAAAGACACACACTGATACCCAGTAACACAGACACACACTAACACCAAGTAACAAAGACATACACTGACACCAATTAACAACGACATACACTGATACCCATTAACACAGACACACACTTACACCAAGTAACAAAGACATACACTGACACCACGTAACAAAGACATACACTTACACCAAGTAAAAAAGACATACACTGACACCAAGTAACAAAGACATACACTGATACCCAGTAACACAGACACACACTGACACCAAGTAACAAAGACATACACAGACATCAAGTAACAAAGACATACACTGATACCCAGTAACACAGACACACACTTACACCAAGTAACAAAGACAAACACTGACACCAAGTAACAAAGATATACACTTACACCAAGTAACAAAGACATACACTGGCACCAAGTAACAAAGACATACACTTACACCAAGTAACAAAGACACACACTTACACCAAGTAGCACAGACATACACTGACACCAAGTAACAAAGACAGACAATTACACCAAGTCACACAGACATACACTGATACCCAGTAACACAGACACACACTTACACCAAGTAACACATACATACACTGACACCAAGTAACAAAGACATACACTGATACCCAGAAACACAGACACACTCTTACACCAAGTAGCAAAGACATACAAAGATACCCAGTAACCAAGACATACAATTACACCAAGTAACACAGACAGACGCTGACACCAAGTAACAATGACATCCACTTACACCAAGTAACAAAGACATACACTGACACACAGTAACACAGAAAAGCACTGACACCCAGTAACAAAGACGTACACTGATACCCAGTAACACAGACACGCACTGAAACCCAGTAACAAAGGCATACACTGACACCAAGTCACAAAGTCATCCACTGACACCAAGTAACAAAGACATACACTGACACCCAGTAACACAGACACACACTGACACCAAGTAACAAAGACATACACTGATACCCAGTAACACAGACACACACTTACACCAAGTATCAAAGACAGACATTGATGCCAAGTAACAAAGACATACACTGATACCCAGTAACACAGACAAACACTTACACCAAGTAACAGAGACATACACTGACGCCAAGTAACAAAGGCATACACTTACACCAAGTAACAAAGACATGCACTGACACCAAGTAACAAAGAACTACACTTACACCTAATAACAAAGACATACACTGATTCCCAGTAACACAGACACACACTTACACCAAGTAACAAAGACATACACTGACACCAATTAACAAAGACATACACTGATACCCAGTAACACAGACACACACTTACACCAAGTCACACAGACATACACTGACACCCAGTAACAAAGACATACACTGACACCCAGTAACAAAGACACACACTGACACCAAGTAACAAAGACACACACTGACACCAAGTAACAAAGACTTCCACTGACACAAATTAACAAAGACATACACTGATACCCGGTAACAAAGACACACACTTACACCAAGTAACAAAGACAAACACTGACACCAAGTAACAAAGACAAACACTGACACCAAGTAACAAAGATATACACTTACACCAAGTAACAAAGACATACACTGACACCAAGTAACAAAGACATACACTGATACCCAGTAACACAGACATACACTGACACCAAGTAACAAAGACATACACTGACACCCAGGAACACAGATACACACTGACACCCAGTAACACAGAGAAACACTTACACCAAGTAACAAAGACAGACACTGATACCCAGTAACACAGACACAAACTTACACCAAGTCACAAAGACATGCACTGACACCCAGTAACAAAGACACACACTGACACCAAGTAACAAAGACACACACTGATACCCAGTAACACAGACACACACTAACACCAAGTAACAAAGACATACACTGACACCAATTAACAACGACATACACTGATACCCATTAACACAGACACACACTTACACCAAGTAACAAAGACATACACTGACACCACGTAACAAAGACATACACTTACACCAAGTAAAAAAGACATACACTGACACCAAGTAACAAATACATACACTGATACCCAGTAACACAGACACACACTGACACCAAGTAACAAAGACATACACAGACATCAAGTAACAAAGACATACACTGATACCCAGTAACACAGACACACACTTACACCAAGTAACAAAAACAAACACTGACACCAAGTAACAAAGATATACACTTACACCAAGTAACAAAGACATACACTGACACCAAGTAACAAAGGCATACACTGATACCCAGTAACACAGACACACACTTACACCAAGTAACAAAGACATACAAAGATACCCAGTAACCAAGACATACACTTACACCAAGTAACACAGACATACGCTGACACCAAGTAACAAAGACATCCACTTACACCAAGTAACAAAGACATACATTGATACCCAGTAACAAAGACATACATTGATACCCAGTAACACAGACACGCACTGACACCCAGTAACAAAGACATGCACTGATACCCAGTAACACAGACACGCACTGAAACCCATTAACAAAGGCATACACTGACACCAAGTCACAAAGACATACACTGACACCAAGTAACAAAGAAATACACTGATACCCAGTAACACAGGCACACACTTACACCAAGTAACAAAGACATACACTGATACCCAGTAACACAGACACACACTGACACACAGTGACAAATACATACACTGACACCAGGTCACAAAGACATACACTGACACCAAGTAACACAGACATACACTGATACCCAGGAACACAGACACACACTTACACCAAGTCACAAAGACATACACTGACACACAGTAACAAAGACATACACCGATACACAGTAACACAGACACGCACTGACACCCAGTGACAAAGACATACACTGACAACAAGTCACAAAGACATACACTGACACCAAGTAACAAAGAAATACACTTACACCAAGTAACACAGACATCCACTTACACCAAGTAACAATGACATACACTGACACCAAGTAACAAAGGCATACACTGATACCCAGTAACACAGACACACACTTACACCAAGTAACAAAGACAGACACTGATACCCAGTAACACAGACACACACTTACACCAAGTCACAAAGACACACAATGACAACCAGTAACAAAGACAGACACTGATACCCAGTAGCACAGACACACACTTACACCAAGTAAATGGGTGGTTGATGGTCGGCAAACAATCGGTGGTCCGAAGGGCCTGTTTCAGTGCTGGTTCTCTAAACTAAACTAAATACTGACACCTAGTGTCACAGACACACACTGACACCCAGGAACACAGATACACACTGACTCCCAGTAACACAGAGAAACACTGACACCAAGTAACAAAGACATACACTGACACCCAGTAACCAAGACATACACTTACACCAAGTAACAAAGACATACACTGATACCCAGTAACACAGACATACACTGACACCAAGTAACAAAGACACACACTGACACCCAGTAACAAAGACATACACTGACACCAAGTCACAAAGACATACACTGACACCAAGTAACACAGACATACACTGATACCCAGGAACACAGACACACACTGACACCAAGGAACAAAGACATGCACTGACACCCAGTAACACAGACACACACTTACACCAAGTAACAAAGACATACACTGATACCAAGTCACAAAGACATACACTGATACCCAGTAACACAGGCACACACTGCCACCAAGTAACAAAGACATACACTGGCACCAAGTAACAAAGACATACACTTACACCAAGTAACAAAGACACACACTTACACCAAGTAGCACAGACATACACTGACACCAAGTAACAAAGACAGACAATTACACCAAGTCACACAGACATACACTGATACCCAGTAACACAGACACACACTTACACCAAGTAACACATACATACACTGACACCAAGTAACAAAGACATACACTGATACCCAGAAACACAGACACACACTTACACCAAGTAGCAAAGACATACAAAGATACCCAGTAACCAAGACATACAATTACACCAAGTAACACAGACAGACGCTGACACCAAGTAACAATGACATCCACTTACACCAAGTAACAAAGACATACACTGACACACAGTAACACAGACAAGCACTGACACCCAGTAACAAAGACGTACACTGATACCCAGTAACACAGACACGCACTGAAACCCAGTAACAAAGGCATACACTGACACCAAGTCACAAAGACATCCACTGACACCAAGTAACAAAGACATACACTGACACCCAGTAACACAGACACACACTGACACCAAGTAACAAAGACATACACTGATACCCAGTAACACAGACACACACTTACACCAAGTATCAAAGACAGACATTGATGCCAAGTAACAAAGACATACACTGATACCCAGTAACACAGACAAACACTTACACCAAGTAACAGAGACATACACTGACGCCAAGTAACAAAGGCATACACTTACACCAAGTAACAAAGACATGCACTGACACCAAGTAACAAAGAACTACACTTACACCTAATAACAAAGACATACACTGATTCCCAGTAACACAGACACACACTTACACCAAGTAACAAAGACATACACTGACACCAATTAACAAAGACATACACTGATACCCAGTAACACAGACACACACTTACACCAAGTCACACAGACATACACTGACACCCAGTAACAAAGACATACACTGACACCCAGTAACAAAGACACACACTGACACCAAGTAACAAAGACACACACTGACACCAAGTAACAAAGACTTCCACTGACACAAATTAACAAAGACATACACTGATACCCGGTAACAAAGACACACACTTACACCAAGTAACAAAGACATACACTTACACCAAGTAAAAAAGACATACACTGACACCAAGTAACAAAGACATACTCTGATACCCAGTAACACAGACACACACTTACAGCAAGTAACACAGACACACACAGACACCAAGTAACAAAGACATACACTGATACCCAGTAACACAGACATACACTTTCACCAAGTATCAAAGACAGACACTGACACCAAGTAGCAAATATATACACTTACACCAAGTAACAAAGACATACACTGACACCAAGTAACAAAGACATACACTGACACCCGGTAACAAAAACATACACTGACACCCAGTAACAAAGACATACAATGACACCAAGTAACAAAGACATTCACTGATCCCCAGTAACACAGACACACACTGACACCAACTAACAAAGACACACACTTACACCAAGTTACACAGACATACACCGACACCAAGTAACAAAGACATGCACTTACACCAAGTAAGAAAGACACACACTTACTCCAAGTAACACAGACCTACACTGACACCAAGTAACAAAGACATACACTGATACCCAGCAACACAGACACACTCTTACACCAAGTAACAAAGACAGACACTGATACCCAGTAACAAAGTCATGCACTGACACCCAGTAACAAAGACATGCACTTACACCAAGAAACAAAGACATGCACTGACACCCCGTAACAAAGACACACACTGACACCAAGTAACAAAGACGTAAACTGACACCAAGTAACAAAGACGTACACTGATACCGAGCAATTTAGACACACACTTACACCAAGTAACAAAGACATACACTGACACCAATGAACAAAGAAATACACTGATACCCAGTAACAAAGACACACACTTACACCAAGTAACAAAGACATACACTGACACCAAGTAACAAAGACATACACTGATACCCAGTAACACAGACACACACTTACACCAAGTAATGCAGACACACACAGACACCAAGTAACAAAGACATACACTGATACCCAGTAACACAGACACACACTTACACCAAGTAACAAAGACATACACTGACACCAAGTAACAAAGACATACACTTGCACCAAGTAAAAAGGACATACACTGACACAAAGTAACAGAGACATGCACTGATACCCAGTAACACAGACACACACTTACACCAAGTAACAAAGACAGACACTGATACCCAGTAACACAGACATACACTTACACCAAGTATCAAAGACATACACTGACACCATGTAGCAAATTCATACACTTACACCAAGTAACAAAGACATACACTGACACCAAGTAACAAAGACATACACTTACACCAAGAAACAAAGACATCCACTGGCACCAAGTAACAAAGACATACACTGATACCCAGTAACACAGACACACACTTACACCATGTAACAAAGACATACACTGACACCAAGTAACAAAGACATACACTGATACCCAGTAACACAGACACAAACATACACCAAGTATCAAAGACAGACAATGACACCAAGTAACAAAGACATACACTGATAACCAGTAACACAGACACACACTTACACCAAGTAACAGAGACATACACTGACACCAAGTAACAAAGACATACACTGACACCCAGTAACACAGACACACACTGACACCAAGTAACAAAGACATACACTGATACCCAGTAACACAGACACACACTTACACCAAGTATCAAAGACAGACATTGATGCCAAGTAACAAAGACATACACTGATACCCAGTAACACAGACAAGCACTTACACCAAGTAACAGAGACATACACTGACGCCAAGTAACAAAGGCATACACTTACACCAAGTAACAAAGACATGCACTGACACCAATTAACAAAGACATACACTGATACCGAGTAACACAGACACACACTTACAACAAGTAACAAAGACACACACTGACACCAAGTAACAAAGACATACACTTACACCAAGAAACAAAGACATACACTGACACCCAGTAACAAAGACATGCACTGACACACCGTAACAAAGACACACACTGACACCAAGTAACAAAGACGTACACTGACACCAAGTAACAAAGACGTACACTGATACCCAGCAATTTAGACACACACTTACACCAAGTAACAAAGACATACACTGACACCAATGAACAAAGACATACACTGATACCCAGTAACAGAGACACACACTTACACCAAGTAACAAAGACATACACTGACACCACGAAACAAAGACATACACTTACACCAAGTAAAAAAGACATACACTGAAACCAAGTAACAAAGACATACACTGATACCCAGTAACACAGACACACACTTACACCAAGTAACAAAGACAACACTGATACCCAGTTACACAGACACACACTTACACCAAGTAACACAGACACACACAGACACCAAGTAACAAAGACATACACTGACACCAAGTAACAAAGACATACACTGATACCCAGTAACACAGACACAAACTTACACCAAGTATCAAAGACATACACTTACACCAAGTAGAAAAGACATAAACTGACACCATGTAACAAAGCCATACACTGATAACCAGTAACAAAGACATGCACTGACACCCAGTAACAAAGACACAAACTTACACCAAGTATCAAAGACAGACAATGACACCAAGTAACAAAGACATACACTGATAACCAGTAACAAAGACATACACTGACTCCCAGTAACAAAGACATGCACTGACACCCAGTAACAAAGACACACACTGACGCCAAGTAACAAAGACGTACACTGATACCCAGCAATTTAGAAACACACTTACACCAAGTAACAAAGACATACACTGACACCAATTAACAAAGAAATACACTGAAACCCAGTAACACAGACACACACTTACACCAAGTAACAAAGACATACACTGACACCAGGTAACAAAGACATACACTTACACCAAGTAAAAAAGACATACACTTACACCAAGTAACAGAGACGTACACTGATACCCAGTAACACAGACACACACTTACACCATGTAACAAAGACACACACAGACACCAAGTAACACAGACATACACTGATACCCAGTAACACAGACACACACTTACACCAAGTAACAAAGACATACACTGACACCAAGTAACAAAGACATACACTTACACCAAGTAAAAAGGACATACACTGACACGAAGTAACAAAGACATACACTTATACCCAGTAACACAGACAGACATTTACACCAAGTAACAAAGACAGACACTGATACCCAGTAACACAGACATACACTTACACCAAGTATCAAAGACATACACTGACACCAAGTAGCAAATACATACACTTACACCAAGTAACAAAGACATACACTGACACCAAGTAACAAAGACATACACTTACACCAAGTAACAAAGACATACACTGGCACCAAGTAACAAAGACATGCACTGATACCCAGTAACACAGACACACACTTACACCAAGTAACAGAGACATACACTGACACCAAGTAACAACGACAGACAATGATACCCAATAACACAGACACACACTTACACCAAGTAACAAAGACATACACTGACACCAAGTAACAAAGACATACACTGATACCCAGTAACACAGACACACACTTACACCAAGTATCAAAGACAGACATTGACGCCAAGTAACAAAGACATACACTGATACCCAGTAACACAGACACGCACTTACACCAAGTAACAGAGACATACACTGACGCCAAGTAACAAAGGCATACACTTACACCAAGTAACAAAGACATGCACTGACACCAAATAACCAATACGTACACTTACACCTAATAACAAAGACATACACTGATACCCAGTAACACAGACACACACTTACACCAAGTAACAAAGACATACACTGACACCAATTAACAAAGATATACACTGATACCCAGTAACAAAGACACACACTTACAACAAGTAACAAAGACATACACTGACACCAAGTAACAAAGACATACTCTTACACCAAGTAAAAAAGACATACACTTACACCAAGTAACAAAGACAACACTGATACCCAGTTACACAGACACACACTTACACCAAGTAACACAGACACACACAGACACCAAGTAACAAAGACATACACTGACACCAAGTAACAAAGACATACACTGATACCCAGTAACACAGACACAAAATTACACCAAGTATCAAAGACAGACAATGACACCAAGTAACAAAGACATACACTGATAACCAGTAACACAGACACACACTTACACCAAGTAACAGAGACATACACTTACACCAAGTAACACAGACACACACAGACACCAAGTAACAAAGACATACACTGACACCAAGTAACAAAGACATACAGTGATACCCAGTAACACAGACACACACTTACACCAAGTAACAAAGACATACACTGACAACAAGTAACAAAGACATACACTGATACCCAGTAACACAGACACACACTTACACCAAGTATCAAAGACAGACATTGACGCCACGTAACAAAGACATACACTGATACCCAGTAACACAGACACACACTTACACCAAGTAACAGAGACATACACTGACGCCAAGTAACAAAGGCATACACTTACACCAAATAACAAATACATGCACTGACACCAAGTAACAAAGACGTACACTTACACGTAATAACAAAGACATGCACTGATACCAAGTAACACAGACACACACTTACACCAAGTAACAAAGACATACACTGACACCAATTAACAAAGACATACACTGATACCCAGTAACACAGACACACACTTACAACAAGTAACAAAGACATACACTGACACCAAGTAACAAAGACATACACTGACACCAAGTAACAAAGACATATACTTACACCAAGTAAAAAAGACATACACTGACACCAAGTAACAAAGACATACACTGATACCCAGTAACACAGACACACACTTACACCAAGTAACAAAGATAGACACTGATACCCAGTAACACAGACACACACGGACACCAAGTAACAGAGACATACACTGCCACCCAGTAACACAGACACACACTTACACCAAGTAACAAAGACACACACAGAGACCAAGTAACAAAGACATACACTGATGCCCAGTAACACAGACACACACTTACACCAAGTAACAAAGACATACACTGACACCAAGTAACAAAGAAATACACTTACACCAAGTAAAAAGGACATACACTGACACGAAGTAACAAAGACATACACTGATACCCAGTAGCACAGACACACACTTACACCAAGTAACAAAGACAGACACTGATACCCAGTAACACAGACATACACTTACACCAAGTATCAAAGACATACACTGACACCAAGTAGCAAATACATACACGTACACCAAGTAGCAAAGACATACACTGATACCCAGTAACACAGACACACACTTACACCAAGTAACAAAGACAGACACTGATACCCAGTAACACAGACACACACTTACACCAAGTAACAAAGACACACACAGGCACCAAGTAACAAAGACATACACTGATACCCAGTAACACAGACACACACTTAAACCAAGTAACAAAGACATACACTGACACCAAGTAACAAAGACATACACTTACACCAAGTAAAAAGGACATACACTGACACGAAGTAACAAAGACATACACTGATACCCAGTAACACAGACACACACTTACACCAAGTAACAAACACAGACACTGACACCAAGTAACAAAGACATACACTTACACCAAGTAACAAAGACATACACTTACACCAAGTATCAAAGACAGACATTGACGCCAAGTAACAAAGACATACACTGATACCCAGTAACACAGACACACACTTACACCAAGTAACAGAGACATACACTGACGCCAAGTAACAAAGGCATACACTTACACCAAATAACAAAGACATGCACTGACACCAAGTAACAAAGACGTACACTTACACTTAATAACAAAGACATACACTGATAACAAGTAACACAGACACACACTTACACCAAGTAACAAAGACATACACTGACACCAATTAACAAAGACATAAACTGATACCCAGTAACACAGACATACACTTACAACAAGTAACAAAGACATACACTGACACCAAGTAACAAAGACATACACTTACACCAAGTAAAAAAGACATACACTGACACCAAGTAACAAAGACATACACTGATACCCAGTAACACAGACACACACTTACACCAAGTAACAAAGACAACACTGATACCCAGTGACACAGACACACACTTACACCAAGTAACACAGACACGCACAGACACCAAGTAACAAAGACTTACACTGCTACCCAGTTACACAGACACACACTTACACCAAGTAACAAGGACATACACTGACACCAAGTAACAAAGACATACACTTACACCAAGTAAAAAAGACATACACTGACACCAAGTAACAAAGACATACACTGATACCCTGTAACACAGACACACACTTACACCAAGTAACAAAGATAGACACTGATACCCAGTAACACAGACACACACGGACACCAAGTAACAAAGACATACACTGCTACCCAGTAACACAGACACACACTTACACCAAGTAACAAAGACACACACAGACACCAAGTAACAAAGACATACACTGATACCCAGTAACACAGACACACACTTACACCAAGTAACAAAGACATACACTGACACCAAGTAACAAAGAAATACACTTACACCAAGTAAAAAGGACATACACTGACACGAAGTAACAAAGACATACACTGATACCCAGTAACACAGACACACACTTACACCAAGTAACAAAGACAGACACTGATACCCAGTAACACAGACATACACTTACACCAAGTATCAAAGACATACACTGACACCAAGTAGCAAATACATACACTTACACCAAGTAACAAAGACATACACTGATACCCAGTAACACAGACACACACTTACACCAAGTAACAAAGACAGACACTGATACCAAGTAACACAGACACACACGGACACCAAGTAACAAAGACATACACTGCTACCCAGTAACACAGACACACACTTACACCAAGTAACAAAGACACACACAGACACCAAGTAACAAAGACATACACTGATACCCAGTAACACAGACACACACTTAAACCAAGTAACAAAGACATACACTGACACCAAGTAACAAAGACATACACTTACACCAAGTAAAAAGGACATACACTGACACGAAGTAACAAAGACATACACTGATACCCAGTAACACAGACACACACTTACACCAAGTAACAAACACAGACACTGACACCCAGTAACACAGACATACACTTACACCAAGTATCAAAGACTTACACTGACACCAAGTAGCAAATACATACACTTACACCAAGTAACAAAGACATACACTGACACCAAGGAACAAAGACATACACTTACACCAAGTATCAAAGACAGACATTGACGCCAAGTAACAAAGACATACACTGATACCCAGTAACACAGACACACACTTACACCAAGTAACAGAGACATACACTGACGCCAAGTAACAAAGGCATACACTTACACCAAATAACAAAGACATGCACTGACACCAAGTAACAAAGACGTACACTTACACTTAATAACAAAGACATACACTGATACCAAGTAACACAGACACACACTTACACCAAGTAACAAAGACATACACTGACACCAATTAACAAAGACATAAACTGATACCCAGTAACACAGACATACACTTACAACAAGTAACAAAGACATACACTGACACCAAGTAACAAAGACATACACTTACACCAAGTAAAAAAGACATACACTGACACCAAGTAACAAAGACATACACTGATACCCAGTAACACAGACACACACTTACACCAAGTAACAAAGACAACACTGATACCCAGTGACACAGACACACACTTACACCAAGTAACACAGACACGCACAGACACCAAGTAACAAAGACTTACACTGCTACCCAGTTACACAGACACACACTTACACCAAGTAACAAAGACATACACTGACACCAAGTAACAAAGACATACACTTACACCAAGTAAAAAAGACATACACTGACACCAAGTAACAAAGACATACACTGATACCCAGTAACACAGACACACACTTACACCAAGTAACAAAGATAGACACTGATACCCAGTAACAAAGACACACACGGACACCAAGTAACAAAGACATACACTGCTACCCAGTAACACAGACACACACTTACACCAAGTAACAAAGACACACACATACACCAAGTAACAAAGACATACACTGATACCCAGTAACACAGACACACACTTACACCAAGTAACAAAGACATACACTGACACCAAGTTACAAAGAAATACACTTACACCAAGTAAAAAGGACATACACTGACACGAAGTAACAAAGACATACACTGATACCCAGTAACACAGACACACACTTACACCAAGTAACAAAGACAGACACTGATACCCAGTAACACAGACATACACTTACACCAAGTATCAAAGACATACACTGACACCAAGTAGCAAATACATACACTTACACCAAGTAACAAAGACATACACTGATACCCAGTAACACAGACACACACTTACACCAAGTAACAAAGACAGACACTGATACCCAGTAACACAGACACACACGGACACCAAGTAACAAAGACATACACTGCTACCCAGTAACACAGACACACACTTACACCAAGTAACAAAGACACACACAGACACCAAGTAACAAAGACATACACTGATATCCAGTAACACAGACACACACTTAAACCAAGTAACAAAGACATACACTGACACCAAGTAACAAAGACATACACTTACACCAAGTAAAAAGGACATACACTGACACGAAGTAACAAAGACATACACTGATACCCAGTAACACAGACACACACTTACACCAAGTAACAAACACAGACACTGACACCAAGTAACAAAGACATACACTTACACCAAGTAAAAAGGACATACACTGACACGAAGTAACAAAGACATACACTGATACCCAGTAACACAGACACACACTTACAACAAGTAGCAAAGACATACACTGGCACCAAGTAACAAAGACATGCACTGATACCCAGTAACACAGACACAAACTTACACCAAGTATCAAAGACAGACAATGACACCAAGTAACAAAGACATACACTGATAACCAGTAACACAGACACACACTTACACCAAGTAACAGAGACATACACTGACACCAAGTAACAAAGTCATACACTGATACCCAGTAACACAGCCACACACTTACACCAAGTAACAAAGACATACACTGACACCAAGTAACAAAGACATACACTGATACCCAGTAACACAGACACACACTTACACCAAGTATCAAAGACAGACATTGACGCCAAGTAACAAAGACATACACTGATACCCAGTAACACAGACACACACTTACACCAAGTAACAGAGACATACACTGACGCCAAGTAACAAAGGCATACACTTACACCAAGTAACAAATACATGCACTGACACCAAGTAACAAAGACGTACACTTACACCTAATAACAAAGACATACACTGATACCCAGTAACACAGACACACACTTACACCAAGTAACAAAGACATACACTGACACCAATTAACAAAGACATACACTGATACCCAGTAACATAGACACACACTTACAACAAGTAACAAAGACATACACTGACACCAAGTAACAAAGACATACACTGATACCCAGTAACACAGACACACAGTTACACCAAGTAACAGAGACATACACTGACGCCAAGTAACAAAGGCATACACATACACCAAGTAACAAAGACATGAACTTACACCAAGTAACAAAGACAGACACTGATACCCAGTAACACAGAAACACCCTTAAACAGAGTCACAAAGACATACACTGACACCCAGTAACAAAGACATATACTGATACATAGTAACACAGACACGCACTGACACCCAGTAACAAAGACATACACTGACACCAAGTCACAAAGACATACACTGACACCAAGTAACAAAGAAATAGACTGACACCAAGTAACAAAGACATACACTGATACCCAGTAACACAGACATACACTGATGCCCAGTAACACAGACACACACTGACACCAAGTAACAAAGACATACACTGGCACCAAGTAACAAAGAAATACACTTACACCAAGTAACAAAGACACACACTTACACCAAGTAACACAGACATACACTGACACCAAGTAACAAAGACAGACAATTACACCAAGTAACAAAGACATACACTGACACCAAGTAATCAAGACATAAACTTACACCAAGTCACAAAGACATACACTGACACACAGTAACAAAGACATGCACCGATACACAGTAACACAGACACGCACTGACACCCAGTAACAAAGACATACACTGACAACAAGTCACAAAGACATACACTGACACCAGGTAACAAAGAAACACACTTACACCAAGTAACACAGACATCCACTTACACCAAGTAACAATGACATACACCGACACCAAGTAACAAAGAAATACACTGATACCCAGTAACACAGACACACACTTACACCAAGTAACAAAGACAGACACTGATACCCAGTAACACAGACACACACTTACACCAAGTCACAAAGACACACAATGACAACCAGTAACAAAGACAGACACTGATACCCAGTAGCACAGACACACACTTACACCAAGTAAATGGGTGGTTGATGGTCGGCAAACAATCGCTGGGCCGAAGGGCCTGTTTCAGTGCTGTATCTCTAAACTGAACTAAATACTGACACCTAGTGTCACAGACATACACTGACACACAGGAACACAGACACACACTGAAACCCAGTAACACAGAGAAACACTGACACCAAGTAACAACGACATACACTGACACCCAGTAATCAAGCCATACACTTACACCAAGTAACAAAGACATACACTGATACCCAATAACACAGACACACACTTACACCAACTAACACAGACATACACTGACACCAAGTAACAAAGACATACACTGACACCGAGGAACACAGATACACACTGACACCCAGTAACAAAGAGAAACACTTACACCAAGTAACAAAGACAGACACTGATACCCAGTAACACAGACACAAACTTACACCAAGTCACAAAGACATGCACTGACACCCCGTAACAAAGACACACACTGACACCAAGTAACAAAGACAAACACTGATACCCAGTAACACAGACACAAACTTACACCAAGTAACAAAGACATACACTGACACCAATTAACAACGACATACACTGATACCCAGTAACACAGACACACACTTACACCAAGTAACAAAGACAGACACTGATACCCAGTCACACAGAAACACCCTTAAACAAAGTCACAAAGACATACACTGACACCCAGTAACAAAGACATACACTGATACACAGTAACACAGACACGCACTGACACCCAGTAACAAAGACATACACTGACACCAAGTCACAAAGAAATACACTGGCACCAAGTAACGAAGAAATAGACTGACACCAAGTAACAAAGACATACACTCATACCCAGTAACAAAGACATACACTGACACCAAGTAAAAAAGACATACACTGACATCAAGTAACAAAGACATACACTGATACCCAGTAACAAAGACATACACTGACACCAAGTCACAAAGACATACATTGACACCAAGTAACACAGACATACACTGATACCCTGGAACACAGACACACACTTACACCAAGTAACAAAGACAGACACTGATACCCAGTAACACAGAAACACCCTTAAACAAAGTCACAAAGACATACACTGACACCCAGTAACAAAGACATACACTGATACACAGTAACACAGACACGCACTGACACCCAGTAACAAAGACATACACTGACACCAAGTCACAAAGACATACACTGATACCCAGTAACACAGACATACACTGATACCCAGTAACACAGACACACACTGACACCAAGTCACAAAGACATACACTGGCACCAAGTAACAAAGAAGTACACTTACACCAAGTAACAAAGACACACACTTACACCAAGTAACACCGACATACACTGATACCCAGTAACTCAGACACACACTTACACCAAGTAACACAGACATACACTGACACCAAGTAACAAAGACATACACTTACACCACGTAACAAAGACATACACAGACACCAAGTAACAAAGACATACACTTACACCAAGTAACACAGACATGCACTTACACCAAGTAACAAAGACATACACTGACAGCAAGTAGCAAAGACATACACTGATACCCAGTAACACAGACACACACTAACACCAAGTAACAAAGACAGACACTGATACCCAGTAATACAGACACATACTAACACCAAGTAACAAAGGCATAAACTGATACCCAGTAACACAGACACACTTACACTAAGTATCACAGACATACACAGACACCAACTAACAAAGACATACACTGATACCCAGTAACACAGACACACACTTACACCAAGTAACAAGGACATACACTGACACCAAGTAACAAAGACATAAACTTACACCAAATAACACAGACATACACTGACACCAAGTAACAAAGACATACACTAACACCAACTAACAAAGACACACACTTACACCAAGTAACACAGACATACACTGACACCAAGTAACAAAGACATGCACTTACACCAAGTAAGAAAGACACACACTTACACCAAGTAACACAGACCTACACTGACACCAAGTAACAAAGACATACACTGATACCCAGCAACACAGACGCACTCCTACACCAAGTAAAGAAGACAGACACTGATACCCAGTAACACAGACACATACTTACACCAAGTATCAAAGACATACACTGACACCAAGTAATCAAGACATAAACTTACACCAAGTAACAAAGACATACACTGACACCAAGTAACAAAGACAGACAGTTACACCAAGTAACAAAGACATACACTGACACCAAGTAACAAAGACATACACTGATACCCAGTAGCTCAGACACACACTTACACCAAGTAACAAAGACAGGCACTGATACCCAGTAACACAGACACACACTTACATCAAGTCACAAAGACACACACTGACAACCAGTAACAAAGACAGACACTGATACCCAGTAGCACAGACACACACTTACACCAAGTAAATGGGTGGTTGATGGTCGGCAAACATTCGGTGGGCCGAAGGGCCTGTTTCAGTGCTGTACCTCTAAACTAAACTAAATACTGACACGTAGTGTCAGAGACACACACTGACACCCAGGAACACAGATACACACTGACACCCAGTAACACAGATAAACACTGACACCAAGTAACAAAGACATACACTGACACCCAGTAACCAAGACATACACTTACACCAAGTAACAAAGACATACACTGATACCCAGTAACACAGACATACACTGACACAAAGTAACAAAGACATACACTGACACCCAGGAACACAGATACACACTGACACCCAGTAACACTGAGAAACACTTACACCAAGTAACAAAGACAGACACTGATACCCAGTAACACAGACACAAACTTACACCAAGTCACAAAGGCATGCACTGACACCCAGAAACAAAGACACACACTGACACCAAGTAACAAAGACACACACTGATACCCAGTAACACAGACACACACTAACACCAAGTAACAAAGACATACACTGACACCAATTAACAACGACATACACTGATACCCATTAACACAGACACACACTTACACCAAGTAACAAAGACATACACTGACACCAAGTAACAAAGACATACACTTACACCAAGTAAAAAAGACATACACTGACACCAAGTAACAAAGACATACACTGATACCCAGTAACACAGACACACACTTACACCAAGTAACAAAGACATACACAGACATCAAGTAACAAAGACATACACTGATACACAGTAACACAGACACACACTTACACCAAGTAACAAAGACAAACACTGACACCAAGTAACAAAGATATACAGTTACACCAAGTAACAAAGACATACACTGTCACCAAGTAACAAAGGCATACACTGATACCCAGTAACACAGACACACACTTACACCAATTAACAAAGACATACAAAGATACCCAGTAACCAAGACATACACTTACACCAAGTAAAACAGACATACGCTGACACCAAGTAACAAAGACATCCACTTACACCAAGTAACAAAGACATACATTGATACCCAGTTACAAAGACATACATTGATACCCAGTAACACAGACACGCACTGATACCCAGTAACAAAGACATGCACTGATACCCAGTAACAAAGACACGCACTGAAACCCAGTAACAAAGGAATACACTGACACCAAGTCACAAAGACATACACTGACACCAAGTAACAAAGACATACACTGATACCCAGTAAAACAGGCACACACTTACACCAAGTAACAAAGACATACACTGATACCCAGTAACACAGACACACACTGACACACAGTGACAAATACATACACTGACACCAGGTCACAAAGACATACACTGACACCAAGTAACACAGACATACACTGATACCCAGGAACACAGACACACACTTACACCAAGTCACAAAGACATACACTGACACACAGTAACAAAGACATGCACCGATACACAGTAACACAGACACGCACTGACACCCAGTAACAAAGACATACACTGACAACAAGTCACAAAGACATACACTGACACCAAGTAACAAAGAAATACACTTACACCAAGTAACACAGACATCCACTTACACCAAGTAACAATGACATACTCTGACACCAAGTAACAAAGACATACACTGATACCCAGTAACACAGACACACACTTACACCAAGTAACAAAGACAGACACTGATACCCAGTAACACAGACACACACTTACACCAAGTCACAAAGACACACAATGACAACCAGTAACAAAGACAGACACTGATACCCAGTAGCACAGACACACACTTACACCAAGTAAATGGGTGGTTGATGGTCGGCAAACAATCGGTGGGCCGAAGGGCCTGTTTCAGTGCTGTATCTCTAAACTAAACTAAATACTGACACCTAGTGTCACAGACACACACTGACACCCAGGAACACAGATACACACTGAAACCCAGTAACACAGATACACACTGACACCAAGTAACAACGACATACACTGACACCCAGTAATAAAGACATACACTTACACCAAGTAACAAAGACATACACTGATACCCAATAACACAGACACACACTTACACCAACTAACACAGACATACACTGACACCAAGTAACAAAGACATACACTGACACCGAGGAACACAGATACACACTGACACCCAGTAACAAAGAGAAACACTTACACCAAGTAACAAAGACAGACACTGATACCCAGTAACACAGACACAAACTTACACCAAGTCACAAAGACATGCACTGACACCCAGTAACAAAGACACACACTGACACCAAGTAACAAAGACAAACACTGATACCCAGTAACACAGACACACACTTACACCAAGTAACAAAGACATACACTGACACCAATTAACAACGACATACACTGATACCCAGTAACACAGACACACACTTACACCAAGTAACAAAGACAGACACTGATACCCAGTAACACAGACACACACTGACACCCAGTAACAAAGACATACACTGACACCAAGTCACAAAGACGTACACTGACACCAAGTAACACAGACATACACTGATCCCCAGGAACACAGACACACACTTACACCAAGTAACAAAGACAGACACTGATACACAGTAACACAGAAACACCCTTAAACAAAGTCACAAAGACATACACTGACACCCTGTAACAAAGACATATACTGATACACAGTAACACAGACACGCACTGACACCCAGTAACAAAGACATACACTGACACCAAGTAACAAAGAAATAGACTGACACCAAGTAACAAAGACATACACTGATACCCAGTAACACAGACATACACTGATACCCAGTAACACAGACACACACTGACACCAAGTAACAAAGACATACACTGGCACCAAGTAACAAAGAAATACACTTACACCAAGTACCAAAGACACACACTTACACCAAGTAACACAGACATACACTGACACCAAGTAACAAAGACAGACAATTACACCAAGTAACAAAGACATACACTGACACCAAGTAATCAAGACATAAACTTACACCAAGTCACAAAGACATACACTGACACACTGTAACAAAGACATGCACCGATACACAGTAACACAGACACGCACTGACACCCAGTAACAAAGACATACACTGACAACAAGTCACAAAGACATACACTGACACCAAGTCACAAAGAAATACACTTACACCAAGTAACACAGACATCCACTTACACCAAGTAACAATGACATCCACTGACACCAAGTAACAAAGACATACACTGATACCCAGTAACACAGACACACACTTACACCAAGTAACAAAGACAGACACTGATACCCAGTAACACAGACACACAATTACACCAAGTCACAAAGACACACAATGACAACCAGTAACAAAGACAGACACTGATACCCAGTAGCACAGACACACACTTACACCAAGTAAATGGGTGGTTGATGGTCGGCAAACAATCGGTGGGCCGGAGGGCCTGTTTCAGTGCTGTATCTCTAAACTAAACTAAATACTGACACCTAGTGTCACAGACACACACTGACACCCAGGAACACAGATACACACTGAAACCCAGAAACACAGAGAAACACTGACACCAAGTAACAACGACATACACTGACACCCAGTAATCAAGACATACACTTACACCAAGTAACAAAGACATACACTGATACCCAATAACACAGACACACACTTACACCAACTAACACAGACATACACTGACACCAAGTAACAAAGACATACACTGACACCGAGGAACACAGATACACACTGACAGCCAGTAGCAAAGAGAAACACTTACACCAAGTAACAAAGACAGACACTGATACCCAGTAACACAGACACAAACTTACACCAAGTCACAAAGACATGCACTGACACCCAGTAACAAAGACACACACTGACACCAAGTAACAAAGACAAACACTGATACCCAGTAACACAGACACACACTTACACCAAGTAACAAAGACATACACTGACACCAATTAACAAAGACATACACTGATACCCAGTAACACAGACACACACTTACACCAAGTAACAAAGACAGACACTTACACCACGTAACAAAGACATACACTGACACCAAGTAACAAAGACATACACTTACACCAAGTAACAAAGACATACACTGACAGCAAACTAGCAAAGACATACACAGATACCCAGTAACACAGACACACACTAACACCAAGTAACAAAGACAGACACTGATACCCAGTAATACAGACACATACTAACTCCAAGTAACAAAGGGATAAACTGATACCCAGTAACACAGACACACTTACACCAAGTATCACAGACATACACAGACACCAACTAACAAAGACATACACTGATACCCAGTAACACAGACACACACTTACACCAAGTAACAAAGACATACACTGACACCAAGTAACAAAGACATAAACGTACACCAAATAACACAGACATACACTGACACCAAGTAACAAAGACATACACTAACACCAACTAACAAAGACACACACTTACACCAAGTAACACAGACATACACTGATACCAAGTAACAAAGACATGCACTTACACCAAGTAAGAAAGACACACACTTACACCAAGTAACACAGACCTACACTGACACCAAGTAACAAAGACATACACTGATACCCAGCAACACAGACGCACTCTTACACCCAGTAAAAAAGACATACACTGATTCCCAGTAACACAGACACACACTTACACCAAGTATCAAAGACATACACTGACACCAAGTAATCAAGACATAAACTTACACCAAGTAACAAAGACATACACTGACACCAAGTAACAAAGACATACAGTTACACCAAGTAACAAAGACATACACTGACACCAAGTAACAAAGACATACACTGATACCCAGTAGCTCAGACACACACTTACACCAAGTAACAAAGACAGACACTGATACCCAGTAACACAGACACACACTTACACCAAGTCACAAAGACACACACTGACAACCAGAAACAAAGACAGACACTGATACCCAATAGCACAGACACACACTTACACCAAGTAAATGGGTGGTTGATGGTCGGCAAACAATCGGATGGCCGAAGGGTCTGTTTCAGTGCTGTACCTCTAAACTAAACTAAATACTGACACCTAGTGTCACAGACACACACTGACACCCAGGAACACAGATACACACTGACACCCAGTAACACAGAGAAACACTGACACCAAGTAACAAAGACATACACTGACACCCAGTAACCAAGACATACACTTACACCAAGTAACCAAAGACATACACTGATACCCAGTAACACAGACATACACTGACACCAAGTAACAAAGACATACACTGACACCCAGGAACACAGATACACACTGACACCCAGGAACACAGAGAAACACTTACACCAAGTAACAAAGACAGACACTGATACCCAGTAACACAGACACAAACTTACACCAAGTCACAAAGACATGCACTGACACCCAGTAACAAAGACACACACTGACACTAAGTAACAAAGACACACACTGATACCCAGTAACACAGACAAACACTAACACCAAGTAACAAAGACATACACTGACACCAATTAACAACGACATACACTGATACCCAGTTACACAGACACACACTTACACCAAGTAACAAAGACATACACTGACACCAAGTAACAAAGACATACACTTACACCAAGTAACAAAGACATACACTGACACCAAGTAACAAAGACATACACTGATACCCAGTAACACAGACACACACTTACACCAAGTAACAAAGACATACACAGACATCAAGTAACAAAGACATACACTGATACCCAGTAACACAGACACACACTTACACCAAGTAACAAAGACAAACACTGACACCAAGTAACAAAGATATGCACTTACACCAAGTAACAAAGACATACACTGACACCAAGTAACAAAGGCATACACTGATACCCAGTAACACAGACACACACACACACCAAGTAACAAAGACATACAAAGATACCCAGTAACCAAGACATACACTTACACCAAGTAACACAGACATACGCTGACACCAAGTAACAAAGACATCCAATTACACCAAGTAACAAAGACATACATTGATACCCAGTAACAAAGACATACATTGATACCCAGTAACACAGACAAGCACTGACACCCAGTAACAAAGACATGCACTGATACCCAGTAACACAGACACGCACTGAAACCCAGTAACAAAGGCATACACTGACACCAAGTCACAAAGACATACACTGACACCAAGTAACAAACACATACACTGATACCCAGTAACACAGGCACACAGTTACACCAAGTAACAAAGACATACACTGATACCCAGTAACACAGACACACACTGACACACAGTAACAAATACATACACTGACACCAGGTCACAAAGACATACACTGACACCAAGTAACACAGACATACACTGATACCCAGGAACACAGACACACACTTACACCAAGTCACAAAGACATACACTGACACACAGTATCAAAGACATGCACCGATACACAGTAACACAGACACGCACTGACACCCAGTAACAAAGACATACACTGACAACAAGTCACAAAGACATACACTGACACCAAGTAACAAAGAAATACACTTACACCAAGTAACACAGACATCCACTTACACCAAGTATCAATGACATACACTGACACCAAGTAACAAAGGCACACACTGATACCCAGTAACACAGACACACACTTACACCAAGTAACAAAGACAGACACTGATACCCAGTAACACAGACACACACTTACACCAAGTCACAAAGACACACAATGACAACCAGTAACAAAGACAGACACTGATACCCAGTAGCACAGACACACACTTACACCAAGTAAATGGGTGGTTGATGGTCGGCAAACAATCGCTGGGCCGAAGGGCCTGTTTCAGTGCTGTATCTCTAAACTAAACTAAATACTGACACCTAGTGTCACAGACACACGCTGACACCCAGGAACACAGATACACACTGACTCACAGTAACACAGAGAAACACTGACACCAAGAAACAAAGACATACACTGACACCAATTAACAACGACATACACTGACACCAATTAACAAAGACATACACTGATATCCAGTAACACAGACACAAACTTACACCAAGTCACAAAGACATGCACTGACACCCAGGAACACAGATACACACTGACACCCAGGAACACAGAGAAACACTTACACCAAGTAACAAAGACATACACTGACACCAATTAACAACGACATACACTGATACCCAGTAACACAGACACACACTTACACCAAGTAACAAAGACATACACTGACACCAAGTAACAAAGACATACACTTACACCAAGTAAAAAAGACATACACTTACACCAAGTAACAAAGACATACACTGATACCCAGTAACACAGACATACACTGACACCAAGTAACAAAGACATACACTGACACCCAGGAACACAGATACACACTGACACCCAGGAACACAGAGAAACACTTACACCAAGTAACAAAGACATACACTGACACCAATTAACAACGACATACACTGATACCCAGTAACACAGACACACACTTACACCAAGTAACAAAGACATACACTGACACCAAGTAACAAAGACATACACTTACACCAAGTAAAAAAGACATACACTGACACCAAGTAACAAAGACATACACTGATACCCAGTAACACAGACACACACTTACACCAAGTAACAAAGACATACACTGACACCAATTAACAAAGACATACACTGATACCCAGTAACACAGACACAAACTTACACCAAGTCACAAAGACATGCACTGACACCCAGAAACAAAGACACACACTGACACCAAGTAACAAAGACACACACTGATACCCAGTAACACAGACACACACTAACACCAAGTATCAAATACATACACTGACACCAATTAACAACGACATACACTGATACCCAGTAACACAGACACACACTTACACCAAGTAACAAAGACATACACTGACACCAAGTAACAAAGACATACACTTACACCAAGTAAAAAAGACATACACTGACACCAAGTAACAAAGACATACACTGATACCCAGTAACACAGACACACACTTACACCAAGTAACAAAGACATACACTGATACCCAGTAACACAGACACACACTTACATCAAGTAACAAAGAGAAACACTGACACCAAGTAACAAAGATATACACTTACACCAAGTAACAAAGACATACACTGACACCAAGTAACAAAGGCATACACTGATACCCAGTAACGCAGACACACACTTACACCAAGTAACAAAGACATACAAAGATGCCCAGGAACCAAGACATACACTTACACCAAGTAACACAGACATACGATGACACCAAGTAACAAAGACTTCCACTTACACCAATTAACAAAGACATACATTGATACCCAGTAACAAAGACATACATTGATACCCAGTAACACAGACACGCACTGACACCCAGTAACAAAGACATGCACTGATACCCAGTAACACAGACACGCACTGAAACCCAGTAAAAAAGGCATACACTGACACCAAGTCACAAAGACATACACTGACACCAAGTAACAAAGACCTACACTGATACCCAGTATATCAGACACACACTTACACCAAGTAACAAAGACATACACTGATACCCAGTAACACAGACACACACTGACACACAGTAACAAATACATACACTGACACCAGGTCACAAAGACATACACTGACACCAAGTAACACAGACATACACTGATACCCAGGAACACAGACACACACTTACACCAAGTAACAAAGACAGACACTGATACCCAGTAACACAGACACACACTTACACCAAGTAACAAAGACAGTCACTGATACCCAGTAGCACAGACACACACTTACACCAAGTAAATGGGTGGTAGATGGTCGGCAAACAATCGGTGGGCCGAAGGGCCTGTTTCAGTGCTGTATCTCTAAACTAAACTAAATACTGACACCTAGTGTCACAGACACACACTGACACCCAGGAACACAGATACACACTGACACCCAGTAACACAGAGAAACACTGACACCAAGTAACAAAGACATACACTGATACCCAATAACACAGACACACACTTAGACCAACTAACACAGACATACACTGACACCAAGTAACAAAGACATACACTGACACCGAGGAACACAGATACACACTGACACCCAGTAACAAAGAGAAACACTGACACCAAGTAACAAAGACAAACACTTACACCAAGTAAAAAAGACATACAGTGACACTAAGTAACAAAGACATACACTGATACCCAGTAACACAGACACACACTTACACCAAGTAACAAAGACAGACACAGACATCAAGTAACAAAGACATACACTGATACCCAGTAACACAGACACACACTTACACCAAGTAACAAAGACAAACACTGACACCAAGTAACAAAGATATACACTTACACCAAGTAACAAAGACATACACTGACACCAAGTAACAAAGGAATACACTGATACCCAGTAACACAGACACACACTTACACCAAGTAACACAGACATACGCTGACACCAAGTAACAAAGACATCCACTTACACCAAGTAACAAAGACATACATTGATACCCAGTAACAAAGACATACATTGATACCCAGTAACACAGACACGCACTGACACCCAGTAACAAAGACATACACTGATACCAAGTCACAAAGCCATACACTGACACCAAGTAACAAAGACATACACTGATAGCCAGTAACACAGACACACACTTATACCAAGTAACAAAGACATACAAAGATACCCAGTAACCAAGACATACACTTACACCAAGTAACACAGACATACGCTGACACCAAGTAACAAAGACATCCACTTACACCAAGTAACAAAGACATACATTGATACACAGTAACAAAGACATACATTGATACACAGATACTCAGACACGCACTGAAACCCAGTAACAAAGGCATACACTGACACCAAATCACAAAGACATACACTGACACCAAGTCACAAAGACATACACTGATACCCAGTAACACAGACACACACTTACACCAAGTAACAAAGACATACACTGATACCCAGTAACACAGGCACACACCGACACCCAGTAACAAATACATACACTGACACCAAGTCACAAAGACATACACTGACACCAAGTAACACAGACATACACTGATACCCAGGAACACAGACACACACTTACACCAAGTAACAAAGACAGACACTGATACCCAGTAACACAGACATACCCTTAAACCAAGTCACAAAGACATACACTGACACACAGTACAAAGACATACACCGATACACAGTAACACAGACACGCACTGACACCCAGTAACAAAGACATACACTGACACCAAGTAGCAAAGAAATACACTGACACCAAGTAACACAGACACACACTTGCATCAAGTAACACAGACATACACTGACACCAAGTAACAAAGACATACACTGACACCAAGTCACAAAGACATACACTGACACCAAGTAACAAAGAAATACACTGACACCAAGTCAGATGGACATACACTGACACCAAGTAACAAAGACATACACTGACACCAAGTCACAAAGACATACACTGACACCAAGTAACAAAGAAATACACTGACACCAAGTCACAAAGAAATACACTGACACCAAGTAACACAGACACACACTTACACCAAGTAACAAAGACATGCACTGACACCCAGTAACACAGACACACACGGACACCAAGTAACAAAGACACACACTTACACCAAGTAACACAGACACACACTGGCACCCAGTAACACAGACACATACTTAAACCAAGTAACACAGACATACACTGACACCAAGTAACAAAGACATACACTGATACCCAGTAACAAAGACATCCACTTACACCAAGTAACAAAGACATACATTGATACCCAGTAACAAAGACATACATTGATACCCAGTAACACAGTGAAACACTGACACCCAGTAACAAAGACATACACTGATACCCAGTAACACAGCCACGCACTGAAACCCAGTAACAAAGGCATACACTGACACCAGGTCACAAAGACATACACTGACACCAAGTAACAAAGACATACACTTATACACAGTAACACAGACACACACTTACACCAAGTAACAAAGACATACACTGATACCCATTAACACAGACACACACTGGCACCCAGTAACAAATACAGACACTGACACCAAGTCACAAAGACATACACTGACACCAAGTAACACAGACATACACTGATACCCAGGAACACAGACACACACTTACACCAAGTAACAAAGACAGACACTGATACCCAGTAACACAGACACACCCGTGAACCAAGTCACAAAGACATACACTGACACACAGTAACAAAGACATACACCGATATACAGTAACACAGACACGCACTGACACCCAGTAACAAAGACATACACTGACACCAAGTAACAAAGAAATACACTGACACCAAGTAACACAGACACACACTTACATCAAGTAACACAGACATACACTGACACCAACTAACAAAGACATATACTGATACCCAGTAACACAGACATACACTGACACCAAGTAACAAATACATACACTGATACCCACTAACAAAGACATACACTGACACCCAGTAACACAGACACACACGGACACCAAGTAACAAAGACACACACTTACACCAAGAAACACAGACACACACTGACACCCAGTAACAAAGACACATACTTAAACCAAGTAACACAGACATACACTGATACCCAGTAACACAGGCACACACTTACACCAAGTAACACAGACATACACTGACACCAAGTAACAGAGACATACACTGACACCAAGTAACAAAGACATACACTTACACCAAGTAACAAAGCCACACAATTACACCAAGTAACACAGACATACACTTACACCAAGTAACACAGACATACGCTGACACCAAGTAACAAAGACATCCACTTACACCAAGTAACAAAGACAAACACTGATACCCAGTAACAAAGACATACTCTGACACCATGTAACAAAGACATACACTGATACCCAGCAACACAGACACACACTTACACCAAGTAACAAAGACAGACACTGATACCCAGTCTCACAGACACACAATTACACCAAGTAACAAAGACATACACTGACACACAGTAACAAAGACATACACTGACACCCAGTAACACAGACACACTCGGACACCAAGTAACAAAGACACACACTTACACCAAGTTACACAGACACACACTGACACCCAGTAACACAAACTAACACACTGACACCAAGTGACACAGCCATACACTGACACCAAGCAACAAAGACATACACTGACACCAAGTAACACAGACACTCACTTACACCAAGTAACACAAACACACACTTACACCAAGTAACAAAGACATGCACTGACAACAAGTAACAAAGACACACACTTACACCCAGTAACACAGACATAGACTGACACCAAGTAACAAAGACATACACTTACACCAAGTAACAAAGACAGACACTGATACCCAGTGACACAGACACACACTTACACCAAGTCACAAAGACATACACTGACACCCAGTAACAAAGTCATACACTGACACCCAGTAACACAGACACACACGGACACCAATTTACAAAGACACACAATTACACCAAGTAACACAGACACACACTGACACCAAGTGACACAGACGCACACTTACACCAAGTAACACAGACATACACTGACACCAAGTAACAAAGACATACACTGATACCCAGAAACAAAGGCACACACTTACACCAAGTAACAAAGGCACACACTTACACCAAGTAACACAGACACACACTGACACCCAGTAACACAGACACATACTTAAACCAAGTAACACAGACATACACTGTCACCAAGTAACAAAGACAGATACTGATACCCAGTAACACAGGCACACACTTACACCAAGTAACAAAGCCACACAATTACACCAAGTAACCCAGACATACACTGAAACCAAGTAACAAAGAAAGACAATTTCACCAAGTAACAAAGACATACACTTACACCAAGTATTTTGACATACACTGACACCAAGTAACAAAGACATACACTGATATCCAGTAACACAGACATACACTTACACCAAGTAACAAAGACATACACTGACACCAAGTGACAAAGAAACACACTGACACCCAGTAACAAAGACATACACTGACACCAAGTCACAAAGACATACAAAGATACCCAGTAACCAAGACATACACTTACACCAAGTAACACAGACATACGATGACACCAAGTAACAAAGACATCCACTTACACCAAGTAACAAAGACATACATTGATACCCAGTAACAAAGACACGCACTTACACCAAGTAACAAAGACAGACACTGATACCCAGTCACACAGACACACACTTACACCAAGTAACAAAGGCATACACTGACACCCAGTAACACAGACGCACACTTCCACCAAGTAACACAGACATAAACTGACACCAAGTAACAAAGACATACACTTACACCAAGTATTTTGACAGACACTGACACCAAGTAACAAAGACATACACTGATATCCAGTAACACAGACACACACTTACACCAAGTAACAAAGACATACACTGACACCAAGTGACAAAGAAACACACTGACACCCAGTAACAAAGACATACACTGACACCAAGTCACAAAGACAAACACTGATACCCAGTAACAAAGACATACTCTGACACCAAGTAACAAAGACATACACTGATACCCAGTAACACAGACACACACTTACACCAAGTAACAAAGACAGACACTGATACCCAGTCACACAGACACACACTTACACCAAGTAACAAAGGCATACACTGACACCCAGTAACAAAGACATACACTGAATCCCAGTAACACAGACACACTCGGACACCAAGTAACAAAGACGCACAATTACACCAAGTGACACAGACACACACTGACACCCAGTAACACAAACTAACACACTGACACCAAGTGACACAGACATACACTGTCAACAAGCAACAAAGACATACACTGACACCAAGTAACACAGACACTCACTTACAACAAGTAACACAAACACACACTTACACCAAGTAACAAAGACATGCACTGACAACAAGTAACAAAGACACACACTTACACCAAGTAACACAGACAGAGACTGACACAAAGTAACAAAGACATACACTTACACCAAGTAACAAAGACATACACTGACACCAAGTAACAAAGACATACACTGATACCCAGTAACACAGACACACGCTTTCACCAAGTAACAAAGACAGACACTGATACTCAGTAACAAAGGCACACACTTACACCAAGTAACAAAGACATACACTGACACCCAGTAACAAAGTCATACACTGACACCCAGTAACACAGACACACACGGACAGCAAGTAACAAAGACACACACTTACACCAAGTAACACAGACACACACTGAAACCAAGTAACAAAGAAAGACAATTTCACCAAGTAACAAAGACATACACTTACACCAAGTATTTTGACATACACTGACACCAAGTAACAAAGACATACACTGATATCCAGTAAAACAGACACACACTTACAGCAAGTAACAAAGACATACACTGACACCAAGTGACAAAGAAACACACTGACACCCAGTAACAAAGACATACACTGACACCAAGTCACAAAGACAAACACTGATACCCAGTAACACAGACATACACTGACACCAAGTAACAAATACATACACTGATACACAGTAACAAAGACATACACTGACACCCAGTAACACAGACACACACGGACACCAAGTAACAAAGACACACACTTACACCAAGTAACACAGACACACACTGACACCCAGTAACACAGACACATACTTAAACCAAGTAACACAGACATACACTGAAACCAAGTCACAAAGACATACACTGATACCCAGTAACACAGGCACACACTTACACCAAGTAACACAGACATACACTGACACCAAGTAACAGAGACATACACTGACACCAAGTAACAAAGACATACACTGATACCCAGTAACACAGGCACACACTTACACCAAGTAACACAGACATACACTGACACCAAGTAACAGAGACATACACTGACACCAAGTCACAAAGACATACACTGATACCCAGTAACACAGGCACACACTTACACCAAGTAACACAGACATACACTGACACCAAGTAACAGAGACATACACTGACACCAAGTAACAAAGACATACACTGATACCCAGTAACACAGACACACGCTTTCACCAAGTAACAAAGACAGACACTGATACCCAGTCACAAAGACACACACTTACACCAAGTAAAAAAGGCATACACTGACACCCAGTAACAAAGACATACATTGAATCCCAGTAACACAGACACACTCGGACACCAAGTAACAAAGACGCACACTTACACCAAGTGACACAGACACACACTGACACCCAGTAACACAAACTAACACACTGACACCAAGTGACACAGACATACACTGACAACAAGCAACAAAGACATACACTGACACCAAGTAACACAGACACTCACTTACACCAAGTAACACAAACACACACTTACACCAAGTAACAAAGACATGCACTGACAACAAGTAACAAAGACACACACTTACACCAAGTAACACAGACATAGACTGACACAAAGTAACACAGACATACACTTACACCAAGTAACAAAGACATACACTGACACCAAGTAACAAAGACATACACTGATACCCAGTAACACAGACACACGCTTTCACCAAGTAACAAAGACAGACACTGATACCCAGTAACACAGACACACACTTACACCAAGTAACAAAGACATACACTGACACCCAGTAACAAAGTCATACACTGACACCCAGTAACACAGACACACATGGACAGCAAGTAACAAAGACACACACTTACACCAAGTAACACAGACACACACTGAAACCAAGTAACAAAGAAAGACAATTTCACCAAGTAACAAAGACATACACTGACACCAAGTAACAAAGACATACACTGATATCCAGTAAAACAGACACACACTTACAGCAAGTAACAAAGACATACACTGACACCAAGTGACAAAGAAACACACTGACACCCAGTAACAAAGACATACACTGACACCAAGTCACAAAGACAAACACTGATACCCAGTAACACAGACATACACTGACACCAAGTAACAAATACATACACTGATACACAGTAACAAAGACATACACTGACACCCAGTAACACAGACACACACTGACACCCAGTAACAAAGACATACACTGACACCAAGTCACAAAGACATACACTGACAACAAGTAACAAAGAAATACACTGACACCAAGTAACACAGACACACACTTGCATCAAGTAACAGAGACATACACTGACACCAAGTAACAAAGACATACACTGACACCAAGTCACAAAGACATACACTGACACCAAGTAACAAAGAAATACACTGACACCAAGTCACAAAGACATACACTGACACCAAGTAACAAAGACATGCACTGACACCCATTAACACAGACACACACGGACACCAAGTAACAAAGACACACACTTACACCAAGTAACACAGACACACACTGGCACCCAGTAACACAGACACATACTTAAACCAAGTAACACAGACATACACTGACACCAAGTAACAAAGACATACACTGATACCCAGTAACAAAGACATCCACTTACACCAAGTAACAAAGACATACATTGATACCCAGTAACAAAGACATACATTGATACCCAGTAACACAGTGAAACACTGACACCCAGTAACAAAGACATACACTGATACCCAGTAACACAGCCACGCACTGAAACCCAGTAACAAAGGCATACACTGACACCAGGTCACTAAGACATACACTGACACCAAGTAACAAAGACATACACTGATACCCAGTAACACAGACACACACTTACACCAAGTAACAAAGACATACACTGATACCCATTAACACAGACACACACTGGCACCCAGTAACAAATACAGACACTGACACCAATTCACAAAGACATACACTGACACCAAGTAGCACAGACATACACTGATACCCAGGAACACAGACACACACTTACACCAAGTAACAAAGACAGACACTGATACCCAGTAACACAGACATCCCCGTGAACCAAGTCACAAAGACATACACTGACACACAGTAACAAAGACATACACCGATATACAGTAACACAGACACGCACTGACACCCAGTAACAAAGACATACACTGACACCAAGTAACAAAGACATATACTGATACCCAGTAACACAGACATACACTGACAGCAAGTAACAAATACATACACTGATACCCACTAACAAAGACATACACTGACACCCAGTAACACAGACACACACAGACACCAAGTAACAAAGACACACACTTACACCAAGAAACACAGACACACACTGACACCCAGTAACAAAGACACATACTTAAACCAAGTAACACAGACATACACTGATACCCAGTAACACAGGCACACACTTACACCAAGTAACACAGACATACACTGACACCAAGTAACAGAGACATACACTGACACCAAGTAACAAAGACAAACACTTACACCAAGTAACAAAGCCACACAATTACACCAAGTAACCCAGACATACACTGAAACCAAGTAACAAAGAAAGACAATTTCACCAAGTAACAAAGACATACACTTACACCAAGTATTTTGACATACACTGACACCAAGTAACAAAGACATACACTGATATCCAGTAACACAGACACACACTTACACCAAGTAACAAAGACATACACTGACACCAAGTGACAAAGAAACACACTGACACCCAGTAACAAAGACATACACTGACACCAAGACACAAAGACAAACACTGATACCCAGTAACAAAGACATACTCTGACACCATGTAACAAAGACATACACTGATACCCAGCAACACAGACACACACTTACACCAAGTAACAAAGACAGACACTGATACCCAGTCTCACAGACACACAATTACACCAAGTAACAAAGACATACACTGACACACAGTAACAAAGACATACACTGACACCCAGTAACACAGACACACTCGGACACCAAGTAACAAAGACACACACTTACACCAAGTTACACAGACACACACTGACACCCAGTAACACAAACTAACACACTGACACCAAGTGACACAGCCATACACTGACACCAAGCAACAAAGACATACACTGACACCAAGTAACACAGACACTCACTTACACCAAGTAACACAAACACACACTTACACCAAGTAACAAAGACATGCACTGACAACAAGTAACAAAGACACACACTTACACCCAGTAACACAGACATAGACTGACACCAAGTAACAAAGACATACACTTACACCAAGTAACAAAGACATACACTGACACCAAGTAACAAAGACAGACACTGATACCCAGTGACACAGACACACACTTACACCAAGTAACAAAGACATACACTGACACCCAGTAACAAAGTCATACACTGACACCCAGTAACACAGACACACACGGACACCAAGTTACAAAGACACACAATTACACCAAGTAACACAGACACACACTGACACCAAGTAACACAGACGCACACTTACACCAAGTAACACAGACATACACTGACACCAAGTAACAAAGACATACACTGATACCCAGAAACAAAGGCACACACTTACACCAAGTAACACAGACATACACTGACACCAAGTAACAAAGACATACACTGACACCAAGCAACAAAGACATACACTGACACCAAGTAACACAGACACTCACTTACACCAAGTAACACAAACACACACTTACACCAAGTAACAAAGACATGCACTGACAACAAGTAACAAAGACACACACTTACACCCAGTAACACAGACATAGACTGACACCAAGTAACAAAGACATACACTTACACCAAGTAACAAAGACATACACTGACACCAAGTAACAAAGACAGACACTGATACCCAGTGACACAGACACACACTTACACCAAGTAACAAAGACATACACTGACACCCAGTAACAAAGTCATACACTGACACCCAGTAACACAGACACACACGGACACCAAGTTACAAAGACACACAATTACTCCAAGTAACACAGACACACACTGACACCAAGTAACACAGACGCACACTTACACCAAGTAACACAGACATACACTGACACCAAGTAACAAAGACATACACTGATACCCAGAAACAAAGGCACACACTTACACCAAGTAACACAGACATACACTGACACCAAGGAACAAAGACATACACTGACACCAAGTAACAAAGACATACACTGATACCCAGTAACACAGACATACACTGACACCAAGTAACAAATACATACACTGATACCCAGTCTCACAGACACACAATTACACCAAGTAACAAAGACATACACTGACACACAGTAACAAAGACATACACTGACACCCAGTAACACAGACACACTCGGACACCAAGTAACAAAGACACACACTTACACCAAGTTACACAGACACACACTGACACCCAGTAACACAAACTAACACACTGACACCAAGTGACACAGCCATACACTGACACCAAGCAACAAAGACATACACTGACACCAAGTAACACAGACACTCACTTACACCAAGTAACACAAACACACACTTACACCAAGTAACAAAGACATGCACTGACAACAAGTAACAAAGACACACACTTACACCCAGTAACACAGACATAGACTGACACCAAGTAACAAAGACATACACTTACACCAAGTAACAAAGACATACACTGACACCAAGTAACAAAGACAGACACTGATACCCAGTGACACAGACACACACTTACACCAAGTAACAAAGACATACACTGACACCCAGTAACAAAGTCATACACTGACACCCAGTAACACAGACACACACGGACACCAAGTTACAAAGACACACAATTACACCAAGTAACACAGACACACACTGACACCAAGTAACACAGACGCACACTTACACCAAGTAACACAGACATACACTGACACCAAGTAACAAAGACATACACTGATACCCAGAAACAAAGGCACACACTTGCACCAAGTAACACAGACATACACTGACACCAAGTAACAAAGACATACACTGACACCAAGCAACAAAGACATACACTGACACCAAGTAACACAGACACTCACTTACACCAAGTAACACAAACACACACTTACACCAAGTAACAAAGACATGCACTGACAACAAGTAACAAAGACACACACTTACACCCAGTAACACAGACATAGACTGACACCAAGTAACAAAGACATACACTTACACCAAGTAACAAAGACATACACTGACACCAAGTAACAAAGACAGACACTGATACCCAGTGACACAGACACACACTTACACCAAGTAACAAAGACATACACTGACACCCAGTAACAAAGTCATACACTGACACCCAGTAACACAGACACACACGGACACCAAGTTACAAAGACACACAATTACACCAAGTAACACAGACACACACTGACACCAAGTAACACAGACGCACACTTACACCAAGTAACACAGACATACACTGACACCAAGTAACAAAGACATACACTGATACCCAGAAACAAAGGCACACACTTACACCAAGTAACACAGACATACACTGACACCAAGGAACAAAGACATACACTGACACCAAGTAACAAAGACATACACTGATACCCAGTAACACAGACATACACTGACACCAAGTAACAAATACATACACTGATACCCAGTAACAAAGACATACACTGACACCCAGTAACACAGACACACACGGACACCAAGTAACAAAGACACACACTTACACCAAGTAACACAGACACACACTGACACCCAGTAACACAGACACATACTTAAACCAAGTAACACAGACATACACTGTCACCAAGTAACAAAGACAGATACTGATACCCAGTAACAAAGACACACACTTACACCCAGTAACACAGACATAGACTGACACCAAGTAACAAAGACATACACTTACACCAAGTAACAAAGACATACACTGACACCAAGTAACAAAGACAGACACTGATACCCAGTGACACAGACACACACTTACACCAAGTAACAAAGACATACACTGACACCCAGTAACAAAGTCATACACTGACACCCAGTAACACAGACACACACGGACACCAAGTTACAAAGACACACAATTACACCAAGTAACACAGACACACACTGACACCAAGTAACACAGACGCACACTTACACCAAGTAACACAGACATACACTGACACCAAGTAACAAAGACATACACTGATACCCAGAAACAAAGGCACACACTTACACCAAGTAACACAGACATACACTGACACCAAGTAACAAAGACATACACTGACACCAAGCAACAAAGACATACACTGACACCAAGTAACACAGACACTCACTTACACCAAGTAACACAAACACACACTTACACCAAGTAACAAAGACATGCACTGACAACAAGTAACAAAGACACACACTTACACCCAGTAACACAGACATAGACTGACACCAAGTAACAAAGACATACACTTACACCAAGTAACAAAGACATACACTGACACCAAGTAACAAAGACAGACACTGATACCCAGTGACACAGACACACACTTACACCAAGTAACAAAGACATACACTGACACCCAGTAACAAAGTCATACACTGACACCCAGTAACACAGACACACACGGACACCAAGTTACAAAGACACACAATTACACCAAGTAACACAGACACACACTGACACCAAGTAACACAGACGCACACTTACACCAAGTAACACAGACATACACTGACACCAAGTAACAAAGACATACACTGATACCCAGAAACAAAGGCACACACTTACACCAAGTAACACAGACATACACTGACACCAAGGAACAAAGACATACACTGACACCAAGTAACAAAGACATACACTGATACCCAGTAACACAGACATACACTGACACCAAGTAACAAATACATACACTGATACCCAGTCTCACAGACACACAATTACACCAAGTAACAAAGACATACACTGACACACAGTAACAAAGACATACACTGACACCCAGTAACACAGACACACTCGGACACCAAGTAACAAAGACACACACTTACACCAAGTTACACAGACACACACTGACACCCAGTAACACAAACTAACACACTGACACCAAGTGACACAGCCATACACTGACACCAAGCAACAAAGACATACACTGACACCAAGTAACACAGACACTCACTTACACCAAGTAACACAAACACACACTTACACCAAGTAACAAAGACATGCACTGACAACAAGTAACAAAGACACACACTTACACCCAGTAACACAGACATAGACTGACACCAAGTAACAAAGACATACACTTACACCAAGTAACAAAGACATACACTGACACCAAGTAACAAAGACAGACACTGATACCCAGTGACACAGACACACACTTACACCAAGTAACAAAGACATACACTGACACCCAGTAACAAAGTCATACACTGACACCCAGTAACACAGACACACACGGACACCAAGTTACAAAGACACACAATTACACCAAGTAACACAGACACACACTGACACCAAGTAACACAGACGCACACTTACACCAAGTAACACAGACATACACTGACACCAAGTAACAAAGACATACACTGATACCCAGAAACAAAGGCACACACTTGCACCAAGTAACACAGACATACACTGACACCAAGTAACAAAGACATACACTGACACCAAGCAACAAAGACATACACTGACACCAAGTAACACAGACACTCACTTACACCAAGTAACACAAACACACACTTACACCAAGTAACAAAGACATGCACTGACAACAAGTAACAAAGACACACACTTACACCCAGTAACACAGACATAGACTGACACCAAGTAACAAAGACATACACTTACACCAAGTAACAAAGACATACACTGACACCAAGTAACAAAGACAGACACTGATACCCAGTGACACAGACACACACTTACACCAAGTAACAAAGACATACACTGACACCCAGTAACAAAGTCATACACTGACACCCAGTAACACAGACACACACGGACACCAAGTTACAAAGACACACAATTACACCAAGTAACACAGACACACACTGACACCAAGTAACACAGACGCACACTTACACCAAGTAACACAGACATACACTGACACCAAGTAACAAAGACATACACTGATACCCAGAAACAAAGGCACACACTTACACCAAGTAACACAGACATACACTGACACCAAGGAACAAAGACATACACTGACACCAAGTAACAAAGACATACACTGATACCCAGTAACACAGACATACACTGACACCAAGTAACAAATACATACACTGATACCCAGTAACAAAGACATACACTGACACCCAGTAACACAGACACACACGGACACCAAGTAACAAAGACACACACTTACACCAAGTAACACAGACACACACTGACACCCAGTAACACAGACACATACTTAAACCAATTAACACAGACATACACTGTCACCAAGTAACAAAGACAGATACTGATACCCAGTAACACAGGCACACACTTACACCATGTAACACAGACATACACTGACACCAAGTAACAGAGACATACACTGACACCAAGTAACAAAGACATACACTTACACCAAGTAACAAAGCCACACAATTACACCAAGTAACCCAGACATACACTGAAACCAAGTAACAAAGAAAGACAATTTCACCAAGTAACAAAGACATACACTTACACCAAGTATTTTGACATACACTGACACCAAGTAACAAAGACATACACTGATATCCAGTAAAACAGACACACACTTACAGCAAGTAACAAAGACATACACTGACACCAAGTAACAAAGACATACACTTACACCAAGTAACAAAGACATACACTGACACCAAGTAACAAAGACAGACACTGATACCCAGTGACACAGACACACACTTACACCAAGTAACAAAGACATACACAGACACCCAGTAACAAAGTCATACACTGACACCCAGTAACACAGACACACACGGACACCAAGTTACAAAGACACACAATTACACCAAGTAACACAGACACACACTGACACCAAGTAACACAGACGCACACTTACACCAAGTAACACAGACATACACTGACACCAAGTAACAAAGACATACACTGATACCCAGAAACAAAGGCACACACTTACACCAAGTAACACAGACATACACTGACACCAAGGAACAAAGACATACACTGACACCAAGTAACAAAGACATACACTGATACCCAGTAACACAGACATACACTGACACCAAGTAACAAATACATACACTGATACCCAGTAACAAAGACATACACTGACACCCAGTAACACAGACACACACGGACACCAAGTAACAAAGACACACACTTACACCAAGTAACACAGACACACACTGACACCCAGTAACACAGACACATACTTAAACCAAGTAACACAGACATACACTGTCACCAAGTAACAAAGACAGATACTGAAACCCAGTAACACAGGCACACACTTACACCATGTAACACAGACATACACTGACACCAAGTAACAGAGACATACACTGACACCAAGTAACAAAGACATACACTTACACCAAGTAACAAAGCCACACAATTACACCAAGTAACCCAGACATACACTGAAACCAAGTAACAAAGAAAGACAATTTCACCAAGTAACAAAGACATACACTTACACCAAGTATTTTGACATACACTGACACCAAGTAACAAAGACATACACTGATATCCAGTAACACAGAAACACACTGACACCCAGTAACAAAGACATACACTGACACCAAGTCACAAAGACAAACACTGATACCCAGTAACAAAGACACACACTTACACCAAGTAACAAAGACATACAAAGATACCCAGTAACCAAGTCATACACTTACACCAAGTAACACAGACATACGATGACACCAAGTAACAAAGACATCCACTTACACCAAGTAACAAAGACATACATTGATACCCAGTAACAAAGACACGCACTTACACCAAGTAACAAAGACAGACACTGATACCCAGTCACACAGACATACACTGACACCAAGTAACAAAGACATACACTTACACCAAGTATTTTGACAGACACTGACACCAAGTAACAAAGACATACACTGATATCCAGTAACACAGACACACACTTACACCAAGTAACAAAGACATACACTGACACCAAGTGACAAAGAAACACACTGACACCCAGTAACAAAGACATACACTGACACCAAGTCACAAAGACAAACACTGATACCAAGTAACAAAGACATACTCTGACACCAAGTAACAAAGACATACACTGATACCCAGTAACACAGACACACACTTACACCAAGTAACAAAGACAGACACTGATACCCAGTCACACAGACACACACTTACACCAAGTAACAAAGGCATACACTGACACCCAGTAACAAAGACATACACTGAATCCCAGTAACACAGACACACTCGGACACCAAGTAACAAAGACGCACACTTACGCCAAGTGACACAGACACACACTGACACCCAGTAACACAAACTAACACACTGACACCAAGTGACACAGACACACACTGACAACAAGCAACAAAGACATACACTGACACCAAGTAACACAGACACTCACTTACACCAAGTAACACAAACACACACTTACACCAAGTAACAAAGACATGCACTGACAACAAGTAACAAAGACACACACTTACACCAAGTAACACAGACAGAGACTGACACAAAGTAACACAGACATACACTTACACCATGTAACAAAGACATACACTAACACCAAGTAACAAAGACATACACTGATACCCAGTAACACAGACACATGCTTTCACCAAGTAACAAAGACAGACACTGATACCCAGTAACAAAGACACACACTTACACCAAGTAACAAAGACATACACTGACACCCAGTAACAAAGTCATGCACTGACACCCAGTAACACAGACACACACGGACAGCAAGTAACAAAGACACACACTTACACCAAGTAACACAGACACACACTGAAACCAAGTAACAAAGAAATACAATTTCACCAAGTAACAAAGACATACACTTACACCAAGTATTTTGACATACACTGACACCAAGTAACAAAGACATACACTGACACCAAGTGACAAAGAAACACACTGACACCCAGTAACAAAGACATACACTGACACCTAGTCACAAAGACAAACACTGATACCCAGTAACACAGACATACACTGACACCAAGTAACAAATACATACACTGATACACAGTAACAAAGACATACACTGACACCCAGTAACACAGACACACACGGACACCAAGTAACAAAGACACACACTTACACCAAGTAACACAGACACACACTGACACCCAGTAACACAGACACATACTTAAACCAAGTAACACAGACATACACTGACACCAAGTCACAAAGACATACACTGATACCCAGTAACACAGGCACACACTTACACCAAGTAACACAGACATACACTGACACCAAGTAACAGAGACATACACTGACACCAAGTAACAAAGACATACACTTACACCAAGCAACAAAGCCACACAATTAATCCAAGTAACCCAGACATACACTGAAACCAAGTAACAAAGAAAGACAATTTCACCAAGTAACAAAGACATACACTTACACCAAGTATTTTGACATACACTGACACCAAGTAACAAAGACATACACTGATATCCAGTAGCACAGACAAACACTGATACCCAGTAACAAAGACATACTCTGACACCAAGTAACAAAGACATAAACTGATACCCAGTAACACAGACACACACTTACACCAAGTAACAAAGACAGACACTGATACCCAGTCACACAGACACACACTTACACCAAGTAACAAACGCATACACTGACACCCAGTAACAAAGAGATACACTGACACCCAGTAACACAGACACACTCGGACAGCAAGTAACAAAGACGCACACTTACACCAAGTGACACAGACACACACTGACACCCAGTAACACAAACTAACACACTGACACCAAGTGACACAGACATACAGTGACACCAAGCAACAAAGACATACACTGACACCAAGTAACACAGACACTCACTTACACCAAGTAACACAAACACACACTTACACCAAGTAACAAAGACATACACTGACAACAAGTAACAAAGACACACACTTACACCAAGTAACACAGACATAGACTGACACAAAGTAAGACAGACATACACTGACACCAAGTAACAAAGACATACACTGATACCCAGTAACACAGACACAAGCTTTCACCAAGTAACAAAGACAGACACTGATACCCAGTCACACAGACACACACTTACACCAAGTAACAAAGGCATACACTGACACCCAGTAACAAAGACATACATTGAATCCCAGTAACACAGACACACTCGGACACCAAGTAACAAAGACGCACACTTACACCAAGTGACACAGACACACACTGACACCCAGTAACACAAACTAACACACTGACACCAAGTGACACAGACATACACTGACAACAAGCAACAAAGACATACACTGACACCAAGTAACACAGACACTCACTTACACCAAGTAACACAAACACACACTTACACCAAGTAACAAAGACATGCACTGACAACAAGTAACAAAGACACACACTTACACCAAGTAACACAGACATAGACTGACACAAAGTAACACAGACATACACTTACAGCAAGTAACAAAGACATACACTGTTACCCAGTAACACAGACACACGCTTTCACCAAGTAACAAAGACAGACACTGATACCCAGTAACACAGACACACGCTTTCACCAAGTAACAAAGACATACACTGACACCCAGTAACAAAGTCATACACTGACACCCAGTAACACAGACACACACGGACAGCAAGTAACAAAGACACACACTTACACCAAGTAACACAGACACACACTGAAACCAAGTAACAAAGAAAGACAATTTCACCAAGTAACAAAGACATACACTTACACCAAGTATTTTGACATACACTGACACCAAGTAACAAAGACATACACTGATATCCAGTAAAACAGACACACACTTACAGCAAGTAACAAAGACATACACTGACACCAAGTGACAAAGAAACACACTGACACACAGTAACAAAGACATACACTGACACCAAGTCACAAAGACAAACACTGATACCCAGTAACACAGACATACACTGACACCAAGTAACAAATACATACACTGATACACAGTAACAAAGACATACACTGACACCCAGTAACACAGACACACACGGACACCAAGTAACAAAGACACACACTTACACCAAGTAACACAGACACACACTGACACCCAGTAACACAGACACATACTTAAACCAAGTAACACAGACATACACTGACACCAATTCACAAAGACATACACTGATACCCAGTAACACAGGCACACACTTACACCAAGTAACACAGACATACACTGACACCAAGTAACAGAGACATACACTGACACCAAGTAACAAAGACATACACTTACACCAAGCAACAAAGCCACACAATTAATCCAAGTAACCCAGACATACACTGAAACCAAGTAACAAAGAAAGACAATTTCACCAAGTAACAAAGACATACACTTACACCAAGTATTTTGACATACACTGACACCAAGTAACAAAGACATACACTGATATCCAGTAACACAGACACACACTTACACCAAGTAACAAAGACATACACTGACACCAAGTGACAAAGAAACACACTGACACGCAGTAACAAAGGCATACACTGACACCAAGTCACAAAGACAAACACTGATACCCAGTAACAAAGACATACTCTGACACCAAGTAACAAAGACATACACTGATACCCAGTAACACAGACACACACTTACACCAAGTAACAAAGACAGACACTGATACCCAGTCACACAGTCACACACTTACACCAAGTAACAAAGGCATACACTGACACCCAGTAACAAAGAGATACACTGACACCCAGTAACACAAACTAACACACTGACACCAAGTGACACAGACATACAGTGACACCAAGCAACAAAGACATACACTGACACCAAGTAACACAGACACTCACCTACACCAAGTAACACAAACACACACTTACACCAAGTAACAAAGACATGCACTGACAACAAGTAACAAAGACACACACTTACACCAAGTAACACAGACATAGACTGACACAAAGTAACACAGACATACACTGACACCAAGTAACAAAGACATACACTGATACCCAGTAACACAGACACACGCTTTCACCAAGTAACAAAGACAGACACTGCTACCCAGTAACACGGACACACACTTACACCAAGTAACAAAGACATACACTGACACCCAGTAACAAAGTCATACACTGACACCCAGTAACACAGACTCACACGGACAGCAAGTAACAAAGACACACACTTACACCAAGTAACACAGACACACACTGAAACCAAGTAACAAAGAAAGTACAATTTCACCAAGTAACAAAGACATACACATACACCAAGTATTTTGACATACACTGACACCAAGTAACAAAGACATACACTGATATCCAGTAACACAGACACACACTTACACCAAGTAACAAAGACATACACTGACACCAAGTGACAAAGAAACACACTGACACCCAGTAACAAAGACACACAGTGACACCAATTCACATAGACAAACACTGATACCCAGTAACAAAGCCATCCTCTGACACCAAGTAACAAAGACATACACTGATACCCAGTAACACAGACACACACTTATACCAAGTAACAAAGACAGACACTGCTACCCAGTCACACAGACACACACTTACACCAAGTAACAAAGACATACACTGACACCCAGTAACAAAGACATACACTGACACCCAGTAACACAGACACACTCGGACACCAATTAACAAAGACGAACACTTACACCAAGTTACACAGACACACACTGACACCCAGTAGCACAAACTAACACACTGACACCAAGTGACACAGACATACACAGACACCAAGCAACAAAGACATACACTGACACCAAGTAACACAGACACTCACTTACACCAAGTAACACAAACACACACTTACACCAAGTAACAAAGACATGCACTGACAACAAGTAACAAAGACACACACTTACACCAAGTAACACAAACAAAGTCTGACACCAAGTAACACAGACATACACTTACACCAAGTAACAAAGACATACACTGACACCAAGTAACAAAGACATACACTGATTCCCAGTAACACAGACACACGCTTTCACCCAGTAACAAAGACACACAGTGACACCAATTCACAAAGACAAACACAGATACACAGTAACAAAGACATCCTCTGACACCAAGTAACAAAGACATACACTGATACCCAGTAACACAGACACACACTTACACCAAGTAAGAAAGACAGACACTGCTACCCAGTCACACAGACACACACTTACACCAAGTAACAAAGACATACACTGACACCCAGTAACAAAGACATACACTGACACCCAGTAACACAGAAACACTCGGACACCAAGTAACAAAGACGAACACTTACACCAAGTAACACAGACACACACTGACACCCAGTAACACAAACTAACACACTGACACCAAGTGACACAGACATACACTGACACCATGCAACAAAGACATACACTGACACCAAGTAACACAGACACTCACTTACACCAAGTAACACAAACACACACTTACACCAAGTAACAAAGACATGCACTGACAACAAGTAACACAGACATACACTTACACCAAGTAACAAAGACATACACTGACACCAAGTAACAAAGACATACACTGATACCCAGTAACACAGACACACGCTTTCACCAAGTAACAAAGACAGACACTGATACCCAGTAACACAGACACACACTTACACCAAGTAACAAAGACATACACTGACACCCAGTAACAAAGTCATACATTGACACCCAGTAAGACAGACACACACGGACACCAAGTAACAAAGACACACACTAACACCAAGTAACACAGACACACACTGACACCCAGTAACACAGACGCACATTTACACCAAGTAACACAGACATACACTGACACCAAGTAACAAAGACATACACTGATACCCAGTAACAAAGGCACACACTGACACCCAGTCACAAAGACATACACTGATACCTAGTAACACAGACACACACTTACACCAAGTAACACAGACATACAAAGACACCAACTAACAAAGACATACACTGATACCCAGTAACACAGACACACACATATACCAAGTAACAACGACAGACACTGATACCCAGGAAAGCAGACACACACTTACACCAAGTAACAAAGACACACACTGACACCCAGTAACAAAGACATACACTGACACCCAGTAACACAGATACACACGGACACCAAGTAACAAAGACACACACTTACACCATCTAACACAGACACACACTGACACCCAGTAACACAAACAAACACACTGACACCAAGTGACACAGACATACACTGACACCAAGTAACAAAGACATACACTGACACCAAGTAACACAGACACTCACTTACACCAAGTAACACAAACACACACTTACACCAAGTAACAAAGACATACACTGACACCCAGTAACAAAGACACACACTTACACCAAGTCACAAAGACATACACTGATACCCAGTAACACAGACACACACTTACACCAAGTAAAAAAGACAGACATTGATACCCAGTAACACAGACACACACTTACACCAAGTAACAAAGACATACACTGACACCCAGTAACAAAGACATACACTGACACCCAGTAACACAGACACACACGGACACCAAGTAACAAAGACACACGCTTACACCAAGTAACTCAGACATACACTGACACCCAGTAACACAAACAAACACACAGACACCAAGTGACACAGACATACACTGACACCAAGTAACAAAGGCATACACTGATACCCAGTAACACAGACACACACTTAGACCAAGTAACAAAGACATACAAAGATACCCAGTAACCAAGACATACACTTACACCAAGTAACACAGACATACGCTGACAACAAGTAACAAAGACATCCACTTACACCAAGTAACAAAGTCATACATTGATACCCAGTAACAAAGACATACTTTGAAACCCAGTAACACAAACACGCACTGACACCCAGTAACAAAGACATACACTGATACCCAGTAACACAGACATACACTGACACCAAGCAACAAAGACATACACTGACACCAAGTAACACAGACACTCACTTACACCAAGTAACACAAACACACACTTACACCAAGTAACAAAGACATGCACTGACAACAAGTAACAAAGACACACACTTACATCAAGTAACACAGACAAAGACTGACACCAAGTAACACAGACATACACTTACACCAAGTAACACAGACACACGCTTTCACCCAGTAACAAAGACACACAGTGACAAAAATTCACTAAGTCAAACACTGATACACAGTAACAAAGACATCCTCTGACACCAAGTGACAAAGACATACACTGATACCCAGTAACACAGACACACACTTACACCAAGTAACAAAGACAGACACTGCTACCCAGTCACACAGACACACACTTACACCAAGTAACAAAGACATACACTGACACACAGTAACAAAGACATACACTGACACCCAGTAACACAGACACACTCGGACACCAAGTAACAAAGACGAACACTTACACCAAGTTACACAGACACACACTGACACCCAGTAACACAAACTAACACACTGACACCAAGTGACACAGACATACACTGACACCATGCAACAAAGACATACACTGACACCAAGTAACACAGACACTCACTTACACCAAGTAACACAAACACACACTTACACCAAGTAACAAAGACATGCACTGACAACAAGTGACACAGACATACACTTACACCAAGTAACAAAGACATACACTGACACCCAGTAACAAAGTCATACATTGACACCCAGTAAGACAGACACACACGGACACCAAGTAACAAAGACACACACTAACACCAAGTAACACAGACACACACTGACACCCAGTAACACAGACGCACATTTACACCAAGTAACACAGACATACACTGACACCAAGTAACAAAGACATACACTGATACCCAGTAACAAAGGCACACACTGACACCCAGTCACAAAGACATACACTGATACCTAGTAACACAGACACACACTTACACCAAGTAACACAGACATACACTGACACCAACTAACAAAGACATACACTGATACCCAGTAACACAGACACACACATATACCAAGTAACAACGACAGACACTGATACCCAGGAAAGCAGACACACACTTACACCAAGTAACAAAGACACACACTGACACCCAGTAACAAAGACATACACTGACACCCAGTAACACAGATACACACGGACACCAAGTAACAAAGACACACACTTACACCAAGTAACACAGACACACACTGACACCCAGTAATACAAACAAACACACTGACACCAAGTGACACAGACATACACTGACACCAAGTAACAAAGACATACACTGACACCAAGTAACACAGACAATCACTTACAGCAAGTAACACAAACACACACTTCCACCAAGTAACAAAGACATACACTGACACCCAGTAACAAAGACACACACTTACACCAAGTCACAAAGACATACACTGATACCCAGTAACACAGACACACACTTACACCAAGTAAAAAAGACAGACATTGATACCCAGTAACACAGACACACACTTACACCAAGTAACAAAGACATACACTGACACCCAGTAACAAAGACATACATTGACACCCAGTAACACAGACACACACGGACACCAAGTAACAAAGACACACACTTACACCAAGTAACTCAGACATACACTGACACCCAGTAACACAAACAAACACACAGACACCAAGTGACACAGACATACACTGACACCAAGTAACAAAGGCATACACTGATACCCAGTAACACAGACACACACTTACACCAAGTAACAAAGACATACAAAGATACCCAGTAACCAAGACATACACTTACACCAAGTAACACAGACATACGCTGACAACAAGTAACAAAGACATCCACTTACACCAAGTAACAAAGTCATACATTGATACCCAGTAACAAAGACATACTTTGAAACCCAGTAACACAAACACGCACTGACACCCAGTAACAAAGACATACACTGATACCCAGTAACACAGACACGCACTGACACCCAGTAACAAAGATATACACTGACACCAAGTCACAAAGACATACACTGACACCAAGTAACAAAGAAATACACTGACACCAAGTAACACAGACACACACATACATCAAGTAACACAGACATACACTGACACCAAGTAACAAATGCATACACTGTTACCCAGTAACAAAGACATACACTGACACCCAGTAACACAGACACACACTGACACCCAGTAACAAATACATACACTGACACCAAGTAACAAAGACATACACTGACACCAAGTAACACAGACATACACTGATACCCAGGAACACAGACACACACTTACACCAATAACAAAGACAGACACTGATACCCAGTAACACAGAAACACCCTTAAACCAAGTCACAAAGACATACACTGACACATAGTAACAAAGACATACACCGATACACAGTAACACAGACACGCACTGACACCCAGTAACAAAGACATACACTGACACCAAGTCACAAAGACATACACTGACACCAAGTAACAAAGAAATACACTGACACCAAGTAACACAGACACACACTTACATCAAGTAACACAGACATACACTGACACCAAGTAACAAAGACATACACTGATACCCAGTAACACAGACATACACTTACACCAAGTAACAAATACATACACTGATACGCAGTAACAAAGACATACAATGACACCCAGTAACACAGACACACACGGACACCAAGAAACAAAGAAACACACTTACACCAAGTAACACAGACACACACTGACACCCAGTAACACAGACACATACTTAAACCAAGTAACACAGACATACACTTTCACCAAGTAACAAAGACACACACTTGCACCAAGTAACCCAGACTTACACTGAAACCAAGTAACAAAGACAGACAATTACACCAAGTAACAAAGACATACACTTACACCAAGTATTTTGACATACATTGACACAAAGTTACAAAGACACACACTGACACCCAGTAACAAAGACATACACTGAAACCAAGTCACAAAGACATACACTGATACCTAGTAACACAGACACAAACTTACACCAAGTTACACAGACATACACTGACACCAACTAACAAAAACATACACTGATACCAAGTAACACAGACACACACTTAGACCAAGTAACAAAGATAGACACTTATACCCAGTAAAACAGACACAAAATTACACCAAGTAACATTGATAGACACTGATACCCAGTAAAACAGACACAAAATTACACCAAGTAACAAAGACATAGACTGACACCCAATAACACAGATACACACGGACACCAAGTAACAAAGACACACACTTACACCAAGAAACACAGACACACACTGACACCCAGTAACACAAACAAACACACTGACACCAAGTGTCACAGACATACACTGACACCAAGTAACAAAGACATACACTGACACCAAGTAACACAGACACACACTTAACCCAAGTAACACAAACACACACTTACACCAAGTAACAAAGACATACACTGACACCCAGTAACAAAGACACACACTTACACCAAGTCACAAAGACATACACTGATACGCAGTAACACAGACACACACTTACACTAAGTAAAAAAGACAGACATTGCTACCCAGTAACACAGACACACACTTACACCAAGTAACAAAGACATACACTGACACCCAGTAACAAAGACATACACTGACACAAGGCAACACAGACACACACGGACACCAAGTAACAAAGACACACACTTACACCAAGTAACTCAGACTCACACTGACACCCAGTAACACAAACAAACACACAGACACCAAGTGACACAGACATACACTGACACCAAGTAACAAAGGCATACACTGATACCCAGTAACACAGACACACACTTACACCAAGTACCAAAGACATACAAAGATACCCAGTAACCAAGACATACACTTACACCAAGTAACACAGACATACGCTGACAACAAGTAACAAAGACATCCACTTACACCAAGTAACAAAGTCATACTTTGATACCCAGTAACAAAGACATACTTTGAAACCCAGTAACACAGACACGCACTGACACCCAGTAACAAAGACATACACTGATACCCAGTAACACAGACACGCACTGAAACCCAGTAACAAAAGGCATACACTGACACCAAGTCACAAAGACATACACTGACACCAAGTAACAAAGACATACACTGATACCCAGTAACAAAGACACACACTTACACCAAGTCACAAAGACATACACTGATACGCAGTAACACAGACACACACTTACACCAAGTAAAAAAGACAGACATTGCTACCCAGTAACACAGTCACACACTTACACCAAGTAACAAAGACATACACTGACACCCAGTAACAAAGACATACACTGACACCCAGCAACACAGACACACACGGACACCAAGTAACAAAGACACACACTTACACCAAGTAACTCAGACACACACTGACACCCAGTAACACAAACAAACACACAGACACCAAGTGACACAGACATACACTGACACCAAGTAACAAAGGCATACACTGACACCCAGTAACACAGACACACACTTACACCAAGTAACAAAGACATACAAAGATACCCAGTAACCAAGACATACACTTACACCAAGTAACACAGACATACGCTGACAACAAGTAACAAAGACATCCACTTACACCAAGTAACAAAGTCATACATTGATACCCAGTAACAAAGACATATTTTGAAACCCAGTAACACAGACACGCACTGACACCCAGTAACAAAGACATGCACTGATACCCAGTAACACAGACACGCACTGAAACCCAGTAACAAAGGCATACACTGACAATAAGTCACAAAGACATACACTGACACCAAGTAACAAAGACATACACTGATACCCAGTAACACAGACACACACTTACACCAAGTAACAAAGACATACACTGATACCCAGTAACACAGACACACACTGACACCCAGTAACAAATACATACACTGACACCAAGTCACAAAGACATACACTGACACCAAGTAACACAGACGTATACTGATACCCAGGAGCACAGACACACACTTACACCAAGTAACAAGGACAGACACTGATAACCAGTAACACAGACACACCCTTAAACCAAGTCACAAAGACATACACTGACGCACAGTAACAAAGACATACACCGATACACAGTAACACAGACACGCACTGACACCCAGTAACAAAGACATACACTGACACCAAGTCACAAAGACATACACTGACACCAAGTAACAAAGAAATACACTGACACCAAGTAACACAGACACACACTTACATCAAGTAACACAGACATACACTGACACCAAGTAACAAATACATACACTGTTACCCAGTAACAAAGAAATACACTGATACCCAGTAACACAGACACGCACTGAAACCCAGTAACAAAGACATACACTGACACCAAGTAACAAAGACATGCACTGATACCCAGTGACACAGACACACACTTACACCAAGTAACAAAGACATACACTGATACCCAGTAACACAGACGCACACTGACACCCAGTAACAAATACATACACTGACACCAAGTCACAAAGACATACACTGACACCAAGTAACACAGACGTATACTGATACCCAGGAAAACAGACACACACTTACACCAATTAACAAAGACAGACACTGATAACCAGTAACACAGACACACCCTTAAACCAAGTCACAAAGACATACACTGACGCACAGTAACAAAGACATACACCGATACACAGTAACACAGACACGCACTGACACCCAGTAACAAAGACATACACTGACACCAAGTCACAAAGACATACACTGACACCAAGTAACAAAGAGATACACTGACATCAAGTAACACAGACACACACTTACATCAAGTAACACAGACATACACTGACACCAAGTAACAAATACATACACTGTTACCCAGTAACAAAGACATACACTGACACCCAGTAACACCGACACACACGGACACCAAGTAACAAAGACACACACTTACACCAAGTAACACAGACACACACTGACACCCAGTAACACAGACACATACTTAAACCAAGTAACACAGACATAGACTGACCCCAAGTAACAAAGACATACACTGATACCCGGTAACAAAGACATCCACTTACACCAAGTAACAAAGACATACATTGATACCCAGTAACACAGACACGCACTGACACCCAGTAGCAAAGACATACACTGATACCCAGTATCACAGACACGCACTGAAACCGAGTAACAAAGGCATACACTGACACCAAGTCACAAAGACAGACACTGACACCAAGTAACTAAGACATACACTTACACCAAATAACAAATAAATACACTTACACCAAGTAACAAAGAGATACACTGATACCCAGTAACACAGACACGCACTGACACCCAGCAACAAAGTCATACACTGAAACCCAGTAACACAGACACACACTGACACCCGGTAACACAAAGAAACACACACTGACACCCAGTAACACAGAGAACCACTGATACAAAGTAACAAAGCCATGCACTGTCACCAAGTAACACAGACACACACTGACACCCAGTAATAAAGACATACACTGACACCAAGTAACAAAGACATACACTTTTACCCTGTATTTTGACATACACTGACACCAAGTAACAAAGACATGCACTGATACCCAGTAACACAGACACACACTCACACCAGGTAACAAAGACATACACTGATACCCATTAACACAGACACACACTTACAAAACGTAACACAGACATACACTGACACCAAGTAACAAAGACATACACTGATCCCCATTAACACAGGCACACACTGCCACTAAGTAACAAATACATACGCTGACACCAAGTAACAAAGACATACACTTACACCAAGTAACAAAGACACACACTTACACCAAGTAACACAGACATACACTGACACCAAGTAACAAAGACAGACACTTACACCAAGTATTTTGACATACACTGACACCGAGTATCAAAGACATACACTGATACCCAGTAACACAGACACACACTTACACCAAGTAACAAAGACATACACTGACACCAAGTCACAAAGACACACAATGACACCAGTAACAAAGATGTGCACTGACACCATGTCACAAAGACATACACTGATACCAAGTAACGCAGACACAAACTTACACCAAGTAACACAAACACACGCTTTCACCCACGAACAAAGACATACACTGACACCAAGTAACAAAGGCATACAATTACACCAAGTAACAAAGACACACACTTACACCAAGTAACACAGACATACACTGACACCAAGTAACAAAGACATACACTGTTACCCAGTAACACAGACACACACTTACAACAAGTAACAAAGACATAGACTGAAACCAAGTAACACAGACATACACTGACACCAAATAACAAAGACATACACTGATACCCAGGAACACAGACACACACTTGCACCAAGTAACAAAGACAGACACTGATACCCAGTAACACAGACACACACTTACACCAAGTCACAAAGACATACACTGACACCCAGTTACAAAGCCATACACTGACACCAAGTAACAAAGACATACGCTGAGACCAAGTGACAAAGACATACACTTACACCAAGTGACAAAGACACACACTTACACCAAGTATTTTGACATACACTGACACCAAGTAACAAAGACATACACTGATACCCAGTAACACAAACACACGCTTTCACCAACTAACAAAGACATACACTGACACCAAGTAACAAAGACATACAATTACACCAAGTAACAAAGACACACACTTACACCAAGTAACACAGACATACACTGACACCAAGTCACAAAGACATACACTGTTACCCAATAACACTGACACACACTTACAACAACTAACAAAGACATACACTGAAACCAAGTTAAACAGACATACACTGACACCAAGTAACAAAGACATGCACTGTTACCCAGTGACTCAGACACACACTTACAACAAGTAACACAGACACACACTTACACCTAGTAAGACAGACACACACTTACACCTAGTAACAAAGACATACACTGACACCAAGTAACAAAGTCATACACTTACACCAAGTAACACAGACAAACACTGACACCAAGTAACAAAGACATACAATTACACCAAGTAACAAAGACACACATTCACACCAAAAGACACAGACATACACTGAGAACATGTAACAAAGACATACTGAAACACAGTAACACAGGCATACACTGACACCAAGTAACAAAGACATACACTGACACCAACAAACAAAGACATACACTGATATCCAGTAACACAGACACACACTTACACCAAGTAAAAAAGACATACACTGACACCCAGTAACACAGACATACACTGACACAAAGTAACAAAGACATACACTGATACCCAGTAACACAGACACACACTTGCACCAAGTAACAAAGACAGACACAGATACCCAGTAACACAGACACACACTTACACCAAGTCACAAAGACATACACTGACACCCAGTAACAAAGCCATACACTGACACCAAGTAACAAAGACATACGCTGAGACCAAGTGACAAAGACATACACTTACACCAAGTAACAAAGACACACACTTACACCAAGTAACACAGACATACACTGACACCAGGTAACAAAGACATACACTTACACCAAGTATTTTGACATACACTGACACCAAGTAACAAAGACATACACTGATACCCAGTAACACAAACACACGCTTTCACCAACTAACAAAGACATACACTGACACCAAGTAACAAAGACATACAATTACACCAAGTAACAAAGACACACACTTACACCAAGTAACACAGACATACACTGACACCAAGTCACAAAGACATACACTGTTACCCAATAACACTGACACACACTTACAACAACTAACAAAGACATACACTGAAACCAAGTTAAACAGACATACACTGACACCAAGTAACAAAGACATGCACTGTTACCCAGTGACTCAGACACACACTTACAACAAGTAACACAGACACACACTTACACCTAGTAAGACAGACACACACTTACACCTAGTAACAAAGACATACACTGACACCAAGTAACAAAGTCATACACTTACACCAAGTAACACAGACAAACACTGACACCAAGTAACAAAGACATACAATTACACCAAGTAACAAAGACACACATTCACACCAAAAGACACAGACATACACTGAGAACATGTAACAAAGACATACTGAAACACAGTAACACAGGCATACACTGACACCAAGTAACAAAGACATACACTGACACCAACAAACAAAGACATACACTGATACCCAGTAACACAGACACACACTTACACTAAGTAAAAAAGACATACACTGACACCCAGTAACAAAGACATACACTGACACCAAGTCACAAAGACATACACTGATACCCAGTAACACAGACACACACTTACACCAAGTAAAAAAGACATATACTGACACCCAGTAACAAAGACATACACTGACACCAAGTCACAAAGACATACACTGATACCCAGTAACACAGACACACACTTACACCAAGTAACAAAGACAAACACTTACACCAAGTAACAAAGACATACACTGACACCAAGAAACAAAGACATACACTTGCACCAAGTAACAAATAAATACACTTACACCATGTAACAAAGACATACACTGATACCCAGTAACACAGACACGCACTGACACCCAGCAACATCGTCATACACTGAAACACAGTAACACAGACACACACTGACACCCGGTGACACAAAGAAACACACACTGACACCCAGTAACACAGAGAACCACTGATACCCAGTAATAAAGACATACACTGACACCAAGTAACAAAGACAGACACTTTTACCAAGTATTTTGACATACACTGACACCAAGTAACAAAGACATACACTGATACCCAGTAACACAGACTCACACTCACACCAAGTAACAAAGACATACACTGATACCCAGCAACACAGACATACACTTACACCAAGTAACACAGAGATACACTGACACCAAGTAACAAAGACATACACTGATACCCAGTAACACAGGCACACACTGCCACCAAGTTACAAATACATACGCTGACACCAAGTAACAAAGACATACACTTACACCAAGTAACAAAGACACACACTTACACCAAGTAACAAAGACATAAACTGACACCAAGTAACAAAGACAGACAATTACACCAAGTAACAAAGACATACACTTACACCAAGTATTTTGACATACACTGACACCGAGTATCAAAGACATACACTGATACCCAGTAACACAGACAGACACTTACACCAAGTAACAAAGACATACACTGACACCAAGTCACAAAGACACACACTGACACCAGTAACAAAGATGTGCACTGACACCATGTCACAAAGACATACACTGATACCAAGTAACGCAGACACAAACTTGCACCAAGTAACACAAACACACGCTTTCACCAACGAACAAAGACATACACTGATACCAAGTAACAAAGACATACAATTACACCAAGTAACAAAGACAAACACTTACACCAAGTAACAACGACATACACTGACACCAAGAAACAAAGACATACACTTACACCAAATAACAAATAAATACACTTACACCAAGTAACAAAGACATACACTGATACCCAGTAACACAGACACGCACTGACACCCAGCAACAAAGTCATACACTGAAACCCAGTAACACAGACACACACTGACACCCGGTAACACAAAGAAACACACACTGACACCCAGTAACACAGAGAACCACTGATAGACAGTAACAAAGACATACACTGACACCAAGTAACACAGACACACACTGACACCCAAAAATAAAGACATACACTGACACCAAGTAACAAAGACATACACTTTTACCAAGTATTTTGACATGCACTGACACCAAGTAACAAAGACATACACTGATACCCAGTAACACAGACACACACTCACACCAGGTAACAAAGACATACACTGATACCCATTAACACAGACACACACTTACAAAACGTAACACAGACATACACTGACACCAAGTAACAAAGACATACACTGATACCCATTAACACAGGCACACACTGCCACTAAGTAACAAATACATACGCTGACACCAAGTAACAAAGACATACACTTACACCAAGTAACAAAGACACACACTTACACCAAGTAACACAGACATACACTGACACCAAGTAACAAAGACAGACAATTACACCAAGTAACAAAGACATACACTTACACCAAGTATTTTGACATACACTGACACCGAGTATCAAAGACATACACTGATACCCAGTAACACAGACACACACTTACACCAAGTAACAAAGACATACACTGACACCAAGTCACAAAGACACACACTGACACCAGTAACAAAGATGTGCACTGACACCATGTCACAAAGACATACACTGATACCAAGTAACGCAGACACAAACTTACACCAAGTATCACAAACACACGCTTTCACCAACGAACAAAGACATACACTGATACCCAGTAACACAGACACACACTTACACCAAGTAACAAAGACAAACACTTACACCAAGTAACAAAGACATACACTGACACCAAGAAACAAAGACATACACTTACACCAAGTAACAAATAAATACACTTGCACCAAGTAACAAAGACATACACTGACACCAACAAACAAAGACATACACTGATACCCAGTAACACAGACACACACTTACACCAAGCAAAAAAAGACATACACTGACACCCAGTAACAAAGACATACACTGACACCAAGTCACAAAGACATACACTGATACCCAGTAACACAGACACACACTTACACCAAGTAAAAAAGACATACACTGACACCCAGTAACAAAGACATACACTGACACCAAGTCACAAAGACATACACTGATACCCAGTAACACAGACACACACTAACACCAAGTAACAAAGACAAACACTTACACCAAGTAACAAAGACATACACTGACACCAAGAAACAAAGACATACACTTGCACCAAGTAACAAATAAATACACTTACACCATGTAAAAAAAGACATACACTGATACCCAGTAACACAGACACGCACTGACACCCAGCAACATCGTCATACACTGAAACACAGTAACACAGACACACACTGACACCCGGTGACACAAAGAAACACACACTGACACCCAGTAACACAGAGAACCACTGATACCCAGTAATAAAGACATACACTGACACCAAGTAACAAAGACAGACACTTTTACCAAGTATTTTGACATACACTGACACCAAGTAACAAAGACATACACTGATACCCAGGAACACAGACTCACACTCACACCAAGTAACAAAGACATACACTGATACCCAGCAACACAGACACACACTTACACCAAGTAACACAGAGATACACTGACACCAAGTAACAAAGACATACACTGATACCCAGTAACACAGGCACACACTGCCACCAAGTAACAAATACATACGCTGACACCAAGTAACAAAGACATACACTTACACCAAGTAACAAAGACACACACTTACACCAAGTAACACAGACATACACAGACACCAAGTAACAAAGACAGACAATTACACCAAGTAACAAGGACATACACTTACACCAAGTATTTTGACATACACTGACACCGAGTATCTAAGACATACACTGATACCCAGTAACACAGACAGACACTTACACCAAGTAACAAAGACATACACTGACACCAAGTCACAAAGACACACACTGACACCAGTAACAAAGACATGCACTGACACCATGTCACGAAGACATACACTGATACCAAGTAACACAGACACAAACTTACACCAAGTAACACAAACACACGCTTTCACCAACAAACAATGAAATACACTGACACCAAGTAACAAAGATAGACAATTACACCAAGTAACAAAGACATACACTTACACCAAGTATTTTGAAATACACTGACACCGAGTATCAAAGACATACACTGATACCCAGTAACACAGACAGACACTTACACCAAGTAACAAAGACATACACTGACACCAAGTCACAAAGACACACACTGACACCAGTAACAAAGATGTGCACTGACACCATGTCACAAAGACATACACTGATACCAAGTAACGCAGACACAAACTTACACCAAGTAACACAAACTCACGCTTTCACCAACGAACAAAGACATACACTGATACCAAGTAACAAAGACATACAATTACACCAAGTAACAAAGACAAACACTTACACCAAGTAACAAAGACATACACTGACACCAAGAAACAAAGACATACACTTACACCAAATAACAAATAAATACACTTACACCAAGTAACAAAGACATACACTGATACCCAGTAACACAGACACGCACTGACACCCAGCAACAAAGTCATACACTGAAACCCAGTAACACAGACACACACTGACACCCGGTAACACAAAGAAACACACACTGACACCCAGTAACACAGAGAACCACTGATAGACAGTAACAAAGACATACACTGACACCAAGTAACACAGACACACACTGACACCCAAATATAAAGACATACACTGACACCAAGTAACAAAGACATACACTTTTACCAAGTATTTTGACATACACTGACACCAAGTAACAAAGACATACACTGATACCCAGTAACACAGACACACACTCACACCAGGTAACAAAGACATACACTGATACCCATTAACACAGACACACACTTACAAAACGTAACACAGACATACACTGACACCAAGTAACAAAGACATACACTGATACCCATTAACAAAGGCACACACTGCCACTAAGTAACAAATACATACGCTGACACCAAGTAACAAAGACATACACTTACACCAAGTAACAAAGACACACACTTACACCAAGTAAAACAGACATACACTGACACCAAGTAACAAAGACAGACAATTACACCAAGTAACAAAGACATACACTTACTCCAAGTATTTTGACATACACTGACACCGAGTATCAAAGACATACACTGATACCCAGTAACACAGACACACACTTACACCAAGTAACAAAGACATACACTGACACCAAGTCACAAAGACACACACTGACACCAGGAACAAAGATGTGCACTGACACCATGTCACAAAGACATACACTGATACCAAGTAACGCAGACACAAACTTACACCAAGTAACACTAACACACGCTTTCACCAACGAACAAAGACATACACTGATACCAAGTAACAAAGACATACAATTACACCAAGTAACAAAGACAAACACTGACACCAAGAAACAAAGACATACACTTACACCAAATAACAAATAAATACACTTACACCAAGTAACAAAGACATACACTGATACCCAGTAACACAGACACGCACTGACACCCAGCAACAAAGTCATACACTGAAACCCAGTAACACAGACACACACTGACACCCGGTAACAAAAAGAAACACACACTGACACCCAGTAACACAGAGAACCACTGATAGACAGTAACAAAGACATACACTGACACCAAGTAACACAGACACACACTGACACCCAGTAATAAAGACATACACTGACACCAAGTAACAAAGACATACACTTTTACCAAGTATTTTGACATACAATGACACCAAGTAACAAAGACATACACTGACACCCAGTAACACAGACACACACTCACACCAGGAAACAAAGACATACACTGATACCCATTAACACAGACACACACTTACAAAACGTAACACAGACATACACTGACACCAAGTAACAAAGACATACACTGATACCCATTAACACAGGCACACACTGCCACTAAGTAACAAATACATACGCTGACACCAAGTAACAAAGACAAACACTTATACCAAGTAACAAAGACACACACTTACACCAAGTAACACAGACATACACTGACACCAAGTTACAAAGACATACACTGATACCCAGTAACACAGACACACACTTACACCAAGTAACAAAGACATACACTGACACCAAGTCACAAAGACACACACTGACACCAGTAACAAAGATGTGCACTGACAGCATGTCACAAAGACATACACTGATACCAAGTAACGCAGACACAAACTTACACCAAGTAACACAAACACACGCTTTCACCAACGAACAAAGACATACACTGATACCAAGTAACAAAGACATACAATTACACCAAGTAACAAAGACAAACACTTACACCAAGTAACAAAGACATACACTGACACCAAGAAACACAGACATACACTTACACCAAATAACAAATAAATACACTTACACCAAGTAACAAAGACATACACTGATACCCAGTAACACCTACACGCACTGACACCCAGCAACAAAGTCATACACTGAAACCCAGTGACAGAGACACACACTGACACCCGGTAACACAAAGAAACACACACTGACACCCAGTAACACAGAGAACCACTGATAGACAGTAACAAAGACATACACTGACACCAAGTAACACAGACACACACTGACACCCAGTAATAAAGACATACACTGACACCAAGTAACAAAGACATACACTTTTACCAAGTATTTTGACATACACTGACACCAAGTAACAAAGACATACACTGATACCCAGTAACACAGACACACACTCACACCAGGTAACACAGACATACACTGACACCAAGTAACAAAGACATACACTGATACCCATTAACACAGGCACACACTGCCACTAAGTAACAAATACATACGCTGACACCAAGTAACAAAGACATACACTTACACCAAGTAACAAAGACACACACTTACACCAAGTAACACAGACATACACTGACACCAAGTAACAAAGACATACACTTACACCAAGTATTTTGACATACACTGAGACCGAGTATCAAAGACATACACTGATACCCAGTAACACAGACACACACTTACACCAAGTAACAAAGACATACACTGACACCAAGGCACAAAGACACACACTGACACCAGTAACAAAAATGTGCACTGACACCATGTCACAAAGACATACACTGATACCAAGTAACGCAGACACAAACTTACACCAAGTAACACAAACATACGCTTTCACCAACGAACAAAGACATACACTGATACCAAGTAACAAAGACATACAATTAAACCAAGTAACAAAGACAAACACTTACACCAAGTAACAAAGTCATACACTGACACCAAGAAACAAAGACATACACTTACACCAAATAACAAATAAATACACTTACACCAAGTAACAAAGACATACACTGATACGCAGTAACACAGACACGCACTGACACCCAGCAACAAAGTCATACACTGAAACCCAGTAACACAGACACACACTGACACCCGGTAACACAAAGAAACACACACTGACACCCAGTAACACAGAGAACCACTGATAGACAGTAACAAAGACATACACTGACACCAAGTAACACAGACACACACTGACACCCAGTAATAAAGACACACACTGACACCAAGTAACAAAGACATACACTTTTACCAAGTATTTTGACATACACTGACACCAAGTAACAAAGACATACACTGATACCCAGTAACACAGACACACACTCACACCAGGTAACAAAGACATACACTGATACCCATTAACACAGACACACACTTACAAAACGTAACACAGACATACACTGACACCAAGTAACAAAGACATACACTGATACCCATTAACACAGGCACACACTGCCACTAAGTAACAAATACATACGCTGACACCAAGTAACAAAGACATACACTTACACCAAGTAACAAAGACACACACTTACACCAAATAACACAGACATACACTGACACCAAGTAACAAAGACATACACTGATACCCAGTAACACAGACACACACTTACACCAAGTAACAAAGACATACACTGACACCAAGTCACAAAGACACACACTGACACCAGTAACAAAGATGTGCACTGACACCATGTCACCAAGACATACACTGATACCAAGTAACGCAGACACAAACTTACACCAAGTAACACAAACACACGCTTTCACCCACGAACAAAGACATACACTGACACCAAGTAACAAAGGCATACAATTACACCAAGTAACAAAGACACACACTTACACCAAGTAACACAGACATACACTGACACCAAGTAACAAAGACATACACTGTTACCCAGTAACACAGACACACACTTACAACAAGTAACAAAGACATACACTGAAACCAAGTATCACAGACATACACTGACACCAAGTAACAAAGACATACACTGATACCCAGGAACACAGGCACACACTTGCACCAAGTAACAAAGACAGACACTGATACCCAGTAACACAGACACACACTAACACCAAGTCACAGAGACATACACTGACACCCAGTAACACAGACACACACTAACACCAAGTAACAAAGACATACACTGATACCCAGTAACACCGACACGCACTGACACCCAGCAACAAAGTCATACACTGAAACCCAGTAACACAGACACACACTGACACCCGGTAACACAAAGAAACACACACTGACACCCAGTAACACAGAGAACCACTGATAGACAGTAACAAAGACATACACTGACACCAAGTAACACAGACACACACTGACACCCAAAAATAAAGACATACACTGACTCCAAGTAACAAAGACATACACTTTTACCAAGTATTTTGACATACACTGACACCAAGTAACAAAGACATACACTGATACCCAGTAACACAGACACACACTCACACCAGGTAACAAAGACATACACTGATACCCATTAACACAGACACACACTTACAAAACGTAACACAGACATACACTGACACCAAGTAACAAAGACATACACTGATACCCATTAACACAGGCACACACTGCCACTAAGAAACAAATACATACGCTGACACCAAGTAACAAAGACATACACTTACACCAAGTAACAAAGACACACACTTACACCAAGTAAAACAGACATACACTGACACCAAGTAACAAAGACAGACAATTACACCAAGTAACAAACACATACAATTACACCAAGTATTTTGACATACACTGACACCGAGTATCAAAGACATACACTGATACCCAGTAACACAGACACACACTTACACCAAGTAACAAAGACATACACTGACACCAAGTCACAAAGACACACACTGACACCAGTAACAAAGATGTGCACTGACACCATGTCACAAAGACATACACTGATACCAAGTAACGCAGACACAAACTTACACCAAGTAACACAAACACACGCTTTCACCAACGAACAAAGACATACACTGATACCAAGTAACAAAGACATACAATTACACCAAGTAACAAAGACAAACACTTACACCAAGTAACAAAGACATACACTGACACCAAGAAACAAAGACATACACTTACACCAAATAACAAATAAATACACTTACACCAAGTAGCAAAGACATACACTGATACCCAGTAACACAGACACGCACTGACACCCAGCAACAAAGTCATACACTGAAACCCAGTAACACAGACACACACTGACACCCGGTAACAAAAAGAAACACACACTGACACCCAGTAACACAGAGAACCACTGATAGACAGTAACAAAGACATACACTGACACCAAGTAACACAGACACACACTGACACCCAGTAATAAAGACATACACTGACACCAAGTAACAAAGAAATACACTTTTACCAAGTATTTTGACATACACTGACACCAAGTAACAAAGACATACACTGATACCCAGTAACACAGACACACACTCACACCAGGAAACAAAGACATACACTGATACCCATTAACACAGACACACACTTACAAAACGTAACATAGACATACACTGACACCAAGTAACAAAGACATACACTGATACCCATTAACACAGGCACACACTGCCACTCAGTAACAAATACATACGCTGACACCAAGTAACAAAGACAAACACTTATACCAAGTAACAAAGACACACACTTACACCAAGTAACACAGACATACACTGACACCAAGTAACAAAGACATACACTGATACCCAGTAACACAGACACACACTTACACCAAGTAACAAAGACATACACTGACACCAAGTCACAAAGACACACACTGACACCAGTAACAAAGATGTGCACTGACACCATGTCACAAAGACATACACTGATACCAAGTAACGCAGACACAAACTTACACCAAGTAACACAAACACACGCTTTCACCAACGAACAAAGACATACACTGATACCAAGTAACAAAGACATACAATTAAACCAAGTAACAAAGACAAACACTTACACCAAGTAACAAAGACATACACTGACACCAAGAAACAAAGACATACACTTACACCAAATAACAAATAAATACACTTACACCAAGTAACAAAGACATACACTGATACCCAGTAACACAGACACGCACTGACACCCAGCAACAAAGTCATACACTGAAACCCAGTAACACAGACACACAGTGACACCCGGTAACACAAAGAAACACACACTGACACCCAGTAACACAGAGAACCATTGATAGACAGTAGCAAAGACATACACTGACACCAAGTAACACAGACACACACTGACACCCAGTAATAAAGACATACACTGACACCAAGTAACAAAGACATACACTTTTACCAAGTATTTTGACATACACTGACACCAAGTAACAAAGACATACACTGATACCCAGTAACACAGACACGCACTGACACCCAGCAACAAAGTCATACACTGAAACCCAGTAACACAGACACACAGTGACACCCGGTAACACAAAGAAACACACACTGACACCCAGTAACACAGAGAACCACTGATAGACAGTAGCAAAGACATACACTGACACCAAGTAACACAGACACACACTGACACCCAGTAATAAAGACATACACTGACACCAAGTAACAAAGACATACACTGATACCCAGTAACACAGACACACACTCACACCAGGTAACAAAGACATATACTGATACCCATTAACACAGGCACACACTGCCACTAAGTAACAAAGACATACACTGACACCAAGTCACAAAGACACACACTGACACCAGTAACAAAGATGTGCACTGACACCATGTCACCAAGACATACACTGATACCAAGTAACGCAGACACAAACTTACACCAAGTAACACAAACACACGCTTTCACCCACGAACAAAGACATACACTGACACCAAGTAACAAAGGCATACAATTACACCAAGTAACAAAGACACACACTTACACCAAGTAACACAGACATACACTGACACCAAGTAACAAAGACATACACTGTTACCCAGTAACACAGACACACACTTACAACAAGTAACAAAGACATACACTGAAACCAAGTATCACAGACATACACTGACACCAAGTAACAAAGACATACACTGATACCCAGGAACACAGGCACACACTTGCACCAAGTAACAAAGACAGACACTGATACCCAGTAACACAGACACACACTAACACCAAGTCACAAAGACATACACTGACACCCAGTAACAAAGCCATACACTGACACCAAGTAACAAAGACATACGCTGAGACCAAGTAACAAAGACATACACTTACATCAAGTAACAAAGACACACACTTACACCAAGTAACACAGACATACACTGACACCAGGTAACAAAGACATACACTTACACCAAGTATTTTGACATACACTGACACCAAGTAACAAAGACATACACTGATACCCAGTAACACAAACACACGCTTTCACCAACTAACAAAGACATACACTGACACCAAGTAACAAAGACAGACACTGATACCCAGTAACACAGACACACACTAACACCAAGTCACAAAGACATACACTGACACCCAGTAACACAGACACACACTAACACCAAGTAACAAAGACATACACTGATACCCAGTAACACCGACACGCACTGACACCCAGCAACAAAGTCATACACTGAAACCCAGTAACACAGACACACACTGACACCCGGTAACACAAAGAAACACACACTGACACCCAGTAAAACAGAGAACCACTGATAGACAGTAACAAAGACATACACTGACACCAAGTAACACAGACACACACTGACACCCAAAAATAAAGACATACACTGACACCAAGTAACAAAGACATACACTTTTACCAAGTATTTTGACATACACTGACACCAAGTAACAAAGACATACACTGATACCCAGTAACACAGACACACACTCACACCAGGTAACAAAGACATACACTGATACCCATTAACACAGACACACACTTACAAAACGTAACACAGACATACACTGACACCAAGTAACAAAGACATACACTGATACCCATTAACACAGGCACACACTGCCACTAAGTAACAAATACATACGCTGACACCAAGTAACAAAGACATGCACTTACACCAAGTAACAAAGACACACACTTACACCAAGTAAAACAGACATACACTGACACCAAGTAACAAAGACAGACAATTACACCAAGTAACAAACACATACACTTACACCAAGTATTTTGACATACACTGACACCGAGTATCAAAGACATACACTGATACCCAGTAACACAGACACACACTTACACCAAGTAACAAAGACATACACTGACACCAAGTCACAAAGACACACACTGACACCAGTAACAAAGATGTGCACTGACACCATGTCACAAAGACATACACTGATACCAAGTAACGCAGACACAAACTTACACCAAGTAACACAAACGCACGCTTTCACCAACGAACAAAGACATACACTGATACCAAGTAACAAAGACATACAATTACACCAAGTAACAAAGACAAACACTTACACCAAGTAACAAAGACATACACTGACACCAAGAAACAAAGACATACAATTACACCAAGTAACAAAGACAAACACTTACACCAAGTAACAAAGTCATACACTGAAACCCAGTAACACAGACACACACTGACACCCGGTAACAAAAAGAAACACACACTGACACCCAGTAACACAGAGAACCTCTGATAGACAGTAACAAAGACATACTCTGACACCAAGTAACACAGACACACACTGACACCCAGTAATAAAGACATACACTGACACCAAGTAACAAAGAAATACACTTTTCCAAGTATTTTGACATACACTGACACCAAGTAACAAAGACATACACTGATACCCAGTAACACAGACACACACTCACACCAGGAAACAAAGACATACACTGATACCCATTAACACAGACACACACTTACAAAACGTAACATAGACATACACTGATACCCATTAACACAGGCACACACTGCCACTCAGTAACAAATACATACGCTGACACCAAGTAACAAAGACAAACACTTATACCAAGTAACAAAGACACACACTTACACCAAGTAACACAGACATACACTGACACCAAGTAACAAAGACATACACTGATACCCAGTAACACAGACACACACTTACACCAAGTAACAAAGACACACACTGACACCAGTAACAAAGATGTGCACTGACACCATGTCACAAAGACATACACTGATACCAAGTAACGCAGACACAAACTTACACCAAGTAACACAAACACACGCTTTCACCAACGAACAAAGACATACACTGATACCAAGTAACAAAGACATACAATTACACCAAGTAACACAGACACACACTTACAACAAGTAACAAAGACATACACTGACACCAAGAAACAAAGACATACACTGACACCAAGAAACAAAGACATACACTTACACCAAGTAACAAAGACATACACTGATACCCAGTAACACAGACACGCACTGACACCCAGCAACAAAGTCATACACTGAAACCCAGTAACACAGACACACAGTGACACCCGGTAACACAAAGAAACACACACTGACACCCAGTAACACAGAGAACCACTGATAGACAGTAACAAATACATACACTGACACCAAGTAACACAGACACACACTGACACCCAGTAATAAAGACATACACTGACACCAAGTAACAAAGACATACACTTTTACCAAGTATTTTGACATACACTGACACCAAGTAACAAAGACATACACTGATACCCAGTAACACAGACAAACACTCACACCAAGTAACAAAGACATACACTGATACCCAGTAACACAGACACGCACTGACACCCAGCAACATAGTCATACACTGATACCCAGTAACAAAGACATACATTGATACCCAGTAACACGGACACGCACTGACACCCAGTAACAAAGACATACACTGATACCCAGTAACACAGACACGCACTGACACCCAGTAACAAAGACATACACTAACACCAAGTAACAAAGACATAAACTGATACCCAGTAACACAGACACACACTTACACCAAGTAACAAAGACATAGAATGATACCCAGTTTAACAGACATACACTGACACCAAGTAACAAAGACATACTCTTACACCAAGTAACAAAGACACACACTTACACGAAGTAACACAGACATACACTGACACCAAGTAACAAAGACATACACTTACACCAAGTAACAAAGACATACACTTACACCAAGTAACAAAGACATACACTGACACCAATTAGCAAAGACATACACTTACACCAAGTAACAAAGACATACACTGACACCAAGTAACAAAGACATACACTGATACCCAGTAACACAGACACACACTTAAACCAAGTAACAAAGACATACACTGATACCCAATAACACAGACACACACTTACACCAAGTAACAAAGACATACACTGACACCAAGTCACAAAGGCATACACTGACACCAAGTAACAGAGACATACACTGATACCCAGTAACACAGACACACACTTACACCAAGTAACAAACACAGACACTTACACCAAGTAACACAGACATACACTGACACCAAGTAACAAAGACATTCACTTACACCAAGTACAAAGACATGCACTGACACCAAGTAACAAATAAATACACTTACACCAAGTAACAAAGAGATACACTGATGCCCAGTAACACAGACACACACTCACACCAAGTAACAAAGACAAACACTGATACCCAGTAACACAGACACACACTTACACCAAGTAACACAGACATACACTGACACCAAGTAACAAAGACATACACTGATACCCAGTAACACAGGCACACACTGCCACCAAGTAACAAAGACATACGCTGACATCAAGTAACAAAGACATACACTTACACCAAGTAGCAAAGACACACACTTACACCAAGTAACACAGACATGCACTGACACCAAGTAACAAAGACAGACAATTACACCAAGTAACAAAGACATACACTTACACCAAGTATTTTGACATTCACTGACACCAAGTAACAAAGACATACACTGATACCCCGTAACAGAGACACACACTTACACCAAGTAACAAAGACATACACTGACACCAAGTCACAAAGACACACACTGACTGCCAGTAACAAAGACATACACTGACACCATGTCACAAAGACATACACTGATACCAAGTAACACAAACACACGCTTTCACCATCTAACAAAGACATACACTGACACCAAGTAACAAAGACATACAATTACACCAAGTAACAAAGACACACACTTCCACCAAGTAACACAGACATACACTGACACCAAGTAACAAAGACATACACTGTTACCCAGTAACACAGACACACACTTACAACAAGTAACAAAGACATACACTGAAACCAAGTAACACAGACATACACTGACACCAAGTAACAAAGACATACACTGTTACCCAGTAACACAGACACACACTTACAACAGGTAAGACAGACGGACACTTACACCAAGTAACAAAGACATACACTGACACCCAGTAACAAAGACATACACTTACTCCAAGTAACACAGACAAACACTTACACCAAGTAACAAAGACACACATTTACACCAAGTGACACAGACATACACGGACACCATGTAAAAAAGACATACACTGAAACACAGTAACACAGACATACACTGACACCAAGTAACAAAGACATACACTGACACCAACAAACAAAGACATAAACTGATACCCAGCAACACAGAAACGCACTGACACCCAGCAACAAAGTCATACACTGATACCCAGTAACACAGACACACACTGACACCCAGTAACACAAACAAACACACACTGACACCCAGTAACACAGAGAACCACTGATACACAGTAAGACATACACAGACACCAAGTAACACAGACATACACTGACAACAAGTAACAAAGACATACACTTACACCAAGTAACACAGACAAACACTGACACCATGTAACAAAGACATACACTGAAACACAGTAACACAGACATACACTGACACCAAGTAACAAAGACATACACTGACACCAACAAACAAAGACATACACTGTTACCCAGTAACACAGACACACACTTACAACAAGTAACAAAAACATACACTGAAACCAAGTAACACAGACATACACTGACACCAAGTAACAAAGACATGCAGTGTTACCCAGTAACACAGACACACACTTACAACAGGTAAGACAGACAGACACTTACACCAAGTAACAAAGACATACACTGACACCCAGTAACAAAGACATACACTTACTCCAAGTAACACAGACAAACACTGACACCAAGTAACAAAGACATACAATTACACCAAGTAACAAAGACACACATTTACACCAAGTGACACAGACATACACGGACACCATGTAAAAAAGACATACACTGAAACACAGTAACACAGACATACACTGACACCAACTAACAAAGTCATACACTGACACCAACAAACAAAGACATAAACTGATACCCAGTAACACAGAAACGCACTGACACCCAGCAACAAAGTCATACACTGATACCCAGTAACACAGACACACACTGACACCAGGTAACACAAACAAACACACACTGACACCAAGTAACACAGAGAACCACTGATACACAGTAACAAAGACATACACAGACACCAAGTAACACAGACATACACTGACAACAAGTAACAAAGACATACACTTACACCAAGTAACACAGACAAACACTGACACCATGTAACAAAGACATACACTGAAACACAGTAACACAGACATACACTGACACCAAGTAACAAAGACATACACTGACACAAACAAACAAAGACATACACTGATACCCAGTAACACAGACACACACTTACACCAAGTAAGAACGACATACACTGACACCCAGTAACAAAGACATACACTGACACCAAGTCACAAAGACATACAGAGATCCCAAGTAACACAGACACATACTTACACCAAGTAACAAAGACAAACACTTACACCAAGTAACAAAGACATACACTGACACCAAGAAACAAAGACATACACTTACACCAAGTAACAAATAAATACTCTTACACCAAGTAACAAAGACATAAACGGATACCCAGTAACACAGAAACGCACTGACACCCAGCAACAAAGTCATACACTGCTATCCAGTAACACAGACACACACTGACACCCAGTAACACAAACAAACACACATTGACACCCGGTAACACAGAGAACCACTGATACACATTAACAAAGACATACACTGACACCAAGTAACACAGACACACACTGATACCCAGTAATAAAGACATACACTGACACCAAGTAACACAGACATACACTGACACCAAATATCAAAGACATACACTTACACCAAGTATTTTGGCATACACTGACACCAAGTAACAAAGACATACACTGATACCCAGTAACACAGACACACACTCACACCAAGTAACAAAGACATACACTGATGCCCAGTAACACAGACACACACTTACACCAAGTAACACAGACATACACTGACACCAAGTAACAAAGACATACACTGATACCCAGTAACACAGGCACACACTGCCACCAAGTAACAAAGACATAAGCTGACACCAAGTAACAAAGACATACACTTACACCAAGTAACAAAGACACACACTTACACCAAGTAACACAGACATACACTGACACCAAGTAACAAAGACATACACTGATACCCAGTAACACAGACACACAATTACACCAAGTAACAAAGACATACACTGACACCCAGTCACAAAGACACGCACTGACACACAGCAACAAAGTCATACACTGAAACCCAGTAACACAGACACACACTGACACCCGGTAACACAAAGACATACACTGACACCAAGTAACACAGACACACACTGACACCCAGTAATAAAGACATACACTGACACCAAGTAACAAAGACATACACTTTTACCAAGTATTTTGACATACACTGTCACCAAGTAACACAGACATACACTGATACCCAGTAACACAGACACACACTCACACCAGGTAACAAAGACATACACTGATACCCATTAACACAGACACACACTTACAAAACGTAACACAGACATACACTGACACCAAGTAACAAAGACATACACTGATACCCATTCACACAGGCACACACTGCCACTAAGTAACAAATACAGACGCTGACACCAAGTAACAAAGACATACACTTACACCAAGTAACAAAGACACACACTTACACCAAGTAACACAGACATACACTGACACCAAGTAACAAAGACATACACTGATACCCAGTAACACAGACACACAATTACACCAAGTAACAAAGACATACACTGACACCAAGTCACAAAGACACACACTGACACCAGTAACAAAGATGTGCACTGACACCATGTCACCAAGACATACACTGATACCAAGTAACGCAGACACAAACTTACACCAAGTAACACAAACACACGCTTTCACCCATGAACAAAGACATACACTGACACCAAGTAACAAAGGCATACAATTACACCAAGTAACAAAGACACACACTTATACCAAGTAACACAGACATACACTGACACCAAGTAACAAAGACATACACTGTTACCCAGTAACACAGACACACACTTACAACAAGTAACAAAGACATACACTGAAACCAAGTATCACAGACATACACTGACACCAAGTAACAAAGACATACACTGATACCCAGGAACACAGGCACACACTTGCACCAAGTAACACAAACACACGCTTTCACCAACGAACAAAGACATACACTGATACCAAGTAACAAAGACATACAATTACACCAAGTAACAAAGACAAACACTTACACCAAGTAACAAAGACATACACTGACACCAAGATACAAAGACATACACTTACACCAAATAACAAATAAATACACTTACACCAAGTAACAAAGACATACACTGATACCCAGTAACACAGACACGCACTGACACCCAGCAACAAAGTCATACACTGAAACCCAGTAACACAGACACACACTGACACCCGGTAACACAAAGAAACACACACTGACACCCAGTAACACAGAGAACCACTGATAGACAGTAACAAAGACATACACTGACACCAAGTAACACAGACACACACTGACACCCAGTAATAAAGACATACACTGACACCAAGTAACAAAGACATACACTTTTACCAAGTATTTTGACATACACTGACACCAAGTAACAAAGACATACACTGATACCCAGTAACACAGACACACACTCACACCAGGTAACAAAGACATACACTGATACCCATTAACACAGACACACACTTACAAAACGTAACACAGACATACACTGACACCAAGTAACAAAGACATACACTGATACCCATTAACACAGGCACACACTGCCACTAAGTAACAAATACATACGCTGACACCAAGTAACAAAGACATACACTTACACCAAGTAACAAAGACACACACTTACACCAAGTAACACAGACATACACTGACACCAAGTAACAAAGACATACGCTGATACCCAGTAACACAGACACACACTTACACCAAGTAACAAAGACATACACTGACACCAAGTCACAAAGACACACACTGACACCAGTAACAAAGATGTGCACTGACACCATGTCACCAAGACATACACTGATACCAAGTAACGCAGACACAAACTTACACCAAGTAACACAAACACACGCTTTCACCCACGAACAAAGACATACAATGACACCAAGTAACAAAGGCATACAATTACACCAAGTAACAAAGACACACACTTACACCAAGTAACACAGACATACACTGACACCAAGTGACAAAGACATACACTGTTACCCAGTAACACAGACACACACTTACAACAAGTAACAAAGACATACACTGAAACCAAGTATCACAGACATACACTGACACCAAGTAACAAAGACATACACTGATACCCAGGAACACAGGCACACACTTGCACCAAGTAACAAAGACAGACACTGATACCCAGTAACACAGACACACACTTACACCAAGTCACAAAGACATACACTGACACCCAGTAACAAAGCCATACACTGACACCAAGTAACAAAGACATACGCTGAGACCAAGTAACAAAGACATACACTTACACCAAGTAACAAAGACACACACTTACACCAAGTAACAAAGACACACACTTACACCAAGTAACACAGACATACACTGACACCAGGTAACAAAGACATACACTTACACCAAGTATTTTGACATACACTGACACCAAGTAACAAAGACATACACTGATACCCAGTAACACAAACACACGCTTTCACCAACTAACAAAGACATACATTGACACCAAGTAACAAAGACATACAATTACACCAAGTAACAAAGACACACACTTACACCAAGTAACACAGACATACACTGACACCAAGTCACAAAGACATACACTGTTACCCAATAACACTGACACACACTTACAACAACTAACAAAGACATACACTGAAACCAAGTTAAACAGACATACACTGACACCAAGTAACAAAGACATGCACTGTTACCCAGTGACTCAGACACACACTTACAACAAGTAACACAGACACACACTTACACCTAGTAAGACAGACACACACTTACACCTAGTAACAAAGACATACACTGACACCAAGTAACAAAGTCATACACTTACACCAAGTAACACAGACAAACACTGACACCAAGTAACAAAGACATACAATTACACCAAGTAACAAAGACACACATTCACACCAAAAGACACAGACATGCACTGACAACATGTAACAAAGACATACTGAAACACAGTAACACAGGCATACACTGACACCAAGTAACAAAGACATACACTGACACCAACAAACAAAGACATACACTGATACCCAGTAACACAGACACACACTTACACCAAGTAAAAAAGACATACACTGACACCCAGTAACAAAGACATACACTGACACCAAGTCACAAAGACATACACTGATACCCAGTAACACAGACACACACTTACACCAAGTAACAAAGACAAACACTTACACCAAGTAACAAAGACATACACTGACACCAAGTCACAAAGACATACACTGACACCAACAAACAAAGACATACACTGATACCCAGTAACACAGACACACACTTACACCAAGTAAAAAAGACATACACTGACACCCAGTAACAAAGACATACACTGACACCAAGTCACAAAGACATACACTGATACCCAGTAACACAGACACACACTTACACCAAGTAAAAAAGACATACACTGACACCCAGTAACAAAGACATACACTGACACCAAGTCACAAAGACATACACTGAGACCCAGTAACACAGACACACACTTACACCAAGTAACAAAGACAAACACTTACACCAAGTAACAAAGACAGACACTGACACAAAGAAACAAAGACATACACTTGCACCAAGTAACAAATAAATACACTTACACCATGTAACAAAGACATACACTGATACCCAGTAACACAGACAAACACTGACACCCAGCAACATAGTCATACACTGAAACACAGTAACACAGACACACACTGACACCCGGTGACACAAAGAAACACACACTGACACCCAGTAACACAGAGAACCACTGATACCCAGTAATAAAGACATACACTGACACCAAGTAACAAAGACAGACACATTTACCAAGTATTTTGACATACACTGACACCAAGTAACAAAGACATACACTGATACCCAGTAACACAGACAAACACTCACACCAAGTAACAAAGACATACACTGATACCCAGTAACACAGACAAACACTCACACCAAGTAACAAAGACATACACTGATACCCAGTAACACAGGCACACACTGCCACCAAGTAACAAATACATACGCTGACACAAAGTAACAAAGACATACACTAACACCAAGTAACAAAGACACACACTTACACCAAGTAACACAGACATACACTGACACCAAGTAACAAAGACAGACAATTACACCAAGTAACAAAGACATACACTTACACCAAGTATTTTGACATACACTGACACCGAGTATCAAAGACATACACTGATACCCAGTAACACAGACACACACTTACACCAAGTAACAAAGACATACACTGACACCAAGTCACAAAGACACACACTGACACCAGTAACAAAGACATGCACTGACACCATGTCACGAAGACATACACTGATACCAAGTAACACAGACACAAACTTACACCAAGTAACACAAACACACGCTTTCACCAACAAACAAAGACATACACTGACACCAAGTAACAAAGACACACACTTACACCAAGTAACACAGACAAACACTGACACCAAGTAACAAAGACATACACTGTTACCCAGTAACACAGACACACACTTACAACAAGTAACAAAGACATACACTGAAACCAAGTAACACAGGCATACACTGACACCAAGTAACAAAGACATACACTGATACCCAGGAACACAGACACACACTTACACCAAGTATCAAAGACATACACTGATACCCAGTAACACAGACACACACTTACACCAAGTCACAAAGACATACACTGACACCCAGTAACAAAGCCATACACTGACACCCAGTAACAAAGACACACACTGACACCAAGCAACAAAGATATACACTGACACCAAGTAACTAAGACATACATTGATACCCAGTAACACAGACACACACTTACACCAAGTAACAAAGACATACATTGATACCCAGTAACACAGACACACACTGACACCCAGTAACAAAGACATACACTGACACCAAGTCACAAAGACACACACTGACTCGAAGTAACACAGACATACACTGACACCAAGTAACAAAGACATCCACTTACACCAAGTAACAAAGACATACACTGATACCCAGTAACAAAGACATACATTGATACCCAGTAACACGGACACGCACTGACACCCAGTAACAAAGACATACACTGATACCCAGTAACACAGACACGCACTGACACCCAGTAACAAAGACATACACTAACACCAAGTAACAAAGACATAAACTGATACCCAGTAACACAGACACACACTTACACCAAGTAACAAAGACATAGAATGATACCCAGTTTAACAGACATACACTGACACCAAGTAACAAAGACATACTCTTACACCAAGTAACAAAGACACACACTTACACGAAGTAACACAGACATACACATACACCAAGTAACAAAGAAATACTCTGATACCCAGCAACACAGACACACACTTACACCAAGTAACAAAGACAGACACTGATACCCAGTAACACAGACACACACTTGCACCAAGTAACAAGGACATACACTGATACCCAGTAACAAAGACTTACACTTACACCAATTAACAAAGACACACACTTACACCAAGTAACAAAGACATACACTGACACCAAGTAACAAAGACATACACTTACACCAAGTAACAAAGACATACACTTACACCAAGTAACAAAGACATACACTGACACCAATTAGCAAAGACATACACTTACACCAAGTAACAAAGACATACACTGACACCAAGTAACAAAGACATACACTGATACCCAGTAACACAGACACACACTTAAACCAAGTAACAAAGACATACACTGATACCCAATAACACAGACACACACTTACACCAAGTAACAAAGACATACACTGACACCAAGTCACAAAGGCATACACTGACACCAAGTAACAGAGACATACACTGATACCCAGTAACACAGACACACACTTACACCAAGTAACAAACACAGACACTTACACCAAGTAACACAGACATACACTGACACCAAGTAACAAAGACATTCACTTACACCAAGTACAAAGACATGCACTGACACCAAGTAACAAATAAATACACTTACACCAAGTAACAAAGAGATACACTGATGCCCAGTAACACAGACACACACTCACACCAAGTAACAAAGACAAACACTGATACCCAGTAACACAGACACACACTTACACCAAGTAACACAGACATACACTGACACCAAGTAACAAAGACATACACTGATACCCAGTAACACAGGCACACACTGCCACCAAGTAACAAAGACATACGCTGACATCAAGTAACAAAGACATACACTTACACCAAGTAGCAAAGACACACACTTACACCAAGTAACACAGACATGCACTGACACCAAGTAACAAAGACAGACAATTACACCAAGTAACAAAGACATACACTTACACCAAGTATTTTGACATTCACTGACACCAAGTAACAAAGACATACACTGATACCCCGTAACACAGACACACACTTACACCAAGTAACAAAGACATACACTGACACCAAGTCACAAAGACACACACTGACTGCCAGTAACAAAGACATACACTGACACCATGTCACAAAGACATACACTGATACCAAGTAACACAAACACACGCTTTCACCATCTAACAAAGACATACACTGACACCAAGTAACAAAGACATACAATTACACCAAGTAACAAAGACACACACTTCCACCAAGTAACACAGACATACACTGACACCAAGTAACAAAGACATACACTGTTACCCAGTAACACAGACACACACTTACAACAAGTAACAAAGACATACACTGAAACCAAGTAACACAGACATACACTGACACCAAGTAACAAAGACATACACTGTTACCCAGTAACACAGACACACACTTACAACAGGTAAGACAGACGGACACTTACACCAAGTAACAAAGACATACACTGACACCCAGTAACAAAGACATACACTTACTCCAAGTAACACAGACAAACACTTACACCAAGTGACACAGACATACACGGACACCATGTAAAAAAGACATACACTGAAACACAGTAACACAGACATACACTGACACCAAGTAACAAAGACATACACTGACACCAACAAACAAAGACATAAACTGATACCCAGCAACACAGAAACGCACTGACACCCAGCAACAAAGTCATACACTGATACCCAGTAACACAGACACACACTGACACCCAGTAACACAAACAAACACACACTGACACCCAGTAACACAGAGAACCACTGATACACAGTAACAAAGACATACACAGACACCAAGTAACACAGACATACACTGACAACAAGTAACAAAGACATACACTTACACCAAGTAACACAGACAAACACTGACACCATGTAACAAAGACATACACTGAAACACAGTAACACAGACATACACTGACACCAAGTAACAAAGACATACACTGACACCAACAAACAAAGACATACACTGTTACCCAGTAACACAGACACACACTTACAACAAGTAACAAAAACATACACTGAAACCAAGTAACACAGACATACACTGACACCAAGTAACAAAGACATGCACTGTTACCCAGTAACACAGACACACACTTACAACAGGTAAGACAGACAGACACTTACACCAAGTAACAAAGACATACACTGACACCCAGTAACAAAGACATACACTTACTCCAAGTAACACAGACAAACACTGACACCAAGTAACAAAGACATACAATTACACCAAGTAACAAAGACACACATTTACACCAAGTGACACAGACATACACTGACACCATGTAACAAAGACATACACTGAAACACAGTAACACAGACATACACTGACACCAACTAACAAAGTCATACACTGACACCAACAAACAAAGACATAAACTGATACCCAGTAACACAGAAACGCACTGACACCCAGCAACAAAGTCATACACTGATACCTAGTAACACAGACACACACTGACACCAGGTAACACAAACAAACACACACTGACACCAAGTAACACAGAGAACCACTGATACACAGTAACAAAGACATACACAGACACCAAGTAACACAGACATACACTGACAACAAGTAACAAAGACATACACTTACACCAAGTAACACAGACAAACACTGACACCATGTAACAAAGACATACACTGAAACACAGTAACACAGACATACACTGACACCAAGTAACAAAGACATACACTGACACAAACAAACAAAGACATACACTGATACCCAGTAACACAGACACACACTTACACCAAGTAAGAACGACATACACTGACACCCAGTAACAAAGACATACACTGACACCAAGTCACAAAGACATACAGAGATCCCAAGTAACACAGACACATACTTACACCAAGTAACAAAGACAAACACTTACACCAAGTAACAAAGACATACACTGACACCAAGAAACAAAGACATACACTTACACCAAGTAACAAATAAATACTCTTACACCAAGTAACAAAGACATAAACGGATACCCAGTAACACAGAAACGCACTGACACACAGCAACAAAGTCATACACTGCTACCCAGTAACACAGACACACACTGACACCCAGTAACACAAACAAACACACATTGACACCCGGTAACACAGAGAACCACTGATACACATTAACAAAGACATACACTGACACCAAGTAACACAGACACACACTGATACCCAGTAATAAAGACATACACTGACACCAAGTAACACAGACATACACTGACACCAAATATCAAAGACATACACTTACACCAAGTATTTTGGCATACACTGACACCAAGTAACAAAGACATACACTGATACCCAGTAACACAGACACACACTCACACCAAGTAACAAAGACATACACTGATGCCCAGTAACACAGACACACACTTACACCAAGTAACACAGACATACACTGACACCAAGTAACAAAGACATACACTGATACCCAGTAACACAGGCACACACTGCCACCAAGTAACAAAGACATAAGCTGACACCAAGTAACAAAGACATACACTTACACCAAGTAACAAAGACACACACTTGCACCAAGTAAGACAGACATACACTGACACCAAGTAACAAAGACTGACAATTACACCAAGTAACAAAGACATACATTTACACCAAGTATTTTGACATACACTGACACCAAGTAACAAAGACATACACTGATACCCAGTAACACAGACACACACTTACACCAAGTAACAAAGACATACACTGACAGCAAGTCACAAAGACACACACTGACACCCGGTAACAAGGACATACACTGACACCATGTCACAAAGACATACACTGATACCAAGTAACAAAGACATACACTTGCACCAAGTATTTTGACAGACACTGACACCAAGTAACACAGACATACACTGACAGCAAGAAACAAAGGCATACACTGACACCAAGTAACAAAGACATAAACTGATACCCAGTAACACAGACACACACTCACACCAAGTAACAAAGACAAACACTGATACACAGTAACACAGACACACGCTTACACCAAGTAAAAAAGACATACACTGACACCCAGTAACAAAGACCTACACTGACACCAAGTCACAAAGACATACACTGACACCCAGTAACACAGACACACACTTACACCTAGTAACAAAGACAAACACTTACACCAAGTAACAAAGACATACACTTACACCAAGTAACACAGACACACACTGACACCCAGTAACACAAACAAACACACACTGACACCCAGTAACGTAGAGAAACACAGACACAAAATAACAAAGACATACACTGTTACCCAGTAACACAGACACACACTCACACCAAGTAACACAGACATACACTTACACCAATTAACACAAACACACGCTTTCACCAACTAACAAAGACATACACTGATACCAAGTAACAAAGACATACAATTACACCAAGTAACAAAGACACACACTTACACCAAGTAACACAGACATACACTGACACAAAGTAACAAAGACATCGACTTACACCAAGTAACACAGACAAACACTGACACCAAGTAACAAAGACATACAATTACACCAAGTAACAAAGACACACATTTACACCAAGTGACACAGACTTACACTGACACCCAGTAACACAGACACACACTTACACCAAGTAAAAAAGACAGACACTGACACCAAGTCACATAGACATACACTGTTACCCAGTAACACAGACACACACTTACAACAAGTAACACAGACACACTCTTACACCAAGTAACACAGACATACACTGACACCAAGTAACAAAGACATACACTGACACCAAGTAACAAAGACATCGACTTACACCAAGTAACACAGACAAACACTGACACCAAGTAACAAAGACATACACTGCAACACAGTAACACAGACATACACTGACACCAAGTAACAAAGACATACACTGACACCAACAAACAAAGACATACACAAAAAAACAGTAACACAGACACACACTTACAGCAAGTAAAAAAAGACATACACTGACACCCAGTAACAAAGACATACAATTACACCAAGTCACAAAGACATACACTGATAAACAGTAACACAGACACACACTTACACCAAGTAACAAAGACAAACACTTACACCAAGTAACAAAGACATACACTGACACCAAGAAACAAAGACATACACTTACACCAAGTAACAAATAAATACACTTACACCAAGTAACAAAGAAATAAACTGATACCCAGTAACACAGAAACGCACTGACACCCAGCAACAAAGTCATACACTGATACCCAGTAACACAGACACACACTGACACCCAGTAACACAAACAAACACACACTTACACCCAGTAACACAGAGAACCACTGATACACAGTAACAAAGACATACACTGACACCAAGTAACACAGACACACACTGACACCCAGTAATAAAGACATGCACTGACACCAAGTAACACAGACATACACTGACACCAAGTAACAAAGACATACACTTACACCAAGTATTTTGACATACACTGACACCAAGTAACAAAGACAAACACTGATAACCAGTAACACAGACACACACTCACACCAAGTAACAAAGACATACACTGATGCCCAGTAACACAGACACACTCTTACACCAAGTAACACAGACATACACTGACACCAAGTAACAAGGACATACACTGATACCCAGTAACACAGGCACACACTGCCACCAAGTAAGAAAGACATACGCTGACACATCGTAACAAAGACATACACTTACACCATGTAACAAAGACACACATTTACACCAAGTAACACAGACATACAATGACACCAAGTAACAAAGACAGACAATTACACCAAGTAACAAAGACATACACTTACACCAAGTATTTTGACATACACAGACACCGAGTAACAAAGACATACACTGATACCCAGTAACACAGACACACACTTACACCAAGTAACGAAGACATACACTGACACCATGTCACAAAGACATACACTGGTACCAAGTAACACAGACACACACTTAAACCAAGTAACACAAACACACGCTTTCACCAACTAACAAAGACATACACTGACACCAAGTAACAAAGACATACACTTACACCAAGTAACACAGACACACACTGACACCCAGTAACACAAACAAACACACACTGACACCCAGTAACATAGAGAAACACAGACACACAGGAACAAAGACATACACAGACACACACTGACACCAAGTAACAAAGACTAACACAGACACACACTGTCACCAAGTAACAAAGAAATACACTGACACACAGTAGCAAAGACATACAATGACACCAAGTCACAAAGACTTACACTGACACCCAGTAACACAGACACACACTTACACCAAGTAAAAAAGACAGACACTGACACCAAGTCACAAAGACATACACTGATACCCAGTAGCACAGACAGACACTTACACCAAATAACAAAGACATACACTGACATCAAGTAACAAAGACATACAATTACACCAAGTAACACAGACATACACTGACACCAAGTAACAAAGACATACAATTACACCAGGTAACAAAGACACACACTTACACCAATTAACACAGACATACACTGACACCAAGTAACAAAGACATACACTGTTACCCAGTAACACAGACACACACTCACACCAAGTAACAGAGACATACACTGATACCCAGTAACACAGACACACATTTACACCAAGTAACACAGACATACACTGACACCAAGTAACAAAGACATACACTGATACCCAGTAACACAGGCACACACTGCCACCAAGTAAGAAAGACATACGCTGACAGCTAGTAACAAAGACATACACTTACACCAAGTAACAAAGACACACATTTACACCATGTAACACAGACATACACTGACACCAAGTAACAAAGACAGACAATTACACCAAGTAACAAAGACATACACTTACACCAAGTGTTTTGACATACACAGACACCGAGAAACAAAGACATACACTGATACCCAGTAACACAGACACACACTTACACCAAGTAACAAAGACATACACTGACACCAAGTCACAAAGACACACACTGACACCAGTAACAAAGACATACACTGACACGATGTCACAAAGACATACACTGATACCAAGTAACACAGGCACACACTTACACCAAGTTACACAAACACACACTTTCACCAACTAACAAAGACATACACTGACACCAAGTAACAAAGAATTACAATTACACCAAGTAACAAAGACACACACTTACACCAAGTAACACAGACATACACTGACACCAAGTAACAAAGATATACACTGTTACCCAGTAACACAGACACTCACTTACAACAAGTAACAAAGACATACAATTACACCAAGTAAAAAAGACACACACTTACACCAAGTAACACAGACAAACACTGACACCAAGTAACAAAGACATACAATTACACCAAGTAACAAAGACACACATTTACACCAAGTGACACAGACATACACTGACACCATGTAACAAAGACAGACACTGAAACACAGTAACACAGAAATACACTGACACCAAGTAAAAAAGACATACACTGACACCAACAAACAAAGACATACACTGATACCCAGTAACACAGACACACACTTACACCAAGTAAAAACGACATACACTGACACCCAGTAACAAAGACATACACTGACACCCAGTAACACAGACACACACTTACACCAAGTAACAAAGACAAACACTTACACCAAGTAACAAAGACATACACTGACACCAAGAAACAAAGACATACACTTACACCAAGTAACACAGACACACACTGACACCCAGTAACACAAACAAACACACACTGACACCCAGTAACATAGAGAAACACAGACTCACAGTAACAAAGACATACACAGACACACACTGACACCAAGTAACAAAGAATAACACAGACACACACTGTCACCAAGTCCCAAAGAAATACACTGACACACAGTAGCAAAGACATACACTGACACCAAGTCACAAAGGCATACACTGACACCCAGTAAAAAAGACAGACACTGACACCAAGTCACAAAGACATACACTGACACCAAGTAACAAAGACATACACTGATACCCAGTAGCACAGACACACACTTACACCAAGTAACAAAGACATACACTGACACCAAGTAACAAAGACATACAAATACACCAAGTAACACAGACATACACTGACACCAAGTAACAAAGACATACAATTACACCAGGTAACAAAGACAGACACTTACACCAATTAACTCAGACATACACAGACACCAAGTAACAAAGACATACACTGTTACCCAGTAACACAGACACACACTTACACCAATTAACAAAGACATACACTGATAACAATTAACACAGACACACACTTACACCAAGTAACAAAGACATACACTGACACCAAGTAACAAAGACATACAATTACGCCACGTAACAAAGACACACACCTACACCAAGTAACACAGACATACACTGACACCAAGTAACAAAGACATACACTGCTACCCAGGAACACAGACACACACTTACACCAAATAACAAATACATACACTGATACCAAGTAACACAGACACACACTTACACCAAGTAATACAGACGCAAACTTACACCAATTAACAAAGACATACACTGACACCAAGTAACAAAGACATACACTGACACCCAGTAACAAGGACACACACTGACACCATGTAACACAGACATACACTGACACCAAGTAACAAAGACATACACTGACACCCAGTAACACAGACACACACTTACACCAAGTAACAAAGACATACACTGACACCAAGAAACAAAGACATACACTGATACCAAGTAACACAGAAACACAATTACAACAAGTAACACAAACACACACTTACACTAAGTAACAAAGACATACACTGAAACCAAGAAACAAAGCCATACACTTACACCAAGTAACACAGACACACACTGACACCCAGTAACACAAATAAACACACACTGACACCCAGTAACATAGAGAAACACAGACACACAGTAACAAAGACATACACAGACACACACTGACACCAAGTAACAAAGACTAACACAGACACACAGTAGCAAAGACACACACTTACACCAAGTAACAAAGACATACACTGACACCCAGTAACACAAATAAACACACACTGACACCCAGTAACATAGAGAAACACAGACACACAGTAACAAATACATACACAGACACACACTGACACCAAGTAACAAAGACTAACACAGACACACACTGTCACCAAGTAACAAAGAAATACACTGACACACAGTAGCAAAGACACACACTTACACCAAGTAACAAAGACATACACTGACACCAAGTAACACAGACATACACTGACACCAAGTAACAAAGACATACAATTACACCAGGTAACAAAGACACACAATTACACCAATTAACACAGACATACACTGACACAAAGTAACACAGACATACACTGACAACAAGTAACAAAGACATACAATTACACCAGGTAACAAAGACACACACCTACACCAAGTAACACAGACATACACTGACACCAAGTAACAAAGGCATACACTGTTACCCAGTAACACAAACACAAACTTACACCAAGTAACAAAGACATACACTGACACCAAGAAACAAAGACATACACTTACACCAAGTAACACAGACATACACTGACACCAAGTAACAAAGACATACACTGACACCAAGAAACAAAGCCATACACTTACACCAAGTAACACAGACACACACTGACACCCAGTAACACAAACAAACACAAACTGACACCCAGTAACATAGAGAAACACAGACACACAGTAACAAAGACATACACAGACACACACTGACACCAAGTAACAAAGACTAACACAGACACACACTGTCAACAAGTAACAAAGAAATACACTGACACACAGTAGCAAAGACACACACTTACACCAGGTAACAAAGACATACACTGACACCAAGTAACACAGACATACAATTACACCAGGTAACAAAGACACACACTTGCACCAATTAACACAGACATACACTGACACCAAGTAACAAAGAGATACAATTACACCAGGTAACAAAGACACACACCTACACCAAGTAACACAGACATACACTGACACCAAGTAACAAAGACATACACTGTTACCCAGTAACACAAACACACACTTACACCAAGTAACAAAGACATACACTGACACCAAGAAACAAAGACATACACTTAGACCAAGTAACACAGACACACACTGACACCCAGTAACACAAACAAACACACACTGACACCCAGTAACATAGAGAAACACAGACACACAGTAACAAAGACATACACAGACACACACTGTCACCAAGTAACAAAGACATACACTGACACCCAGTAACAAAGACATAGACTGACACCAAGTCACAAAGACATACACTGACACCCAGTAAAAAAGACAGACACTGACACCAAGTCACAAAGACATACACTGACACCAAGTAACAAAGACATACACTGATACCCAGTATCACAGACACACACTAACACCAAGTAACAAAGACAGACACTGACCCCAAGTAACAAAGACATACAATTACACCAAGTAACACAGACATACACTGACACCAAGTAACAAAGACATACAATTACACCAGGTAACAAAGACACACACTTACACCAATTAACACAGACATACACTGACACCAAGTAACAAAGACATACACTGTTACCCAGTAACACAGACACACACTTACACCAATTTACAAAGACATACACTGATACCAAGTAACACAGAAACACAATTACAACAAGTAACACAAACACACACTTACACCAAGTAACAAAGACATACACTGACACCAAGTAACAAAGACATACAATTACACCAAGTAACAAATACACACACCTACACCAAGTAACACAGACATACACTGACACCAAGTAACAAAGACATACACTGTTACCCAGTAACACAGACACACACTTACACCAAGTAACAAAGACATACACTGATAACAAGTAACACAGACACACACTTACACCAAGTAACACAGACGCAAACTTACACCAAGTACCAAAGACATACACTGACACCAAGTAACAAAGACATACACTGACACCCAGTAACAAAGACACACACTGACACCATGTAACACAGACATACACTGACACCAAGTAACAAAGACATACACTGACACCCACTAACACAGACACACACTTACACCAAGTAACAAAGACATACACTGACACCAAGTAACAAAGACATACACTGATACCCAGTAACACAGACACACACACTTCCACCAAGTAAAAAAGACACACACTTACGCCAAGTAACACAGACATACACTGACACCAAGTAACAAAGACATAAACTGACACACAGTAGCAATGACATACACTGACACCAAGTCGCAAAGACATACACTGACACCAAGTAACAAAGACATACAATTACACCAGGTAACAAAGACATACACTTACACCAATTAACACAGACATACACTGACACCAAGTAACAAAGACATACACTGACACCAAGTAACAAAGACATAAACTGACACACAGTAGCAATGACATACACTGACACCAAGTCGCAAAGACATACACTGACACCAAGTAACAAAGACACACAATTACACCAGGTAACAAAGACATACACTTACACCAATTAACACAGACATACACTGACACCAAGTAACAAAGACATACACTGTTACCCAGTAACACAGACACACACTTACACCAAGTAACAAAGACATACACTGATACCAAGTAACACAGAAACACAATTACAACAAGCAACACAAACACACACTTACACCAAGTAACAAAGACATACACTGACACCAAGTAACAAAGACATACAATTACACCAAGTAACAAAGACACACACCTACACCAAGTAACACAGACATACACTGACACCAAGTAACAAAGACATACACTGTTACCCAGTAACACAGACACACACTTACATCAAGTAACAAAGTCATGCACTGATACCAAGTAACACAGACACACACTTACACCAAGTAACACAGACGCAAACTGACACCAAGTAACAAAGACATACACTGACACCAAGTAACAAAGTCTTACACATACACCAAGTAACACAGACATACACTGACACCAAGTAACAAAGACATACAATTACACCAAGTAACAAAGACACACACTTACACGAAGTAACACAGACATACACTGACACAAAGTAAAAAAGACATACACTGATACCCAGTAACGCGGACACACACTTATACCAAGTAACAAAGACATACATTGACACCCAGTAACAAAGACACACACTTACACCAAGTAAAAAAGACACACACTGACACCAAGTAACACAGACATACACTGACACCAAGTAACAAAGACATAAACTGACACACAGTAGCAAAGACATACACTGACACCAAGTCACAAAGACACACACTGACACCCAGTAAAAAAGACATACACTGACACCAAGTCGCAAAGACATACACTGACACCAAGTAACAAAGACATACACTGATACCCAGTAGCACAGACACACACTTACACCAAGTAACAAAGACATACAATTACACCAAGTAACACAGACATACACTGACACAAAGTAACAAAGACATACAATTACACCAAGTAACAAAGACACACACTTACATCAAGTAACACAGACATAGACTGACACCAAGTAACAAAGACATACACTGTTACCCAGTAACACAGACACACACTTACACCAAGTAACAAAGACATACACTGATACCAAGTAACACAGACACACAATTACAACAAGTAACAAAAACAAACACTTACACCAAGTAACAAAGACAGACACTGACACCAAGTAACAAAGACATACAATTACACCAAGTAACAAAGACACACACTTACACCAAGTAACACAGACATACACTGACACCAAGTAACAAAGACATACACTGTTACCCAGTAACACAGACTCACACTTACACCAAGTAACAAAGACATACACTGATACCAAGTAACACAGACACACACTTACACCTAGATAGACAGACACAAACTTACACCAAGTAACAAAGACATACACTGACAGCAGGTAACAAAGTCAGACACTTACACCAAGTAACACAGACATACACTGACACCAAGTAACAAAGACATACAATTACACCAAGTAACAAAGACACACATTTACACCAAGTAACACAGACATACACTGACACCAAGTAACAAAGACATACAATTACACCAAGTAACAAAGACACACACTTACACCAAGTAACACAGACATACACTGACACCAAGTAACAAAGACATACACTGACACCAAGTAACGAAGACAGACACTGACACCCAGTGTCAAAGACATACACTGACACCATGTAACAAAGACATACAGTGATACCCAGTAACACAGACATACACTGACACCAAGTAACAAAGACACACACTTACAAAAAGTAAAACAGACATACACTGACACCATGTAACAAAGACATGCACTGATACCCAGTCACAAAGACATACTCTGACACCAAGTCACAAAGACATACACTGATACCCAGTAACACAGACACACACTTACACCAAGTAACAAAGATAAACACTGACACCAAGTAACAAAGACATACACTGACACCAAGAAACAAAGACATACACTTACACCAAGTAACACAGACACACACTGACACCCAGTAACACAAACAAACACACTCTGACTCCCAGTAACATATAGAAACACAGACACACAGTAACAAAGACATACACAGACTCACACTGACGCCAAGTAACAAAGACTAACACAGACACACACTGTCACCAAGTAACAAAGACATACACTGACACCCAGTAACAAAGACATAGACTGACACCAAGTCACAAAGACATACACTGATACCCAGTAACACAGACACACACTTCCACCGAGTAACAAAGACAAACACTGACACCAAGTAACAAAGACATACACTTACACCAAGTAACAAAGACACACACTTACACGAAGTAACACAGACATACACTGACACCATGTAACAAAGACATACACTGATACCCAGTAACACAGACACACAATGACACCAAGTAACAAAGACATACACTGACACCCAGTAACAAAGACACACACTGACACCATGTAACACAGACATACACTGACACCAAGTAACAAAGACATACAATGACACCCAGTAACACAGACACACACTTACACCAAGTAACAAAGACATACACTGACACCAAGTAACAAAGACATACACTGATACCCAGTAACACAGACACACACTTACACCAAGTAACAAAGAAACACACTGACAACAAGAAACAAAGACATAAACTGACACACAGTAACAAAGACATACACTGACACAAAGTCACAAAGTCACACACTGACACCTAGTAACAATGACATACACTTACACCAAGTAACAAAGACATACACTTACACCAAGTAACACAGACATACACTGACACCAAGTAACAAAGACATACAATTACACCAAGTAACAAAGACACACACTTACACCAAGTAACACAGACATACACTGACACCAAGTAACAAAGACATACACTGACACCAAGTAAGAAGACAGACACTGACACCCAGTGTCAAAGACATACACTGACACCATGTAACAAAGACATACAGTGATACCCAGTAACACAGACATACACTGACACCAAGTAACAAAGACACACACTTACAAAAAGTAAAACAGACATACACTGACACCATGTAACAAAGACATGCACTGATACCCAGTAACAAAGACATACTCTGACACCAAGTCACAAAGACATACACTGATACCCAGTAACACAGACACACACTTACACCAAGTAACAAAGATAAACACTGACACCAAGTTACAAAGACATACACTGACACCAAGAAACAAAGACATTCACTTACACCAAGTAACACAGACACACACTGACACCCAGTAACACAAACAAACACACACTGACTCCCAGTAACATATAGAAACACAGACACACAGTAACAAAGACATACACAGACTCACACTGACACCAAGTAACAAAGACTAACACAGACACACACTGTCACCAAGTAACAAAGACATACACTGACACCCAGTAACAAAGACAGAGACTGACACCAAGTCACAAAGACATACACTGATACCCAGTAACACAGACACACACTTCCACCGAGTAACAAAGACAAACACTGACACCAAGTAACAAAGACATACACTTACACCAAGTAACAAAGACACACACTTACACGAAGTAACACAGACATACACTGACACCATGTAACAAAGACATACACTGATACCCAGTAACACAGACACACACTTACAACAAGTAACAAAGACAAACACTGACACCCAGTAACAAAGACACACACTGACACCATGTAACACAGACATACACTGACACCAAGTAACAAAGACATACAATGACACCCAGTAACACAGACACACACTTACACCAAGTAACAAAGACATACACTGACACCAAGTAACAAAGACATACACTGATCCCCAGTAACACAGACACACACTTACACCAAGTAACAAAGAAACACACTGACACCAAGTAACAAAGACATAAACTGACACACAGTAACAAAGACATACACTGACACAAAGTCACAAAGTCACACACTGACACCCAGTAACAATGACATACACTTACACCAAGTAACAAAGACATACACTTACACCAAGTAACACAGACATACACTGACACCAAGTAACAAAGACACACACTTACACCAAGTAAAACAGACATACACTGACACCATGTAACAAAGACATGCACTGATACCCAGTAACAAAGACATACACTGACACCAAGTCACAAAGACATACACTGATACCCAGTAACACAGACACACACTTACACCAAGTAACAAAGACAAACACTGACACCAAGTAACAAAGACATACACTGACACCAAGAAACAAAGACATACACTTACACCAAGTAACACAGACACACACTGACACCCAGTAACACAAACAAACACACACTGACTCCCAGTAACATATAGAAACACAGACACACAGTAACAAAGACATACACAGACTCACACTGACACCAAGTAACAAAGACTAACACAGACACACACTGTCACCAAGTAACAAAGACATACACTGACACCCAGTAACAAAGACATAGACTGACACCAAGTCACAAAGACATGCACTGATACCCAGTAACACAGACTCACACTTCCACCGAGTAACAAAGACAAACACTGACACCAAGTAACAAAGACATACACTTACACCAAGGAACAAAGACACACACTTACACGAAGTAACACAGACATACACTGACACCATGTAACAAAGACATACACTGACACCCAGTAACAAAGACACACACTGACACCATGTAATACAGACATACACTGACACCAAGTAACAAAGACATACACTGACACCCAGTAACACAGACACACATTTACACCAAGTAACAAAGACATACACTGACACCAAGTAACAAAGACATACACTGATACCCAGTAACACAGACACACATTTACACCAAGTAACAAAGAAACACACTGACACCAAGTAACAAAGACATAATCTGACACACAGTAACAAAGACATACACTGACACAAAGTCACAAAGTCACACACTGACACCCAGTAACAAAGACATACACTGACACCAAGTAACAAAGACACACACTTACACCAAGTAAAACAGACATACACTGACACCATGTAACAAAGACATGCACTGATACCCAGTAACAAAGACATACCCTGACACCAAGTCACAAAGACATACACTGATACCCAGTAACACAGACACACACTTACACCAAGTAACAAAGACAAACACTGAAACCAAGTATCAAAGACATACACTGACACCAAGAAACAAAGACATACACTTACACCAAGTAACACAGACACACACTGACACCCAGTAACACAAACAAACACACACTGACTCCCAGTAACATATAGAAACACAGACACAAAGTAACAAAGACATACACAGACTCACACTGACACCAAGTAACAACGACTAACACAGACACACACTGTCACCAAGTAACAAAGACATACACTGACACCCAGTAACAAAGACATAGACTGACACCAAGTCACAAAGACATACACTGATACCCAGTAACACAGACACACACTTCCACCGAGTAACAAAGACAAACACTGACACCAAGTAACAAAGACATACACTTACACGAAGTAACAAAGACACACACTTACACGAAGTAACACAGACATACACTGACACCATGTAACAAAGACATACACTGATACCCAGTAACACAGACACACACTTACACCAAGTAACAAAGACATACACTGACACCCAGTAACAAAGACACACACTGACACCATGTAACACAGACATACACTGACACCAAGTAACAAAGACATACACTGACACCCAGTAACACAGACACACACTTACACCAAGTAACAAAGACATACACTGACACCAAGTAACAAAGACATACACTGATACCCAGTAACACAGACACACACTTACACCAAGTAACAAAGAAACACACTGACACCAAGTAACAAAGACATAAACTGACACACAGTAACAAAGACATACACTGACACAAAGTCACAAAGTCACACACTGACACCCAGTAACAAAGACATACACTGACCCCAAGTCACAAAGACATACACTGACACCAAGTAACAAAGACATCCACCGATACCCAGTAGCACAGACACACACTTACACCAAGTAACCAAGACATACACTGACACCAAGTAACAAAGACATACACTTACACCAAGTAACACAGACACACACTTCCACCGAGTAACAAAGACATACAATTACACCAAGTAACAAATACACACACTTACACCATGTAACACAGACATACACTGACACCAAGTAACAAAGACATACTCTGTTACCCAGTAACACAGACACACACTTACACCAAGCAACACAGACATACACTGACACTATGTAACAAAGACATGCAGTGATACCCAGTAACACAGACATACACTGACACCAAGAAACAAAGACATACACTTACACCAAGTAACACAGACACACACTGACACCCAGTAACACAAACAAACACACACTGACTCCCAGTAACATATAGAAACACAGACACACAGTAACAAAGACATACACAGACTCACACTGACACCAAGTAACAAAGACTAACACAGACACACACTGTCACCAAGTAACAAAGACATACACTGACACCCAGTAACAAAGACATAGACTGACACCAAGTCACAAAGACATACACTGATACCCAGTAACACAGACACACACTTCCACCGAGTAACAAAGACATACACTTACACGAAGTAACAAAGACACACACTTACACGAAGTAACACAGACATACACTGACACCATGTAACAAAGACATACACTGATACCCAGTAACACAGACACACACTTACACCAAGTAACAAAGACATACACTGACAGCCAGTAACAAAGACACACACTGACACCATGTAACACAGACATACACTGACACCAAGTAACAAAGACATACACTGACACCCAGTAACACAGACACACATTACACCAAGTAACACAGACATACACTGACACCAAGTAACAAAGACATACACTGATACCCAGTAACACAGACACACACTTACACCAAGTAACAAAGAAACACACTGACACCAAGTAACAAAGACATAAACTGACACACAGTAATAAAGACATACACTGACACAAAGTCACAAATTCACACACTGACACCCAGTAACAAAGACATACACTGACACCAAGTCACAAAGACATACACTGACACCAAGTAACAAAGACATACACCGATACCCAGTAGCACAGACACATACTTACACCAAGTAACCAAGACATACACTGACACCAAGTAACAAAGACATACACTTACACCAAGTAACACAGACATGCACTGACACCAAGTAACAAAGACATACAATTACACCAAGTAACAAATACACACACTTACACAAAGTAACACAGACATACACTGACACCAAGTAACAAAGACATACTCTGTTACCCAGTAACACAGACACACACTTACACCAAGTAACACAGACATACACTGACACTATGTAACAAAGACATGCAGTGATACCCAGTAACACAGACATACACTGACACCAAGTAACAAAGACACACACTTACACCAAGTAACACAGACATACACTGACACCATGTAACAAAGACATGCACTGATACCCAATAACACAGATACACACTTACACCAAGTAACAAAGACATACACTGACACCCAGTAACAAAGAAACACACTGACACCATGTAACACAGACATACACAGACACCAAGTAACAAAGACATACACTGACACCCAGTAACACAGACACACACTTACACCAAGGAACAAAGACATACACTGACACCAAGTAACAAAGACATACACTGATACCCAGTAACACGGACACACACTTACACCAAGTAAAAAAGACACACACTTACACCAAGTAACACAGACATACACTGACACCAAGTAACAAAGAAATACAGTGACACCAAGTAGCAAAGTCATAAACTGACACACAGTAGCCAAGACATACACTGACACCAAGTAACAAAGACACACACTGACACCCAGTAAAAAAGACACACACTGACACCAAGTAACAAAGACATACACTGATACCCAGTAGCACAGACACACACTTACACCAAGTAACAAAGACATACACTGATACCAAGTAACACAGACACACAATTACAACAAGTATCAAAAACAAATACTTACACCAATCAACAAAGAAATACACTGACACCAAGTAACAAAGACATACAATTACACCAAGTAACAAAGACACACACTTACACCAAGTAAAACAGACATACACTGACACCAAGTAACAAAGACATACACAGTTACCCAGTAACACAGACTCACACTTACACCAAGTAACACAGACACACACTGATACCAAGTAACACAGACACACACTTACACCAAGTAACACAGACACAAACTTACACCAAGTAACAAAGACATACACTGACACAAAGTAACAAAGTCATACACTTACACCAAGTAACACAGACATACACTGACACCAAGTATCAAAGACATACAATTACACCAAGTAACAAAGACACACACTTATACCAAGTAACACAGACATACACTGACACCAAGTAACAAAGACATACACTGACAACCAGTAACACAGACACACACTGACACCAAGTAACAAAGACATACACTGACACCAAGTCTCAAAGACATACACTGATACCCAGTAACACAGACACACACTTACTGCAAGTAACAAAGGCAAACAGTGACACCAAGTAACAAAGACAGACACTGACACCAAGAAACAAAGACAAACACTTACACCAAGTAACACAGACACACACTGACACCCAGTAACACAAACAAACACACACTGACTCCCAGTAACATAGAGAAACACAGAAACACAGTAACAAAGACATACACAGACTCACACTGACACCAAGTAACAAAGACAAACACAGACACACACTGACACCAAGTAACAAAGACATACACTGACACCCAGTAACAAAGACATAGACTGACACCAAGTCACAAAGACATACACTGATACCCAGGAACACAGACACACACTTCCACCGAGTAACAAAGACAAACACTGACACCAAGTAACAAAGACATACACTTACACCAAGTAACAAAGACATGCACTGATACCTAGTAACACAGACACACACTTACACCAAGTAACAAAGACATACACTGACACCCAGTAACAAAGACACACACTGACACCATGTAACACAGACATACACTGACACCAAGTAACAAAGTCATACACTGACACCCAGTAACACAGACACACACTTACACCCAGTAACAAAGACATACACTGACACCAAGTAACAAAGACATACACTGATACCCAGTAACAAAGACACACACTGACACCAAGTAACAAAGACATACACTGACACCAAGTAACACAGACATACACTGACACCAAGTAACAAAGACATACAATTACACCAAGTAACAAAGACACACACTTACACCAAGTAACACAGACATACACTGACACAAAGTAACAAAGACATACACTGTTACCCAGTAACACAGACACACACTTACACCAAGTAACACAGACATACACTGACACCATGTAACAAAGACATGCAGTGATACCCAGTAACACAGACATACACTGACACCAAGTAACAAAGACACACACTTACACCACGTAACACAGACATACACTGACACCATGTAACAAAGACATGCACTGATACCCAGTAGCACAGACATACACTGACACCAAGTAACAAAGACATACACTGTCACCAACAAACAAAGTCATACACTGATACCCAGTAACACAGACACAGACTTAAACCAAGTAACAAAGACATACACTGACACCCAGTAACAAAGACATACACTGACACCCAGTAACAAAGACATACACTGACACCAAGTCACAAAGACATACACTGATACCCAGTAACACAGACACACACTTACACCAAGTAACAAAGACAAACACTGACACCAAGTAACACATACATACACTGACACCAAGAAACAATGACAAACACACACTGACACCCAGTAACATAGAGAAACACAGACACACAGTAACAAAGACATACACAGACTCACACTGACACCAAGTAACAAAGACTAACACAGACACACACTGTCACCAAGTAACATAGACATACACTGACACCCAGTAACAAAGGCATAGACTGACACCAAGTCACAAAGACATACACTGACACCCAGTAACACAGACACACATTTCCACCAAGTAAAAATAGAAACACTGACACCAAGTAACAAAGACATACTCTTACACCAAGTAACACAGACATACACTGACACCAAGTCACAAAGACATACACTGACACCAAGTAACAAAGACATACACTGATACCCAGTAGCACAGACACACACTTACACCAAGTAACAAAGACATACACTGACACCAAGTAACAAAGACATACACTGATACCCAGTAACACAGACACACACTTACACCAAGTAACAAAGACACACACTGACACCAAGTAACAAAGACATAAACTGACACACAGTAACAAAGACATACACTGACACCAATTCACAAAGTCATACACTGACACCCAGTAACAAAGACATACACTGACACCAAGTCAGAAAGACATACACTGACTAAAGTAACAAAGACATACACTGATACCCAGCAGCACAGACACACACTTACAACAAGTAACCAAGACATACACTGACACCAAGTAACAAAGACATACACTTACACCAAGTAACACAGACATACACTGACACCAAGTAACAAAGACATACAATTACACCAAGTAACAAAGACACACATTTACACCAAGTAACACAGACATACACTGACACCAAGTAACAAAGACATACACTGTTACCCAGTAACACAGACACACACTTACACCAAGTAACACAGACATACACTGACACCATGTAACAAAGACATGCAGTGATACCCAGTAAAACAGACATACACTGACACCAAGTAACAAAGACACACACTTACACCAAGTAACACAGACATACACTGACACCATGTAACAAAGACATGCACTGATACCCAGTAACACAGACATACACTGACACCAGGTAACAAAGACATACACTGTCACCAACAAACAAAGACATACACTGATACCCAGTCACACAGACACAGACTTAAACCAAGTAACAAAGACATACACTGACACCCAGTAACAAAGACATACACTGACACAAAGTCACAAAGACGTACACTGATACCCAGTAACACAGACACACACTTACACCAAGTACAAAGACAAACACTGAAACCAAGTAACAAATACATACACTGACACCAAGAAACAAAGACAAACACTTTCACCAAGTAACAAAGAGAAACACTGACACCAAGTAACAAAGACATACACTTACACCAAGTAACACAGACATAAACTGACACCAAGTCACAAAGACATACACTGACACCAAGTAACATAGAGACATACACTGATACCCAGTAGCACAGACACACACTTACACCAAGTAACAAAGACATACACTGACACCAAGTAACAAAGACATACACTGATACCCAGTAACACAGACACACACTTACACCAAGTAACAAGGACACACACTGACACCAAGTAACAAAGACATAAACTGACACACAAGAACAAAGACATACACTGACACCAAGTCACAAAGTCATACACTGACACCCAGTAACAAAGACATACACTGATACCCAGTAACACAGACACACACTTACACCAAGTAACAAAGAAACACACTGACACCAAGTAACAAAGACATAAACTGACACACAGTAACAAAGACATACACTGACACAAAGTCACAAAGTCACACACTGACACCCAGTAACAAAGACATACACTGACACCAAGTCACAAAGACATACACTGACACCAAGTAACAAAGACATCCACCGATACCCAGTAGCACAGACACAAACTTACACCAAGTAACCAAGACATACACTGACACCAAGTAACAAAGACATACACTTACACCAAGTAACACAGACATACACTGACACCAAGTAACAAAGACATACACTTACACCAAGTAACACAGACATACACTGACACCAAGTAACAAAGACATACAATTACACCAAGTAACAAATACACACACTTACACCAAGTAACACAGACATACACTGACACCAAGTAACAAAGACATACTCTGTTACCCAGTAACACAGACACACACTTACACCAAGTAACACAGACATACACTGACACTATGTAACAAAGACATGCAGTGATACCCAGTAACACAGACATACACTGACACCAAGTAACAAAGACACATACTTACACCAAGTAACACAGACATACACTGACACCATGTAACAAAGACATGCACTGATACCCAGTAACACAGATACACACTTACACCAAGTAACAAAGACATACACTGACACCCAGTAACAAAGAAACACACTGACACCATGTAACACAGACATACACAGACACCAAGTAACAAAGACATACACTGACACCCAGTAACACAGACACACACTTACACCAAGGAACAAAGACATACACTGACACCAAGTAACAAAGACATACACTGATACCCAGTAACACGGACACACACTTACACCAAGTAAAAAAGACACACACTTACACCAAGTAATTCAGACATACACTGACACCAAGTAACAAAGAAATACAGTGACACCAAGTAGCAAAGTCATAAACTGACACACAGTAGCCAAGACATACATTGACACCAAGTAACAAAGACACACACTGACACCCAGTAAAAAAGACACACACTGACACCAAGTAACAAAGACATACACTGATACCCAGTAGCACAGACACACACTTACACCAAGTAACAAAGACATACACTGACACCAAGTAACAAAGACATACAATTACACCAAGTAACACAGACATACACTGACACCAAGTAACAAAGACATACAATTACACCAAGTAACAAAGGCACACACTTACACCAAGTAACACAGTCATACACTGACACCAAGTAACAAAGACATACACTGTTGCCCAGTAACACAGACACACACTTACACCAAGTAACAAAGACATACACTGATACCAAGTAACACAGACACACAATTACAACAAGTATCAAAAACAAATACATACACCAATCAACAAAGAAATACACTGACACCAAGTAACAAAGACATACAATTACACCAAGTAACAAAGACACACACTTACACCAAGTAAAACAGACATACACTGACACCAAGTAACAAAGACATACACAGTTACCCAGTAACACAGACTCACACTTACACCAAGTAACACAGACACACACTGATACCAAGTAACACAGACACACACTTACACCAAGTAACACAGACACAAACTTACACCAAGTAACAAAGTCATACACTTACACCAAGTAACACAGACATACACTGACACCAAGTAACAAAGACATACAATTACACCAAGTAACAAAGACACACACTTACACCAAGTAACACAGACATACACTGACACCAAGTAACAAAGACATACACTGACACCAAGTAACAAAGTCATACACTTACACCAAGTAACACAGACATACACTGACACCAAGTAACAAAGACATACAATTACTCCAAGTAACAAAGACACACACTTATACCAAGTAACACAGACATACACTGACACCAAGTAACAAAGACATACACTGACACCCAGTAACACAGACACACACTGACACCAAGTAACAAAAACATACACTGACACCAAGTCTCAAAGACATACACTGATACCCAGTAACACAGACACACACCTACACCAAGTAACAAAGACAAACAGTGACACCAAGTAACAAAGACATACACTGACACCAAGAAACAAAGACAAACACTTACACCAAGTAACACAAACACACACTGACACCCAGTAACACAAACAAACACACACTGACTCCCAGTAACATAGAGAAACACAGACACACAGTAACAAAGTCATACACAGACTCACACTGACACCAAGTAACAAAGACAAACACAGACACACACTGACACCAAGTAACAAAGACATACACTGACACCCAGTAACAAAGACATAGACTGACACCAAGTCACAAAGACATACACTGATACCCAGTAACACAGCCACACACTTCCACCGAGTAACAAAGACAAACACTGACACCAAGTAACAAAGACATACACTGACACCAAGTAACAAAGACATGCACTGATACCTAGTAACACAGACACACACTTACACCAAGTAACAAAGACATACACTGACACCCAGTAACAAAGACACACACTGACACCATGTAACACAGACATACACTGACACCAAGTAACAAAGTCATACACTGACACCCAGTAACACAGACACACACTTACACACAGTAACAAAGACATACACTGACACCAAGTAACAAAGACATACACTGATACCCAGTAACAAAGACACACACTGACACCAAGTAACAAAGACATACACTGACACCAAGTAACACAGACATACACTGACACCAAGTAACAAAGACATACAATTACACCAAGTAACAAAGACACACACTTACACCAAGTAACACAGACATGCACTGACACAAAGTAACAAAGACATACACTGTTACCCAGTAACACAGACACACACTTACACCAAGTAACACAGACAGACACTGACACCATGTAACAAAGACATGCAGTGATACCCAGTAACACAGACATACACTGACACCAAGTAACAAAGACACACACTTACACCACGTAACACAGACATACACTGACACCATGTAACAAAGACATGCACTGATACCCAGTAGCACAGACATACACTGACACCAAGTAACAAAGACATACACTGTCACCAACAAACAAAGTCATACACTGATACCCAGTAACACAGACACAGACTTAAACCAAGTAACAAAGACATACACTGACACCCAGTAACAAAGACATACACTGACACCAAGTCACAAAGACATACACTGATACCCAGTAACACAGACACACACTTACACCAAGTAACAAAGACAAACACTGACACCAAGTAACAAATACATACACTGACACCAAGAAACAAAGACAAACACTTACACCAAGTAACACAGACACACACTGACACCCAGTAACACAAACAAACACACACTGACACCCAGTAACATAGAGAAACACAGACACACAGTAACAAAGACATACACAGACTCACACTGACACCAAGTAACAAAGACTAACACAGACACACACTGTCACCAAGTAACAAAGACATACACTGACACCCAGTAACAAAGGCATAGACTGACACCAAGTCACAAAGACATACACTGACACCCAGTAACACAGACACACATTTCCACCAAGTAAAAATAGAAACACTGACACCAAGTAACAAAGACATACTCTTACACCAAGTAACACAGACATACACTGACACCAAGTCACAAAGACATACACTGACACCAAGTAACAAAGACATACACTGATACCCAGTAGCACAGACACACACTTACACCAAGTAACAAAGACATACACTGACACCAAGTAACAAAGACATACACTGATACCCAGTAACACAGACACACACTTACACCAAGTAACAAAGACACACACTGACACCAAGTAACAAAGACATAAACTGACACACAGTAACAAAGACATACACTGACACCAATTCACAAAGTCATACACTGACACCCAGTAACAAAGACATACACTGACACCAAGTCAGAAAGACATACACTGACTAAAGTAACAAAGACATACACTGATACCCAGCAGCACAGACACACACTTACAACAAGTAACCAAGACATACACTGACACCAAGTAACAAAGACATACACTTACACCAAGTAACACAGACATACACTGACACCAAGTAACAAAGACATACAATTACACCAAGTAACAAAGACACACATTTACACCAAGTAACACAGACATACACTGACACCAAGTAACAAAGACATACACTGTTACCCAGTAACACAGACACACACTTACACCAAGTAACACAGACATACACTGACACCATGTAACAAAGACATGCAGTGATACCCAGTAAAACAGACATACACTGACACCAAGTAACAAAGACACACACTTACATCAAGAAACACAGACATACACTGACACCATGTAACAAAGACATGCACTGATACCCAGTAACACAGACATACACTGACACCAGGTAACAAAGACATACACTGTCACCAACAAACAAAGACATACACTGATACCCAGTCACACAGACACAGACTTAAACCAAGTAACAAAGACATACACTGACACCCAGTAACAAAGACATACACTGACACAAAGTCACAAAGACATACACTGATACCCAGTAACACAGACACACACTTACACCAAGTACAAAGACAAACACTGAAACCAAGTAACAAATACATACACTGACACCAAGTAACAAAGACACACACTTACACCAAGTAACACAGACATACACTGATACCATGTAACAAAGACATGCAGTGATACCCAGTAACACAGACATACACTGACACCAAGTAACAAAGACACACACTTACACCAAGTAACACAGACATACACTGACACCATGTAACAAAGACATGCACTGATACCCAGTAACACAGACATACACTGACACCAAGTAACAAAGACACACACTTACACCAAGTAACACAGACATACACTGACACCAAGTAACAAAGACATGCACTGTCACCAACAAACAAAGACACACACTGATACCCAGTAACACAGACACAGACATAAACCAAGGAACAAAGACATACACTGACACCCAGTAACAAAGACATACACTGACACCAAGTCACAAAGACATACACTGATACCCAGTAACACAGACACACACTTACACCAAGTAACAAAGACATACACTGACACCAAGTAACAAAGACATAGACTGACACCAAGTCACAAAGACATACACTGATACCCAGTAACACAGACACACACTTCCACCAAGTAACAAAGAGAAACACTGACATCAAGTAACAAAGACATACACTTACATCAAGTAGCACAGACATACACTGATACCCAGTAGCACAGACACACACTTACACCAAGTAACAAAGACATACACTGACACCAACAAACAAAGACATACACTGATACCCAGTCACACAGACACAGACTTAAAACAAGTAACAAAGACATACACTGACACCCAGTAACAAAGACATACACTGACACCAAGTCACAAAGACATACACTGATACCCAGTAACACAGACACACACTTACACCAAGTAACAAAGCCAAACAGTGACACCAAGTAACAAATACATACACTGAAACCAAGAAACAAAGACATACACTTACACCAAGTAACACAGACACACACTGACACCCAGTAACACAAACAAACACACACTGACACCCAGTAACATAGCGAAACACAGACACACAGTAACAAATACATACACAGACTCACACTGACACCAAGTAACAAAGACTAACATAGACACACACTGTCACCAAGTAACAAAGACATACACTGACACCCAGTAACAAAAACATAGACTGACACCAAGTCACAAAGACATACACTGATACCCAGAAACACAGACACACACTTCCACCAAGTAACAAAGAGAAACACTGACACCAAGTAACAAAGACATACACTTACACCAAGTAGCACAGACATACACTGACACCAAGTCACAAAGACATACACTGACACCAAGTAACAAAGACATACACTGGTACCCAGTAGCACAGACACACACTTACACCAAGTTACAAAGACATACACTGACACCAGGTAACTGAGACATACAATTACACCAAGTAACACAGACATACACTGACACCAAGTAACAAAGACACACACTTACACCAATTAACACAGACATACACTGAAACCAAGTCACAAAGACATACACTGACACCAAGTAACAAAGACATACACTGTTACCCAGTAACACAGACACACGCTTACACCAAGTAACAAAGACATACACTGATACCAAGTAACACAGACACACACTTACACCAAGTAACACAGACGCAAACTTACACCAAGCAACAATGACATACACTGACACCAAGTAACTAAGTCATACACTTATACCAAGTAACAAAGACACACACTTACACGAAGTAACACAGACATACACTGACACCAAGTAACAAAGACGTACACTGACACCCAGTAACACAGACACACACTTACACCAAGGAACAAAGACATACACTGACACCAAGTAACAAAGACATACACTGATACCCAGTAACAAAGACACACACTGACACCAAGTAACAAAGACATACACTGACACCAAGTAACACAGACATACACTGACACCAAGTAACACAGACATACACTGACACCAAGTAACAAAGACATACAATTACACCAAGTAACAAAGACACACACTTACACCAAGTAACACAGACATACACTGACACCAAGTAACAAAGACATACACTGTTACCCAGTAACACAGACACACACTTACACCAAGTAACACAGACATACAATGATACCATGTAACAAAGACATGCAGTGATACCCAGTAACACAGACATACACTGACACCAAGTGACAAAGACACACACTTACACCAAGTAACACAGACATACACTGACACCATGTAACAAAGACATGCACTGATACCCAGGAGCACAGACATACACTGACACCAAGTAACAAAGACATACACTGTCACCAACAAACAAAGACATACACTGATACCCAGTAACACAGACACAGACATAAAGCAAGTAACAAAGACATACACTGACACCCAGTAACAAAGACATACACTGACCCCAATTCACAAAGACATACACTGATACCCAGTAACACAGACACACACTTACACCAAGTAACAAAGACATACACTGACACCTAGTAACAAAGACATAGACTGACACCAAGTCACAAAGACATACACTGATACCCAGTCACACAGACACACACTTCCACCAAGTAACAAAGAGAAACACTGACATCAAGTAACAAAGACATACACTTACATCAAGTAGCACAGACATACACTGACACCAAGTCACAAAGACATACACTGACACCAAGTAACAAAGACATACACTGATACCCAGTAGCACAGACACACACTTACACCAAGTAACAAAGACATACACTGACACCAAGTAACAGAGACATACAATTACACCAAGTAACACAGACATACACTGACACCAAGTAACAAAGACACACACTTACACCAATTAACACTGACATACACTGAAACCAAGTAACAAAGACATACACTGACACCCAGTAACACAGACATACACTGACACCAAGTAACAAAGACACACAAATACTCCAAGTAACACAGACATACACTGATACCATGTAACAAAGACATGCAGTGATACCCAGTAACACAGACATACACTGACACCAAGTAACAAAGACACACACTTACACCAAGTAACACAGACATACACTGACACCATGTAACAAAGACATGCACTGATACCCAGTAACACAGACATACACTGACACCAAGTAACAAAGACATACACTGTCACCAACAAACAAAGACATACACTGATACCCAGTAACACAGACACAGACATAAACCAAGTAACAAAGACGTACACTGACACCCAGTAACAAAGACATACACTGACACCAAGTCACAAAGACATACACTGATACCCAGTAACACAGACACACACTTACACCAAGTAACAAATACATACACTGACACCTAGTAACAAAGACATACATTTACATCAAGTAGCACAGACATACACTGACACCAAGTCACAAAGACATACACTGACACCAAGTAACAAAGACATACACTGATACCCAGTAGCACAGACACACACTTACACCAAGTCACAAAGACATACACTGGCACCAAGTTACAGAGACATACAATTACACCAAGTAACACAGACATACACTGACACCAAGTAACAAAGACACACACTTACACGAATTAACACAGACATACACTGAAACCAAGTAACAAAGACATACACTGACACCCAGTAACACAGACATACACTGACACCAAGTAACAAAGACACACACTTACACCAAGTAACACAGACATACACTGACACCATGTAACAAAGACAAGCACTGATACCCAGTAACACAGACATACACTGACACCAAGTAACAAAGACAAACACTGTCACCAACAAACAAAGACATACACTGATACCCAGTCACACAGACACAGACTTAAACCAAGTAACAAAGACATACACTGACACCCAGTAACAAAGACATACACTGACACCAAGTCACAAAGACATACACTGATACCCAGTAACACAGACACACACTTACACCAAGTAACAAAGACAAACACTGACACCAAGTAACAAATACTTACACTGAAACCAAGAAACAAAGACATACACTTACACCAAGTAACACAGACACACACTGACACCCAGTAACACAAACAAACACACACTGACACCCAGTAACATAGAGAAACACAGACACACAGTAACAAATACATACACAGACTCACACTGACACCAAGTAACAAAGACTAACATAGACACACACTGTCACCAAGTAACAAAGACATACACTGACACCCAGTAACAAAGACATAAACTGACAAAAAGTCACAAAGACATACACTGATACCCAGTAACACAGACACACACTTCCACCAAGTAACAAAGAGAAACACTGACACCAAGTAACAAAGACATACACTTACACCAAGTAGCACAGACATACACTGACACCAAGTCACAAAGACATACAGTGACACCAAGTAACAAAGACATACACTGATACCCAGTAGCACAGACACACACTTACACCAAGTAACAAAGACATACACTGACACCAAGTAACAGAGACATACAATTACACCAAGTAACACAGACATACACTGACACAAAGTAACAAAGACACACACTTACACCAATTAACACAGACATACACTGAAACCAAGTAACAAAGACATACACTGACACCCAGTAACAAAGACATACACTGACACCAAGTCACAAAGACATACACTGACACCAAGTAACAAAGACATACACTGTTACCCAGTAACACAGACACACGCTTACACCAAGTAACAAAGACATACACTGATACCAAGTAACACAGACACACACTTACACCAAGTAACACAGACGCAAACTTACACCAAGTAACAATGACATACACTGACACCAAGTAACTAAGTCATACACTTATACCAAGTAACAAAGACACACACTTACACGAAGTAACACAGACATACACTGACACCAAGTAACAAAGACATACACTGACACCCAGTAACACAGACACACACTTACACCAAGTAACAAAGACATACACTGACACCAAGTAACAAAGACATACACTGATACCCAGTAACAAAGACACACACTGACACCAAGTAACAAAGACATACACTGACACCAAATAACACAGACATACACTGACACCAAGTAACAAAGACATACAATTACACCAAGTAACAAAGACACACACTTACACCAAGTAACACAGACATACACTGACACCAAGTAACAAAGACATACACTGTTACCCAGTAACACAGACACACACTTACACCAAGTAACACAGACATACACTGATACCATGTAACAAAGACATGCAGTGATACCCAGTAACACAGACATACACTGACACCAAGTAACAAAGACACACACTTCCACCAAGTAACACAGACATACACTGACACCATGTAACAAAGACATGCACTGATACCCAGTAACACAGATATACACTGACACCAAGTAACAAAGACATACACTGTCACCAACAAACAAAGACATACACTGATACCCAGTAACACAGACACAGACATAAACAAAGTAACAAAGACATACACTGACACCCAGTAACAAAGACATACACTGACACCAAGTCACAAAGACATACACTGATACCCAGTAACACAGACACACACTTACACCAAGTAACAAAGACATACACTGACACCTAGTAACAAAGACATAGACTGACACCAAGTCACAAAGACATACACTGATACCCAGTAACACAGACACACACTTCCACCAAGTAACAAAGAGAAACACTGACATCAAGTAACAGAGACATACAATTACACCAAGTAACACAGACATACACTGACACCAAGAAACAAAGACATACACTGACACCCATTAACAAAGACATACACTGCCACCAAGTCACAAAGACATACACAGACACCAAGTAACAAAGACATACACTGTTACCCAGTAACACAGACACACGCTTACACCAAGTAACAAAGACATACACTGATACCAAGTAACACAGACACACACTTACACCAAGTAACACAGACGCAAACTTACACCAAGTAACAATGACATACACTGACACCTAGTAACAAAGACATAGACTGACACCAAGTCACAAAGACATACACTGATACCCAGTAACACAGACACACACTTCCACCAAGTAACAAAGAGAAACACTGACATCAAGTAACAGAGACATACAATTACACCAAGTAACACAGACATACACTGACACCAAGAAACAAAGACATACACTGACACCCATTAACAAAGACATACACTGCCACCAAGTCACAAAGACATACACAGACACCAAGTAACAAAGACATACACTGTTACCCAGTAACACAGACACACGCTTACACCAAGTAACAAAGACATACACTGATACCAAGTAACACAGACACACACTTACACCAAGTAACACAGACGCAAACTTACACCAAGTAACAATGACATACACTGACACCAAGTAACAAAGTCATACACTTATACCAGGTAACAAAGACACACACTTACTCGAAGTAACAAAGACATACACTGACACCAAGTAACAAAGACATACACTGATACCCAGTAACACAGACACACACTTACACCAAGTAACAAAGACATACAGTGACACCCTGTAAGAAAGACGCACACTGACACCATGTAACACAGACATACACTGACACCAAGTAACAAAGACATACACTGACACCCAGTAACACAGACACACCCTTGCACCAAGTAACAAAGACATACACTGACACCAAGTAACAAAGACATACGCTGATACCCGGTAACACAGACACACACTTACACCAAGTAAAAAAGACACACACTTACACCAAGTAACACAGACATATACTGACACCAAGTAACAAAGAAATACACTGACACCAAGTAACAAAGACATAAACTGACACACAGTAGCAAAGACATACACTGACACCAAGTCACAAAGACACACACTGACACCCAGTAAAAAAGACATACACTGACACCAAGTCACAAAGACATACACTGACACCAAGTAACAAAGACATACACTGATACTCAGTAGCACAGACACACTCTTACACCAAGTAACAAAGACATACACTTACACCAAGTAACAAAGACATACAATTACACCAAGTAACAAAGACAAACACTTACACCAAGTAACACAGACATACACTGACACCAAGTAACAAAGACATACACTTTTACCCAGTAACACAGACACACACTGACACCCAGTAACAAAGACATACACTGACACCAAGAAACAAAGACATACACTTACACGAAGTAACAGAGACACATACTGACACCCAGTAACACAAACAAACACACACTGACACCCAGTAACATAGAGAAACACAGACACACACTGTCACCAAGTCACAAAGACATACACTGATACCCAGTAACACAGACACACACTTCCACCAAGTAACAAAGAGAAACACTGACACCATGTAACAAAGACATACACTTACACCCAATAACACAGACATACACTGACACCAAGTCACAAAGTCATACACTGACACCAAGTAACAAAGACATACACTGATACCCAGTAGCACAGACACACACTTACACCAAGTAACAAAGACATACACTGACACCTAGTAACAAAGACATAGACTGACACCAAGTCACAAAGACATACACTGATACCCAGTAACACAGACACACACTTCCACCAAGTAACAAAGAGAAACACTGACATCAAGTAACCAAGACATACACTTACATCAAGTAGCACAGACATACACTGACACCAAGTAACAAAGACATACACTGACACCAAGTAACAAAGACATACACTGATACCCAGTAGCACAGACACACACTTACACCAAGTAACAAAGACATACACTGACACCAAGTAACAGAGACATACAATTACACCAAGTAACACAGACATACACTGACACCAAGAAACAAAGACACACACTTACACCAATTAACACAGACATACACTGAAACCAAGTAACAAAGACATACACTGACACCCAGTAACAAAGACATACACTGACACCAAGTCACAAAGACATTCCCTGACACCAAGTAACAAAGACATACACTGATACCCAGTAACACAGACACACACTCACACCAAGTAACAAAGACATACAGTGACACCCTGTAAGAAAGACGCACACTGACACCATGTAACACAGACATACACTGACACCCAGTAACACAGACACACCCTTGCACCAAGTAACAAAAGACATACACTGACACCAAGTAACAAAGACATACACTGATACCCGATAACACAGACACACACTTACACCAAGTAAAAAAGACACACACTTACACCAAGTAACACAGACATATACTGACACCAAGTAACAAAGAAATACACTGACACCAAGTAACAAAGACATAAACTGACACACAGTAGCAAAGACATACACTGACACCAAGTCACAAAGACACACACTGACACCCAGTAAAAAAGACATACACTGATACTCAGTAGCACAGACACACTCTTACACCAAGTAACAAAGACATGCACTGACACCAAGTAACAAAGACATACAATTACACCAAGTAACAAAGACACACACTTACACCAAGTAACACAGACATACACTGACACCAAGTAACAAATACATACACTTTTACCCAGTAACACAGACACACACTGACACCCAGTAACAAAGACATACACTGACACCAAGAAACAAAGACATACACTTACACGAAGTAATAGAGACACATACTGACACCCAGTAACAAAAAACAAACACACACTGACACCCAGTAACATAGAGAAACACAGACACACACTGTCACCAAGTCACAAAGACATACACTGATACCCAGTAACACAGACACACACTTCCACCAAGTAACAAAGAGAAACACTGACACCATGTAACAAAGACATACACTTACACCCAATAACACAGACATACACTGACACCAAGTCACAAAGTCATACACTGACACCAAGTAACAAAGACAGACACTGATACCCAGTAGCACAGACACACACTTACACCAAGTAACAAAGACATCCACTGACACTAAGTGACAGTGACATACAATTACACCAAGTAACACAGACATACACTGACAACAAGTAACAAAGAAATACAATTACACCAAGTAACAAAGACACACACTTACACCAAATAACACAGACATACACTGAAACCAAGTAACAAAGACATACACTGACACCCAGTAACAAAGACATACACTGACACCAAGTCACAAAGACATACACTGACACCTAGTAACAAAGACATACATTGTTACCCAGTAACACAGACACACGCTTACACCAAGTAACAAAGACAACAACTGATACCAAGTAACACAGACACACACTTACACCAAGTAACACAGACGCAAACTTACACCAAGTAACAATGACACACACTGACACCAAGTAACAAAGTCATACACTTACACCAAGTAACAAAGACACACACTTACACGAAGTAACACAGACATACACTGACACCAAGTAACACAGACACACACTTACACCAAGTAACACAGACACACACTTACACCAAGTAACAAAGACAGACAATGACACCCTGTAACAAAGACACACACTGACACCATGGAGCACAGACATACACTGACACCAAGTAACAAAGACATACACTGACACCCAGTAACACAGACACACACTTACACCAAGTAACAAAGACATACACTGACACCAAGTAACAAAGCCATACACTGATACCCAGTAACACAGACACACACTGACACCAAGTAAAAAAGACACACACTTACACCAAGTAACACAGACATATACTGACACCAAGTAACAAAGACATACACTGACACCAAGTAACAAAGACATAAACTGACACACAGTAGCAAAGACATACACTGACACCAAGTCACAAAGACACACACTGACACCCAGTAAAAAAGACATACACTGACACCAAGTCACAAAGACATACACTGACACCAAGTAACAAAGACATACACTGATACTCAGTAGCACAGACACACTCTTACACCAAGTAACAAAGACATACACTGACACCAAGTAACAAAGACATACAATTACACCAAGTAACACAGACATACACTGACACCAAGTAACACAGACATACACTGACACCAAGTAACAAAGACATACACTGACACCAAGTAACAAATACATACACTTTTACCCAGTAACACAGACACACACTGACACCCAGTAACAAAGACATACACTGACACCAAGAAACAAAGACATACACTTACACGAAGTAACAGAGACACATACTGACACCCAGTAACACAAACAAACACACACTGACACCCAGTAACATAGAGAAACACAGACACACACTGTCACCAAGTCACAAAGACATACACTGATACCCAGTAACACAGACACACACTTCCACCAAGTAACAATGAGAAACACTGACACCATGTAACAAAGACATACACTTACACCCAATAACACAGACATACACTGACACCAATTCACAAAGTCATACACTGACACCAAGTAACAAAGACAGACACTGATACCCAGTAGCACAGACACACACTTACACCAAGTAACAAAGACATCCACTGACACTAAGTGACAGTGACATACAATTACACCAAGTAACACAGACATACACTGACAACAAGTAACAAAGAAATACAATTACACCAAGTAACAAAGACACACACTTACACCAAATAACACAGACATACACTGAAACCAAGTAACAAAGACATACACTGACACCCAGTAACAAAGACATACACTGACACCAAGTCACAAAGACATACACTGACACCTAGTAACAAAGACATACATTGTTACCCAGTAACACAGACACACGCTTACACCAAGTAACAAAGACAACAACTGATACCAAGTAACACAGACACACACTTACACCAAGTAACACAGACGCAAACTTACACCAAGTAACAATGACACACACTGACACCAAGTAACAAAGTCATACACTTACACCAAGTAACAAAGACACACACTTACACGAAGTAACACAGACATACACTGACACCAAGTAACACAGACACACACTTACACCAAGTAACACAGACACACACTTACACCAAGTAACAAAGACAGACAATGACACCCTGTAACAAAGACACACACTGACACCATGGAGCACAGACATACACTGACACCAAGTAACAAAGACATACACTGACACCCAGTAACACAGACACACACTTACACCAAGTAACAAAGACATACACTGACACCAAGTAACAAAGCCATACACTGATACCCAGTAACACAGACACACACTGACACCAAGTAAAAAAGACACACACTTACACCAAGTAACACAGACATATACTGACACCAAGTAACAAAGACATACACTGACACCAAGTAACAAAGACATAAACTGACACACAGTAGCAAAGACATACACTGACACCAAGTCACAAAGACACACACTGACACCCAGTAAAAAAGACATACACTGACACCAAGTCACAAAGACATACACTGACACCAAGTAACAAAGACATACACTGATACTCAGTAGCACAGACACACTCTTACACCAAGTAACAAAGACATACACTGACACCAAGTAACAAAGACATACAATTACACCAAGTAACACAGACATACACTGACACCAAGTAACAAAGACATACAATTACACCAAGTAACAAAGACACACACTTACACCAAGTAACACAGACATACACTGACACCAAGTAACAAAGACATACACTTTTACCCAGTAACACAGACACACACTGACACCCAGTAACAAAGACATACACTGACACCAAGAAACAAAGACATACACTTACACCAAGTAACAGAGACACACACTGACACCCAGTAACACAAACAAACACACACTGACACCCAGTAACATAGAGAAACACAGACACACACTGTCACCAAGTCACAAAGACATACACTGATACCCAGTAACACAGACACACACTTCCACCAAGTAACAAAGAGAAACACTGACACCATGTAACAAAGACATACACTTACACCAAATAACACAGACATACACTGACACCAAGTCTAAAAGTCATACACTGACACCAAGTAACAAAGACATACACTGATACCCAGTAGCACAGACACACACTTACACAAAGTAACAAAGACATACACTGACGCTAAGTAACAGTGACATACAATTACACCAAGTAACACAGACATACACTGACAACAAGTAACAAAGAAATACAATTACACCAAGTAACAAAGACACACACTTACACCAATTAACACAGACATACACTGAAACCAAGTAACAAAGACATACACTGACACCCAGTAACAAAGACATACACTGACACCAAGTCACAAAGACATACACTGACACCAAGTAACAAAGACATACATTGCTACCCAGTAACACAGACACACGCTTACACCAAGTAACAAAGACAACAACTGATACCAAGTAACACAGACACACACTTACACCAAGTAACACAGACGCAAACTTACACCAAGTAACAATGACATACACTGACACCAAGTAACAAAGTCATACACTTACACCAAGTAACAAAGACACACACTTACACGAAGTAACACAGACATACACTGACACCAAGTAAGAAAGACATACACTGATACCCAGTAACACAGACACACACTTACACCAAGTAACAAAGACATACAATGACACCCTGTAACAAAGACACACACTGACACCATGGAGCACAGACATACACTGACACCAAGTAACAAAGACATACACTGACACCCAGTAACACAGACACACACTTACACCAAGTAACAAAGACATACACTGACACCAAGTAACAAAGCCATACACTGATACCCAGTAACACAGACACACACTTACACCAAGTAAAAAAGACACACACTTACACCAAGTAACACAGACATACACTGACACCAAGTAACAAAGACATAGAATGACACCAAGTCACAAAGACATAAACTGACACACAGTAGCAAAGACATACACTGACACCAAGTCACAAAGACACACACTGACACCCAGTAAAAAATACATACACTGACACCAAGTCACAAAGACATACACTGACACCAAGTAGCAAAGACATACACTGATACCCAGTAGCACAGACACACACTTACACCAAGTAACAAAGACATACACTGACACCAAGTAACAAAGGCATACAATTACACCAAGTAACACAGACATACACTGACACCAAGTAACAAAGACATACAATTACACCAAGTAACAAATACACACACTTACACCAAGTAACACAGACATACACTGACACCAAGTAACAAAGACATACACTGTTACCCAGTAACACAGAGACACACTGACACCCAGTAACAAAGACATACACTGACACCAAGTCACAAAGACATACACTGACACCAAGTAACACAGACATACACTGACACCAAGTAACAAAGAATTCCACTTACACCAAGTAACAAAGACATACACTGATACCCAGTAACAAAGACATACACTGACACCCAGTAACACAGACATACACTGACACCAAGTAACAAAGACACACACTTACACCAAGTAACACAGACATACACTGACACCATGTAACAAAGACAAGCACTGATACCCAGTAACACAGACATACACTGACACCAAGTAACAAAGACAAACACTGTCACCAACAAACAAAGACATAGACTGATACCCAGTCACACAGACACAGACTTAAACCAAGTAACAAAGACATACACTGACACCCAGTAACAAAGACATACACTGACACCAAGTCACAAAGACATACACTGATACCCAGTAACACAGACACACACTTACACGAAGTAACACAGACATACACTGACACCAAGTAACAAAAACATACACTGATACCCAGTAACACAGACACACACTTACACCAAGTAAAAAAGAAACACACTTACACCAAGTAACACAGACATACACTGACACCAAGTAACAAAGACATACACTGACACCAAGTAACAAAGACATAAACTGACACACAGTAGCAAAGACATACACTGACACCAAGTCACAAAGACACACACTGACACCAAGTAACAAAGACATACACTGATACCCAGTAGCACAGACACACACTTACACCAAGTAATAAAGACATACACTGACACCAAGTAACAAAGACATACAATTACACCAAGTAACGCAGACATACAGTGACACCAAGTAACAAAGACATACAATTACACCAAGTAACAAAGACACACACTTACACCAAGTAATACAGACATACACTGACACCAAGTAACAAAGACATACACTGTTACCCAGTAACACAGACACACACTGACACCCAGTAACAAAGTCATACACTGACACCAAGTCACAAAGACATACACTGACACCAAGTCACAAAGACATACACTGACACCAAGTAACAAAGAATTCCACTTACACCAAGTAACAAAGACATACACTGATACCCAGTAACAAAGACAGACATTGATACCCAGTAACACGGACACGCACTGACACCCAGTAACAAAGACATACACTGATACCCAGTAACACAGACACGCACTGACACCCAGTAACAAAGACATACACTAACACCAAGTAACAAAGACATACACGGATACCCAGTAACACAGATACACACTTACACCAAGTAACAAATACATAGAATGATACCCAGTTTAACAGACATACACTTACACCAAGTAACAAATACATACTCTTACACCAAGTAACAAAGACATACTCTGATACCCAGCAACACAGACACACACTTACACCAAGTAACAAAGACAGACACTGATACCCAGTAACACAGACACACACTTGCACCAAGTAACAAGGACATACACTGAAACCCAGTAACAAAGACATACACAGACACCAATTAACAAAGACACACACTTACACCAAGTAACAAAGACATACACTGACACCAAGTAACAAAGACATACACTTACACCAAGTAACAAAGACATCCACTGACACCAAGTAGCAAAGACATACACTGATACCCAGTAACACAGACACACACATACACAAAGTAACAAAGACAGATACTTACACCAAGAAACACAGACGCAAACTTACACCAAGTAACAAAGACATACAGTGACACCAAGTAACAAAGTGATTCACTTACACCAAGTAACACAGACATACACTGACACCAAGTAACAAAGACATACAATTACACCAAGTAACAAAGACACACACTTACACGAAGTAACACAGACATACACTGACACCAAGTAACAAAGACATACACTGACACCCAATAACACAGACACACACTTACACCAAGAAACAAAGACATACACTGACACCAAGTCACAAAGGCATACACTGACACCAAGTAACAGAGACATACACTGATACCCAGTAACACAGACACACACTTACACCAAGTAACAAAGACATACACTTACACCAAATAACACAGACACACAATGATACCCAGTAACAAAGACATACACTGACACCCAATAACACAAACACACACTTACACCAAGTAACAAAGACATACACTGAAACCAAGGCACAAAGGCATACACTGACACCAAGTAACAGAGACATACACTGATACCCAGTAACACAGGCACACACTTACACCAAGTACAAAGACAAACACTGACACCAAGTAACAAATAAATACTCTTACACCAAGTAACAAAGACATACACTGATACCCAGTAACACAGACACGCACTGACACCCAGCAACAAAGTCATACACTGACACCCATTAACACAGAGAACCACTGATACACAGTAACAAAGACATACACTGACACCAAGTAACACAGACACACACTTACACCAAGTAATAAAGACATACACTGACACCAAGTAACACAGACATACACTGACACCAAGTAACAAAGACATACACTTACACCAAGTATTTTGACATACACTGACACCAAATAACAAAGACATACACTGATAACCAGTAACACAGACACACACTCACACCAAGTAACAAAGACATACACTGATACCCAGTCACACAGACACAGACTTAAACCAAGTAACAAAGACATACACTGACACCCAGTAACAAAGACATACACTGACACCAAGTCACAAAGACATACACTGATACCCAGTAACACAGACACACACTTACACGAAGTAACACAGACATACACTGACACCAAGTAACAAAAACATACACTGATACCCAGTAACACAGACACACACTTACACCAAGTAAAAAAGAAACACACTTACACCAAGTAACACAGACATACACTGACACCAAGTAACAAAGACATACACTGACACCAAGTAACAAAGACATAAACTGACACACAGTAGCAAAGACATACACTGACACCAAGTCACAAAGACACACACTGACACCAAGTAACAAAGACATACACTGATACCCAGTAGCACAGACACACACTTACACCAAGTAATAAAGACATACACTGACACCAAGTAACAAAGACATACAATTACACCAAGTAACGCAGACATACAGTGACTCCAAGTAACAAAGACATACAATTACACCAAGTAACAAAGACACACACTTACACCAAGTAACACAGACATACACTGACACCAAGTAACAAAGACATACACTGTTACCCAGTAACACAGACACACACTGACACCCAGTAACAAAGTCATACACTGACACCAAGTCACAAAGACATACACTGACACCAAGTCACAAAGACATACACTGACACCAAGTAACAAAGAATTCCACTTACACCAAGTAACAAAGACATACACTGATACCCAGTAACAAAGACAGACATTGATACCCAGTAACACGGACACGCACTGACACCCAGTAACAAAGACATACACTGATACCCAGTAACACAGACACGCACTGACACCCAGTAACAAAGACATACACTAACACCAAGTAACAAAGACATACACGGATACCCAGTAACACAGATACACACTTACACCAAGTAACAAATACATAGAATGATACCCAGTTTAACAGACATACACTTACACCAAGTAACAAATACATACTCTTACACCAAGTAACAAAGACATACTCTGATACCCAGCAACACAGACACACACTTACACCAAGTAACAAAGACAGACACTGATACCCAGTAACACAGACACACACTTGCACCAAGTAACAAGGACATACACTGAAACCCAGTAACAAAGACATACACAGACACCAATTAACAAAGACACACACTTACACCAAGTAACAAAGACATACACTGACACCAAGTAACAAAGACATACACTTACACCAAGTAACAAAGACATCCACTGACACCAAGTAGCAAAGACATACACTGATACCCAGTAACACAGACACACACATACACAAAGTAACAAAGACAGATACTTACACCAAGAAGCACAGACGCAAACTTACACCAAGTAACAAAGACATACAGTGACACCAAGTAACAAAGTGATTCACTTACACCAAGTAACACAGACATACACTGACACCAAGTAACAAAGACATACAATTACACCAAGTAACAAAGACACACACTTACACGAAGTAACACAGACATACACTGACACCAAGTAACAAAGACATACACTGACACCCAATAACACAGACACACACTTACACCAAGTAACAAAGACATACACTGACACCAAGTCACAAAGGCATACACTGACACCAAGTAACAGAGACATACACTGATACCCAGTAACACAGACACACACTTACACCAAGTAACAAAGACATACACTTACACCAAATAACACAGACACACAATGATACCCAGTAACAAAGACATACACTGACACCCAATAACACAAACACACACTTACACCAAGTAACAAAGACATACACTGAAACCAAGTCACAAAGGCATACACTGACACCAAGTAACAGAGACATACACTGATACCCAGTAACACAGGCACACACTTACACCAAGTACAAAGACAAACACTGACACCAAGTAACAAATAAATACTCTTACACCAAGTAACAAAGACATACACTGATACCCAGTAACACAGACACGCACTGACACCCAGCAACAAAGTCATACACTGACACCCATTAACACAGAGAACCACTGATACACAGTAACAAAGACATACACTGACACCAAGTAACACAGACACACACTTACACCAAGTAATAAAGACCTACACTGACACCAAGTAACACAGACATACACTGACACCAAGTAACAAAGACATACACTTACACCAAGTATTTTGACATACACTGACACCAAATAACAAAGACATACACTGATAACCAGTAACACAGACACACACTCACACCAAGTAACAAAGACATACACTGATACCCAGTAACACAGACACACACTTACACCAAGTAACACAGACATACACTGACACCAAGTAACAAAGACATACACTGATACCCAGTAACACAGGCACACACTGCCACCAAGTAACAAAGACATTCGCTGACACCAAGTAACAATGACATACACTTACACCAAGTAACAGAGACACACACTTACACCAAGTAACAAAGACATACACTGATACCCAGTAACACAGACACACACTTACACCAAGTAACACAGACATACACTGACACCAAGTAACAAAGACAGATACTGATACCAAGTAACACAGACATACACTGACACCAAGTATTTTGACATACACAGACACCGAGTAACAAAGACATACACTGACACCAAGTCACAAAGACACACACTGACACCAGTAACAAAGACATACACTGACACCATTTCACAAAGACATACACTGATACCAAGTAACACAGACACACACTTACACCAAGTAACACAAACACACGCTTTCACCAACTAACAAAGACATACACTGACACCAAGAAACAAAGACATACAATTACACCAAGTAACAAAGACACACACTCACACCAAGTAACACAGACATACACTGACACCAAGTAACAAAGACATACACTGTTACCCAGTAACACAGACACACACTTACAACAAGTAACAAAGACATACACTGAAACCAAGTAACACAGACATACACTGACACCAAGTAACAAAGACATACACTGTTACCCAGTAACACAGACACACACTTACAATAAGTAACACAGACACACACTTACACCAAGTAAGACAGACACACACTTACACCAAGTAACAAAGACATACACTGACACCAAGTAACAAAGACATACACTTACACCAAGTAACACAGACAAACACTGACACCAAGTAACAAAGACATACAATTACACCAAGTAACAAAGACACACATTTACACTTAGTGACACAGACATACACTGACACCATGTAACAAAGACATACACTGAAACACAGTAACACAGACATACACTGACACCAAGTATCAAAAACATACACTGACACCAACAAACAAAGACATACACTGATACCCAGTAACACAGACACACACTTACACCATGTAAAAAAGACATACACTGACACCAAGTAACAAAGACAATCACTTACACCAAGTAACAAAGACATACACTGACACCAAGAAACAAAGACATACACTTACACCAAGTAACACAGATACACACTGACACCCAGTAACACAAAGAAACACACACTGACACCCAGTAACATAGAGAAACACAGACACACAGTAACAAAGACATACACAGACACACACTGACAGCAAGTAACAAAGACTAACACAGACACACACTGTCACCAACTAACAAAGACATACACTGACACACAGTAGCAAAGACATACACTGACACCAAGTCACAAAGTCATACACTGACACCCAGTAAAAAAGACAGACACTGACACCAAGTCACAAAGACATACACTGACACCAAGTAACAAAGACATACACTGATACCCAGTAGCACAGACACACACTTACACCAAGTAACAAAGACATACACTGACACCAAGTAACAAAGACATACAATTACACCAAGTAACACAGACATACACTGACGCCAAGTAACAAAGACATACAATTACACCAAGTAACAAAGACACACACTTACACCAATTAACACAGACATACACTGACACCAAGTAACAAAGACATACACTGTTAGCCAGTAACACAGACACACACTTTCCCTCAGTAACAAAGACATACACTGATACCAAGTAACACAGAAACACAATTACAACAAGTAACACAAACACACACTTACACCATGTAACAAAGACATACACTGACACCAAGTAACAAAGACAAACGATTACACCAAGTAACAAAGACACACACCTACACCAAGGAGCACAGACATACACTGACACCAAGTAACAAAGACATACACTGTTACCCAGTAACACAGACACACACTTACACCAAGTAACAAAGACATACACTGATACCAAGTAACACAGACACACACTTACACCAAGAAACACAGACGCAAACTTACACCAAGTAACAAAGACATACAGTGACACCAAGTAACAAAGTGATTCACTTACACCAAGTAACACAGACATACACTGACACCAAGTAACAAAGACATACACTGACACCGAGTAACAAAGACATACACTGATACCCAGTAACACAGACACACACTTAAACCAAGTAACAAAGACATACACTGATACCCAATAACACAGACACACACTTACACCAAGTAACAAAGACATACACTGACACCAAGTCACAAAGGCATACACTGACACCAAGTAACAGAGACATCCACTGACACCAAGTACAAAGACAAACACTGACACCAAGTAACAAATAAATACTCATACACCAAGTAACAAAGACATACACTGATACCCAGTAACACAGACACGCACTGACACCCAGCAACAAAGTCATACACTGATACCCAGTAACACGGAGACACACTGACACCCAGTAACACAAAGAAACACACACTGACACCCAGCAACACAGAGAACCACTGATACACAGTAACAAAGACATACACTGACACCAAGTAACACAGACACACACTGACACCCAGTAATAAAGACATACACTGACACCAAGTAACACAGACATACACTGACACCAAGTAACAAAGACATACCCTTACACCAAGTATTTTGACATACACTGACACCAAGAAACAAAGACATAAACTGACACCAAGTAACAAAGACATAAACTGATACCCGGTAACACAGGCACACACTGCCACCAAGTAACAAAGACATACGCAGACACCAAGTAACAAAGACATACACTTACACCAAGTAACAAAGACACACACTTACACCAAGTAACACAGACATACACTGACACCAAGTAACAAAGACAGACAATTACACCAAGTAACAAAGACATACACTTACACCAATTATTTTGACATACACTGACACCAAGTAACAAAGACATACACAGATCCCAAGTAACACAGACACATACTTACACCAAGAAACAAAGACATACACTTACACCAAGTAACAAATAAATACTCTTACACCAAGTAACAAAGACATAAACGGATACCCAGTAACACAGAAACGCACTGACACCCAGCAACAAAGTCATACACTGCTACCCAGTAACACAGACACACACTGACACCCAGTAACACAAACAAACACACATTGACACCCGGTAACACAGAGATCCACTGATACACATTAACAAAGACATACACTGACACCAAGTAACACAGACACACACTGATACCCAGTAATAAAGACATACACTGACACCAAGTAACACAGACATACACTGACACCAAGTATCAAAGACATACACTTACACCAAGTATTTTGGCATACACTGACACCAAGTAACAAAGACATACACTGATACCCAGTAACACAGACACACACTCACACCAAGTAACAAAGACATACACTGATGCCCAGTAAAACAGACACACACTTACACCAAGTAACACAGACATACACTGACACCAATTAACAAAGACATACACTGATACCCAGTAACACAGGCACACACTGCCACCAAGTAACAAAGACATACGCTGACACCAAGTAACAAAAACATACACTTACACCAAGTAACAAAGACACACACTTGCACCAAGTAAGACAGACATACACTGACACCAAGTAACAAAGACTGACAATTACACCAAGTAACAAAGACATACATTTACACCAAGTATTTTGACATACACTGACACCAAGTAACAAAGACATACACTGATACCCAGTAACACAGACACACACTTACACCAAGTAACAAAGACATACACTGACACCAAGTCACAAAGACACACACTGACACCCGGTAACAAGGACATACACTGACACCATGTCACAAAGACATACACTGATACCAAGTAACAAAGACATACACTTGCACCAAGTATTTTGACAGACACTGACACCAAGTAACACAGACATACACTGACAGCAAGAAACAAAGGCATACACTGACACCAAGTAACAAAGACATAAACTGATACCCAGTAACACAGACACACACTCACACCAAGTAACAAAGACAAACACTGATACCCAGTAACACAGACACACACTTACACCAAGTAAAAAAGACATACACTGACACCCAGTAACAAAGACCTACACTGACACCAAGTCACAAAGACATGCACTGATACCCAGTAACACAGGCAATCACTTCCACCTAGTAACAAAGACAAACACTTACACCAAGTAACAAAGACATACACTTACACCAAGTAACACAGACACACACTGACACCCAGTAACACAAACAAACACACACTGACACCCAGTAACGTAGAGAAACACAGACACACAGTAACAAAGACATACACTGTTACCCAGTAACACAGACACACACTCACACCAAGTAACAAAGACATACACTTACACCAATTAACACAAACACACGCTTTCACCAACTAACAAAGACATACACTGATACCAAGTAACAAAGACATACAATTACACCAAGTAACAAAGACACACACTTACACCAAGTAACACAGACATACACTGACACAAAGTAACAAAGACATCGACTTACACCAAGTAACACAGACAAACACTGACACCAAGTAACAAAGACATACAATTACACCAAGTAACAAAGACACACATTTACACCAAGTGACACAGACTTACACTGACACCCAGTAACACAGACACACACTTACACCAAGTAAAAAAGACAGACACTGACACCAAGTCACAAAGACATACACTGTTACCCAGTAACACAGACACACACTTACAACAAGTAACACAGACACACACACTTACACCAAGTAACACAGACATACACTGACACCAAGTAACAAAGACATACACTGACACCAAGTCACAAAGACATACACTGATAAACAGTAACACAGACACACACTTACACCAAGTAACAAAGACAAACACTTACACCAAGTAACAAAGACATACACTGACACCAAGAAACAAAGACATACACTTACACCAAGTAACAAATAAATACACTTACACCAAGTAACAAAGACATAAACTGATACCCAGTAACACAGAAACGCACTGACACCCAGCAACAAAGTCATACACTGATACCCAGTAACACAGACACACACTGACACCCAGTAACACAAACAAACACACACTTACACCCAGTAACACAGAGAACCACTGATACACAGTAACAAAGACATACACTGACACCAAGTAACACAGACACACACTGACACCCAGTAATAAAGACATGCACTGACACCAAGTAACACAGACATACACTGACACCAAGTAACAAAGACATACACTTACACCAAGTATTTTGACATACACTGACACCAAGTAACAAAGACAAACACTGATAACCAGTAACACAGACACACACTCACACCAAGTAACAAAGACATACACTGATGCCCAGTAACACAGACACACTCTTACACCAAGTAACACAGACATACACTGACACCAAGTAACAAAGACATACACTGATACCCAGTAACACAGGCACACACTGCCACCACGTAAGAAAGGCATACGCTGACACCAAGTAACAAAGACATACACTTACACCAAGTAACAAAGACACACATTTACACCAAGTAACACAGACATACAATGACACCAAGTAACAATGACAGACAATTACACCAAGTAACAAAGACATACACTTACACCAAGTATTTTGACATACACAGACACCGAGTAACAAAGACATACACTGATACCCAGTAACACAGACACACACTTACACCAAGTAACAAAGACATACACTGACACCATGTCACAAAGACATACACTGGTACCAAGTAACACAGACACACACTTAAAACAAGTAACACAAACACACGCTTTCACCAACTAACAAAGACATACACTGACACGAAGTAACAAAGACATACACTTACACCAAGTAACACAGACACACACTGACACCCAGTAACACAAACAAACACACACTGACACCCAGTAACATAGAGAAACACAGACACACAGGAACAAAGACATACACAGACACACACTGACACCAAGTAACAAAGACTAACACAGACACACACTGTCACCAAGTAACAAAGAAATACACTGACACACAGTAGCAAAGACATACACTGACACCAAGTCACAAAGACTTACACTGACACCCAGTAACACAGACACACACTTACACCAAGTAAAAAAGACAGACACTGACACCAAGTCACAAAGACATACACTGATACCCAGTAGCACAGACACACACTTACACCAAATAACAAAGACATACACTGACATCAAGTAACAAAGACATACAATTACACCAAGTAACACAGACATACACTGACACCAAGTAACAAAGACATACAATTACACCAGGTAACAAAGACACACACTTACACCAATTAACACAGACATACACTGACACCAAGTAACAAAGACATACACTGTTACCCAGTAACACAGACACACACTCACACCAAGTAACAGAGACATACACTGATACCCAGTAACACAGACACACATTTACACCAAGTAACACAGACATACACTGACACCAAGTAACAAAGACATACACTGATACCCAGTAACACAGGCACACACTGCCACCAAGTAAGAAAGACATACGCTGACAGCTAGTAACAAAGACATACACTTACACCAAGTAACAAAGACACACATTTACACCAAGTAACACAGACATACACTGACACCAAGTAACAAAGACAGACAATTACACCAAGTAACAAAGACATACACATACACCAAGTGTTTTGACATACACAGACACCGAGTAACAAAGACATACACTGATACCCAGTAACACAGACACACACTTACACCAAGTAACAAAGACATACACTGACACCAAGTCACAAAGACACACACTGACACCAGTAACAAAGACATACACTGACACGATGTCACAAAGACATACACTGATACCAAGTAACACAGACACACACTTACACCAAGTTACACAAACACACACTTTCACCAACTAACAAAGACATACACTGACACCAAGTAACAAAGAATTACAATTACACCAAGTAACAAAGACACACACTTACACCAAGTAACACAGACATACACTGACACCAAGTAACAAAGACATACACTGTTACCCAGTAACACAGACACTCACTTACAACAAGTAACAAAGACATACAATTACACCAAGTAACAAAGACACACACTTACACCAAGTAACACAGACAAACACTGACACCAAGTAACAAAGACATACAATTACACCAAGTAACAAAGACACACATTTACACCAAGTGACACAGACATACACTGACACCATGTAACAAAGACAGACACTGAAACACAGTAACACAGAAATACACTGACACCAAGTAAAAAAGACATACACTGACACCAACAAACAAAGACATACACTGATACCCAGTAACACAGACACACACTTACACCAAGTAAAAACGACATACACTGACACCCAGTAACAAAGACATACACTGACACCCAGTAACACAGACACACACTTACACCAAGTAACAAAGACAAACACTTACACCAAGTAACAAAGACATACACTGACACCAAGAAACAAAGACATGCACTTACACCAAGTAACACAGACACACACTGACACCCAGTAACACAAACAAACACACACTGACACCCAGTAACATAGAGAAACACAGACTCACAGTAACAAAGACATACACAGACACACACTGACACCAAGTAACAAAGACTAACACAGACACACACTGTCACCAAGTCCCAAAGAAATACACTGACACACAGTAGCAAAGACATACACTGACACCAAGTCACAAAGGCATACACTGACACCCAGTAAAAAAAACAGACACTGACACCAAGTCACAAAGACATACACTGACACCAAGTAACAAAGACATACACTGATACCCAGTAGCACAGACACACACTTACACCAAGTAACAAAGACATACACTGACACCAAGTAACAAAGACATACAAATACACCAAGTAACACAGACATACACTGACACCAAGTAACAAAGACATACAATTACACCAGGTAACAAAGACACACACTTACACCAATTAACTCAGACATACACAGACACCAAGTAACAAAGACATACACTGTTACCCAGTAACACAGACACACACTTACACCAATTAACAAAGACATACACTGATAACAAGTAACACAGACACACACTTACACCAAGTAACAAAGACATACACTGACACCAGGTAACAAAGACATACAATTACGCCACGTAACAAAGACACACATTTACACCAAGTGACACAGACTTACACTGACACCCAGTAACACAGACACACACTTATACCAAGTAAAAAAGACAGACACTGACACCAAGTCACAAAGACATACACTGTTACCCAGTAACACAGACACACACTTACAACAAGTAACACAGACACACACACTTACACCAAGTAACACAGACATACACTGACACCAAGTAACAAAGACATACACTGACACCAAGTAACAAAGACATCGACTTACACCAAGTAACACAGACAAACACTGACACCAAGTAACAAAGACATACAATTACACCAAGTAACAAAGACACACATTTACACCAAGTGACACAGACATACACTGACACCATGTAACAAAGACATACACTGAAACACAGTAACACAGACATACACTGACACCAAGTAACAAAGACATACACTGACACCAACAAACAAAGACATACACAAAAACACAGTAACACAGACACACACTTACAGCAAGTAAAAAAAGACATACACTGACACCCAGTAACAAAGACATACACTGACACCAAGTCACAAAGACATACACTGATAAACAGTAACACAGACACACACTTACACCAAGTAACAAAGACAAACACTTACACCAAGTAACAAAGACATACACTGACACCAAGAAACAAAGACATACACTTACACCAAGTAACAAATAAATACACTTACACCAAGTAACAAAGACATAAACTGATACCCAGTAACACAGAAACGCACTGACACCCAGCAACAAAGTCATACACTGATACCCAGTAACACAGACACACACTGACACCCAGTAACACAAACAAACACACACTTACACCCAGTAACACAGAGAACCACTGATACACAGTAACAAAGACATACACTGACACCAAGTAACACAGACACACACTGACACCCAGTAATAAAGACATGCACTGACACCAAGTAACACAGACATACACTGACACCAAGTAACAAAGACATACACTTACACCAAGTATTTTGACATACACTGACACCAAGTAACAAAGACAAACACTGATAACCAGTAACACAGACACACACTCACACCAAGTAACAAAGACATACACTGATGCCCAGTAACACAGACACACTCTTACACCAAGTAACACAGACATACGCTGACACCAAGTAACAAAGACATACACTTACACCAAGTAACAAAGACACACATTTACACCAAGTAACACAGACATACAATGACACCAAGTAACAATGACAGACAATTACACCAAGTAACAAAGACATACACTTACACCAAGTATTTTGACATACACAGACACCGAGTAACAAAGACATACACTGATACCCAGTAACACAGACACACACTTACACCAAGTAACAAAGACATACACTGACACCAAGTCACAAAGACACACACTGACACCAGTAACGAAGACATACACTGACACCATGTCACAAAGACATACACTGGTACCAAGTAACACAGACACACACTTAAAACAAGTAACACAAACACACGCTTTCACCAACTAACAAAGACATACACTGACACGAAGTAACAAAGACATACACTTACACCAAGTAACACAGACACACACTGACACCCAGTAACACAAACAAACACACACTGACACCCAGTAACATAGAGAAACACAGACACACAGGAACAAAGACATACACAGACACACACTGACACCAAGTAACAAAGACTAACACAGACACACACTGTCACCAAGTAACAAAGAAATACACTGACACACAGTAGCAAAGACATACACTGACACCAAGTCACAAAGACTTACACTGACACCCAGTAACACAGACACACACTTACACCAAGTACAAAAGACAGACACTGACACCAAGTCACAAAGACATACACTGATACCCAGTAGCACAGACACACACTTACACCAAATAACAAAGACATACACTGACATCAAGTAACAAAGACATACAATTACACCAAGTAACACAGACATACACTGACACCAAGTAACAAAGACATACAATTACACCAGGTAACAAAGACACACACTTACACCAATTAACACAGACATACACTGACACCAAGTAACAAAGACATACACTGTTACCCAGTAACACAGACACACACTCACACCAAGTAACAGAGACATACACTGATACCCAGTAACACAGACACACATTTACACCAAGTAACACAGACATACACTGACACCAAGTAACAAAGACATACACTGATACCCAGTAACATAGGCACACACTGCCACCAAGTAAGAAAGACATACGCTGACAGCTAGTAACAAAGACATACACTTACACCAAGTAACAAAGACACACATTTACACCAAGTAACACAGACATACACTGACACCAAGTAACAAAGACAGACAATTACACCAAGTAACAAAGACATACACATACACCAAGTGTTTTGACATACACAGACACCGAGTAACAAAGACATACACTGATACCCAGTAACACAGACACACACTTACACCAAGTAACAAAGACATACACTGACACCAAGTCACAAAGACACACACTGACACCAGTAACAAAGACATACACTGACACGATGTCACAAAGACATACACTGATACCAAGTAACACAGACACACACTTACACCAAGTTACACAAACACACACTTTCACCAACTAACAAAGACATACACTGACACCAAGTAACAAAGAATTACAATTACACCAAGTAACAAAGACACACACTTACACCAAGTAACACAGACATACACTGACACCAAGTAACAAAGACATACACTGTTACCCAGTAACACAGACACTCACTTACAACAAGTAACAAAGACATACAATTACACCAAGTAACAAAGACACACACTTACACCAAGTAACACAGACAAACACTGACACCAAGTAACAAAGACATACAATTACACCAAGTAACAAAGACACACATTTACACCAAGTGACACAGACATACACTGACACCATGTAACAAAGACAGACACTGAAACACAGTAACACAGAAATACACTGACACCAAGTAAAAAAGACATACACTGACACCAACAAACAAAGACATACACTGATACCCAGTAACACAGACACACACTTACACCAAGTAAAAACGACATACACTGACACCCAGTAACAAAGACATACACTGACACCCAGTAACACAGACACACACTTACACCAAGTAACAAAGACAAACACTTACACCAAGTAACAAAGACATACACTGACACCAAGAAACAAAGACATACACTTACACCAAGTAACACAGACACACACTGACACCCAGTAACACAAACAAACACACACTGACACCCAGTAACATAGAGAAACACAGACTCACAGTAACAAAGACATACACAGACACACACTGACACCAAGTAACAAAGACTAACACAGACACACACTGTCACCAAGTCCCAAAGAAATACACTGACACACAGTAGCAAAGACATACACTGACACCAAGTCACAAAGGCATACACTGACACCCAGTAAAAAAAACAGACACTGACACCAAGTCACAAAGACATACACTGACACCAAGTAACAAAGACATACACTGATACCCAGTAGCACAGACACACACTTACACCAAGTAACAAAGACATACACTGACACCAAGTAACAAAGACATACAAATACACCAAGTAACACAGACATACACTGACACCAAGTAACAAAGACATACAATTACACCAGGTAACAAAGACACACACTTACACCAATTAACTCAGACATACACAGACACCAAGTAACAAAGACATACACTGTTACCCAGTAACACAGACACACACTTACACCAATTAACAAAGACATACACTGATAACAAGTAACACAGACACACACTTACACCAAGTAACAAAGACATACACTGACACCAGGTAACAAAGACATACAATTACGCCACGTAACAAAGACACACACCTACACCAAGTAACACAGACATACACTGACACCAAGTAACAAAGACATACACTGCTACCCAGGAACACAGACACACACTTACACCAAGTAACAAATACATACACTGATACCAAGTAACACAGACACACACTTACACCAAGTAATACAGACGCAAACTTACACCAATTAACAAAGACATAAACTGACACCAAGTAACAAAGACATACACTGACACCCAGTAACAAGGACACACACTGACACCATGTAACACAGACATACACTGACACCAAGTAACAAAGACATACACTGACACCCAGTAACACAGACACACACTTCCACCAAGTAACAATGACATACACTGACACCAAGAAACAAAGACATACACTGATACCAAGTAACACAGAAACACAATTACAACAAGTAACACAAACACACACTTACACTAAGTAACAAAGACATACACTGACACCAAGAAACAAAGCCATACACTTACACAAAGTAACACAGACACACACTGACACCCAGTAACACAAACAAACACACACTGACACCCAGTAACATAGAGAAACACAGACACACAGTAACAAAGACATACACAGACACACACTGACACCAAGTAACAAAGATTAACACAGACACACACTGTCACCAAGTAACAAAGAAATACACTGACACACAGTAGCAAAGACACACACTTACACCAAGTAACAAAGACATACACTGACACCAAGTAACACAGACATACACTGACACCAAGTAACAAAGACATACAATTACACCAGGTAACAAAGACACACAATTACACCAATTAACACAGACATACACTGACACAAAGTAACACAGACATACACTGACAACAAGTAACAAAGACATACAATTACACCAGGTAACAAAGACACACACCTACACCAAGTAACACAGACATACACTGACACCAAGTTACAAAGGCATACACTGTTACCCAGTAACACAAACACAAACTTACACCAAGTAACAAAGACATACACTGACACCAAGAAACAAAGACATACACTTACACCAAGTAACACAGACATACACTGACACCAAGTAACAAAGACATACACTGACACCAAGAAACAAAGCCATACACTTACACCAAGTAACACAGACACACACTGACACCCAGTAACACAAACAAACACACACTGACACCCAGTAACATAGAGAAACACAGACACACAGTAACAAAGACATACACAGACACACACTGACACCAAGTAACAAAGACTAACACAGACACAGACTGTCACCAAGTAACAAAGAAATACACTGACACACAGTAGCAAAGACACACACTTACACCAGGTAACAAAGACATACACTGACACCAAGTAACACAGACATACACTGACACCAAGTAACAAAGACATACAATTACACCAGGTAACAAAGACACACACTTGCACCAATTAACACAGACATACACTGACACAAAGTAACACAGACATACACTGACACCAAGTAACAAAGACATACAATTACACCAGGTAACAAAGACACACACCTACACCAAGTAATACAGACATACACTGACACCAAGTAACAAAGACATACACTGTTACCCAGTAACACAAACACACACTTACACCAAGTAACAAAGACATACACTGACACCAAGAAACAAAGACATACACTTAGACCAAGTAACACAGACACACACTGACACCCAGTAACACAAACAAACACACACTGACACCCAGTAACATAGAGAAACACAGACACACAGTAACAAAGACATACACAGACACACACTGACACCAAGTAACAAAGACTAACACAGACACACACTGTCACCAAGTAACAAAGACATACACTGACACCCAGTAACAAAGACATTGACTGACACCAAGTCACAAAGACATACACTGACACCCAGTAAAAAAGACAGACACTGACACCAAGTCACAAAGACATACACTGACACCAAGTAACAAAGACATACACTGATACCCAGTAGCACAGACACACACTAACACCAAGTAACAAAGACAGACACTGACCCCAAGTAACAAAGACATACAATTACACCAAGTAGCACAGACATGCACTGACACCAAGTAACAAAGACATACAATTACACCAGGTAACAAAGACACACACTTACACCAATTAACACAGACATACACTGACACCAAGTAACAAAGACATACACTGTTACCCAGTAACACAGACACACACTTACACCAATTAACAAAGACATACACTGATACCAAGTAACACAGAAACACAATTACAACAAGTCACACAAACACACACTTACACCAAGTAACAAAGACATACACTGACACCAAGTAATAAAGACATACAATTACACCAAGTAACAAAGACACACACCTACACCAAGTAACACAGACAGACACTGACACCAAGTAACAAAGACATACACTGTTACCCAGTAACACAGACACACACTTACACCAAGTAACAAAGACATACACTGATAACAAGTAACACAGACACACACTTACACCAAGTAACACAGACGCAAACTTACACCAAGTAACAAAGACATACACTGACACCAAGTAACAAAGACATACACTGACACCCAGTATCAAAGACACACACTGACACCATGTAACACAGACATACACTGACACCAAGTAACAAAGACATTCACTGACACCCACTAACACAGACACACACTTACACCAAGTAACAAAGACATACACTGACACCAAGTAACAAAGACATACACTGATACCCAGTAACACAGACACACACACTTCCACCAAGTAAAAAAGACACACACTTACGCCAAGTAACACAGACATACACTGACGCCAAGTAACAAAGACATACACTGACACCAAGTAACAAAGACATAAACTGACACACAGTAGCAATGACATACACTGACACCAAGTCGCAAAGACATACACTGACACCAAGTAACAAAGACATACACTGATACCCAGTAGCACAGGCACACACTTACACCAAGTAACAAAGACATAAACTGACACCAAGTAACAAAGACATACAATTACACCAAGTAACACAGACATACACTGACACCAAGTAACAAAGACATACAATTACACCAGGTAACAAAGACATACACTTACACCAATTAACACAGACATACACTGACACCAAGTAACAAAGACATACACTGTTACCCAGTAACACTGACACACACTTACACCAAGTAACAAAGACATACACTGATACCAAGTAACACAGAAACACAATTACAACAAGCAACACAAACACACACTTACACCAAGTAACAAAGACATACACTGACACCAAGTAACAAAGACATACAATTACACCAAGTAACAAAGACACACACCTACACCAAGTAACACAGACATACACTGACACCAAGTAACAAAGACATACACTGTTACCCAGTAACACAGACACACACTTACATCAAGTAACAAAGTCATACACTGATACCAAGTAACACAGACACACACTTACACCAAGTAACACAGACGCAAACTTACACCAAGTAACAAAGACATACACTGACACCAAGTAACAAAGTCTTACACATACACCAAGTAACACAGACATACACTGACACCAAGTAACAAAGACATACAATTACACCAAGTAACAAAGCCACACACTTACACGAAGTAACACAGACATACACTGACACAAAGTAAAAAAGACATACACTGATACCCAGTAACGCGGACACACACTTATACCAAGTAACAAAGACATACATTGACACCCAGTAACAAAGACACACACTGACACCATGTAACACAGACATACACTCACACCAAGTAACAAAGACATACAATGTCACCCAGTAACACAGACACACACTTACACCAAGTAATAAAGACATACAATGATACCCAGTAACACAGACACACACTGACACCAAGTAACACAGACATACACTGACACCAAGTAACAAAGACATAAACTGACACACAGTAGCAAAGACATACAATGACACCAAGTCACAAAGACACACACTGACACCCAGTAAAAAAGACATACACTGACACCAAGTCGCAAAGACATACACTGACACCAAGTAACAAAGACATACACTGATACCCAGTAGCACAGACACACACTTACACCAAGTAACAAAGACATACAATTACACCAAGTAACACAGACATACACTGACACAAAGTAACAAAGACATACAATTACACCAAGTAACAAAGACACACACTTACACCAAGTAACACAGACATAGACTGACACCAAGTAACAAAGACATACACTGTTACCCAGTAACACAGACACACACTTACACCAAGTAACAAAGACATACACAGATACCAAGTAACACAGACACACAATTACAACAAGTAACAAAAACAAACACTTACACCAAGTAACAAAGACAGACACTGACACCAAGTAACAAAGACATACAATTACACCAAGTAACAAAGACACACACTTACACCAAGTAACACAGACATACACTGACACCAAGTAACAAAGACATACACTGTTACCCAGTAACACAGACTCACACTTACACCAAGTAACAAAGACATACACTGATACCAAGTAACACAGACACACACTTACACCAAGATAGACAGACACAAACTTACACCAAGTAACAAAGACATACACTGACAGCAAGTAACAAAGTCAGACAATTACACCAAGTAACACAGACATACACTGACACCAAGTAACAAAGACATACAATTACACCAAGTAACAAAGACACACATTTACACCAAGTAACACAGACATACACTGACACCAAGTAACAAAGACATACAATTACACCAAGTAACAAAGACACACACTTACACCAAGAAACACAGACATACACTGACACCAAGTAACAAAGACATACACTGACACCAAGTAACGAAGACAGACACTGACACCCAGTGTCAAAGACATACACTGACACCATGTAACAAAGACATAAAGTGATACCCAGTAACACAGACATACTCTGACACCAAGTAACAAAGACACACACTTACAAAAAGTAAAACAGACATACACTGACACCATGTAACAAAGACATGCACTGATACCCAGTAACAAAGACATACTCTGACACCAAGTCACAAAGACATACACTGATACCCAGTAACACAGACACACACTTACACCAAGTAACAGAGACATACACTGACACCAAGAAACAAAGACATACACTTACACCAAGTAACACAGACACACACTGACACCCAGTAACACAAACAAACACACTCTGACTCCCAGTAACATATAGAAACACAGACACACAGTAACAAAGACATACACAGACTCACACTGACACCAAGTAACAAAGACTAACACAGACACACACTGTCACCAAGTAACAAAGACATACACTGACACCCAGTAACAAAGACATAGACTGACACCAAGTCACAAAGACATACACTGATACCCAGTAACACAGACACACACTTCCACCGAGTAACAAAGACAAACACTGACACCAAGTAACAAAGACATACACTTACACCAAGTAACAAAGACACACACTTACACGAAGTAACACAGACATACACTGACACCATGTAACAAAGACATACACTGATACCCAGTAACACAGACACACACTTACACCAAGTAACAAAGACATACACTGACACCCAGTATCAAAGACACACACTGACACCATGTAACACAGACATACACTGACACCAAGTAACAAAGACATACAATGACACCCAGTAACACAGACACACACTTACACCAAGTAACAAAGACATACACTGACACCAAGTAACAAAGACATACACTGATACCCAGTAACACAGACACACACTTACACCAAGTAACAAAGAAACACACTGACAACAAGTAACAAAGACATAAACTGACACACAGTAACAAAGACATACAATGACACAAAGTCACAAAGTCACACACTGACACCCAGTAACAATGACATACACTTACACCAAGTAACAAAGACATACACTTACACCAAGTAACACAGACATACACTGACACCAAGTAACAAAGACATACAATTACACCAAGTAACAAAGACACACACTTACACCAAGTAACACAGACATACACTGACACCAAGTAACAAAGACATACACTGACACCAAGTAACGAAGACATACAGTGATACCCAGTAACACAGACATACACTGACACCAAGTAACAAAGACACACACTTACAAAAAGTAAAACAGACATACACTGACACCATGTAACAAAGACATGCACTGATACCCAGTAACAAAGACATACTCTGACACCAAGTCACAAAGACATACACTGATACCCACTAACACAGACACACACTTACACCAAGTAACAAAGATAAACACTGACACCAAGTTACAAAGACATACACTGACACCAAGAAACAAAGACATTCACTTACACCAAGTAACACAGACACACACTGACACCCAGTAACACAAACAAACACACACTGACTCCCAGTAACATATAGAAACACAGACACACAGTAACAAAGACATACACAGACTCACACTGACACCAAGTAACAAAGACTAACACAGACACACACTGTCACCAAGTAACAAAGACATACACTGACACCCAGTAACAAAGACATAGACTGACACCAAGTCACAAAGACATACACTGATACCCAGTAACACAGACACACACTTCCACCGAGTAACAAAGACAAACACTGACACCAAGTAACAAAGACATACACTTACACCAAGTAACAAAGACACCCACTTACACGAAGTAACACAGACATACACTGACACCATGTAACAAAGACATACACTGATACCCAGTAACACAGACACACACTTACACCAAGTAACAAAGACAAACACTGACACCCAGTAACAAAGACACACACTGACACCATGTAACACAGACATACACTGACACCAAGTAACAAAGACATACAATGACACCCAGTAACACAGACACACACTTACACCAAGTATCAAAGACATACACTGACACCAAGTAACAAAGACATACACTGATCCCCAGTAACACAGACACACACTTACACCAAGTAACAAAGAAACAAACTGACACCAAGTAACAAAGACATAAACTGACACACAGTAACAAAGACATACACTGACACAAAGTCACAAAGTCACACACTGACACCCAGTAACAATGACATACACTTACACCAAGTAACAAAGACATACACTTACACCAAGTAACACAGACATACACTGACACCAAGTAACAAAGACACACACTTACACCAAGTAAAACAGACATACACTGACACCATGTAACAAAGACATGCACTGATACCCAGTAACAAAGACATACACTGACACCAAGTCACAAAGACATACACTGATACCCAGTAACACAGACACACACTTACACCAAGTAACAAAGACAAACACTGACACCAAGTAACAAAGACATACACTGACACCAAGAAACAAAGACATACACTTACATCAAGTAACACAGACACACACTGACACCCAGTAACACAAACAAACACACACTGACTCCCAGTAACATATAGAAACACAGACACACAGTAACAAAGACATACACAGACTCACACTGACACCAAGTAACAAACACTAACGCAGACACACACTGTCACCAAGTAACAAAGACATACACTGACACCCAGTAACAAAGACATAGACTGACACCAAGTCACAAAGACATACACTGATACCCAGTAACACAGACACACACTTCCACCGAGTAACAAAGACATACACTGACACCCAGTAACAAAGACACACACTGACACCATGTAATACAGACATACACTGACACCAAGTAACAAAGACAAACACCGACACCAAGTAACAAAGACATACACTTACACCAAGGAACAAAGACACACACTTACACGAAGTAACACAGACATACACTGACACCATGTAACAAAGACATACACTGATACCCAGTAACACAGACACACACTTACACCAAGTAACAAAGACATACACTGACACCCAGTAACAAAGACACACACTGACACCATGTAATACAGACATACACTGACACCAAGTAACAAAGACATACACTGACACCCAGTAACACAGACACACATTTACACCAAGTAACAAAGACATACACTGACACCAAGGAACAAAGACATACACTGATACCCAGTAACACAGACACACACTTACACCAAGTAACAAAGAAACACACTGACACCAAGTAACAAAGACATAAACTGACACACAGTAACAAAGACATACACTGACACAAAGTCACAAAGTCACACACTGACACCCAGTAACAAAGACATACACTGACACCAAGTCACAAAGACATACACTGACACCAAGTAACAAAGACATACACCGATACCCAGTAGCACAGACAAACACTTACACCAAGTAACCAAGACTTACACTGACACCAAGTAACAAAGACATACACTTACACCAAGTAACAAAGACATACACTGACACCAAGTAACAAAGACATACAATTACACCAAGTAACAAAGACACACACTTACACCAAGTAACACAGACATACACTGACACCAAGTAACAAAGACATACAATGACACCAAGTAACAAAGACATAAACTGACACACAGTAGCAATGACATACACTGACACCAAGTCGCAAAGACATACACTGACACCAAGTAACAAAGACATACACTGATACCCAGTAGCACAGGCACACACTTACACCAAGTAACAAAGACATAAACTGACACCAAGTAACAAAGACATACAATTACACCAAGTAACACAGACATACACTGACACCAAGTAACAAAGACATACAATTACACCAGGTAACAAAGACATACACTTACACCAATTAACACAGACATACACTGACACCAAGTAACAAAGACATACACTGTTACCCAGTAACACAGACACACACTTACACCAAGTAACAAAGTCATACACTGATACCAAGTAACACAGAAACACAATTACAACAAGCAACACAAACACACACTTACACCAAGTAACAAAGACATACACTGACACCAAGTAACAAAGACATACAATTACACCAAGTAACAAAGACACACACCTACACCAAGTAACACAGACATACACTGACACCAAGTAACAAAGACATACACTGTTACCCAGTAACACAGACACACACTTACATCAAGTAACAAAGTCATACACTGATACCAAGTAACACAGACACACACTTACACCAAGTAACACAGACGCAAACTTACACCAAGTAACAAAGACATACACTGACACCAAGTAACAAAGTCTTACACATACACCAAGTAACACAGACATACACTGACACCAAGTAACAAAGACATACAATTACACCAAGTAACAAAGACACACACTTACACGAAGTAACACAGACATACACTGACACAAAGTAAAAAAGACATACACTGATACCCAGTAACGCGGACACACACTTATACCAAGTAACAAAGACATACATTGACACCCAGTAACAAAGACACACACTGACACCATGTAACACAGACATACACTGACACCAAGTAACAAAGACATACACTGTCACCCAGTAACACAGACACACACTTACACCAAGTAATAAAGACATACAATGATACCCAGTAACACAGACACACACTTACACCAAGTAAAAAAGACACACACTTACACCAAGTAACACAGACATACACTGACACCAAGTAACACAGACATACACTGACACCAAGTAACAAAGACATAAACTGACACACAGTAGCAAAGACATACACTGACACCAAGTCACAAAGACACACACTGACACCCAGTAAAAAAGACATACACTGACACCAATTCGCAAAGACATACACTGACACCAAGTAACAAAGACATACACTGATACCCAGTAGCACAGACACACACTTACACCAAGTAACAAAGACATACAATTACACCAAGTAACACAGACATACACTGACACAAAGTAACAAAGACATACAATTACACCAAGTAACAAAGACACACACTGACACCAAGTAACAAAGACATACACTGTTACCCAGTAACACAGACACACACTTACACCAAGTAACAAAGACATACACAGATACCAAGTAACACAGACACACAATTACAACAAGTAACAAAAACAAACACTTACACCAAGTAACAAAGACAGACACTGACACCAAGTAACAAAGACATACAATTACACCAAGTAACAAAGACACACACTTACACCAAGTAACACAGACATACACTGACACCAAGTAACAAAGACATACACTGTTACCCAGTAACACAGACTCACACTTACACCAAGTAACAAAGACATACACTGATACCAAGTAACACAGACACACACTTACACCAAGATAGACAGACACAAACTTACACCAAGTAACAAAGACATACACTGACAGCAAGTAACAAAGTCAGACACTTACACCAAGTAACACAGACATACACTGACACCAAGTAACAAAGACATACAATTACACCAAGTAACAAAGACACACATTTACACCAAGTAACACAGACATACACTGACACCAAGTAACAAAGACATACAATTACACCAAGTAACAAAGACACACACTTACACCAAGAAACACAGACATACACTGACACCAAGTAACAAAGACATACACTGACACCAAGTAACGAAGACAGACACTGACACCCAGTGTCAAAGACATACACTGACACCATGTAACAAAGACATACAGTGATACCCAGTAACACAGACATACACTGACACCAAGTAACAAAGACACACACTTACAAAAAGTAAAACAGACATACACTGACACCATGTAACAAAGACATGCACTGATACCCAGTAACAAAGACATACTCTGACACCAAGTCACAAAGACATACACTGATACCCAGTAACACAGACACACACTTACACCAAGTAACAAAGATAAACACTGACACCAAGTAACAGAGACATACACTGACACCAAGAAACAAAGACATACACTTAAACCAAGTAACACAGACACACACTGACACCCAGTAACACAAACAAACACACTCTGACTCCCAGTAACATATAGAAACACAGACACACAGTAACAAAGACATACACAGACTCACACTGACACCAAGTAACAAAGACTAACACAGACACACACTGTCACCAAGTAACAAAGACATACACTGACACCCAGTAACAAAGACATAGACTGACACCAAGTCACAAAGACATACACTGATACCCAGTAACACAGACACACACTTCCACCGAGTAACAAAGACAAACACTGACACCAAGTAACAAAGACATACACTTACACCAAGTAACAAAGACACACACTTACACGAAGTAACACAGACATACACTGACACCATGTAACAAAGACATACACTGATACCCAGTAACACAGACACACACTTACACCAAGTAACAAAGACATACACTGACACCCAGTATCAAAGACACACACTGACACCATGTAACACAGACATACACTGACACCAAGTAACAAAGACATACAATGACACCCAGTAACACAGACACACACTTACACCAAGTAACAAAGACATACACTGACACCAAGTAACAAAGACATACACTGATACCCAGTAACACAGACACACATTTACACCAAGTAACAAAGAAACACACTGACAACAAGTAACAAAGACATAAACTGACACACAGTAACAAAGACATACACTTACACCAAGTCACAAAGTCACACACTGACACCCAGTAACAATGACATACACTTACACCAAGTAACAAAGACATACACTTACACCAAGTAACACAGACATACACTGACACCAAGTAACAAAGACATACAATTACACTAAGTAACAAAGACATACACTTACACCAAGTAACACAGACATACACTGACACCAAGTCACAAAGACATACACTGATACCCAGTAACACAGACACACACTTCCACCGAGTAACAAAGACAAACACTGACACCAAGTAACAAAGACATACACTTACACGAAGTAACAAAGACACACACTTACACGAAGTAACACAGACATACACTGAAACCATGTAACAAAGACATACACTGATACCCAGTAACACAGACACACACTTACACCAAGTAACAAAGACATACACTGACAGCCAGTAACAAAGACACACACTGACACCATGTAACACAGACATACACTGACACCAAGTAACAAAGACATACACTGACACCCAGTAACACAGACACACACTTACACCAAGTAACACAGACATACACTGACACCAAGTAACAAATACATACACTGATACCCAGTAACACAGACACACACTTACACCAAGTAACAAAGAAACACACTGACACCAAGTAACAAAGACATAAACTGACACACAGTAACAAAGACATACACTGACACAAAGTCACAAAGTCACACACTGACACCCAGTAACAAAGACATACACTGACTCCAAGTCACAAAGACATACACTGACACCAAGTAACAAAGACATCCACCGATACCCAGTAGCACAGACACACACTTACACCAAGTAACCAAGACATACACTGACACCAAGTAACAAAGACATACACTTACACCAAGTAACACAGACATGCACTGACACCAAGTAACAAAGACATACAATTACACCAAGTAACAAATACACACACTTACACAAAGTAACACAGACATACACTGACACCAAGTAACAAAGACATACTCTGTTACCCAGTAACACAGACACACACTTACACCAAGTAACACAGACATACACTGACACTATGTAACAAAGACATGCAGTGATACCCAGTAACACAGACATACACTGACACCAAGTAACAAAGACACACACTTACACCAAGTAACACAGACATACACTGACACCATGTAACAAAGACATGCACTGATACCCAGTAACACAGATACACACTTACACCAAGTAACAAAGACATACACTGACACCCAGTAACAAAGAAACACACTGACACCATGTAACACAGACATACACAGACACCAAGTAACAAAGACATACACTGACACCCAGTAACACAGACACACACTTAAACCAAGGAACAAAGACATACACTGACACCAAGTAACAAAGACATACACTGATACCCAGTAACACGGACACACACTTACACCAAGTAAAAAAGACACACACTTACACCAAGTAACAAAGAAATACAGTGACACCAAGTAGCAAAGTCATAAACTGACATACAGTAGCCAAGACATACATTGACACCAAGTAACAAAGACACACACTGACACCCAGTAAAAAAGACACACACTGACACCAAGTAACAAAGACATACACTGATACCCAGTAGCACAGACACACACTTACACCAAGTAACAAAGACATACACTGATACCAAGTAACACAGACACACAATTACAACAAGTATCAAAAACAAATACTTACACCAATCAACAAAGAAATACACTGACACCAAGTAACAAAGACATACAATTACACCAAGTAAAACAGACATACACTGACACCAAGTAACAAAGACATACACAGTTACCCAGTAACACAGACTCACACTTACACCAAGTAACACAGACACACACTGATACCAAGTAACACAGACACACACTTACACCAAGTAACACAGACACAAACTTACACCAAGTAACAAAGACATACACTGACACCAAGTAACAAAGTCATACACTTACACCAAGTAACACAGACATACACTGACACCAAGTAACAAAGACATACAATTACACCAAGTAACAAAGACACACACTTACACCAAGTAACACAGACATACACTGACACCAAGTAACAAAGACATACACTGACACAAAGTAACAAAGTCATACACTTACACCAAGTAACACAGACATACACTGACACCAAGTATCAAAGACATACAATTACACCAAGTAACAAAGACACACACTTATACCAAGTAACACAGACATACACTGACACCAAGTAACAAAGACATACACTGACACCCAGTAACACAGACACACACTGACACCAAGTAACAAAGACATACACTGACACCAAGTCTCAAAGACATACACTGATACCCAGTAACACAGACACACACTTACACCAAGTAACAAAGACAAACAGTGACACCAAGTAACAAAGACATACACTGACACCAAGAAACAAAGACAAACACTTACACCAAGTAACACAGACACACACTGACACCCAGTAACACAAACAAACACACACTGACTCCCAGTAACATAGATAAACACAGACACACAGTAACAAAGACATACACAGACTCACACTGACACCAAGTAACAAAGACAAACACAGACACACACTGACACCAAGTAACAAAGACATACACTGACACCCAGTAATAAAGACATAGACTGACACCAAGTCACAAAGACATACACTGATACCCAGTAACACAGACACACACTTCCACCGAGTAACAAAGACAAACACTGACACCAAGTAACAAAGACATACACTGACACCAAGTAACAAAGACATGCACTGATACCTAGTAACACAGACACACACTTACACCAAGTAACAAAGACATACACTGACACCCAGTAACAAAGACACACACTGACACCATGTAACACAGACATACACTGACACCAAGTAACAAAGTCATACACTGACACCCAGTAACACAGACACACACTTACACCCAGTAACAAAGACATACACTGACACCAAGTAACAAAGACATACACTGATACACAGTAACAAAGACACACACTGACACCAAGTAACAAAGACATACACTGACACCAAGTAACACAGACATACACTGACACCAAGTAACAAAGACATACAATTACACCAAGTAACAAAGACACACACTTACACCAAGTAACACAGACATACACTGACACCAAGTAACTAAGACATACACTGTTACCCAGTAACACAGACACACACTTACACCAAGTAACACAGACATACACTGACACCATGTAACAAAGACATGCAGTGATACCCAGTAACACAGACATACACTGACACCAAGTAACAAAGACACACACTTACACCACGTAACACAGACATCCACTGACACCATGTAACAAAGACATGCACTGATACCCAGTAGCACAGACATACACTGACACCAAGTAACAAAGACATACACTGTCACCAACAAACAAAGTCATACACTGATACCCAGTAACACAGACACAGACTTAAACCAAGTAACAAAGACATACACTGACACCCAGTAACAAAGACATACACTGACACCAAGTCACAAAGACATACACTGATACCCAGTAACACAGACACACACTTACTGCAAGTAACAAAGACAAACACTGTCATCAAGTAACAAATACATACACTGACACCAAGAAACAAAGACAAACACTTTCACCAAGTAACACAGACACACACTGACACCCAGTAACACAGACTCACACTTACACCAAGTAACAAAGACATACACTGATACCAAGTAACACAGACACACACTTACACCAAGATAGACAGACACAAACTTACACCAAGTAACAAAGACATACACTGACAGCAAGTAACAAAGTCAGACACTTACACCAAGTAACACAGACATACACTGACACCAAGTAACAAAGACATACAATTACACCAAGTAACAAAGACACACATTTACACCAAGTAACACAGACATACACTGACACCAAGTAACAAAGACATACAATTACACCAAGTAACAAAGACACACACTTACACCAAGAAACACAGACATACACTGACACCAAGTAACAAAGACATACACTGACACCAAGTAACGAAGACAGACACTGACACCCAGTGTCAAAGACATACACTGACACCATGTAACAAAGACATACAGTGATACCCAGTAACACAGACATACACTGACACCAAGTAACAAAGACACACACTTACAAAAAGTAAAACAGACATACACTGACACCATGTAACAAAGACATGCACTGATACCCAGTAACAAAGACATACTCTGACACCAAGTCACAAAGACATACACTGATACCCAGTAACACAGACACACACTTACACCAAGTAACAAAGATAAACACTGACACCAAGTAACAGAGACATACACTGACACCAAGAAACAAAGACATACACTTAAACCAAGTAACACAGACACACACTGACACCCAGTAACACAAACAAACACACTCTGACTCCCAGTAACATATAGAAACACAGACACACAGTAACAAAGACATACACAGACTCACACTGACACCAAGTAACAAAGACTAACACAGACACACACTGTCACCAAGTAACAAAGACATACACTGACACCCAGTAACAAAGACATAGACTGACACCAAGTCACAAAGACATACACTGATACCCAGTAACACAGACACACACTTCCACCGAGTAACAAAGACAAACACTGACACCAAGTAACAAAGACATACACTTACACCAAGTAACAAAGACACACACTTACACGAAGTAACACAGACATACACTGACACCATGTAACAAAGACATACACTGATACCCAGTAACACAGACACACACTTACACCAAGTAACAAAGACATACACTGACACCCAGTATCAAAGACACACACTGACACCATGTAACACAGACATACACTGACACCAAGTAACAAAGACATACAATGACACCCAGTAACACAGACACACACTTACACCAAGTAACAAAGACATACACTGACACCAAGTAACAAAGACATACACTGATACCCAGTAACACAGACACACATTTACACCAAGTAACAAAGAAACACACTGACAACAAGTAACAAAGACATAAACTGACACACAGTAACAAAGACATACACTTACACCAAGTCACAAAGTCACACACTGACACCCAGTAACAATGACATACACTTACACCAAGTAACAAAGACATACACTTACACCAAGTAACACAGACATACACTGACACCAAGTAACAAAGACATACAATTACACTAAGTAACAAAGACATACACTTACACCAAGTAACACAGACATACACTGACACCAAGTCACAAAGACATACACTGATACCCAGTAACACAGACACACACTTCCACCGAGTAACAAAGACAAACACTGACACCAAGTAACAAAGACATACACTTACAAGAAGTAACAAAGACACACACTTACACGAAGTAACACAGACATACACTGAAACCATGTAACAAAGACATACACTGATACCCAGTAACACAGACACACACTTACACCAAGTAACAAAGACATACACTGACAGCCAGTAACAAAGACACACACTGACACCATGTAACACAGACATACACTGACACCAAGTAACAAAGACATACACTGACACCCAGTAACACAGACACACACTTACACCAAGTAACACAGACATACACTGACACCAAGTAACAAATACATACACTGATACCCAGTAACACAGACACACACTTACACCAAGTAACAAAGAAACACACTGACACCAAGTAACAAAGACATAAACTGACACACAGTAACAAAGACATACACTGACACAAAGTCACAAAGTCACACACTGACACCCAGTAACAAAGACATACACTGACTCCAAGTCACAAAGACATACACTGACACCAAGTAACAAAGACATCCACCGATACCCAGTAGCACAGACACACACTTACACCAAGTAACCAAGACATACACTGACACCAAGTAACAAAGACATACACTTACACCAAGTAACACAGACATGCACTGACACCAAGTAACAAAGACATACAATTACACCAAGTAACAAATACACACACTTACACAAAGTAACACAGACATACACTGACACCAAGTAACAAAGACATACTCTGTTACCCAGTAACACAGACACACACTTACACCAAGTAACACAGACATACACTGACACTATGTAACAAAGACATGCAGTGATACCCAGTAACACAGACATACACTGACACCAAGTAACAAAGACACACACTTACACCAAGTAACACAGACATACACTGACACCATGTAACAAAGACATGCACTGATACCCAGTAACACAGATACACACTTACACCAAGTAACAAAGACATACACTGACACCCAGTAACAAAGAAACACACTGACACCATGTAACACAGACATACACAGACACCAAGTAACAAAGACATACACTGACACCCAGTAACACAGACACACACTTAAACCAAGGAACAAAGACATACACTGACACCAAGTAACAAAGACATACACTGATACCCAGTAACACGGACACACACTTACACCAAGTAAAAAAGACACACACTTACACCAAGTAACAAAGAAATACAGTGACACCAAGTAGCAAAGTCATAAACTGACATACAGTAGCCAAGACATACATTGACACCAAGTAACAAAGACACACACTGACACCCAGTAAAAAAGACACACACTGACACCAAGTAACAAAGACATACACTGATACCCAGTAGCACAGACACACACTTACACCAAGTAACAAAGACATACACTGATACCAAGTAACACAGACACACAATTACAACAAGTATCAAAAACAAATACTTACACCAATCAACAAAGAAATACACTGACACCAAGTAACAAAGACATACAATTACACCAAGTAAAACAGACATACACTGACACCAAGTAACAAAGACATACACAGTTACCCAGTAACACAGACTCACACTTACACCAAGTAACACAGACACACACTGATACCAAGTAACACAGACACACACTTACACCAAGTAACACAGACACAAACTTACACCAAGTAACAAAGACATACACTGACACCAAGTAACAAAGTCATACACTTACACCAAGTAACACAGACATACACTGACACCAAGTAACAAAGACATACAATTACACCAAGTAACAAAGACACACACTTACACCAAGTAACACAGACATACACTGACACCAAGTAACAAAGACATACACTGACACAAAGTAACAAAGTCATACACTTACACCAAGTAACACAGACATACACTGACACCAAGTATCAAAGACATACAATTACACCAAGTAACAAAGACACACACTTATACCAAGTAACACAGACATACACTGACACCAAGTAACAAAGACATACACTGACACCCAGTAACACAGACACACACTGACACCAAGTAACAAAGACATACACTGACACCAAGTCTCAAAGACATACACTGATACCCAGTAACACAGACACACACTTACACCAAGTAACAAAGACAAACAGTGACACCAAGTAACAAAGACATACACTGACACCAAGAAACAAAGACAAACACTTACACCAAGTAACACAGACACACACTGACACCCAGTAACACAAACAAACACACACTGACTCCCAGTAACATAGATAAACACAGACACACAGTAACAAAGACATACACAGACTCACACTGACACCAAGTAACAAAGACAAACACAGACACACACTGACACCAAGTAACAAAGACATACACTGACACCCAGTAATAAAGACATAGACTGACACCAAGTCACAAAGACATACACTGATACCCAGTAACACAGACACACACTTCCACCGAGTAACAAAGACAAACACTGACACCAAGTAACAAAGACATACACTGACACCAAGTAACAAAGACATGCACTGATACCTAGTAACACAGACACACACTTACACCAAGTAACAAAGACATACACTGACACCCAGTAACAAAGACACACACTGACACCATGTAACACAGACATACACTGACACCAAGTAACAAAGTCATACACTGACACCCAGTAACACAGACACACACTTACACACAGTAACAAAGACATACACTGACACCAAGTAACAAAGACATACACTGATACACAGTAACAAAGACACACACTGACACCAAGTAACAAAGACATACACTGACACCAAGTAACACAGACATACACTGACACCAAGTAACAAAGACATACAATTACACCAAGTAACAAAGACACACACTTACACCAAGTAACACAGACATACACTGACACCAAGTAACTAAGACATACACTGTTACCCAGTAACACAGACACACACTTACACCAAGTAACACAGACATACACTGACACCATGTAACAAAGACATGCAGTGATACCCAGTAACACAGACATACACTGACACCAAGTAACAAAGACACACACTTACACCACGTAACACAGACATCCACTGACACCATGTAACAAAGACATGCACTGATACCCAGTAGCACAGACATACACTGACACCAAGTAACAAAGACATACACTGTCACCAACAAACAAAGTCATACACTGATACCCAGTAACACAGACACAGACTTAAACCAAGTAACAAAGACATACACTGACACCCAGTAACAAAGACATACACTGACACCAAGTCACAAAGACATACACTGATACCCAGTAACACAGACACACACTTACTGCAAGTAACAAAGACAAACACTGTCATCAAGTAACAAATACATACACTGACACCAAGAAACAAAGACAAACACTTTCACCAAGTAACACAGACACACACTGACACCCAGTAACACAAACAAACACACACTGACACCCAGTAACATAGAGAAACACAGACACACAGTAACAAAGACATACACAGACTCACACTGACACCAAGTAACAAAGACTAACACAGACACACACATCACCAAGTAACAAAGACATACACTGACAACCAGTAACAAAGGCACAGACTGACACCAAGTCACAAAGACATACACTGACACCCAGTAACACAGACACACATTTCCACCAAGTAAAAAATAGAAACACTGACACCAAGTAACAAAGACATACTCTTACACCAAGTAACACAGACATACACTGACACCAAGTCACAAAGACATACACTGACACCAAGTAACAAAGACATACACTGATACCCAGTAGCACAGACACACACTTACACCAAGTAACAAAGACATACACTGACACCAAGTAACAAAGACATACACTGATACCCAGTAACACAGACACACACTTACACCAAGTAACAAAGACACACACTGACACCAAGTAACAAAGACATAAACTGACACACAGTTACAAAGACATACACTGACACCAATTCACAAAGTCATACACTGACACCCAGTAACAAAGACATACACTGACACCAAGTCAGAAAGACATACACTGACTAAAGTAACAAAGACATACACTGATACCCAGCAGCACAGACACACACTTACAACAAGTAACCAAGACATACACTGACACCAAGTAACAAAGACATACAAAGACATACACTGATACCCAGTCACACAGACACAGACTTAAACCAAGTAACAAAGACATACACTGACACCCAGTAACAAAGACATACACTGACACAAAGTCACAAAGACATACACTGATACCCAGTAACACAGACACACACTTACACCAAGTACAAAGACAAACACTGAAACCAAGTAACAAATACATACACTGACACCAAGAAACAAAGACAAACACTTACACCAAGTAACAAAGAGAAACACTGACACCAAGTAACAAAGACATACACTTACACCAAGTAACACAGACATAAACTGACACCAAGTCACAAAGACATACACTGACACCAAGTAACATAGAGACATACACTGATACCCAGTAGCACAGACACACACTTACACCAAGTAACAAAGACATACACTGACACCAAGTAACAAAGACATACACTGATACCCAGTAACACAGACACACACTTACACCAAGTAACAAGGACACACACTGACACCAAGTAACAAAGACATAAACTGACACACAGTAACAAAGACATACACTGACACCAAGTCACAAAGTCATACACTGACACCCAGTAACAAAGACATACACTGATACCCAGTAACACAGACACACACTTACACCAAGTAACAAAGAAACACACTGACACCAAGTAACAAAGACATAAACTGACACACAGTAACAAAGACATACACTGACACAAAGTCACAAAGTCACACACTGACACCCAGTAACAAAGACATACACTGACACCAAGTCACAAAGACATACACTGACACCCAGTAACAAAGACATCCACCGATACCCAGTAGCACAGACACACACTTACACCAAGTAACCAAGACATACACTGACACCAAGTAACAAAGACATACACTTACACCAAGTAACACAGACATACACTGACACCAAGTAACAAAGACATACACTTACACCAAGTAACACAGACATACACTGACACCAAGTAACAAAGACATACAATTACACCAAGTAACAAAGACACACACTTACACCAAGTAACACAGACATACACTGACACCAAGTAACAAAGACATACTCTGTTACCCAGTAACACAGACACACACTTACACCAAGTAACACAGACATACAATGACACTATGTAACAAAGACATGCAGTGATACCCAGTAACACAGACATACACTGACACCAAGTAACAAAGACACACACTTACACCAAGTAACACAGACATACACTGACACCATGTAACAAAGACATGCACTGATACCCAGTAACACAGATACACACTTACACCAAGTAACAAAGACATACACTGACACCCAGTAACAAAGATACACACTGACACCATGTAACACAGACATACACAGACACCAAGTAACAAAGACATACACTGACACCCAGTAACACAGACACACACTTACACCAAGGAACAAAGACATACACTGACACCAAGTAACAAAGACATACACTGATACCCAGTAACACGGACACACACTTACACCAAGTAAAAAAGACACACACTTACACCAAGTAACACAGACATACACTGACACCAAGTAACAAAGAAATACAGTGACACCAAGTAGCAAAGTCATAAACTGACACACAGTAGCCAAGACATACATTGACACCAAGTAACAAAGACACACACTGACACCCAGTAAAAAAGACACACACTGACACCAAGTAACAAAGACATACACTGATACCCAGTAGCACAGACACACACTTACACCAAGTAACAAAGACATACACTGACACCAAGTAACAAAGACATACAATTACACCAAGTAACACAGACGTACACTGACACCAAGTAACAAAGACATACAATTACACCAAGTAACAAAGGCACACACTTACACCAAGTAACACAGTCATACACTGACACCAAGTAACAAAGACATACACTGTTACCCAGTAACACAGACACACACTTACACCAAGTAACAAAGACATACACTGATACCAAGTAACAGAGACACACAATTACAACAAGTATCAAAAACAAATACTTACACCAATCAACAAAGAAATACACTGACACCAAGTAACAAAGACATACAATTACACCAAGTAACAAAGACACACACTTACACCAAGTAAAACAGACATACACTGACACCAAGTAACAAAGACATACACAGTTACCCAGTAACACAGACTCACACTTACACCAAGTAACACAGACACACACTGATACCAAGTAACACAGACACACACTTACACCAAGTAACACAGACACAAACTTACACCAAGTAACAAAGTCATACACTTACACCAAGTAACACAGACATACACTGACACCAAGTAACAAAGACATACAATTACACCAAGTAACAAAGACACACACTTACACCAAGTAACACAGACATACACTGACACCAAGTAACAAAGACATACACTGACACTAAGTAACAAAGTCATACACTTACACCAAGTAACACAGACATACACTGACACCAAGTAACAAAGACATACAATTACACCAAGTAACAAAGACACACACTTATACCAAGTAACACAGACATACACTGACACCAAGTAACAAAGACATACACTGACACCCAGTAACACAGACACACACCTACACCAAGTAACAAAGACAAACAGTGACACCAAGTAACAAAGACACACACTGACACCAAGAAACAAAGACAAACACTTACACCAAGTAACACAGACACACACTGACACCCAGTAACACAAACAAACACACACTGACTCCCAGTAACATAGAGAAACACAGACACACAGTAACAAAGACATACACAGACTCACACTGACACCAAGTAACAAAGACAAACACAGACACACACTGACACCAAGTAACAAAGACATACACTGACACCCAGTAACAAAGACATAGACTGACACCAAGTCACAAAGACATACACTGATACCCAGTAACACAGACACACACTTACACCAAGTAAAAAAGACATACACTGACACCCAGTAACAAAGACACACACTGACACCATGTAACACAGACATACACTGACACCAAGTAACAAAGTCATACACTGACACCCAGTAACACAGACACACACTTACACCCAGTAACAAAGACATACACTGACACCAAGTAACAAAGACATACACTGATACCCAGTAACAAAGACACACACTGACACCAAGTAACAAAGACATACACTGACACCAAGTAACACAGACATACACTGACACCAAGTAACAAAGACATACAATTACACCAAGTAACAAAGACACACACTTACACCAAGTAACACAGACATACACTGACACAAAGTAACAAAGACATACACTGTTACCCAGTAACACAGACACACACTTACACCAAGTAACACAGACATACACTGACACCATGTAACAAAGACATGCAGTGATACCCAGTAACACAGACATACACTGACACCAAGTAACAAAGACACACACTGACACCAAGTAACAAAGACATACACTGTCACCAACAAACAAAGTCATACACTGATACCCAGTAACACAGACACAGACTTAAACCAAGTAACAAAGACATACACTGACATCCAGTAACAAAGACATACACTGACACCAAGTCTCAAAGACATACACTGATACCCAGTAACACAGACACACACTTACACCAATTAACAAAGACAAACACTGACACCAAGTAACAAATACATACACTGACACCAAGAAACAAAGACAAACACTTACACCAAGTAACACAGACACACACTGACACCCAGTAACACAAACAAACACACACTGACACCCAGTAACATAGAGAAACACAGACACACAGTAACAAAGACATACACAGACTCACACTGACACCAAGTAACAAAGACTAACACAGACACACACTGTCACCAAGTAACAAAGACATACACTGACACCCAGTAACAAAGGCATAGACTGACACCAAGTCACAAAGACATACACTGACACCCAGTAACACAGATACACATTTCCACCAAGTAAAAATAGAAACACTGACACCAAGTAACAAAGACATACTCTTACACCAAGTAACACAGACATACACTGACACCAAGTCACAAAGACATACACTGACACCAAGTAACAAAGACATACACTGATACCCAGTAGCACAGACACACACTTACACCAAGTAACAAAGACATACACTGACACCAAGTAACAAAGACATACACTGATACCCAGTAACACAGACACACACTTACACCAAGTAACAAAGACACACACTGACACCAAGTAACAAAGACATAAACTGACACACAGTAACAAAGACATACACTGACACCAATTCACAAAGTCATACACTGACACCCAGTAACAAAGACATACACTGACACCCAGTCAGAAAGACATACACTGACTAAAGTAACAAAGACATACACTGATACCCAGCAGCACAGACACACACTTACAACAAGTAACCAAGACATACACTGACACCAAGTAACAAAGACATACACTTACACCAAGTAACAGAGACATACACTGACACCAAGTAACAAAGACATACAATTACACCAAGTAACAAAGACACACATTTACACCAAGTAACACAGACATACACTGACACCAAGTAACAAAGACATACACTGTTACCCAGTAACACAGACACACACTTACACCAAGTAACACAGACATACACTGACACCATGTAACAAAGACATGCAGTGATACCCAGTAAAACAGACATACACTGACACCAAGTAACAAAGACACACACTTACATCAAGTAACACAGACATACACTGACACCATGTAACAAAGACATGCACTGATACCCAGTAACACAGACATACACTGACACCAGGTAACAAAGACATACACTGTCACCAACAAACAAAGACATACACTGATACCCAGTCACACAGACACAGACTTAAACCAAGTAACAAAGACATACACTGACACCCAGTAACAAAGACATACACTGACACAAAGTCACAAAGACATACACTGATACCCAGTAACACAGACACACACTTACACCAAGTACAAAGACAAACACTGAAACCAAGTAACAAATACATACACTGACACCAAGAAACAAAGACAAACACTTACACCAAGTAACAAAGAGAAACACTGACACCAAGTAACAAAGACATACACTTACACCAAGTAACACAGACATACACTGACACCAAGTCACAAAGACATACACTGACACCTAGTAACATAGAGACATACACTGATACCCAGTAGCACAGACACACACTTACACCAAGTAACAAAGACATACACTGACACCAAGTAACAAAGACATACACTGATACCCAGTAACACAGACACACACTTACACCAAGTAACAAGTACACACACTGACACCAAGTAACAAAGACATAAACTGACACACAGTAACAAAGACATACACTGACACCAAGTCACAAAGTCATACACTGACACCCAGTAACAAAGACATACACTGACACCAAGTCACAAACACATACACTGACACCAAGAAACAAAGACATACACTGATACCCAGCAGCACAGACACACACTTACGCCAAGTAACCAAGACATACACTGACGCCAAGTAACAAAGACATACACTTACACCAAGTAACACAGACATACACTGACACCAAGTAACAAAGACATACAATTACACCAAGTAACAAAGACACACACTTACACCAAGTAACACAGACATACACTGACACCAAGTAACAAAGACATACACTGTTACCCAGTAACACAGACACACACTTACACCAAGTAACACAGACATACACTGACACCATGTAACAAAGACATGCAGTGATACCCAGTAACACAGACATACACTGACACCAAGTAACAAAGAGACACACTTACACCAAGTAACACAGACATACACTGACACCATGTAACAAAGACATGCACTGATACCCAGTAACACAGACATACACTGACACCAAGTAACAAAGACATACACTGATACCCAGTCACACATACACAGACTTAAACCAAGTAACAAAGACATACACTGACACCCAGTAACAAAGACATACACTGACACCAAGTCACAAAGACATACACTGATACCCAGTAACACAGACACACACTTACACCAAGTAACAAAGACAAACACTGACACCGAGTAACAAATACATACACTGAAACCAAGAAACAAAGACATACACTTACACCAAGTAACACAGACACACACTGACACCCAGAAACACAAACAAACACACACTGACACCCAGTAACATAGAGAAACACAGACACACAGTAACAAAGACATACACAGACTCACACTGACACCAAGTAACAAAGACTAACACAGACACACAATGTCACCAAGTAACAAAGTCATACACTGACACCCAGTAACAAAGACATAGACTGACACCAAGTCACAAAGACATACACTGATACCCAGTAACACAGACACACACTTCCACCAAGTAACAAAGAGAAACACTGACACCAAGTAACAAAGACAAACACTGACACCGAGTAACAAATACATACACTGAAACCAAGAAACAAAGACATACACTTACACCAAGTAACACAGACACACACTGACACCCAGAAACACAAACAAACACACACTGACACCCAGTAACATAGAGAAACACAGACACACAGTAACAAAGACATACACAGACTCACACTGACACCAAGTAACAAAGACTAACACAGACACACAATGTCACCAAGTAACAAAGACATACACTGACACCCAGTAACACAGACATACACTGACACCAAGTAACAAAGACATACACTGTTACCCAGTAACACAGACACACACTTACACCAAGTAACACAGACATACACTGACACCATGTAACAAAGACATGCAGTGATACCCAGTAACACAGACATACACTGACACCAAGTAACAAAGAGACACACTTACACCAAGTAACACAGACATACACTGACACCATGTAACAAAGACATGCACTGATACCCAGTAACACAGACATACACTGACACCAAGTAACAAAGACATACACTGATACCCAGTCACACATACACAGACTTAAACCAAGTAACAAAGACATACACTGACACCCAGTAACAAAGACATACACTGACACCAAGTCACAAAGACATACACTGATACCCAGTAACACAGACACACACTTACACCAAGTAACAAAGACAAACACTGACACCGAGTAACAAATACATACACTGAAACCAAGAAACAAAGACATACACTTACACCAAGTAACACAGACACACACTGACACCCAGAAACACAAACAAACACACACTGACACCCAGTAACATAGAGAAACACAGACACACAGTAACAAAGACATACACAGACTCACACTGACACCAAGTAACAAAGACTAACACAGACACACAATGTCACCAAGTAACAAAGACATACACTGACACCCAGTAACAAAGACATAGACTGACACCAAGTCACAAAGACATACACTGATACCCAGTAACACAGACACACACTTCCACCAAGTAACAAAGAGAAACACTGACACCAAGTAACAAAGACATACACTTACACCAAGTAGCACAGACATACACTGACACCACGTCACAAAGATATACACTGACACCAAGTAACAAAGACATACACTGATACCCAGTAGCACAGACACACACTTACACCAAGTAACAAAGACATACACTGACACCAAGTAACAGAGGCATACAATTACACCAAGTAACACAGACATACACTGACAACAAGTAACAAAGACACACACTTACACCAATTAACACAGACATACACTGAAACCAAGTAACAAAGACATACACTGACACCCAGTAACAAAGACATACACTGACACCAAGTCTCAAAGACATACACTGACACCAAGTAACAAAGACATACACTGTTACCCAGTAACACAGACACACGCTTACACCAAGTAACAAAGACATACACTGATACCAAGTAACACAGACACACACTTACACCAAGTAACACAGACGCAAACTTACACCAAGTAACAATGACATACACTGACACCAAGTAACAAAGTCATACACTTATACCAAGTAACAGAGACATACAATTACACCAAGTAACACAGACATACACTGACACCAAGTAACAAAGACACACACTTACACCAAGTAACACAGACATACACTGATACCATGGAACAAAGACATGCAGTGATACCCAGTAACACAGACATACACTGACACCAAGTAACAAAGACACACACTTACACCAAGTTACACAGACATACACTGACACCATGTAACAAAGACATGCACTGATACCCAGTAACACAGACATACACTGACACCAAGTAACAAAGACACACACTTACACCAATTAACACAGACATACACTGACACCAAGTAACAAAGACATACACTGTCACCAACAAACAAAGACACACACTGATACCCAGTAACACAGACACAGACATAAACCAAGGAACAAAGACATACACTGACACCCAGTAACAAAGACATACACTGACACCAAGTCACAAAGACATACACTGATACCCAGTAACACAGACACACACTTACACCAAGTAACAAAGACATACACTGACACCAAGTAACAAAGACATAGACTGACACCAAGTCACAAAGACATACACTGATACCCAGTAACACAGACACACACTTCCACCAAGTAACAAAGAGAAACACTGACATCAAGTAACAAAGACATACACTTACATCAAGTAGCACAGACATACACTGATACCCAGTAGCACAGACACACACTTACACCAAGTAACAAAGACATACACTGACACCAAGTAACAGAGACATACAATTACACCAAGTAACAAAGACATACACTGTCACCAACAAACAAAGACATACACTGATACCCAGTCACACAGACACAGACTTAAAACAAGTAACAAAGACATACACTGACTCCCAGTAACAAAGACATACACTGACACCAAGTCACAAAGACATGCACTGATACCCAGTAACTCAGACACACACTTACACCAAGTAACAAAGACAAACACTGACACCAAGTAACAAATACATACACTGAAACCAAGAAACAAAGACATACACTTACACCAAGTAACACAGACACACACTGACACCCAGTAACACAAACAAACACACACTGACACCCAGTAACATAGAGAAACACAGACACACAGTAACAAATATATACACAGACTCACACTGACACCAAGTAACAAAGACTAACATAGACACACACTGTCACCAAGTAACAAAGACATACACTGACACCCAGTAACAAAAACATAGACTGACACCAAGTCACAAAGACATACACTGATACCCAGAAACACAGACACACACTTCCACCAAGTAACAAAGAGAAACACTGACACCAAGTAACAAAGACATACACTTACACCAAGTAGCACAGACATACACTGACACCAAGTCACAAAGACATACACTGACACCAAGTAACAAAGACATACTCTGGTACCCAGTAGCACAGACACACACTTACACCAAGTAACAAAGACATACACTGACACCAGGTAACAGAGACATACAATTACACCAAGTAACACAGACATACACTGACACCAAGTAACAAAGACACACACTTACACCAATTAACACAGACATACACTGAAACCAAGTCACAAAGACATACACTGACACCAAGTAACAAAGACATACACTGTTACCCCGTAACACAGACACACGCTTACACCAAGTAACAAAGACATACACTGATACCAAGTAACACAGACACACACTTACACCAAGTAACACAGACGCAAACTTACACCAAGCAACAATGACATACACTGACACCAAGTAACAAGGACGTACACTGACACCCAGTAACACAGACACACACTTACACCAAGGAACAAAGACATACACTGACACCAAGTAACAAAGACATACACTGATACCCAGTAACAAAGACACACACTGACACCAAGTAACAAAGACATACACTGACACCAAGTAACACAGACATACACTGACACCAAGTAACACAGACATACACTGACACCAAGTAACAAAGACATACAATTAGACCAAGTAACAAAGACACACACTTACACCAAGTAACACAGACATACACTGACACCAAGTAACAAAGACATACACTGTTACCCAGTAACACAGACACACACTTACACCAAGTAACACAGACATACAATGATACCATGTAACAAAGACATGCAGTGATACCCAGTAACACAGACATACACTGACACCAAGTAACAAAGACACACACTTACACCAAGTAACACAGACATACACTGACACCATGTAACAAAGACATGCACTGATACCCAGTAACACAGACATACACTGACACCAAGTAACAAAGACATACACTGTCACCAACAAACAAAGACATACACTGATACCCAGTAACACAGACACAGACATAAAGCAAGTAACAAAGACATACACTGACACCCAGTAACAAAGACATACACTGACACCAATTCACAAAGACATACACTGATACCCAGTAACACAGACACACACTTACACCAAGTAACAAAGACATACACTGACACCTAGTAACAAAGACATAGACTGACACCAAGTCACAAAGACATACACTGATACCCAGTCACACAGACACACACTTCCACCAAGTAACAAAGAGAAACACTGACATCAAGTAACAAAGACATACACTTACATCAAGTAGCACAGACATACACTGACACCAAGTCACAAAGACATACACTGACACCAAGTAACAAAGACATACACTGATACCCAGTAGCACAGACACACACTTACACCAAGTAACAAAGACATACACTGACACCAAGTAACAGAGACATACAATTACACCAAGTAACACAGACATACACTGACACCAAGTAACAAAGACACACACTTACACCAATTAACACTGACATACACTGAAACCAAGTAACAAATACATACACTGACACCCAGTAACACAGGCATACACTGACACCAAGTAACAAAGACACACAAATACTCCAAGTAACACAGACATACACTGATACCATGTAACAAAGACATGCAGTGATACCCAGTAACACAGACATACACTGACACCAAGTAACAAAGACACACACTTACACCAAGTAACACAGACATACACTGACACCATGTAACAAAGACAAGCACTGATACCCAGTAACACAGACATACACTGACACCAAGTAACAAAGACACACACTTACACCAAGTAACACAGACATACACTGTCACCAACAAACAAAGACATACACTGATACCCAGTAACACAGACACAGACATAAACCAAGTAACAAAGACGTACACTGACACCCAGTAACAAAGACATACACTGACACCAAGTCACAAAGACATACACTGATACCCAGTAACACAGACACACACTTACACCAAGTAACAAAGACATACACTGACACCTAGTAACAAAGACATAGACTGACACCAAGTCACAAAGACATACACTGATACCCAGTAACACAGACACACACTTCCACCAAGTAACAAAGAGAAACACTGACATCAAGTAACAAAGACATACATTTACATCAAGTAGCACAGACATACACTGACACCAAGTCACAAAGACATACACTGACACCAAGTAACAAAGACATACACTGATACCCAGTAGCACAGACACACACTTACACCAAGTCACAAAGACATACACTGACACCAAGTAACAGAGACATACAATTACACCAAGTAACACAGACATACACTGACACCAAGTAACAAAGACACACACTTACACGAATTAACACAGACATACACTGAAACCAAGTAACAAAGACATACACTGACACCCAGTAACACAGACATACACTGACACCAAGTAACAAAGACACACACTTACACCAAGTAACACAGACATACACTGACACCATGTAACAAAGACAAGCACTGATACCCAGTAACACAGACATACACTGACACCAAGTAACAAAGACAAACACTGTCACCAACAAACAAAGACATACACTGATACCCAGTCACACAGACACAGACTTAAACCAAGTAACAAAGACATACACTGACACCCAGTAACAAAGACATACACTGACACCAAGTCACAAAGACATACACTGATACCCAGCAACACAGACACACACTTACACCAAGTAACAAAGACAAACACTGACACCAAGTAACAAATACTTACACTGAAACCAAGAAACAAAGACATACACTTACACCAAGTAACACAGACACACACTGACACCCAGTAACACAAACAAACACACACTGACACCCAGTAACATAGAGAAACACAGACACACAGTAACAAATACATACACAGACTCACACTGACACCAAGTAACAAAGACTAACATAGACACACACTGTCACCAAGTAACAAAGACATACACTGACACCCAGTAACAAAGACATAGACTGACACCAAGTCACAAAGACATACACTGATACCCAGTAACACAGACACACACATCCACCAAGTAACAAAGAGAAACACTGACACCAAGTAACAAAGACATACACTTACACCAAGTAGCACAGACATACACTGACACCAAGTCACAAAGACATACACTGATACCCAGTAACACAGACACACACTTACACCAAGTAACAAAGACATACACTGACACCTAGTAACAAAGACATAGACTGACACCAAGTCACAAAGACATACACTGATACCCAGTAACACAGACACACACTTCCACCAAGTAACAAAGAGAAACACTGACATCAAGTAACAAAGACATACATTTACATCAAGTAGCACAGACATACACTGACACCAAGTCACAAAGACATACACTGACACCAAGTAACAAAGACATACACTGATACCCAGTAGCACAGACACACACTTACACCAAGTCACAAAGACATACACTGACACCAAGTAACAGAGACATACAATTACACCAAGTAACACAGACATACACTGACACCAAGTAACAAAGACACACACTTACACGAATTAACACAGACATACACTGAAACCAAGTAACAAAGACATACACTGACACCCAGTAACACAGACATACACTGACACCAAGTAACAAAGACACACACTTACACCAAGTAACACAGACATACACTGACACCATGTAACAAAGACAAGCACTGATACCCAGTAACACAGACATACACTGACACCAAGTAACAAAGACAAACACTGTCACCAACAAACAAAGACATACACTGATACCCAGTCACACAGACACAGACTTAAACCAAGTAACAAAGACATACACTGACACCCAGTAACAAAGACATACACTGACACCAAGTCACAAAGACATACACTGATACCCAGCAACACAGACACACACTTACACCAAGTAACAAAGACAAACACTGACACCAAGTAACAAATACTTACACTGAAACCAAGAAACAAAGACATACACTTACACCAAGTAACACAGACACACACTGACACCCAGTAACACAAACAAACACACACTGACACCCAGTAACATAGAGAAACACAGACACACAGTAACAAATACATACACAGACTCACACTGACACCAAGTAACAAAGACTAACATAGACACACACTGTCACCAAGTAACAAAGACATACACTGACACCCAGTAACAAAGACATAGACTGACACCAAGTCACAAAGACATACACTGATACCCAGTAACACAGACACACACATCCACCAAGTAACAAAGAGAAACACTGACACCAAGTAACAAAGACATACACTTACACCAAGTAGCACAGACATACACTGACACCAAGTCACAAAGACATACAGTGACACCAAGTAACAAAGACATACACTGATACCCAGTAGCACAGACACACACTTACACCAAGTAACAAAGACATACACTGACACCAAGTAACAGAGACATACAATTACACCAAGTAACACAGACATACACTGACACAAAGTAACAAAGACACACACTTACACCAATTAACACAGACATACACTGAAACCAAGTAACAAAGACATACACTGACACCCAGTAACAAAGACATACACTGACACCAAGTCACAAAGACATACACTGACACCAAGTAACAAAGACATACACTGTTACCCAGTAACACAGACACACGCTTACACCAAGTAACAAAGACATACACTGATACCAAGTAACTAAGTCATACACTTATACCAAGTAACAAAGACACACACTTACACGAAGTAACACAGACATACACTGACACCAAGTAACAAAGACATACACTGACACCCAGTAACACAGACACACACTTACACCAAGTAACAAAGACATACACTGACACCAAGTAACAAAGACATACACTGATACCCAGTAACAAAGACACACACTGACACCAAGTAACAAAGACATACACTGACACCAAATAACACAGACATACACTGACACCAAGTAACAAAGACATACAATTACACCAAGTAACAAAGACACACACTTACACCAAGTAACACAGACATACACTGACACCAAGTAACAAAGACATACACTGTTACCCAGGAACACAGACACACACTTACACCAAGTAACACAGACATACACTGATACCATGTAACAAAGACATGCAGTGATACCCAGTAACACAGACATACACTGACACCAAGTAACAAAGACACACACTTACACCAAGTAACACAGACATACACTGACACCATGTAACAAAGACATGCACTGATACCCAGTAACACAGATATACACTGACACCAAGTAACAAAGACATACACTGTCACCAACAAACAAAGACATACACTGATACCCAGTAACACAGACACAGACATAAACCAAGTAACAAAGACATACACTGACACCCAGTAACAAAGACATACACTGACACCAAGTCACAAAGACATACACTGATACCCAGTAACACAGACACACACTTACACCAAGTAACAAAGACATACACTGACACCTAGTAACAAAGACATAGACTGACACCAAGTCACAAAGACATACACTGATACCCAGTAACACAGACACACACTTCCACCAAGTAACAAAGAGAAACACTGACATCAAGTAACAAAGACATACACTTACATCAAGTAGCACAGACATACACTGACACCAAGTAACAAAGACATACACTGACACAAAGTAACAAAGACATACACTGATACCCAGTAGCACAGACACACACTTACACCAAGTAACAAAGACATACACTGACACCAAGTAACAGAGACATACAATTACACCAAGTAACACAGACATACACTGACACCAAGAAACAAAGACACACACTTACACCAATTAACACAGACATACACTGAAACCAAGTAACAAAGACATACACTGACACCCAGTAACAAAGACATACACTGACACCAAGTCACAAAGACATACACTGACACCAAGTAACAAAGACATACACTGTTACCCAGTAACACAGACACACGCTTACACCAAGTAACAAAGACATACACTGATACCAAGTAACACAGACACACACCTACACCAAGTAACACAGACGCAAACTTACACCAAGTAACAATGACATACACTGACACCAAGTAACAAAGTCATACACTTATACCAGGTAACAAAGACACACACTTACACGAAGTAACACAGCCATACACTGACACCAAGTAACAAAGACATACACTGATACCCAGTAACACAGACACACACTTACACCAAGTAACAAAGACATACAGTGACACCCTGTAAGAAAGACGCACACTGACACCATGTAACACAGACATACACTGACACCAAGTAACAAAGACACACCCTTGCACCAAGTAACAAAGACATACACTGACACCAAGTAACAAAGACATACACTGATACCCGGTAACACAGACACACACTTACACCAAGTAAAAAAGACACACACTTACACCAAGTAACACAGACATATACTGACACCAAGTAACAAAGAAATACACTGACACCAAGTAACAAAGACATAAACTGACACACAGTAGCAAAGACATACACTGACACCAAGTCACAAAGACACACACTGACACCCAGTAAAAAAGACATACACTGACACCAAGTCACAAAGACATACACTGACACCAAGTAACAAAGACATACACTGATACTCAGTAGCACAGACACACTCTTACACCAAGTAACAAAGACATACACTGACACCAAGTAACAAAGACATACAATTACACCAAGTAACAAAGACACACACTTACACCAAGTAACACAGACATACACAGACACCAAGTAACAAAGACATACACTTTTACCCAGTAACACAGACACACACTGACACCCAGTAACAAAGACATACACTGACACCAAGAAACAAAGACATACACTTACACGAAGTAACAGAGACACATACTGACACCCAGTAACACAAACAAACACACACTGACACCCAGTAACATAGAGAAACACAGACACACACTGTCACCAAGTCACAAAGACATACACTGATACCCACTAACACAGACACACACTTCCACCAAGTAACAAAGAGAAACACTGACACCATGTAACAAAGACATACACTTACACCCAATAACACAGACATACACTGACACCAAGTCACAAAGTCATACACTGACACCAAGTAACAAAGACATACACTGATACCCAGTAGCACAGACACACACTTACACCAAGTAACAAAGACATACACTGACACCTAGTAACAAAGACATAGACTGACACCAAGTCACAAAGACATACACTGATACCCAGTAACACAGACACACACTTCCACCAAGTAACAAAGAGAAACACTGACATCAAGTAACAAAGACATACACTTACATCAAGTAGCACAGACATACACTGACACCAAGTAACAAAGACATACACTGACACCAAGTAACAAAGACATACACTGATACCCAGTAGCACAGACACACACTTACACCAAGTAACAAAGACATACACTGACACCAAGTAACAGAGACATACAATTACACCAAGTAACACAGACATACACTGACACCAAGAAACAAAGACACACACTTACACCAATTAACACAGACATACACTGAAACCAAGTAACAAAGACATACACTGACACCCAGTAACAAAGACATACACTGACCCCAAGTCACAAAGACATACACTGACACCAAGTAACAAAGACATACACTGTTACCCAGTAACACAGACACACGCTTACACCAAGTAACAAAGACATACACTGATACCAAGTAACACAGACACACACTTACACCAAGTAACACAGACGCAAACTTACACCAAGTAACAATGACATACACTGACACCAAGTAACAAAGTCATACACTTATACCAGGTAACAAAGACACACACTTACACGAAGTAACACAGCCATACACTGACACCAAGTAACAAAGACATACACTGATACCCAGTAACACAGACACACACTTACACCAAGTAACAAAGACATACAGTGACACCCTGTAAGAAAGACGCACACTGACACCATGTAACACAGACATACACTGACACCAAGTAACAAAGACATACACTGACACCCAGTAACACAGACACACCCTTGCACCAAGTAACAAAGACATACACTGACACCAAGTAACAAAGACATACACTGATACCCGGTAACACAGACACACACTTACACCAAGTAAAAAAGACACACACTTACACCAAGTAACACAGACATATACTGACACCAAGTAACAAAGAAATACACTGACACCAAGTAACAAAGACATAAACTGACACACAGTAGCAAAGACATACACTGACACCAAGTCACAAAGACACACACTGACACCCAGTAAAAAAGACATACACTGACACCAAGTCACAAAGACATACACTGACACCAAGTAACAAAGACATACACTGATACTCAGTAGCACAGACACACTCTTACACCAAGTAACAAAGACATGCACTGACACCAAGTAACAAAGACATACAATTACACCAAGTAACAAAGACACACACTTACACCAAGTAACACAGACATACACTGACACCCAGTAACAAAGACATACACTGACACCAAGAAACAAAGACATACACTTACACGAAGTAACAGAGACACATACTGACACCCAGTAACACAAACAAACACACACTGACACCCAGTAACATAGAGAAACACAGACACACACTGTCACCAAGTCACAAAGACATACACTGATACCCAGTAACACAGACACACACTTCCACCAAGTAACAAAGAGAAACACTGACACCATGTAACAAAGACATACACTTACACCCAATAACACAGACATACACTGACACCAAGTCACAAAGTCATACACTGACACCAAGTAACAAAGACATACACTGATACCCAGTAGCACAGACACACACTTACACCAAGTAACAAAGACATACACTGACACTAAGTGACAGTGACATACAATTACACCAAGTAACACAGACATACACTGACAACAAGTAACAAAGAAATACAATTACACCAAGTAACAAAGACACACACTTACACCAATTAACACAGACATGCACTGAAACCAAGTAACAAAGACATACACTGACACCCAGTAACAAAGACATACACTGACACCAAGTCACAAAGACATACACTGACACCTAGTAACAAAGACATACATTGTTACCCAGTAACACAGACACACGCTTACACCAAGTAACAAAGACAACAACTGATACCAAGTAACACAGACACACACTTACACCAAGTAACACAGACGCAAACTTACACCAAGTAACAATGACACACACTGACACCAAGTAACAAAGTCATACACTTACACCAAGTAACAAAGACACACACTTACACGAAGTAACACAGACATACACTGACACCAAGTAAAAAAGACATACACTGATACCCAGTAACACAGACACACACTTACACCAAGTAACAAAGACATACAATGACACCCTGTAACAAAGACACACACTGACACCATGGAGCACAGACATACACTGACACCAAGTAACAAAGACATACACTGACACCCAGTAACACAGACACACACTTACACCAAGTAACAAAGACATACACTGACACCAAGTAACAAAGCCATACACTGATACCCAGTAACACAGACACACACTGACACCAAGTAAAAAAGACACACACTTACACCAAGTAACACAGACATATACTGACACCAAGTAACAAAGACATACACTGACACCAAGTAACAAAGACATAAACTGACACACAGTAGCAAAGACATACACTGACACCAAGTCACAAAGACACACACTGACACCCAGTAAAAAAGACATACACTGACACCAAGTCACAAAGACATACACTGACACCAAGTAACAAAGACATACACTGATACTCAGTAGCACAGACACACTCTTACACCAAGTAACAAAGACATACACTGACACCAAGTAACAAAGACATACAATTACACCAAGTAACACAGACATACACTGACACCAAGTAACAAAGACATACAATTACACCAAGTAACAAAGACACACACTTACACCAAGTAACACAGACATACACTGACACCAAGTAACAAAGACATACACTTTTACCCAGTAACACAGACACACACTGACACCCAGTAACAAAGACATACACTGACACCAAGAAACAAAGACATACACTTCCACCAAGTAACAGAGACACACACTGACACCCAGTAACACAAACAAACACACACTGACACCCAGTAACATAGAGAAACACAGACACACACTGTCACCAAGTCACAAAGACATACACTGATACCCAGTAACACAGACACACACTTCCACCAAGTAACAAAGAGAAACACTGACACCATGTAACAAAGACATACACTTACACCAAATAACACAGACATACACTGACACCAAGTCTAAAATCATACACTGACACCAAGTAACAAAGACATACACTGATACCCAGTAGCACAGACACACACTTACACAAAGTAACAAAGACATACACTGACACTAAGTAACTGTGACATACAATTACACCAAGTAACACAGACATACACTGACAACAAGTAACAAAGAAATACAATTACACCAAGTAACAAAGACACACACTTACACCAATTAACACAGACATACACTGAAACCAAGTAACAAAGACATACACTGACATCCAGTAACAAAGACATACACTGACACCAAGTCACAAAGACATACACTGACACCAAGTAACAAAGACATACAATGCTACCCAGTAACACAGACACACGCTTACTCCAAGTAACAAAGACAACAACTGATACCAAGTAACACAGACACACACTTACACCAAGTAACACAGACGCAAACTTACACCAAGTAACAATGACATACACTGACACCAAGTAACAAAGTCATACACTTACACCAAGTAACAAAGACACACACTTACACGAAGTAACACAGACATACACTGACACCAAGTAAGAAAGACATACACTGAAACCCAGTAACACAGACACACACTTACACCAAGTAACAAAGACATACAATGACACCCTGTAACAAAGACACACACTGACACCATGGAGCACAGACATACACTGACACCAAGTAACAAAGACATACACTGACACCCAGTAACACAGACACACACTTACACCAAGTAACAAAGACATACACTGACACCAAGTAACAAAGCCATACACTGATACCCAGTAACACAGACACACACTTACACCAAGTAAAAAAGACACACACTTACACCAAGTAACACAGACATACACTGTCACCAAGTAACAAAGACATAGAATGACACCAAGTCACAAAGACATAAACTGACACACAGTAGCAAAGACATACACTGACACCAAGTCACAAAGACACACACTGACACCCAGTAAAAAATACATACACTGACACCAAGTCACAAAGACATACACTGACACCAAGTAACAAAGACATACACTGATACCCAGTAGCACAGACACACACTTACACCAAGTAACAAAGACATACACTGACACCAAGTAACAAAGGCATACAATTACACCAAGTAACACAGACATACACTGACACCAAGTAACAAAGACATACAATTACACCAAGTAACAAAGACATACAATGACACCCTGTAACAAAGACACACACTGACACCATGGAGCACAGACATACACTGACACCAAGTAACAAAGACATACACTGACACCCAGTAACACAGACACACACTTACACCAAGTAACAAAGACATACACTGACACCAAGTAACAAAGCCATACACTGATACCCAGTAACACAGACACACACTTACACCAAGTAAAAAAGACACACACTTACACCAAGTAACACAGACATACACTGTCACCAAGTAACAAAGACATAGAATGACACCAAGTCACAAAGACATAAACTGACACACAGTAGCAAAGACATACACTGACACCAAGTCACAAAGACACACACTGACACCCAGTAAAAAATACATACACTGACACCAAGTCACAAAGACATACACTGACACCAAGTAACAAAGACATACACTGATACCCAGTAGCACAGACACACACTTACACCAAGTAACAAAGACATACACTGACACCAAGTAACAAAGGCATACAATTACACCAAGTAACACAGACATACACTGACACCAAGTAACAAAGACATACAATTACACCAAGTAACAAATACACACACTTACACCAAGTAACACAGACATACACTGACACCAAGTAACAAAGACATACACTGTTACCCAGTAACACAGACACACACTGACACCCAGTAACAAAGTCATACACTGACACCAAGTCACAAAGACATACACTGACACCAAGTAACAAAGAATTCCACTTACACCAAGTAACAAAGACATACACTGACACCCAGTAACAAAGACATACACTGACACCAAGTCACAAAGACATACACTGATACCCAGTAACACAGACACACACTTACACGAAGTAACACAGACATACACTGACACCAAGTAACAAAAACATACACTGATACCCAGTAACACAGACACACACTTACACCAAGTAAAAAAGAAACACACTTACACCAAGTAACACAGACATACACTGACACCAAGTAACAAAGACATACACTGACACCAAGTAACAAAGACATAAACTGACACACAGTAGCAAAGACATACACTGACACCAAGTCACAAAGACACACACTGACACCAAGTAACAAAGACATACACTGATACCCAGTAGCACAGACACACACTTGCACCAAGTAACAAAGACATACACTGACACCAAGTAACAAAGACATACAATTACACCAAGTAACACAGACATACAGTGACACCAAGTAACAAAGACATACAATTACACCAAGTAACAAAGGCACACACTTACACCAAGTAACACAGACATACACTGACACCAAGTAACAAAGACATACACTGTTACCCAGTAACACAGACACACACTGACACCCAGTAACAAAGTCATACACTGACACCAAGTCACAAAGACATACACTGACACCAAGTCACAAAGACATACACTGACACCAAGTCACAAAGACATACACTGACACCAAGTAACAAAGAATTCCACTTACACTAAGTAACAAAGACATACACTGATACCCAGTAACAAAGACAGACATTGATACCCAGTAACACGGACACGCACTGACACCCAGTAACAAAGACATACACTGATACCCAGTAACACAGACACGCACTGACACCCAGTAACAAAGACATACACTAACACCAAGTAACAAAGACATACACGGATACCCAGTAACACAGATACACACTTACACCAAGTAACAAATACATAGAATGATACCCAGTTTAACAGACATACACTTACACCAAGTAACAAATACATACACTTACACCAAGTAACAAAGACATACTCTGATACCCAGCAACACAGACACACACTTACACCAAGTAACAAAGACAGACACTGATACCCAGTAACACAGACACACACTTGCACCAAGTAACAAGGACATACACTGATACCCAGTAACAAAGAAATACACAGACACCAATTAACAAAGACACACACTTACACCAAGTAACAAAGACATACACTGACACCAAGTAACAAAGACATACACTTACACCAAGTAACAAAGACATCCACTGACACCAAGTAGCAAAGACATACACTGATACCCAGTAACACAGACACACACATACACAAAGTAACAAAGACAGATACTTACACCAAGAAACACAGACGCAAACTTACACCAAGTAACAAAGACATACAGTGACACCAAGTAACAAAGTGATTCACTTACACCAAGTAACACAGACATACACTGACACCAAGTAACAAAGACATACAATTACACCAAGTAACAAAGACACACACTTACACGAAGTAACACAGACATACACTGACACCAAGTAACAAAGACATACACTGACACCCAATAACACAGACACACACTTACACCAAGTAACAAAGACATACACTGACACCAAGTCACAAAGGCATACACTGACACCAAGTAACAGAGACATACACTGATACCCAGTAACACAGACACACACTTACACCAAGTAACAAAGACATACACTTACACCAAATAACACAGACACACAATGATACCCAGTAACAAAGACATACACTGACACCCAATAACACAAACACACACTTACACCAAGTAACAAAGACATACACTGAAACCAAGTCACAAAGGCATACACTGACACCAAGTAACAGAGACATACACTGATACCCAGTAACACAGGCACACACTTACACCAAGTACAAAGACAAACACTGACACCAAGTAACAAATAAATACTCTTACACCAAGTAACAAAGACATACACTGATACCCAGTAACACAGACACGCACTGACACACAGCAACAAAGTCATACACTGATACCCAGTAACACGGACACACACTGACACCCAGTAACACAAAGAAACACACACTGACACCCAGTAACACAGAGAACCACTGATACACAGTAACAAAGACATACACTGACACCAAGTAACACAGACACTGACACCCAGTAATAAAGACATACACTGACACCAAGTAACACAGACATACACTGACACCAAGTAACAAAGACATACCCTTACACCAAGTATTTTGACATACACTGACACCAAGAAACAAAGACATAAACTGACACCAAGTAACAAAGACATAAACTGATACCCGGTAACACAGGCACACACTGCCACCAAGTAACAAAGACATACGCTGACACCAAGTAACAAAGACATACAATTACACCAAGTAACAAAGACACACACTTACACGAAGTAACACAGACATACACTGACACCAAGTAACAAAGACATACACTGACACCCAATAACACAGACACACACTTACACCAAGTACCAAAGACATACACTGACACCAAGTCACAAAGGCATACACTGACACCAAGTAACAGAGACATACACTGATACCCAGTAACACAGACACACACTTACACCAAGTAACAAAGACATACACTTACACCAAATTACACAGACACACAATGATACCCAGTAACAAAGACATCCACTGACACGAAGTACAAAGACAAACACTGACACCAAGTAACAAATAAATACTCTTACACCAAGTAACAAAGACATACATTGATACCCAGTAACACAGACACGCACTGACACCCAGCAACAAAGTCATACACTGATACCCAGTAACACGGACACACACTGACACCCAGTAAAACAAAGAAACACACACTGACACCCAGTAACACAGAGAACCACTGATACACAGTAACAAAGACATACACTGACACCAAGTAACACAGACACACACTGACACCCAGTAATAAAGACATACACTGACACCAAGTAACACAGACATACACTGACACCAAGTAACAAAGAAATACCCTTACACCAAGTATTTTGACATACACTGACACCAAGAAACAAAGACATAAACTGACACCAAGTAACAAAGACATAAACTGATACCCGGTAACACAGGCACACACTGCCACCAAGTAACAAAGGCATACGCTGACACCAAGTAACAAAGACATACACTTACACCAAGTAACAAAGACACACACTTACACCAAGTAAATATTGATTGGCAACTCTTTAGATCGAATAGTTTGGATGGGGTAGTGTTTGTGCAGTATGTCCAGGAAGCTTTTCTGACTCAGTATGTAGACTGCCCGACCAGAGGGGAGGCAATATTGGATTTGGTACTAGGTAATGAACCAGGGCAAGTGATAGAGCTGTTGGTGGGCGAGCACTTTGGAGATAGTGATCACAATTCTGTAGCATTCACTGTGGTAATGGAGAGGGATAGGTATGTGCAACAGGGCAAGGTTTACAATTGGGGGAAGGGTAGATATGATGCTGTCAGGCAGGAACTGAGGAGCATAAGTTGGGAGCATATGCTGGCAGGGAAGGGCACGGTAGAAATGTGGAACTTTTTCAAGGAGCAGATAGTAGGGGCCATTGATAAGCATGTCCCTGTCAGACAGGGAAGGGATGGTCATGCGAGGGAACCGTGGTTGACAAGAGAGGTTGAGAGTCTTGTTAGGAAGAAGAAGGATGCGTATATAAAGTTGAGGAAAAAGGGCACAGGCATAGCTCTGGAGGGATACAAGATGGCCAGGAAGGATCTGAAGAAAGGGATTAGGAGAGCTAAGAGAGGGCATGAAAAATGCTTGGCGGGTAGGATAAAAGAAAACCCCAAGGCCTTTTACGCGTATGTCAGAAATATGAGGATGACTAGGGGGACCGTAGGTCCGGTCAAGGACAATAGCGGGAGACTGTGTGTTGAGCCGGAAGAGATAAGTGAGGTTTTGAATGAGTACTTCTCTTCGGTATTTACGAATGAGAAGGGGTGTATTACTGAAGAGGACGGTGGGAAGCAGACTGGTAAGCTCGAGGAAGTGCTCGTTAGGAGGGAAGATGTGTTGGGGTTTTTGAATAACTTGAAGATAGACAAGTCTCCCGGGCCTGACGGGGTATATCCAAGGATGTTATGGGAAGCAAGGGATGAAATTGCAGAGCCGCTGGCAATGATCTTTTCATCTTCTCTGCTGACGGGGGTGGTACCAGGTGATTGGAGGGTGGCAAATGTTGTGCCCCTGTTCAAGAAAGGGAATAGGAACAACCCTGGGAATTACAGGCCAGTTAGTCTTACTTCAGTGGTAGGCAAGTTGATGGAAAAGGTGCTGAGGGATAGGATTTCTGAGCATCTGGAAAGACACTGCTTGATTCGGGACAGTCAGCACGGTTTTGTGAGGGGTAGGTCTTGCCTCACAAGCCTGATTGAATTCTTTGAGCAGGTGACCAAGCAAGTGGATGAGGGTAAACCAGTGGATGTGGTGTACATGGATTTTAGTAAGGCATTTGATAAGGTCCCCCATGGTAGACTTATGGAGAAAGTCAGGAGGCATGGGATAGTGGGGAATGTGGCCAATTGGATTAAGAATTGGCTAACTGATAGAAGGCAGAGAGTGGTCTTAGATGGTAAATACTCAGCCTGGAGCCCAGTTACCAGTGGCGTGCCGCAGGGATCAGTTCTGGGTCCTCTCCTGTTTGTGATTTTTATTAACGACTTGGATGAGGAAGTCGAAGGGTGGGTCAGTAAATTTGCAGATGATACAAAGGTTGGTGGAGTTGTGGATACCGAGGAGGGCTATTGTCGTCTGCAAAGGGACTTGGATAGGTTGCAGTGCTGGGCTGAAAAGTGGCAGATGGAGTTTAACCCTGAAAAGTGTGAGGTCGTCCATTTTGGAAGGACAAACATGAATGCAAAATACTGGGTTAACGGTAGGGTTCTTGGGCATGTGGAGGAGCAGAGAGACCTTGGGGTCTATGTGCATAGATCATTGAAAGTTGCAACTCAAGTGGATAGGGCTGTGAAGAAGGCATATGGGGTGTTAGCGTTCATTAGCAGAGGGATTGAATTTAAGAGCCGTGAGGTGATGATGCAGCTGTACAGGACCTTGGTAAGGCCTCATTTGGAGTACTGTGTGCAGTTCTGGTCGCCTCATTTTAGGAAGGATGTGGAAGCCTTGGAGAGGGTGCAGAGGAGATTTACCAGGATGTTGCCTGGAATGGAGAATAAGTCTTACGAGGAAAGGCTGAACATTCTAGGCCTCTTCTCATTAGAACGGAGAAGGATGAGGGGTGACATGATAGAGGTTTATAAGATGATCAGGGGAATAGATAGGGTAGACAGTCAGAAACTTTTTCACCGGGTGGAGCAAAGCGTTACAAGGGGTCATAAATTTAAGGTGAAGGGTGGGAGATATAAAGGGGATGTCAGGGGAAGGTTCTTTACCCAGAGAGTGGTCGAGGCATGGAATGCCTTGCCCGGGGAAGTTGTTGAGTCAGAAACTTTAGGGACTTTCAAAAGGCTTTTGGATAGGTATATGGATAAAGGAGAATGATGGGGTATAGATTAAATTGTCCTTGACAGAGGACAAAGGATCGGCACAACATCGTGGGCCGAAGGGCCTGTTCTGTGCTGTATTTTTCTATGTTCTATGTTCTAAGTAACACAGACATACACTGACACCAAGTAACAAAGACAGACAATTACACCAAGTAACAAAGACATACACTTACACCAAGTAACAGAGACAAACACTGACACCAAGTAACAAAGACATACAATTACACCAAGTAACAAAGACACATTTACACCAAGTGACACAGACATACACTGACACCATGTAACAAAGACATACACTGAAAAACAGTAACACAGACATACACTGACGCCAAGTAACAAAGACAAACACTTACACCAAGTAACAAAGACATACTCTGACACCAAGAAACAAAGACATACACTGACACCCAGTAACAAATAAATACACTTATACCAAGTAACAAAGACATAGACTGATACCCAGTAACACAGAAACGCACTGACACCCAGCAACAAAGACATACACTGATACCCAGTAACACAGACACACACAAGACACCCAGTAACACAAACAAACACACACTGACACCCATTAACACAGAGAACCACTGATACACAGTAACAAAGACATACACTGACACCAAGTAACACAGACACACACTTACACCAAGTAATAAAGACATACACTGACACCAAGTAACACAGACATACACTGACACCAAGTAACAAAGACATACACTTACACCAAGTATTTTGACATACACTGACACCAAATAACAAAGACATACACTGATAACCAGTAACACAGACACACACTCACACCAAGTAACAAAGACATACACTGATACCCAGTAACACAGACACACACATACACCAAGTAACACAGACATACACTGACACCAAGTAACAAAGACATACACTGATACCCAGTAACACAGGCACACACTGCCACCAAGTAACAAAGACATTCGCTGACAGCAAGTAACAATGACATACACTTACACCAAGTAACAGAGACACACACTTACACCAAGTAACAAAGACATACACTGATACCCAGTAACACAGACACACACTTACACCAAGTAACACAGACATACACTGACACCAAGTAACAAAGACAGATACTGATACCAAGTAACACAGACATACACTGACACCAAGTATTTTGACATACACAGACACCGAGTAACAAAGACATACACTGACACCAAGTCACAAAGACACACACTGACACCAGTAACAAAGACATACACTGACACCATTTCACAAAGACATACACTGATACCAAGTAACACAGACACACACTTAAACCAAGTAACACAAACACACGCTTTCACCAACTAACAAAGACATACACTGACACCAAGTAACAAAGACATACAATTACACCAAGTAACAAAGACACACACTCACACCAAGTAACACAGACATACACTGACACCAAGTAACAAAGACATACACTGTTACCCAGTAACACAGACACACACTTACAACAAGTAACAAAGACATACACTGAAACCAAGAAACACAGACATACACTGACACCAAGTAACAAAGACATACACTGTTACCCAGTAACACAGACACACACTTACAATAAGTAACACAGACACACACTTACACCAAGTAAGACAGACACACACTTACACCAAGTAACAAAGACATACACTGACACCAAGTAACAAAGACATACACTTACACCAAGTAACACAGACAAACACTGACACCAAGTAACAAAGACATACAATTACACCAAGTAACAAAGACACACATTTACACTTAGTGACACAGACATACACTGACACCATGTAACAAAGACATACACTGATACCCAGTAACACAGAAATACACTGACACCAAGTAACAAAGACATACACTGACACCAACAGACAAAGACATACACTGATACCCAGTAACACAGACACACACTTACACCATGTCAAAAAGACATACACTGATACCCAGTAACAAAGACACACACTGACACCAAGTCACAAAGACATACACTGATACCCAGTAACACAGACAAACACTTACACCAAGTAACAAAGACAATCACTTACACCAAGTAACAAAGACATACACTGACACCAAGAAACAAAGACATACACTTACACCAAGTAACACAGACACACACTGACACCCAGTAACACAAAGAAACACACACTGACACCCAGTAACATAGAGAAACACAGACACACAGTAACAAAGACATACACAGACACACACTGACAGCAAGTAACAAAGACTAACACAGACACACACTGTCACCAACTAACAAAGACATACACTGACACACAGTAGCAAAGACATACACTGACACCAAGTCACAAAGTCATACACTGACACCCAGTAAAAAAGACAGACACTGACACCAAGTCACAAAGACATACACTGACACCAAGTAACAAAGACATACACTGATACCAAGTAACAAAGACATACAATTACACCAAGTAACACAGACATACACTGACACCAAGTAACAAAGACATACAATTACACCAAGTAACAAAGACACACACTTACACCAATTAACACAGACATACACTGACACCAAGTAACAAAGACATACACTGTTAGCCAGTAACACAGACACACACTTTCCCTCAGTAACAAAGACATACACTGATACCAAGTAACACAGAAACACAATTACAACAAGTAACACAAACACACACTTACACCATGTAACAAAGAAATACACTGACACCAAGTAACAAAGACAAAAAATTACACCAAGTAACAAAGACACACACCTACACCAAGGAGCACAGACATACACTGACACCAAGTAACAAAGACATACACTGATACCCGGTAACACAGACACACACTTACACCAAGAAACACAGACGCAAACTTACACCAAGTAACAAAGACATACAGTGACACCAAGTAACAATGTGATTCACTTACACCAAGTAACACAGACATACACTGACACCGAGTAACAAAGACATACACTGATACCCAGTAACACAGACACACACTTAAACCAAGTAACAAAGACATACACTGATACCCAATAACACAGACACACACTTACACCAAGTAACAAAGACATACACTGACACCAAGTCACAAAGGCATACACTGACACCAAGTAACAGAGACATCCACTGACACCAAGTACAAAGACAAACACTGACACCAAGTAACAAATAAATACTCTTACACCAAGTAACAAAGACATACACTGATACCCAGTAACACAGACACGCACTGACACCCAGCAACAAAGTCATACACTGATACCCAGTAACACGGAGACACACTGACACCCAGTAACACAAAGAAACACACACTGACACCCAGCAACACAGAGAACCACTGATACACAGTAACAAAGACATACACTGACACCAAGATACACAGACACACACTGACACCCAGTAATAAAGACATACACTGACACCAAGTAACACAGACATACACTGACACCAAGTAACAAAGACATACCCATACACCAAGTATTTTGACATACACTGACACCAAGAAACAAAGACATAAACTGACACCAAGTAACAAAGACATAAACTGATACCCGGTAACACAGGCACACACTGCCACCAAGTAACAAAGACATACGCTGACACCAAGTAACAAAGACATACACTTACACCAAGTAACAAAGACACACACTTACACCAAGTAACACAGACATACACTGACACCAAGTAACAAAGACAGACAATTACACCAAGTAACAAAGACATACACTTACACCAATTATTTTGACATACACTGACACCAAGTAACAAAGACATACACTGACACCAAGTCACAAAGACACACACTGCCACCCAGTAACAAAGACATACACTGACACCATGTCACAAAGACATACACTGATACCAAGTAACACAGACACACACTTACACCAAGTAACACAAACACACGCTTTCAGCAACTAACAAAGACATACACTGACACCAAGTAACAAAGACATACAATTACACCAAGTAACAAAGACACAGACTTACACCAAGTAACACAGACATACACTGACACCAAGTAACAAAGACATACACTGTTACCCAGTAACACAGACACACACTTACAACAAGTAACAAAGACATACACTGAAACCAAGTAACACAGACATACACTGACACCAAGTAACAAAGACATACACTGTTACCCAGTAACACAGACAGACACTTACAACAAGTAACACAGACACACACTTACACCAAGTAAGACAGACACACACTTACACCAAGTAACAAAGACATACACTGACACCAAGTAACAAAGACATACACTTACACCAAGTAACAGAGACAAACACTGACACCAAGTAACAAAGACATACAATTACACCAAGTAACATAGACACATTTACACCAAGTGACACAGACATACACTGACACCATGTAACAAAGACATACACTGAAAAACAGTAACACAGACATACACTGACACCAAGTAACAAAGACATACACTGACACCAACAAACAAAGACATACACTGATACCCAGTAACACAGACACACACTTACACCTAGTAACAAAGACAAACACTTCCACCAAGTAACAAAGACATACACTGACACCAAGAAACAAAGACATACACTGACACCCAGTAACAAATAAATACACTTATACCAAGTAACAAAGACATACACTGATACCCAGTAACACAGAAACGCACTGACACCCAGCAACAAAGACATACACTGATACCCAGTAACACAGAGACACACAAGACACCCAGTAACACAAACAAACACACACTGACACCCAGTAACACAGAGAACCACTGATACACAGTAACAAAGACATACACTGACACCAATTAACAAAGACATACAATTACACCAAGTATTTTGACATACACTGACACCAAGTAACAAAGACATACACTGATAACCAGTAACACAGACACACACTCACACCTATTAACAAAGACATACACTGATACCCAGTAACACAGACACACACTTACACCAAGTAACACAGACATACACTGACACCAAGTAACAAAGACATACACTGATACCGAGTAACACAGGCACACACTGCCACCAAGTAACAAAGACATTCGCTGACACCAAGTAACAAAGACATACACTTACACCAAGTAACAGAGACACACACTTACACCAAGTAACAAAGGCAGACACTGATACCCAGTAACACAGACACACACTAACACCAAGTAACACAGACATACACTGACACCAAGTATTTTGACATACACAGACACCGAGTAACAAAGACATACACAGACACCAAGTCACAAAGACACACACTGACACCAGTAACAAAGACATACACTGACACCATTTCACAAAGACACACACTGATACCAAGTAACATAGACACACACTTACACCAAGTAACACAAACACACGCTTTCACCAACTAACAAAGACATACACTGACACCAAGTAACAAAGACATACAATTACACCAAGTAACAAAGACACACACTCACACCAAGTAACACAGACATACACTGACACCAAGTAACAAAGACATACACTGTTACCCAGTAACACAGACACACACTTACAACAAGTAACAAAGACATACACTGAAACAAAGTAACACAGACATACACTGACACCAAGTAACAAAGACATACACTGTTACCCAGTAACACAGACACACACTTACAATAAGTAACACAGACACACACTTACACCAAGTAAGACAGACACACACTTACACCAAGTAACAAAGACATACACTGACACCAAGTAACAAAGACATGCACTTACACCAAGTAACAAAGACATACACTGACACCAAGTAGCAAAGACATACACTGATACCAAGTAACACAGACACACACTTACACCAAGTAACAAAGACAGATACTGATACCAAGTAACACAGACATACACTGACACCAAGTATTTTGACATACACAGACACCGAGTAACAAAGACATACACTGACACCAAGTCACAAAGACACACACTGACACCAGTAACAAAGACATACACTGACACCATTTCACAAAGACATACACTGATACCAAGTAACACAGACACACACGTACACCAAGTAACACAAACACACGCTTTCACCAACTAACAAAGACATACACTGACACCAAGTAACAAAGACATACAATTACACCAAGTAACAAAGACACACACTCACACCAAGTAACACAGACATACACTGACACCAAGTAACAAAGACATGCACTGTTACCCAGTAACACAGACACACACTTACAACAAGTAACAAAGACATACACTGAAACCAAGTAACACAGACATACACTGACACCAAGTAACAAAGACATACACTGTTACCCAGTAACACAGACACACACTTACAATAAGTAACACAGACACACACTTACACCAAGTAAGACAGACACACACTTACACCAAGTAACAAAGACATACACTGACACCAAGTAACAAAGACATACACTTACACCAAGTAACACAGACAAGCACTGACACCAAGTAACAAAGACATACAATTACACCAAGTAACAAAGACACACATTTACATTTAGTGACACAGACATACACTGACACCAAGTAACAAAGACATACACTGTTACCCAGTAACACAGACACACACTTACAATAAGTAACACAGACACACACTTGCACCAAGTAAGACAGACACACACTTACACCAAGTAACAAAGACATACACTGACACCAAGTAACACAGACATACACTGACACCAAGTAACAAAGACATACACTTACACCAAGTATTTTGTCATACACTGACACCAAGTAACAAAAACATACACTGACACCAAGTAACAAAGACATACACTTACACCAAGTAACACAAACATACACTGACACCAAGTAACAAAGACACACACTTACACCAGGTACACAGACGTACACTGATACCCAGTAACACAGACACACACTTACACCAAGTAACACAGACATACACTGACACCAAGTAACAAAGACATACACTGATACCGAGTAACACAGGCACACACTTACACCAAGTAACACAGACATACACTGACACCAAGTAACAAAGGCATACACTGATACCGAGTAACACAGGCACACACTGCCACCAAGTAACAAAGACATTCGCTGACACCAAGTAACAAAGACATACACTTACACCAAGTAACAGAGACACACACTTACACCAAGTAACAAAGACATACACTGATAACCAGTAACACAGACACACACTCACACCAAGTAACAAAGACATACACTGATACCCAGTAACACAGACACACACTTACACCAAGTAACACAGACATACACTGACACCAAGTAACAAAGACATACACTGATACCGAGTAACACAGGCACACACTGCCACCAAGTAACAAAGACATTCGCTGACACCAAGTAACAAAGACATACACTTACACCAAGTAACAGAGACACACACTTACACCAAGTAACAAAGACAGACACTGATACCCAGTAACACAGACACACACTTACACCAAGTAACACAGACATACACTGACACCAAGTATTTTGACATACACAGACACCGAGTAACAAAGACATACACTGACACCAAGTCACAAAGACACACACTGACACCAGTAACAAAGACATACACTGACACCATTTCACAAAGACATACACTGATACCAAGTAACACAGACACACACTTACACCAAGTAACACAAACACACGCTTTCACCAACTAACAAAGACATACGCTGACACCAAGTAACAAAGACATACAATTACACCAAGTAACAAAGACACACACTCACACCAAGTAACACAGACATACACTGACACCAAGTAACAAAGACATACACTGTTACCCAGTAACACAGACACACACTTACAACAAGTAACAAAGACATACACTGAAACCAAGTAACACAGAAATACACTGACACCAAGTAACAAAGACATACACTGTTACCCAGTAACACAGACACACACTTACAATAAGTAACACAGACACACACTTACACCAAGTAAGACAGACACACACTTACACCAAGTAACAAAGACATACACTGACACCAAGTAACAAAGACATACACTTACACCAAGTAACACAGACAAACACTGACACCAAGTAACAAAGACATACAATTACACCAAGTAACAAAGACACACATTTACATTTAGTGACACAGACATACACTGACACCATGTAACAAAGACATACACTGAAACACAGTAACACAGACATACACTGACACCAAGTAACAAAGACATACACTGACACCAACAAACAAAGACATGCACTGATACACAGTAACACAGACACACACTTACACCATGTAAAAAAGACATACACTGACACCCAGTAACAAAGACACACACTGACACCAAGTCACAAAGACATACACTGATACCCAGTAACACAGACAAACACTTACACCAAGTAACAAAGACAATCACTTACACCAAGTAACAAAGACATACACTGACACCAAGAAACAAAGACATACACTGACACCAAGAAACAAAGACATACACTTACACCAAGTAACACAGACACACACTGACACCCAGTAACACAAAGAAACACACACTGACACCCAGTAACATAGAGAAACACAGACACACAGTAACAAAGACATACACAGACACACACTGACAGCAAGTAACAAAGACTAACACAGACACACACTGTCACCAAGTAACAATGACATACACTGACACACAGTAGCAAAGACATACACTGACACCAAGTCACAAAGACATACACTGACAACCAGTAAAAAAGACAGACACTGACACCAAGTCACAAAGACATACACTGTCACCAAGTAACAAAGACATACACTGATACCCAGTAGCACAGACACACACTTACACCAAGTAACAAAGACATACACTGACACCAAGTAACAATGACATACAATTACACCAAGTAACACAGACATACACTGACACCAAGTAACAAAGACATACAATTACACCAAGTAACAAAGACACACACTTACACCAATTAACACAGACATACACTGACACCAAGTAACAAAGACATACACTGATACCAAGTAACACAGAAACACAATTACAACAAGTAACACAAACACACACTTACACCATGTAACAAAGACATACACTGACACCAAGTAACAAAGACATACAATTACACCAAGTAACAAAGACACACACTGTTACCCAGTAACACAGACACACACTTACACCAAGTAACAAAGACATACACTAATACCAAGTAACACAGACATACACTGACACCAAGTAACAAAGACATACACTGATACCAAGTAACACAGAAACACAATTACAACAAGTAACACAAACACACACTTACACCATGTAACAAAGACATACACTGACACCAAGTAACAAAGACATACAATTACACCAAGTAACAAAGACACACACTGTTACCTTGAAACACAGACGCAAACTTACACCAAGTAACAAAGACATACAGTGACACCAAGTAATAAAGTGATTCACTTACACCAAGTAACACAGACATACACTGACACCAAGTAACAAAGACATACAATTACACCAAGTAACAAAGACACACACTTACACGAAGTAACACAGACATACACTGACACCAAGTAACAAAGACATACACTGACACCCAGTAACAAAGACACACACTGACACCATGTAACACAGACATACACTGACACCAAGTAACAAAGACATACACTTACACCAAGTAACAGAGACAAACACTGACACCAAGTAACAAAGACATACAATTACACCAAGTAACAAAGACACATTTACACCAAGTGACACAGACATACACTGACACCATGTATCAAAGACATACACTGAAAAACAGTAACACAGACATACACTGACACCAAGTAACAAAGACATACACTGACACCAACAAAAAAGACATACACTGATACCCAGTAACACAGACACACACTTACACCTAGTAACAAAGATAAACACTTACACCAAGTAACAAGGACATACACTGACACCAAGAAACAAAGACATACACTGACACCCAGTAACAAATAAATACACTTATACCAAGTAACAAAGACATACACTGACACCATGTAAAAAAGACATACACTGACACCCAGTAACAAAGACACACACTGACACCAAGAAACAAAGACACACACTTCCACGAAGTAACACAGACATACACATACACCAAGTAACAAAGACATACTCTGATACCCAGCAACACAGACACACACTTACACCAAGGAACAAAGACAGACACTGATACCCAGTAACACAGACACACACTTGCACCAAGTAACAAGGACATACACTGATACCCAGTAACAAAGACATACACAGACACCAATTAACAAAGACACGCACTTACACCAAGTAACAAAGACATACACTGACACCAAGTAACAAAGACATGCACTTACACCAAGTAACAAAGACATACACTGACACCAAGTAGCAAAGACATACACTGATACCCAGTAACACAGACACACACTTACACCAAGTAACAAAGACAGATACTGATACCAAGTAACACAGACATACACTGACACCACGTATTTTGACATACACAGACACCGAGTAACAAAGACAGACACTGACACCAAGTCACAAAGACACACACTGACACCAGTAACAAAGACATACACTGACACCATTTAACAAAGACATACACTGATACCAAGTAACACAGACACACACTTACACCAAGTAACACAAACACACGCTTTCACCAACTAACAAAGACATACACTGACACCAAGTAACAAACACATACAATTACACCAAGTAACAAAGACACACACTCACACCAAGTAACACAGACATACACTGACACCAAGTAACAAAGACATACACTGTTACCCAGTAACACAGACACACACTTACAACAAGTAACAAAGACATACACTGAAACCAAGTAACACAGACATACACTGACACCAAGTAACAAAGACATACACTGTTACCCAGTAACACAGACACACACTTACAATAAGTAAGACAGACACACACTTACACCAAGTAAGACAGACACACACTTACACCAAGTAAAAAAGACATACACTGACACCAAGTAACAAAGACATACACTTACACCAAGTAACACAGACAAACACTGACACCAAGTAACAAAGACATACAATTACACCAAGTAACAAAGACACACATTTACACTTAGTGACACAGACATACACTGACACCATGTAACAAAGACATGCACTGAAACACAGTAACACAGACATACACTGACACCAAGTAACAAAGACATACACTGACACCAACAAACAAAGACATACACTGATACCCAGTAACACAGACACACACTTACACCATGTAAAAAAGACATACACTGACACCCAGTAACAAAGACACACACTGACACCAAGTCACAAAGACATACACTGATACCCAGTAACACAGACAAACACTTACACCAAGTAACAAAGACATACACTGACACCAAGAAACAAAGACATACACTTACACCAAGTAACACAGACACACACTGACACCCAGTAACACAAAGAAACACACACTGACACCCAGTAACATAGAGAAAGACAGACACACAGTAACAAAGACATACACAGACACACACTGACAGCAAGTAACAAAGACTAACACAGACACACACTGTCACCAAGTAACAAAGACATACACTGACACACAGTAGCAAAGACATACACTGACACCAAGTCACAAAGACATACACTGACACCCAGTAACAAAGACAGACACTGACACCAAGTCACAAAGACATACACTGACACCAAGTAACAAAGACATACAATTACACCAAGTAACACAGACATACACTGACACCAAGTAACAAAGACATACAATTACACCAAGTAACAAAGACACACACTTACACCAATTAACACAGACATACACTGACACCAAGTAACAAAGACATACACTGATACCAAGTAACACAGAAACACAATTACAACAAGTAACACAAACACACACTTACACCATGTAACAAAGACATACACTGACACCAAGTAACAAAGACATACAATTACACCAAGTAACAAAGACACACACTTACACCAAGTAACACAGACACACACTGACACCAAGTAACAAAGACATACACTGTTACCCAGTAACACAGACACACACTTACACCAAGTAACAAAGACATACACTGATACCAAGTAACACAGTCACACACTTACACCTTGAAACACAGACGCAAACTTACACCAAGTAACAAAGACATACAGTGACACCAAGTAACAAAGTGATTCACTTACACCAAGTAACACAGACATACACTGACACCAAGTAACAAAGACATACAATTACACCAAGTAACAAAGACACACACTTACACGAAGTAACACAGACATACACTGACACCAAGTAACAAAGACATACACTGACACCCAGTAACAAAGACACACACTGACACCATGTAACACAGGCATACACTGACACCAAGTATCAAAGACATACACTGACACCCAGTAACACAGACACACACTTCCACCAAGTAACAAAGACATACACTGACACCAAGTAACAAAGACATACACTGATACCCAGTAACACAGACACACACTTACACCAAGTAAAAAAGACACACACTTACACCAAGTAACACAGACATACACTGACTCCAAGTAACAAAGACATACACTGACACCAAGTAACAAAGACATAAACTGACACACAGTAGCAAAGACATACACTGACACCATGTCACAAAGACACACACTGACACCCAGTAAAAAAGACATACACTGACACCAAGTCACAAAGACATACACTGACACCAAGTAACAAAGACATACACTGATACCCAGTAGAACAGACACACACTTACACCAAGTAACAAAGACATACACTGAAACCAAGTAACAAAGACATACAATTACACCAAGTAACACAGACATACACTGACACCAAGTAACAAAGACATACAATTACACCAAGTAACAAAGACACACACTTACACCAAGTAACACAGACATACACTGACACCAAGTAACAAAGACATGCACTGTTACCCAGTAACACAGACACACACTGACACCCAGTAACAAAGACATACACTGACACCAAGTCACAAAGACATACACTGACACCAAGTAACACAGACATACACTGACACCAAGTAACAAAGACATCCACTTACACCAAGTAACAAAGACATACACTGATACCCAGTAACAAAGACATACAATTACACCAAGTAACAAAGACACACACTTACACCAAGTAACATAGACATACACTGACACCAAGTAACAAAGACATGCACTGTTACCCAGTAACACAGACACACACTGACACCCAGTAACAAAGAGATACACTGACAACAAGTCACAAAGACATACACTGACACCAAGTAACACAGACATACACTGACACCAAGTAACAAAGACATCCACTTACACCAAGTAACAAAGACATACACTGATACCCAGTAACAAAGACATACACTAACACCAAGTAACAAAGACATACTCTGATACCAGGTAACACAGACACACACTTACACCAAGTAACAAAGACATAGAATGATACCCAGTTTAACAGACATACACTGACACCAAGTAACAAAGACATACTCTTACACCAAGTAACAAAGACACACACTTCCACGAAGTAACACAGACATACACATACACCAAGTAACAAAGACATACTCTGATACCCAGCAACACAGACACACACTTACACCAAGGAACAAAGACAGACACTGATACCCAGTAACACAGACACACACTTGCACCAAGTAACAAGGACATACACTGATACCCAGTAACAAAGACATACACTGACACCAATTAACAAAGACACGCACTTACACCAAGTAACAAAGACATACACTGACACCAAGTAACAAAGACATGCACTTACACCAAGTAACAAAGACATACACTGACACCAAGTAGCAAAGACATACACTGATACCCAGTAACACAGACACACACTTACACCAAGTAACAAAGACAGATACTGATACCAAGTAACACAGACATACACTGACACCACGTAACAAAGACATACACTTACACCAAGTAACAAAGACATACACTGACACCAAGTAACAAAGACATACACTGATACCCAGTAACACAGACACACACTTAAACCAAGTAACAAAGACATACACTGATACCCAATAACACAGACACACACTTACACCAAGTAACAAAGCCATACACATACACCAAGTAACACAGACACACAATGATACCCAGTAACAAAGACATACACTTACACCAAGTAACACAGACATACACTGACACCAAGTAACAAAGACATACACTGACACCAAGTAACAAAGGCATACACTGATACCAAGCAACACAGACACACACTTACACCAAGTAACACAGACGCAAACTTACACCAAGTAACAAAGACATACAGTGACACCAAGTAACAAAGTCATACACTTACACCAAGTAACAAAGACATACACTGATACCCAGTAACACAGACACGCACTTACACCAAGTAACAAAGGCATACACTGATACCAAGCAACACAGACACACACTTACACCAAGTAACACAGACATACACTGACAGCAAGTAACAAAGACATACACTGAAACCAATTAACACAGACATACACTGACACCAAGTAACAAAGACATACACTGTTACCCAGTAACACAGACACACACTTGCAACAAGTAACAAAGACACACACTTACACCAAGTAACACAGACATACACTGACACCAAGTAACAAAGACATACACTGAAATCAAGTAACACAGACATACACTGACACCAAGTAACAAAGACATACACCGTTACCCAGTAACACAGACACACACTTGCAACAAGTAACAAAGACATACACTGAAACCAAGTAACACAGACATACACTGACACCAAGTAACAAAGGCATACACTGATACCAAGCAACACAGACACACACTGACACCAAGTAACACAGACGCAAACTTACACCAAGTAACAAAGACATACAGTGACACCAAGTAACAAAGTCATACACTTACACCAAGTAACACAGACATACACTTACACCAAGTAACACAGACATACACTGACACCAAGTAACAAAGACATACACTGAAACCAAGTAACACAGACATACACTGACACCAAGTAACAAAGACATACACTGTTACCCAGTAACACAGACACACACTTGCAACAAGTAACAAAGACACACACTTACACCAAGTAACACAGACATACACTGACACCAAGTAACAAAGACATACACTGAAACCAAGTAACACAGACATACACTGACACCAAGTAACAAAGACATACACCGTTACCCAGTAACACAGACACACACTTGCAACATGTAACAAAGACATACACTGAAACCAAGTAACACAGACATACACTGACACCAAGTAACAAAGGCATACACTGTTACCCAGTAACACAGACACACACTTACAACAAGTAACACAGACACACACTTACACCAAGTAAGACAGACACACACTTACACCAAGTAAGACAGACACACACTTACACCAAGTAACAGACTCATACATTGACACCAAGTAACAAAGGCATACACTTAAACCAAGTAACACAGACAAACACTGACACCAAGTAACAAAGACATACAATTACACCAAGTAACAAAGACACACATTTACACTTAAGTGACACATACATACACTGACACCATGTAACAAAGACATACACTGAAACACAGTAACACAGACATGCACTGACACCTAGTAACAAAGACATACACTGACACCAACAAACAAAGACATGCACTGATACCCAGTAACACAGACACACACTTACACCAAGTAAAATAGACATACACTGACACCCAGTAACAAAGACATACACTGAAACCAAGTCACAAAGACATACACTGATAACCAGTAACACAGACACACACTTACACCAAGTAACAAAGACAAACACTTACACCAAGTAACAAAGACATACACTGACACCAAGAAACAAAGACATACACTGACACCAAGAAACAAAGACATGCACTTACACCAAGTAACAAATAAATACACTTATACCAAGTAACAAAGACATACACTGATACCCAGTAACGCAGAAACGCACTGACACCCAGCAACAAAGACATACACTGATACCCAGTAACACAGACACACACTGACACCCAGTAACACAAACAAACACACACTGACACCCAGTAACACAGAGAACCACTGATACACAGTAACAAAGACATACACTGACACCAAGTAACAGAGACACACACTGACACCCAGTAATAAAGACATACACTGACACCAAGTAACACAGACATACACTGACACCAAGTAACAAAGACATGCACTTACACCAAGTATTTTGACATACACTGACACCAAGTAACAAAGACATACACTGATAACCAGTAACACAGACACACACTCACACCAAGTAACAAAGACATACACTGATACCCAGTAACACAGACACACACTTACACCAAGTAACACAGACAAACACTGACACCAAGTAACAAAGACATACAATTACACCAAGTAACAAAGACACACATTTACACTTAAGTGACACATACATACACTGACACCATGTAACAAAGACATACACTGAAACACAGAAACACAGACATGCACTGACACCAAGTAACAAAGACATACACTGACACCAACAAACAAAGACATGCACTGATACCCAGTAACACAGACACACACTTACACCAAGTAAAATAGACATACACTGACACCCAGTAACAAAGACATACACCGACACCAAGTCACAAAGACATACACTGATAACCAGTAACACAGACACACACTTCCACCAAGTAACAAAGACATACACTGATACCCAGTAACACAGACACACACTCACACCAATTAACACAGACATACACTGACACCAAGTAACAAAGACATACGCTGACACCCAGTAACACAGGCACACACTGCCACCAAGTAACAAAGAAATACGCTGACACCAAGTAACAAAGACATACACTTACACCAAGTAACAAAGACACACACTTACACCAAGTAACACAGACATACACTGACACCAAGTAACAAAGACAGACAATTACACCAAGGAACAAAGACATACACTTACACCAAGTATTTTGACATACACAGACACTGAGTAACAAAGACATACACTGATACCCAGTAACACAGACACACACTTACACCAAGTAACAAAGACATACACTGACACCAAGTCACAAAGACACACACTGACACCAGTAACAAAGACATACACTGACACCATGTCACAAAGACATACACTGATACCAAGTAACACAGACACACACTTACACCAAGTAACACAAACACACGCTTTCACCAACTAACAAAGACATACACTGACACCAAGTAACAAAGACATACAATTACACCAAGTAACAAAGACACACACTTACACCAAGTAACACAGACATACACTGACACCAAGTAACAAAGACATACACTGTTACCCAGTAACACAGACACACACTTACAACAAGTAACAAAGACATACACTGAAACCAAGTAACACAGACATACACTGACACCAAGTAACACAGACATACACTGTTACCCAGTAACACAGACACACACTTACAATAAGTAACACAGACACACACTTACACCAAGTAAGACAGACACACACTTACACCAAGTAACAAAGACATACACTGACACCAAGTAACAAAGACATACACTGACACCAAGTAACACAGACAAACACTGACACCAAGTAACAAAGACATACAATTACACCAAGTAACAAAGACACACATTTACACTTAGTGACACAGACATACACTGACACCATGTAACGAAGACATACACTGAAACACAGTAACACAGACATACACTGACACCAACAAACAAAGCCATACACTGATACCCAGTAACACAGACACACACTTACACCAAGTAAAAAAGACATACACTGACACCCAGTAACAAAGACGTACACTGACACCAAGTCACAAAGACATACACTGATACCCAGTAACACAGACACACACTTACACCAAGTAACAAAGACAAACACTTACACCAAGTAACAAAGACATACACTGACACCAAGAAACAAAGACATACACTTACACCAAGTAACACAGACACACACTGACACCCAGTAACACAAACAAACACACACTGACACCCAGTAACATAGAGAAACACAGACACACAGTAACAAAGTCATACACAGACACACACTGACACCAAGTAACAAAGACTAACACAGACACACACTGTCACCAAGTAACAAAGACATACACTGACACACAGTAGCAAAGTCATACACTGACACCAAGTCACAAAGACATACACTGAAACGAAGTAACAAAGACATACACTGATACCCAGTAGCACAGACACACACTTGCACCAAGTAACAAAGGCATACACTGACACCAAGTAACAAAGGCATACAATTACACCAAGTAACACAGACATACACTGACACCAAGTAACAAAGACATACAATTACACCAAGCAACAAAGACACACACTTACACCAATTAACACAGACATACACTGACACCAAGTAACAAAGACATACACTGTTAGCCAGTAACACAGACACACACTTACACCAAGGAACAAAGACATACACTGATACCAAGTAACACAGAAACACAATTACAACTAGAAACACAAACACACACTTACACCAAGTAACAAAGACATACACTGACACCAAGTAACAAAGACATACAATTACACCAAGTAACAAAGACACACACCTACACCAAGTAACACAGACATACACTGACACCAAGTAACACAAACACACGCTTTTACCAACTAACAAAGACATACACTGACACCAAGTAACAAAGACATACAATTACACCAAGTAACAAAGACACACACTTACACCAAGTAACACAGACATACACTGACACCAAGTAACAAAGACATACACTGATACCCAGTAACACAGACACACACTTACAACAAGTAACAAAGACATACACTGAAACCAAGTAACACAGACATACACTGACACCAAGTAACAAAGACATACACTGTTACCCATTAACACAGACACACACTTACAATAAGTAACACAGACACACACTTACACCAAGTAAGACAGACACACACTTACACCAAGTAACAAAGACATACACTGACACCAAGTAACAAAGACATACACTTACACTAAGTAACACAGACAAACACTGACACCAAGTAACAAAGACAAACAATTACACCAAGTAACAAAGACACACATTTACACTTAGTGACACAGACATACACTGACACCATGTAACGAAGACATACACTGAAACACAGTAACACAGACATACACTGACACCAACAAACAAAGACATACACTGATACCCAGTAACACAGACACACACTTACACCAAGTAAAAAAGACATACACTGACACCCAGTAACAAAGACGTACACTGACACCAAGTCACAAAGACATACACTGATACCCAGTAACACAGACACACACTTACACCAAGTAACAAAGACAAACACTTGCACCAAGTAACAAAGACATACACTGACACCAAGAAACAAAGACATACACTTACACCAAGTAACACAGACACACACTGACACCCAGTAACACAAACAAAGACACACTGACACCCAGTAACAGAGAAACACAGACACACAGTAACAAAGACATACACAGACACACACTGACACCAAGTAACAAATACTAACACAGACACACACTGTCACCAAGTAACAAAGACATACACTGACACCAAGTGACAAAGACATACACTGACACCCAGTAAAAAAGACAGACACTGACACCAAGTAACAAAGACATACACTGATACCCAGTAGCACAGACACACACTTACACCAAGTAACAAAGGCATACACTGACACCAAGTAACAAAGACATACAATTACACCAAGTAACACAGACATACACTGACACCAAGTAACAAAGACATACAATTACACCAAGTAACAAAGACACACACTTTCACCAATTAACACAGACATACACTGACACCAAGTAACAAAGACATACACTGTTAGCCAGTAACACAGACATACACTTACACCAAGGAACAAAGACATACACTGATACCAAGTAACACAGAAACACAATTACAACATGTAACACAAACACACACTTACACCAAGTAACAAAGACATACACTGACACCAAGTAACAAAGACATACAATTACACCAAGTAACAAAGACACACACCTACACCAAGTAACACAGACATACACTGACACCAAGTAACAAAGAGATACACTGTTACCCAGTAACACAGACACACACTTACACCCAGTAACAAAGACATACACTGACACCAAGTAACAAAGACATACACTGTTACCCAGTAACACAGACACACACTTACACCAAGTAACAAAGACATACACTGATACCAAGTAACAGTCACACACTTACACCAAGTGAAACAGACGCAAACTTACACCAAGTAACAAAGACATACAGTGACTCCAAGTAACAAAGTCATACACTTACACCAAGTAACACAGACATACACTGACACCAAGTAACAAAGACATGCAATTACACCAAGTAACAAAGACACACACTTACACGAAGTAACACAGACATACACTGACACCCAGTAACACAGACACACACATACACCAAGTAACAAAGACATACACTGATACCAAGTAACACAGACACACACTTACACCAAGTAACACAGACGCAAACTTACACCAAGTTACAAAGACATACACTGACACCAAGTAACACAGACATCCACTGACACCAAGTAACAAAAACATACATTTACACCAAGTAACAAAGACACACACTGACACCAAGTCACAAAGACATACACTGAAACCAAGTAACAAAGACATACACTGATACCCAGTAGCACAGACACACACTTACACCAAGTAACAAAGGCATACACTGACACCAAGTAACAAAGACATACAATTACACCAAGTAACACAGACATACACTGACACCAAGTAACAAAGACATACAATTACACCAAGTAACAAAGACACACACTTTCACCAATTAACACAGACATACACTGACACCAAGTAACAAAGACATACACTGTTAGCCAGTAACACAGACATACACTTACACCATGGAACAAAGACATACACTGATACCAAGTAACACAGAAACACAATTACAACAAGTAACACAAACACACACTTACACCAAGTAACAAAGACATACACTGAAACCAAGTAACAAAGACATACAATTACACCAAGTAACAAAGACACACACCTACACCAAGTAACACAGACATACACTGACACCAAGTAACAAAGACATACACTGTTACCCAGTAACACAGACACACACTTACACCAAGTAACAAAGACATACACTGATACCAAGTAACAGTCACACACTTACACCAAGTAACACAGACGCAAACTTACACCAAGTAACAAAGACATACAGTGACACCAAGTAACAAAGTCATACACTTACACCAATTAACACAGACATACACTGACACCAAGTAACAAAGACATACAATTACACCAAGTAACAAAGACACACACTTACACGAAGTAACACAGACATACGCTGACACCCAGTAACACAGACACACACATACACCAAGTAACAAAGACATACACTGATACCAAGTAACACAGACACACACTTACAGCAAGTAACACAGACGCAAACTTACACCAAGTAACAAAGACATACACTGACACCAAGTAACACAGACATACACTGACACCAAGTAACAAAGACTTACAATTACACCAAGTAACAAAGACACACACTTACACCAAGTAACACAGACATACACTGTCACCAAGTAACAAAGACATACACTAATACCCAGTAACACAGACACATACATACACCAAGCAACAAAGACATACGCTGACACCCAGTAACAAAGACACACACTGACACCATGTAACACAGACATACACTGACACCAAGTAACAAAGACATACACTGACACCCAGTAACACAGACACACACTTACACCAAGTAACTAAGACATGCACTGACACCAAGTAACAAAGACATGCACTGATACCCATTAACACAGACACACACTTACACCAAGTAACAAAGAGATACACTGATACCCAGTAACACAGACACACAATTACAACAAGTAACAAAAACAAACACTTACACCATGTAACAAAGACATACACTGAAACCAAATAACAAAGACATAAACTGACACCAAGTCACAAAGACACACACTGACACCCAGTAAAAAAAGAGATACACTGAAACCAAGTCGCAAAGACATACACTGACACCAAGTAACAAAGACATACACTGATACCCAGTAGCACAGACACACACTTACACCACGTAACAAAGACATACACTGACACCAAGTAACAAAGACATACAATTACACCAAGTAACAAAGACACACACTTACACCAAGTAACACAGACACACACATACACCAAGTAACAAAGACATACACATACACCAAGTAACAAAGACATACACTGTTACCCAGTAACACAGACACACAATTACAACAAGTAACAAAAACAAACACTTACACCAAGTAACAAAGACATACACTGAAACCAAGTAACAAAGACATACAATTACACCAAGTAACACAGACACAAACTTACACCAAGTAACACAGACACACACTTACACCACGTAACAAAGACAGACACTGATACCAAGTAACACAGACACACACTAACACCAAGTAACACAGACACAAACTTACACCAAGTAACAAAGACATGCACTGACACCAAGTAACAAAGTCATACACTTACACCAAGTAACACAGACATACACTGACACCAAGTAACAAAGACATACAATTACACCAAGTAACAAAGACACACACTTACACCAAGTAACACAGACATACACTGACACCATTAACAAAGACATACAATTACACCAAGTAACAAAGTCACACACTTACACCAAGTAACACAGACATACACTGACACCAAGTAACAAAGACATACACTGACACCAAGTCACAAAGACAGACACTGACACCAAGTCACAAAGACAGACACTGACACCCAGTAACAAAGACAAACACTGACACCCAGTAACAAAGACAAACACTGACACCAAGTAACGAAGACAGACACTGACACCCAGTAACAAAGACATACAGTTACACGAAGTAACATAGATATACACTGACACGATGTAACAAAGACATCCAGTGATACCCAGTAACACAGACATACACTGACACCAAGTAACAAAGACACACAATTACATAAAGTAAAACAGACATACACTGACACCAAGTAACACAGACATACACTGACACCAAGTAACAAAGACATATACTGACACCAAGTAACAAAGACATAAACTGACACACAGTAGCATAGACACACACTGACACCCAGTAAAAAAGACATACACTGACACCAAGTCGCAAAGACATACACTGACACCAAGTAACAAAGACATACACTGATACCCAGTAGCACAGACACACACTTACACCACGTAACAAAGACATACACTGACACCAAGTAACAAAGACATACAATTACACCAAGTAACACAGACATACACTGACACCAAGTAACAAAGACATACAATTACACCAAGTAACAAAGACACACACTTACATCAAGTAACACAGGCATACACTGACACCAAGTAACAAAGACATACACTGTTACCCAGTAACACAGACACACACTTACACCAAGTAACAAAAACAAACACTTACACCAAGTAACAAAGACATACACTGACACCAAGTAACAAAGACATACAATTACACCAAGTAACAAAGACATACACTTACACCAAGTAACACAGACATACATTGACACCAAGTAACAAAGACATACACTGTTACCCAGTGACACAGATACTCACTTACACCAAGTAACAAGGACATACACTGATACCAAGTAATACAGACACACACTTACACCAAGTAACACAGACACAAACTTACACCAAGTAACAAAGACATACACTGACACCAAGTAACAGAGTCATACACTTACACCAAGTAACACAGACATACACTGTCACCAAGTAACAAAGACATACAATTACACCAAGTAACAAAGACACACACTTACACCAAGTAACACGGACATACACTGACACCAAGTAACAAAGACATAGAATTACACCAAGTAACAAAGACACACACTTACACCAAGTAACACAGACATACACTGACACCAAGTAACAAAGACATACACTGATACTAAGTAACACAGACACACAATTACAACAAGTAACAAAAACAAACACTTACACCAAGTAACAAAGACATACACTGACACCAAGTAACAAAGACATACAATTACACCAAGTAACAAAGACACACACTTACATCAAGTAACAATGACATAAACTGACACCAAGTAACAAAGACACACACTTACACCAAGTAGCAAAGCCATACACTGATACCCAGGAACACAGACACACACTTACACCAAGTAACAAAGACATACACTTACACCAAGTAACAAAGACATAGACTGATACCCAGTAACACAGACACACACTTACACCAAGTCGCAAACACATACACTGACACCAAGTAACAAAGACACACACTTACACCAAGTAACAAAGACAAACACTGATACCCAGTAACACAGACACACACTGACACCCAGTAACACAGACATACACTGATACCCAGTAACACAGACACACACTTACACCAAGAAACAGAGACATACACTGACACCAAGTCACAAAAACACACACTGACACCCAGTAACAAAGACATACACTGACACCAAGTCACAAAGACATACACTGATACCCAGTAACACAGACACACACTTACACCAAGTAACACAGACATACACTGACGCCCAGTAACAAAGACAAACACTGATACCCAGTAACACAGACACAACTTACACCAAGTCACAAACACATACACTGACACCAAGTAACAAAGACATACACTTACACCAAGTAACAAAGACAAACACTGATACCCAGGAACACAGACACACACTGACTCCCTGTAACACAGACATACACTGATACCCAGTAACACAGACACACACTTACACAAAGTAACAAAGACATACACTGACACCAAGTAACACAGACACACACTTACACCAAGTATTTTGACATACACTGACACCAAGTAACAAAGACATACACTGATACCCAGGAACACAGACATACACTTACACCAAGTAACAGAGACATACACGGACACCAAGTCACAAAGACACACACTGACACCCAGTAACAAAGACATACACTGACACCAAGTCACAAAGATATACACTGATACCCAGTAACACAGACACACACTTACACCAAGTAACACAGACATACAATGACACCCAGTAACAAAGACATACACTGATACCCAGTAACACAGACACACACTTACACCAAGTCACAAACACATACACTGACACCAAGTAACAAAGACATACACTTACACCAAGTAACAAAGACAAACACAGATACCCAGTAACAAAGACACACACTGACTCCCTGAAACACAGATATACACTGATACCCAGTAACACAGACACACACTTACACCAAGTAACAAAGACATACACTGACACCAAGTAACACAGACACACACTTACACCAAGTATTTTGACATACACTGACACCAAGTAACAAAGACATACACTGATACCCAGGAACACAGACACACACTTACAAAAAGGAACAGAGACATACACTGACACCAAGTCACAAAGACAAACACTGACACCCAGTAACAAAGACATACACTGACACCAAGTCACAAAGACATACACTGATACCCAGAAACACAGACACACACTTACACCAAGTAACACAGACACACACGGACACCAAATAACAAAGACACACACTTACACCCAGTAACACAGACACACACTGACACCCAGCAACACAAACAAACACACTGGCACCAAGTAACACCGACATACACTGACACCAAGTAACAAAGACATACAATAACACCAAGTATTTTGACATACACTGACACCAAGTAACAAAGAAATACACTGATACCCAGTAACACAGACACACACTTACACCAAGTAACAAAGACATACACTGACACCAAGTCACAAAGACACACAATGACACCCAGTAACAAAGACATACACTGACACCAAGTCACAAAGACATACACTGATACCAGGTAACACAGACACACACTTACACCAAGTAACACAGATATACACTGACACCCAGTAACACAGACACACACTTACATCAAGTAACAAAGCCAGACACTGACACCCAGTAACAAAGACATACACTGACACCCAGTAACACAGACACACACGGACACCAAGTAACAAAGACACAGACTTACACCAAGTAACACAGACATACACTGAAAACCAGTAACACAGACATACACTTACACCAAGTTACACAGACATACACTGACACCAAGTAACAAAGACATACACTGATACCCTGTAAAAAAGACATCCACTGATACCAAGTCACAAAGACATACACTGATGCCCAGTAACACAGACGCACACTGACACCAAGTAACAAAGACATACACTGACACCAAGTAACAAAGACATACACTGACTCCAAGTAACAAAGACACACACTTACACCAAGTAACAAAGACATACATTGACACCCAGTAGCAAAGACATACACTGACACCCAGTAACACAGACACACACGGACACCAAGTAACAAAGACACAGACTTACACCAAGTAACACAGACACACACTGACACCCAGTAACACAGACACACACTTACACCAAGTAACAAATACATACACTTACACCAAGTAACAAAGACAGACAATTACACCAACTAACAAAGACATACACTTACACCAAGTAACAAGGACAGACGATTACACCCAGTAACAAAGACATACACTGATACCCAGTAACACAGACACACACTGACACCCAGTAACAAAGGCATACACTGACACCAAGTCACAAAGACATACACTGATACCAGGTAACACAGACACACACTTACACCAAGTAACACAGACATACACTGACACCCAGTAACAAAGACACACACTTACATCAAGTATCAAAGCCAGACACTGATACCCAGTAACAAAGACATACACTGACACCCAGTAACACAGACACACACGGACACCAAGTAACAAAGACTCAGACTTACACCAAGTAACAAAGACAGACACTGATACCCAGTAAAAAACACATACACTGATACCAAGTCACAAAGACATACACTGATGCCCAGTAACACAGACGCACACTTACACCAAGTAACAAAGACATACACTGACAACAAGTAAAAAAGACATACACTTGCACCAAGTAACAAAGACACACACTTACACCAAGTATGTTGACATACACTGACTCCAAGTAACAAAGACATACACTGATACCCAGTAACACAGACACACCCTTACACCAAATAACAAAGACATACCCTGACACCAAGTCACAAAGACACACACTGACACCCAGTTACAAAGACATACACTGACGCCAAGACACAAAGACATACACTGATACCCAGTAACACAGACACACACTTACACCAAGTAACACAGACATACACTGACACCAAGTAACAAAGACATGCACTGATACCCAGTAACAAAGACATGCACTGATACCCAGTAACACAGACACACACGGACACCAAGTAACAAAGACATACACTGACACCCAGGAACAAAGACATACACTGACACCCAGTAACAGAGACACACACGGACACCAAGTAACAAAGACACAGAATTACACCAAGTAACACAGACACACACTGACACCCAGTAACACAGACACACACTTACACCAAGTAACAAAGACATACTATGACACCCAGTAGCAAAGACATACACTGACACCCAGTAACACAGACACACACGGACACCAAGTAACAAAGACACAGACTTACACCAAGTAACACAGACACACACTGACACCCAGTAACACGGACACACACTTACACCAAGTAACAAATACATACACTTACACCAAGTAACAAAGACAGACAATTACACCAAGTAACAAAGACAGACGATTACACCCAGTAACAAAGACATACTCTGATACCCAGTAACACAGACACACACTTACACCAAGTCACAAAGACATACACTGATACCCAGTAAAACAGACACACTTACACCAAGTAACACAGACATACACTGACACCCAGTAACACAGACACACACTTACACCAAGTAACAAAGACATACACTGACACCCAGTAACAAAGACATACACTGACACCCAGTAACACAGACACACACGGACACCAAGTAACAAAGACACAGACTTACACCAAGTAACACAGACACACACTGACACCCAGTAACACAGACACACACTTACACCAAGTAACACAGACATACACTGACACCAAGTAACAAAGACTTACACTGATACCCAGTAACACAGGCACACACTGTGGGGGCGGTGGGGGAGCACATTGGCGCAGTGGTTAGCACCGCAGCCTCACAGCTCCAGGGACCCGGGTTCGATTCTGGATACTGCCTGTGCGGAGTTTGCAAGTTCTCCCTGTGTCTGAGTGGGTTTCCTCCCGGTGCTCCGGTTTCCTCCCACATGCCAAAGAATTGCAGGTTGATAGGTTAATTGGCCATCATAAATTGCCCCTAGTATAGGTAGGTGGCAGGGAAATATATAGGGACAGGTGGGGATGTGATAGGAATACGGGATAAGTGTAGGATTAGTATAAATGTGTGGCTGATGGTCGGCACAGACTCGGTGGGCCGAAGGGCCTGTTAAAGTGCTGTATCTCTGAACTAAACTAAATACTGACACCTATTGTCACAGATGCACACTGACACCCAGTAACACAAACAAACACACACTGACACCCAGCAACACAGAGAAACACTGACAGCCAGTAACAAAGACATACACTGACACCAAGTCACATAGACATACACTAATACCAAGTCACAAAGACATACACTGATACCAAGTCACACAGACACACACTGACACCAAGTAACAAAGACATACACTGACACCAAGTCACATAGACATACACTAATACCAAGTCACAAAGACATACACTGATACCCAGTAACACAGACACACACTGACACCAAGTAACAAAGACATACACTGACACCAAGCAACAAAGACATAAACTTACACCAAGTCACAGAGACAGACAATTACACCAAGTAACAAAGACATACACTGACACCAAGTAACAAAGACAGACAATTACACCCAGCAACAAAGACGTACACTTACACCAAGTATTTTGACATTCACTGACAACAAGTAACAAAGACATACACTGATACCCAGTAACACAGACATAAACTTACACCAAGTCACAAACACATACACTGACACCAAGTAACAAAGACATACACTAACACCAAGTAACAAAGACAAACACTGATACTCAGTAACACAGACACACACTGACTCCCAGTAACACAGACATACACTGATACCCAGTAACACAGACACACACTTACGCCAAGTAACAAAGACATACACTGACACCAAGTAACACAGACACACACTTACACCAAGTATTTTGACATACACTGACACCAAGTAACAAAGACATACACTGATACCCAGGAACACAGACACACACTTACATCAAGTAACAGAGACATACACTGACACCAAGTCACAAAGACAAACACTGACACCCAGTAGCAAAGACACACACTGACACCAAGTCACAAAGACATACACTGACACCCAGTAACACAAACAAACAATCTGACACCAAGTAACACAGACATACACTGACACCAATTAACCAAGACATACAATAACACCAAGTATTTTGACATACACTGACACCAAGTAACAAAGACATACACTGATACCCAGTAACACAGACACACACTTACACCAAGTCACAAAGACACACACTGACACCCAGTAAAAAAGACATACACTGACACCAAGTCACAAAGACATACACTGATACCAGGTAACACAGACACACACTTACACCAAGTAACACGGACATACACTGACACCCAGTAACACAGACACACACTTACATCAAGTAACAAAGCCATACACTGACACCCAGTAACAAAGACATACACTGCCACCCAGTAACACACACACACACGGACACCAAGTAACAAAGACACAGACTTACACCAAGTCACACAGACACACACTGACAACCAGTAACACAGACACCCACTTACACCAAGTTACACAGATATACACTGACACCAAGTAACAAAGACATACACTGATACCCAGTAAAAATGACATACACTGACACCAAGTCACAAAGACATACACTGATACCAAGTCACAAAGACATACACTGATGCCAAGTAACACAGACGCACACTGACACCAAGTAACAAAGGCATACACTGACACCAAGTAACAAAGACATACACTTACACCAAGTAACAAAGACACACACTTACACCAAGTAACACAGACATACACTGACACCAAGTAACAAAGACAGACAATTACACCAATTAACAAATACATACACTTACACCAAGTATTTTGACATTCACTGACACCATGTAACAAAGACATACACTGAGACCCAGTAACACAGACACACACTTACACCAAGTAACAAAGACATACACTGACACCAAGTCAGAAAGACACACACTGACACCCAGTAACAAAGACATACACTGACGCCAAGTCACAAAGACATACACTGATACCCAGTAACACAGACACACACTTACACCAAGTAACACAGACATACACTGACCCCAAGTAACCAAGACATGCAATGATACCCAGTAACACAGACACACACTTGCACCCAGTAACAAAGACAGACACTGATACCGAGTAACACAGATACAAACATACACCAAGGAACAAAGATATACACTGACACCCAGTAACAAAGACATACACTGGCACCCAGTAACACAGACACACACGGACACCAAGTAACAAAGACACACACTTACACCAACTAACACAGACACACACTGACACCCAGTAACACAAACAAACACACTGACACCAAGTAACACAGACATACACTGACACCAAGTAACAAAGACATAACCTTACACCAAGTATTTTGACATACACTGACACCAAGTAACAAAGGCATACACTGATACCCAGGAACACACACACACACTTACACCAAGTAACACAGACATACACTGACACCAAGTCACAAAGACACACACTGACACCCAGCAACAAAGACATACACTGACACCAAGTCACAAAGAAATACACTGATACCCAGTAACACAGACACACACTTACACCAAGTAACACAGACAAACACTGACACCCAGTAACACAGACACACACTTACACCAAGTAACAAAGACATACACTGACACTCAGTAACAAAGACATACACTGACACCCAGTAACACAGACACACACGGACACCAAGTAACAAAGACACAGAATTACACCAAGTAACACAGACACACACTGACACCCAGTAACACAGACACACACTTAGACCAAGTAACAAAGACATACACTGACATCCAGTAACAAAGACATACACTGACACCCAGTAACACAGACACACACGGACACCAAGTAACAAAGACACAGACTTACACCCAGTAACACAGACACACACTTACACCTAGTAACACAGACATACACTGACACAAAGTAACAAAGACAGACAATTACACCAATTAACAAAGACATACACTTACACCAAGTATTTTGACATACACTGACACCAAGTAACAAAGGCATACACTGATACCCAGTAACACAGACACACACGGACACCAAGTAACAAAGTCATACACTTACATCAAGTAACAAAGACAGACAATTACACCAAGTAACAAAGACATACACTTACACCCAGTAACAAAGACATACACTGATACCCAGTAACACAGACACACACTTACACCAAGTAACAAAGACATACACTGATACCAAGTCACAAAGACACACACTGACACCCAGTAACAAAGACATACACTGACACCAAGTCACAAAGACATACACTGATACCCAGTAACACAAACACACACTTACACCAAGTAACCCCGACATACACTGACACCCAGTAACACAGACACACAATTACACCAAGTAACAAAGACTGACACTGATACACAGTATCACAGACACACACTTACACCAAGTATCAAAGACATACACTGACACCAAGTAACAAAGACATGCACTGATATCCAGTAACACAGACACACACTTACACCAAGTAACAAAGACATACACTGACATCAAGTAACAAAGACATGCAGTTACACCAAGTAACAAAGACATACACTGACACCAAGTAACAAAGACAAACACTGATACCCAGTAACACAGACACACACTTACACCAAGTAACAAAGACAGACAATGAGACCAAGTAACAAAGACATACACTGATACCCAGTAACACAGACACACACTTACACTAAGTAACAAAGACATACACAGATACTCCGTAACACAGACACACACTCACACCAAGTAACAAAAACATACACTGACACCAAGTAACAAAGACATACACTTACACCAAGTAACGAAGACATACACTTACACCAAGTAACAAAGACATACACTGATACCCAGTAACACAGACACACACTTACACCAAGTAACACAGACATACACTGACACCAAGTAACAAAGACATACACTGGCACCAAGTAACAAAGACATACACTTACAACAAGTAACAAAGACATGCACTGACACCAAGTAACAAAGACATGCAAATACACCAAGTAACAAAAACATACACTGACACCAAGTAACAAAGACATACACTTACACCATGTAACACAAACATACACTGACACCAAGTAACAAAGACACACACTTACACCAAGTACACAGACATACATTGACACCAAGTAACAAAGACATACACTGACACCCAGTAACACAGACACACACTTACACCAAGCAATTGACCAAACAGGTGGATGAGGGTAAAGCAGTGGATGTGGTGTATATGGATTTCAGTAAGGCGTTTGATAAGGTTCCCCACGGTAGGCTATTGCAGAAAATACGCAAGTATGGGGTTGAAGGTGATTTAGAGCTTTGGATCAGAAATTGGCTAGCTGAAAGAAGACAGAGGGTGGTGGTTGATGGCAAATGTTCATCCTGGTGTTTAGTTACTAGTGGTGTACCGCAAGGATCTGTTTTGGGGCCACTGCTGTTTGTCATTTTTATAAATGACCTGGAAGAGGGTGTAGAAGGGTGGGTTAGTAAATTTGCAGATGACACTAAGGTCGGTGGAGTTGTGGATAGTGCCGAAGGATGTAGTCGGGTACAGAGAGACATAGATAGGCTGCAGAGCTGGGCTGAGAGATGGCAAATGGAGTTTAATGCGGAAAAGTGTGAGGTGATTCACTTTGGAAGGAGTAACAGGAATGCAGAGTACTGGGCTAATGGGAGGATTCTTGGTACTGTAGATGAACAGAGAGATCTTGGTGTCCAGGTGCATAAATCCCTGAAGGTTGCTAACCAGGTTAATAGGGCTGTTAAGAAGTCATATGGTGTGTTAGCTTTTATTAGTAGGGGGGTCGAGTTTCGGAGCCACGAGGTCATGCTGCAGCTGTACAAAACTCTGGTGAGACCGCACCTGGAGTATTGCGTGCAGTTCTGGTCACAGCATTATAGGAAGGATGTGGAAGCTATGGAAAGGGTGCAGAGGAGATTTACTAGGATGTTGCCTGGTATGGAGGGAAGGTCTTACGAGGTAAGGCTGAGAGACTTGAGGTTGTTTTCGTTGGAGAGAAGGAGGAGGAGAGGTGACTTAATAGAGACATATAAGATAATCAGAGGGTTAGATAGGGTGGATAGTGAGCGTCTTTTTCCTCGGATGGTGATGGCAAACACGAGGGGACATAGCTTCAAGTTGAGGGGTGATAGATATCGGACAGATGTGAGAGGTAGTTTCTTTACTCAGAGAGTAGTAAGGTCGTGGAACGCCCTGCCTGCAGCAGTAGTAGATTCGTCAACTTTAAGGGCATTTAAGTGGACATTGGATAGACACATGGATTAAAATGGAATAGTGTAGGTCAGATGGTTTCACAGGTCAGCGCAACATCGAGGGCCGAAGGGCCTGGACTGCGCTGTAATGTTCTAAATATTCTAAATTTCTAAATTCTAAAGTAACAAAGACAGAAAGTGATACCCAGTATCACAGACACACACTTACACCAAGGAACAAAGACATACACTGATACTCAGTTGCACAGACACACACGGACACCAAGTAACAAAGACATACACTGGCACCCATTAACAAAAACATACACTGACACAAAGTAACAAAGACATACACTGACACCAAGTAACAAAGACATTCACTGATACCCAGTAACACAGACACACACTTACACCAAGTAACAAAGACATACACTGACACCAAGTAACAAAAACATACACTGACACCAAGTAACACAGACACACACTTACACCAAATAACAGAGACATACACTGACACCAAGTAACAAAGACAGACACTTACACCAAGTAACAAAGACATGCACTGACACCAAGTAACAAAGACATACACTTACACCAAGTAACAAAAACATACACTGACACCAAGTAACAAAGACATACACTTACACCAAGTAACACAAACATACACTGACACCAAGTAACAAAGACACACACTTACACCAAGTACACAGACATACATTGACACCAAGTAACAAAGACAAACACTGATACCCAGTAACACAGACACACACTTACACCAAGCAACAAAGACAGACAATGACACCAAGTAACAAAGACATACACTGATACCCAGTAACACAGACACACACTTACACCAAGTAACAGAGACATACACTGACACCAAGTAACAAAGACATACACTTACACCAAGTAACAAAGACATGCACTTACACCAAGTAACAAAAACATACACAGACACCAAGTAACAAAGACATACACTTACACCAAGTAACACAAACATACACTGACACCAAGTAGCAAAGACACACACTTACAGCAAGTACACAGACATACACTGACTCCAAGTAACAAAGACATACACTGACACCCAGTAACACAGACACACAATTACATCAAGTAACAAAGACTGAAACTGATACCCAGTATCACAGACACACACTTACACCAAGTAACAAAGACATACACTGACACCAAGTAACAAAGACATACACTGACACCAAGTAACAAAGAAATGCACTGATATCAAGTAACACAGACACACACTTACACCAAGAAACAAAGACATACACAGATACTCAGTAACACAGGCACACACTTACACCAAGTAACAAAGACATACACTGACATCAAGTAACAAAGACATGCAGTTACACCAAGTAACAAAGACAAACACTGATACCCAGTAACACAGACACACACTTACACCAAGTAACAAAGACAGACAATGAGACCAAGTAACAAAGACATACACTGATAATCAGTAACACAGACACACACTTACACCAAATAACAGAGACATACACTGACACCAAGTAACAAAGACATACACTTACACCAAGTAACAAAGACATGCACTGACACCAAGTAACACAGACATGCACTTACACCAAGTAACAAAAACATACACTGACACCAAGTAACAAAGACATACACTTACACCATGTAACACAAACATACACTGACACCAAGTAACAAAGACACACACTTACACGAAGTACACAGACATACACTGACACCAAGTAACAAAGACATACACTGACACCCAGTAACACAGACACACACTTACAACAAGTAACAAAGACAGAAAGTGATACCCAGTATCACAGACACACACTTACACCAAGTAACAAAGACATACACTGATACTCAGTTGCACAGACACACACCTACACCAAGTTACAAAGACATACACTGACACCAAGTAACAAAGGCATACACTGACACCCAGTAACAAAGATATACACTGACACCCAGTAACACAGACACACACGGACACCAAGTAACAAAGACATACACTGACACCCATTAACAAATACATACACTGACACCCAGTAACAAAGACATACACTGACACCAAGTAACAAAGACATTCACTGATACCCAGTAACACAGACACACACTTACACCAAGTAACAAAGACATACACTGACACCAAGTAACAAAAACATACACTGACACCAGGTAACACAGACACACAATTACACCAAATAACAGAGACATACACTAACACCAAGTAACAAAGACAGACACTGACACCAAGTAACAAAGACATGCTCTGACACCAAGTAACAAAGACATTCACTTACACCATGTAACAAAAACATACACTGACACCAAGTAACAAAGACATACACTATACACCAAGTAACACAAACATACACTGACACCAAGTAACAAAGGCACACGCTTACACCAAGTACACAGACATACACTGACACCAAGTAACAAAGACATACACTGACACCCAGTAACACAGACACACACTTACACCAAGTAACAAAGACAGAAAGTGATACCCAGTATCACAGACACACAATTACACCAAGTAACAAAGACGTACACTGACACCAAGTAACAAAGACATACACTTACACCAAGTAACAAAAACATACACTGACACCAAGTAACAAAGACATACACTTACACCAAGTAACACAATCATACACTGACACCAAGTAACAAAGACACACACTTACACCAAGTACACAGACATACACTGACTCCAAGTAACAAAGACATACACTGACACCCAGTAACACAGACACACACTTACACCAAGTAACAAAGACTGAAACTGATACCCAGGATCACAGACACACACTTACACCAAGTAACAAAGACATACACTGACACCAAGTAACAAAGACATACACTGACACCAAGTAACAAAGACATGCACTGATATCCAGTAACACAGACACACACTGACACCAAGTAACAAAGACGTACACTGACACCAAGTAACAAAGACAGACACTGATACTCAGTAACACAGACACACACTTACACCAAGTAACAAAGACATACACTGACACCAAGTAACAAAGACATACACTGACACCAAGTAACAAAGACATACACTGACACCAAGTAACAAAGACAGACACTGATACCCAGTAACACAGACACACACTTACACCAAGTATCAAAGACAGACAATGAGACCAAGTAACAAAGACATACACTGATACCCAGTAACACAGACACACACTTACACCAAATAACAGAGACATACACTTACAGCAAGTAACAAAGACATGCACTGACACCAAGTAACAAAGACATACACTTACACCAAGTAACAAAAACCTACATTGACACCAAGTAACAAAGACACACACTTACACCAAGTACGCAGACATACACTGACAACAAGTAACAAAGACATACACTGACACCCAGAAACACAGACACACACTTACACCAAGTAACAAAGAAAGAATGTGATACCCAGTATCAGACACACACTTACACCAAGTAACAAAGACATGCACTAATACCCAGTAACACAGACACACACTTACACCAAGTAAGAATGACATACACAGATACTCAGTAACACAGACACACACTTACACCAAGTAACAAAAACATACACTGTCACCAAGTAACAAAGACATACACTTACACCAAGTAACAAAGACATACACTGATACCCAGTGACAAAGACACACACTTACATCAAGTAACACAGAAATACACTGACACCAAGTAACAAAGACATACATTGACACCAAGTAACAAAGACAAACACTGATACCCAGTAACACAGACACACACTTACACCAAGTAACACAGACAGACAATGACACCAAGTAACAAAGGCATACACTGATACCCAGTAACACAGAGACACACTTACACCAAGTAACAGAGACATACACTGACACCAAGTAACAAAAACATACACTTACACCAAGTAACAAAGACATGCACTGACACCAAGTAACAAAGACATACACTTACACCAAGTAACACAATCATACACTGACACCAAGTAACAAAGACATACACTTACACCAAGTAACAAAAACATACACTGACACCAAGTAACAAAGACATACACTGACACCCAGTAACAAAGACATACAATGACACCAAGTAACAAAGACATGCACTGATATCCAGTAACACAGACACACACTTACACCAAGTAACAAAGACATACACAGATACTCAGTAACACAGACACACACTTACACCAAGTAACAAAGACATGCACTGACACCAAGTAACAAAGACATACAGTTACACCAAGTAATAAAGACATACACTGACACCAAGTAACAAAGGCATACACTGACACCAAGTAACAAAGACAAACACTGATACCCAGTAACACAGACACACACTTACACCAAGTAACAGAGACATACACTGACACCAAGTAACAAAGACATACACTGACACCAAGTAACAAAGACATGCACTGACACCAAGTAACAAAGACATACACTTACACCAAGTAACACAATCATACACTGACACCAAGTAACAAAGACACACACTTACACCAAGTACACAGACATTCACTGACTCCAAGTAACAAAGACATACACTGACACCCAGTAACACAGACACACACTTAAACCAAGTAACAAAGACATACACTGACACCAAGTAACAAAGACATACACTGACACCAAGTAACAAAGACATACACTGATATCCAGTAACACAGACACACACCTACACCAATTTACAAAGACATACACTGACACCAAGTAACAAAGGCATACACGGACACCCAGTAACAAAGACATACACTGACACCCAGTAACAAAGACATACACGGACACCAAGGAACAAAGACATTCACTGATACCCAGTAACACAGACACACATTTACACCAAGTAACAAAGACATACACTGACACCAAGTAACAAAGACATACACTGATACCCAGTAACACAGACACACACTTACACCAAGTAACAAAGACATACACTGATACTCAGTTACGCAGACACACACTTACACCAAGTAACAAAGACATACACTGACACCAAGTAACAAAGGCATACACTGACACCCAGAAACAAAGACATACACTGACAACCAGTAACACAGACACACACGGACACCAAGTAACAAAGACATACACTGACACCCATTAACAAAAACATACACTGACACCCATTAACAAAAACATACACTGACACCCAGTAACAAAGACATACACTGCCACCAAGTAACAAAGACATTCACTGACACCCAGTAACACAGACACGCACATACACCAAGTAACAAAGACATACACTGACACCAAGTAACAAAGACATACACAGACACCAAGTAACAAAGAGATGCACTAATACCCAGTAACACAGACACACACTTACACCAAGTAACAAAGACATACACAGATACTAAGTAACACAGACACACACTTACACCAAGTAACAAAAACATACACTGACACCAAGTAACAAAGACATACACTTACACCAAGTAACGAAGACATACACTTACACCAAGTAACGAAGACATGCACTGACACCAAGTAACAAAGACATACACTTTCACCAAGTAACAAAAACATACACTGACACCAAGTAAGAAAGACATACACTTACACCATGTAACACAAACATACACTGACACCAAGTAACAAAGACACACACTTACACCAAGTACACAGACATACACTGACACCAAGTAACAAAGACATACACTGACACCCAGTAACACAGACACACACTTACACCAAGTAACAAAGACAGAAAGTGATACCCAGTATCACAGACACACACTTACTCCAAGTAACAAAGACATACACTGATACTCAGTTACACAGACACATACCTACACCAAGTTACAAAGACATACACTGACACCAAGTAACAAAGGCATACACGGACACCCAGTAACAAAGACATACACTGACACACAGCAACACAGACACACACGGACACCAAGTAACAAAGACATACACTGACACCCATTAACAAAAACATACACTGACACCCAGTAACAAAGACATACACTGACACCAAGTAACAAAGACATTCACTGATACGCATTAACACAGACACACACTTACACCAAGTAACAAAGACATACACTGACACCAAGTAACAAAGACATACACTGATACCCAGTAACAAAGACACACACTTACACCAAGTAACAAGGACATACACTGACACCAAGTAACAAAGACATTCACTGATACCCAGTAACACAGACACACATTTACACCAAGTAACAAAGACATACACTGACACCAAGTAACAAAGACATACACTGATACCCAGTAACACAGACACACACTTACACCAAGTAACAAAGACATACACTGATACTCAGTTACGCAGACACACACTTACACCAAGTAACAAAGACATACACTGACACCAAGTAACAAAGGCATACACTGACACCCAGAAACAAAGACATACACTGACAACCAGTAACACAGACACACACGGACACCAAGTAACAAAGACATACACTGACACCCATTAACAAAAACATACACTGACACCCAGTAACAAAGACATACACTGCCACCAAGTAACAAAGACATACACAGACACCAAGTAACAAAGAGATGCACTAATATCCAGTAACACAGGCACACACTTACACCAAGTAACAAAGACATACACAGATACTCAGTAACACAGACACACACTTACACCAAGTAACAAAAACATACACTGACACCAAGTAACAAAGACATACACTTACACCAAGTAACGAAGACATACACTTACACCAAGTAACAAAGACATGCACTGACACCAAGTAACAAAGACATACACTTTCACCAAGTAACAAAAACATACACTGACACCAAGTAAGACAGACATACACTTACACCATGTAACACAAACATACACTGACACCAAGTAACAAAGACACACACTTACACCAAGTACACAGACATACACTGACACCAAGTAACAAAGACATACACTGACACCCAGTAACACAGACACACACTTACACCAAGTAACAAAGACAGAAAGTGATACCCAGTATCACAGACACACACTTACTCCAAGTAACAAAGACATACACTGTAACTCAGTTACACAGACACACACTTACACCAAGTAACAAGGGCATACACTGACACCAAGTAACAAAGACATTCACTGATACCCAGTAACACAGACACACATTTACACCAAGTAACAAAGACATACACTGACACCAAGTAACAAAGACATACACTGATACCCAGTAACACAGACATACACTTACACCAAGTAACAAAGACATACACTGATACTCAGTTACGCAGACACACACTTACACCAAGTTACAAAGACATACACTGACACCAAGTAACAAAGGCATACACTGACACCCAGAAACAAAGACATACACTGACAACCAGTAACACAGACACACACGGACACCAAGTAACAAAGACATACACTGACACCCATTAACAAAAACATACACTGACACCCAGTAACAAAGACATACACTGCCACCAAGTAACAAAGACATTCACTGACACCCAGTAACACAGACACACATTTACACCAAGTAACAAAGACATACACTGACACCAAGTAACAAAGACATACACTGATACCCAGTAACACAGACACACACTTACACCAAGTAACAAAGACATACACTGATACTCAGTTACGCAGACACACACTTACACCAAATAACAAAGACATACACTGACACCAAGTAACAAAGGCAGACACTGACACCCAGAAACAAAGACATACACTGACAACCAGTAACACAGACACACACGGACACCAAGTAACAAAGACATACACTGACACCCATTAACAAAAACATACACTGACACCCAGTAACAAAGACATACACTGCCACCAAGTAACAAAGACATTCACTGACACCCAGTAACACAGACACGCACTTACACCAAGTAACAGAGACATACACAGATACTCAGTAACACAGACACACACTTACACCAAGTAACAAAAACATACACTGACACCAAGTAACAAAAACATTCACTTACACCAAGTAACGAAGAAATACACTTACACCAAGTAACAAAGACATGCACTGACACCAAGTAACAAAGACATACACTTTCACCAAGTAACAAAAACATACACTGAAACCAAGTAAGAAAGACATACAATTACACCATGTAACACAAACATACACTGACACCAAGTAACAAAGACACACACTTACACCAAGTACACAGACATACACTGACACCAAGTAACAAAGACATACTCTGAGACCCAGTAACACAGACGCACACTTACACCAAGTAACAAAGACAGAAAGTGATACCCAGTATCACAGACACACACTTACTCCAAGTAACAAAGACATACACTGATACTCAGTTACACAGACACACACCTACACCAAGTTACAAAGACATACACTGACACCAAGTAACAAAGGCATACACGGACACCCAGTAACAAAGACATACACTGACACACAGCAACACAGACACACACGGACACCAAGTAACAAAGACATACACTGACACCCATTAACAAAAACATACACTGACACCCAGTAACAAAGACATACACTGACACCAAGTAACAAAGACATTCACTGATACCCAGTAACACAGACACACACTTACACCAAGTAACAAGGACATACACTGACACCAAGTAACAAAGACATTCACTGATACCCAGTAACACAGACACACACTTACACCAAGTAACAAGGACATACACTGACACCAAGTAACAAAGACATTCACTGATACCCAGTAACACAGACACACATTTACACCAAGTAACAAAGACATACACTGACACCAAGTAACAAAGACATACACTGATACCCAGTAACAAAGACATTCACTGATACGATTTAACACAGACACACACTTACACCAAGTAACAAAGACATACACTGACACCAAGTAACAAAGACATACACTGACACCAAGTAACAAAGACATTCACTGATACGATTTAACACAGACACACACTTACACCAAGTAACAAAGACATACACTGACACCAAGTAACAAAGACATACACTGATACCCAGTAACACAGACACACACTTACACCAAGTAACAAGGACATACACTGACACCAAGTAACAAAGACATTCACTGATACCCAGTAACACAGACACACATTTACACCAAGTAACAAAGACATACACTGACACCAAGTAACAAAGACATACACTGATACCCAGTAACACAGACACACACTTACACCAAGTAACAAAGACATACACTGATACTCAGTTACGCAGACACACACTTACACCAAGTAACAAATACATACACTGACACCAAGTAACAAAGGCATACACTGACACCCAGAAACAAAGACATACACTGACAACCAGTAACACAGACACACACGGACACCAAGTGACAAAGACATACACTGACACCCATTAACAAAAACATACACTGCCACCAAGTAACAAAGACATTCACTGACACCCAGTAACACAGACACGCACTTACACCAAGTAACAAAGACATACACTGACACCAAGTAACAAAGACATACACAGACACCAAGTAACAAAGAGATGCACTAATACCCAGTAACACAGACACACACTTACACCAAGTAACAAAGACATACACAGATACTCAGTAACACAGACACACACTTACACCAAGTAACAAAAACATACACTGACACCAAGTAACAAAGACATACACTTACACCAAGTAACGAAGACATACACTGACACCAAGTAACAAAGACATACACTGACACCAAGTAACAAAGACATACACTGATACCCAGTAACACAGACACACACTTACACCAAGTAACACAGACATACACTGACACCAAGTAACAAAGACATACACTTACACCAAGTAACGAAGACATACACTTACACCAAGTAACAAAGACATACACTGATACCCAGTAACACAGATACACACTTACACCAAGTAACAAAGACAGACAATGACACCAAGTAACAAAGACATACACTGATACCCAGTAACACAGACACACACTTACACCAAGTAACAGAGACATACACTGACACCAAGTAACAAAGACATACACTTACTCCAAGTAACAAAGACATGCACTTACACCAAGTAACAAAAACATACACAGACACCAAGTAACAAAGACATACACTTACACCAAGTAACACAAACATACACTGACACCAAGTAACAAAGACACACACTTACACCAAGTACACAGACATACACTGACTCCAAGTAACGAAGACATACACTGACACCCAGTAACACAGACACACAATTACACCAAGTAACAAAGACTGAAACTGATACCCAGTATCACAGACACACACTTACACCAAGTAACAAAGACATACACTGACACCAAGTAACAAAGACATACACTGATACCAAGTAACAAAGACATGCACTGATATCCAGTAACACAGACACACACTTACACCAAATAACAAAGACATACACAGATACTCATTAACACAGACACACACTTACACCAAGTAACAAAGACATACACTGACATCAAGTAACAAAGACATGCAATTACACCAAGTAACAAAGACAAACACTGATACCCAGTAACACAGACACACACTTACACCAAGTAACAAAGACAGACAACGAGACCAAGTAACAAAGACATACACTGATACCCAGTAACACAGAAACACACTTACACCAAATAACAGAGACATACACTGGCACCAAGTAACAAAGACATACACTTACACCAAGTAACAAAGACATGCACTGACACCAAGTAACAAAGACATGCACTTACACCAAGTAACAAAAACATACACTGACACCAAGTAACAAAGACATACACTTACACCATGTAACACAAACATACACTGACACCAAGTAACAAAGACACACACTTACACCAAGTACACAGACATACACTGACACCAAGTAACAAAGACATGCACTGGCACCCAGTAACACAGACACACACTTACACCAAGTAACAAAGACAGAAAGTGATACCCAGTAACACAGACACACACTTACACCAAGTAACAAAGACATACACTGATACTCAGTTGCACAGACACACACCTACACCAAATACAAAGACATACACTGACACCAAGTAACAAAGGCATACACTGACACCCAGTAACAAAGATATACACTGACACCCAGTAACACAGACACACACGGACACCAAGTAACAAAGACATACACTGACACCCATTAACAAAAACATACACTGACACCCAGTAACAAAGACATATACTGACACCAAGTAACAAAGACATTCACTGATACCCAGTAACACAGACACACACTTACACCAAGTAACAAAGACATACACTGACACCAAGTAACAAAAACATACACTGACACCAAGTAACACAGACACACACTTACACCAAATAACAGAGACATACACTGACACCAAGTAACAAAGACAGACACTTACACCAAGTAACAAAGACATGCACTGACACTAAGTAACAAAGACATACACTTACACCAAGTAACAAAAACATACACTGACACCAAGTAACAAAGACATACACTGACACCAAGTAACAAAGACATTCACTGATACCCAGTAACACAGACACACACTTACACCAAGTAACAAGGACATACACTGACACCAAGTAACAAAGACATTCACTGATACCCAGTAACACAGACACACACTTACACCAAGTAACAAGGACATACACTGACACCAAGTAACAAAGACATTCACTGATACCCAGTAACACAGACACACATTTACACCAAGTAACAAAGACATACACTGACACCAAGTAACAAAGACATACACTGATACCCAGTAACAAAGACATTCACTGATACGATTTAACACAGACACACACTTACACCAAGTAACAAAGACATACACTGACACCAAGTAACAAAGACATACACTGACACCAAGTAACAAAGACATTCACTGATACGATTTAACACAGACACACACTTACACCAAGTAACAAAGACATACACTGACACCAAGTAACAAAGACATACACTGATACCCAGTAACACAGACACACACTTACACCAAGTAACAAGGACATACACTGACACCAAGTAACAAAGACATTCACTGATACCCAGTAACACAGACACACATTTACACCAAGTAACAAAGACATACACTGACACCAAGTAACAAAGACATACACTGATACCCAGTAACACAGACACACACTTACACCAAGTAACAAAGACATACACTGATACTCAGTTACGCAGACACACACTTACACCAAGTAACAAATACATACACTGACACCAAGTAACAAAGGCATACACTGACACCCAGAAACAAAGACATACACTGACAACCAGTAACACAGACACACACGGACACCAAGTGACAAAGACATACACTGACACCCATTAACAAAAACATACACTGCCACCAAGTAACAAAGACATTCACTGACACCCAGTAACACAGACACGCACTTACACCAAGTAACAAAGACATACACTGACACCAAGTAACAAAGACATACACAGACACCAAGTAACAAAGAGATGCACTAATACCCAGTAACACAGACACACACTTACACCAAGTAACAAAGACATACACAGATACTCAGTAACACAGACACACACTTACACCAAGTAACAAAAACATACACTGACACCAAGTAACAAAGACATACACTTACACCAAGTAACGAAGACATACACTGACACCAAGTAACAAAGACATACACTGACACCAAGTAACAAAGACATACACTGATACCCAGTAACACAGACACACACTTACACCAAGTAACACAGACATACACTGACACCAAGTAACAAAGACATACACTTACACCAAGTAACGAAGACATACACTTACACCAAGTAACAAAGACATACACTGATACCCAGTAACACAGATACACACTTACACCAAGTAACAAAGACAGACAATGACACCAAGTAACAAAGACATACACTGATACCCAGTAACACAGACACACACTTACACCAAGTAACAGAGACATACACTGACACCAAGTAACAAAGACATACACTTACTCCAAGTAACAAAGACATGCACTTACACCAAGTAACAAAAACATACACAGACACCAAGTAACAAAGACATACACTTACACCAAGTAACACAAACATACACTGACACCAAGTAACAAAGACACACACTTACACCAAGTACACAGACATACACTGACTCCAAGTAACGAAGACATACACTGACACCCAGTAACACAGACACACAATTACACCAAGTAACAAAGACTGAAACTGATACCCAGTATCACAGACACACACTTACACCAAGTAACAAAGACATACACTGACACCAAGTAACAAAGACATACACTGATACCAAGTAACAAAGAAATGCACTGATATCCAGTAACACAGACACACACTTACACCAAATAACAAAGACATACACAGATACTCATTAACACAGACACACACTTACACCAAGTAACAAAGACATACACTGACATCAAGTAACAAAGACATGCAATTACACCAAGTAACAAAGACAAACACTGATACCCAGTAACACAGACACACACTTACACCAAGTAACAAAGACAGACAACGAGACCAAGTAACAAAGACATACACTGATACCCAGTAACACAGAAACACACTTACACCAAATAACAGAGACATACACTGGCACCAAGTAACAAAGACATACACTTACACCAAGTAACAAAGACATGCACTGACACCAAGTAACAAAGACATGCACTTACACCAAGTAACAAAAACATACACTGACACCAAGTAACAAAGACATACACTTACACCATGTAACACAAACATACACTGACACCAAGTAACAAAGACACACACTTACACCAAGTACACAGACATACACTGACACCAAGTAACAAAGACATGCACTGGCACCCAGTAACACAGACACACACTTACACCAAGTAACAAAGACAGAAAGTGATACCCAGTAACACAGACACACACTTACACCAAGTAACAAAGACATACACTGATACTCAGTTGCACAGACACACACCTACACCAAATACAAAGACATACACTGACACCAAGTAACAAAGGCATACACTGACACCCAGTAACAAAGATATACACTGACACCCAGTAACACAGACACACACGGACACCAAGTAACAAAGACATACACTGACACCCATTAACAAAAACATACACTGACACCCAGTAACAAAGACATATACTGACACCAAGTAACAAAGACATTCACTGATACCCAGTAACACAGACACACACTTACACCAAGTAACAAAGACATACACTGACACCAAGTAACAAAAACATACACTGACACCAAGTAACACAGACACACACTTACACCAAATAACAGAGACATACACTGACACCAAGTAACAAAGACAGACACTTACACCAAGTAACAAAGACATGCACTGACACTAAGTAACAAAGACATACACTTACACCAAGTAACAAAAACATACACTGACACCAAGTAACAAAGACATACACTTACACCAAGTAACACAAACATACACTGACACCAAGTAACAAAGACACACACTTACACCAAGTACACAGACATACATTGACACCAAGTAACAAAGACAAACACTGATACCCAGTAACACAGACACACACTTACACCAAGTAATAAAGACAGACAATGACACCAACTAACAAAGACATACACTGATACCCAGTAACACAGATACACACTTACACCAAGTAACAGAGACATACACTGACACCAAGAAACAAAGACATACACTTACACCAAGTAACAAAGACATGCACTTACACCAAGTAACAAAAACATACACAGACACCAAGTAACAAAGACATACACTTACACCAAGTAACACAAACATACACTGACACCAAGTAACAAAGACACACACTTACACCAAGTACACAGACATACACTGACTCCAAGTAACAAAGACATACACTGACACCCAGTAACACAGACACACAATTACACCAAGTAACAAAGACTGAAACTGATACCCAGTATCACAGACACACACTTACACCAAGTAACAAAGACATACACTGACACCAAGTAACAAAGACATACACTGACACCAAGTAACAAAGACATACACTGACACCAAGTAACACAGACACACACTTACACCAAGTAACAAAGGCATACACAGATACTCAGTAACACAGACACACAATTACACCAAGTAACAAAGACATACACTGACATCAAGTAACAAAGACATGCATTTACACCAAGTAACAAAGACATACACTGACACCAAGTAACAAAGACAAACACTGATACCCAGTAACACAGACACACACTTACACCAAGTAACAAAGACAGACAATGAGACCAAGTAACAAAGACATACACTGATACCCAGTAACACAGAAACACACTTACACCAAATAACAGAGACATACACTGGCACCAAGTAACAAAGACATACACTTACACCAAGTAACAAAGACATGCACTGACACCAAGTAACAAAAACATACACTGACACCAGGTAACAAAGACATACACTTACACCATGTAACACAAACATACACTGACACCAAGTAACAAAGACACACACTTACACCAAGTACACAGACATACACTGACACCAAGTAACAAAGACATGCACTGACACCCAGTAACACAGACACACACTTACACCAAGTAACAAAGACAGAAAGTGATACCCAGTAACACAGACACACACTTACACCAAGTAACAAAGACATACACAGATACTCATTAACACAGACACACACTTACACCAAGTAACAAAGACATACACTGACATCAAGTAACAAAGACATGCATTTACACCAAGTAACAAAGACATACACTGACACCAAGTAACAAAGACAAACACTGATACCCAGTAACACAGACACACACTTACACCAAGTAACAAAGACAGACAATGAGACCAAGTAACAAAGACATACACTGATACCCAGTAACACAGAAACACACTTACACCAAATAACAGAGACATACACTGGCACCAAGTAACAAAGACATACACTTACACCAAGTAACAAAGACATGCACTGACACCAAGTAACAAAGACATGCACTTACACCAAGTAACAAAAACATACACTGACACCAAGTAACAAAGACATACACTTACACCATGTAACACAAACATACACTGACACCAAGTAACAAAGACACACACTTACACCAAGTACACAGACATACACTGACACCAAGTAACAAAGACATGCACTGACACCCAGTAACACAGACACACACTTACACCAAGTAACAAAGACAGAAAGTGATACCCAGTAACACAGACACACACTTACACCAAGTAACAAAGACATACACTGATAATCAGTTGCACAGACACACACCTACACCAAGTTACAAAGACATACACTGACACCAAGTAACAAAGGCATACACTGACACCCAGTAACAAAGATATACACTGACACCCAGTAACACAGACACACACGGACACCAAGTAACAAAGACATACACTGACACCCATTAACAAAAACATACACTGACACCCAGTAACAAAGACATATACTGACACCAAGTAACAAAGACATTCACTGATACCCAGTAACACAGACACACACTTACACCAAGTAACAAAGACATACACTGACACCAAGTAACAAAAACATACACTGACACCAAGTAACACAGACACACACTTACACCAAATAACAGAGACATACACTGACACCAAGTAACAAAGACAGACACTTACACCAAGTAACAAAGACATGCACTGACACCAAGTAACAAAGACATACACTTACACCAAGTAACAAAAACATACACTGACACCAAGTAACAAAGACATACACTTACACCAAGTAACACAAACATACACTGACACCAAGTAACAAAGACACACACTTACACCAAGTACACAGACATACATTGACACCAAGTAACAAAGACAAACACTGATACCCAGTAACACAGACACACACTTACACCAAGTAATAAAGACAGACCATGACACCAACTAACAAAGACATACACTGATACCCAGTAACACAGATACACACTTACACCAAGTAACAGACACATACACTGACACCAAGAAACAAAGACATACACTTACACCAAGTAACAAAAACATACACAGACACCAAGTAACAAAGACATACACTTACACCAAGTAACACAAACATACACTGACACCAAGTAACAAAGACACACACTTACACCAAGTACACAGACATACACTGACACCAAGTAACAAAGACATACACTGACACCCAGTAACACAGACACACACTTACACCAAGTAATAAAGACAGACAATGACACCAACTAACAAAGACATACACTGATACCCATTAACACAGATACACACTTACACCAAGTAACAGAGACATACACTGACACCAAGAAACAAAGACATACACTTACACCAAGTAACAAAGACATGCACTTACACCAAGTAACAAAAACATACACAGACACCAAGTAACAAAGACATACTCTTACACCAAGTAACACAAACATACACTGACACCAAGTAACAAAGACACACACTTACACCAAGTACACAGACATACACTGACTCCAAGTAACAAAGACATACACTGACACCCAGTAACACAGACACACAATTACACCAAGTAACAAAGACTGAAACTGATACCCAGTATCACAGACACACACTTACACCAAGTAACAAAGACATACACTGACACCAAGTAACAAAGACATACACTGACACCAAGTAACAAAGACATGCACTGATATCAAGTAACACAGACACACACTTACACCAAGTAACAAAGGCATACACAGATACTCAGTAACACAGACACACACTTACACCAAGTAACAAAGACATACACTGACATCAAGTAACAAAGACATGCAGTTACACCAAGTAACAAAGACATACACTGACACCAAGTAACAAAGACAAACACTGATACCCAGTAACACAGACACACACTTACACCAAGTAACAAAGACAGACAATGAGACCAAGTAACAAAGACATACACTGATACCCAGTAACACAGACACACACTTACACCAAATAACAGAGACATACACTGACACCAAGTAACAAAGACAAACACTTACACCAAGTAACAAAGACATGCACTGACACCAAGTAACAAAGACATGCACTTACACCAAGTAACAAAAACATACACTGACACCAAGTAACAAAGACATACACTTACACCATGTAACACAAACATACACTGACACCAAGTAACAAAGACACACACTTACACCAAGTACACAGACATACACTGACACCAAGTAACAAAGACATACACTGACACCCAGTAACACAGACACACACTTACACCAATAACAAAGACATAAAGTGATACCCAGTATCACAGACACACACTTACACCAAGAAACAAAGACATACACTGATACTCAGTTGCACAGACACCCACCTAAACCAAGTTACAAAGACATACACTGACACCAAGTAACAAAGGCATACACTGACACCCAGTAACAAAGATATACACTGACACCCAGTAACACAGACACACACGGACACCAAGTAACAAAGACATACACTGACACCCATTAACAAAAACATACACTGACACCCAGTAACAAAGACATAAACTGACACCAAGTAACAAAGACATTCACTGATACCCAGTAACACAGACACACACTTACACCAAGTAACAAAGACATACACTGACACCAAGTAACAAAAACATACACTGACACCAAGTAACACAGACACACACTTACACCAAATAACAGAGACATACACTGACACCAAGTAACAAAGACAGACACTTGCACCAAGTAACAAAGACATGCACTGACACCAAGTAACAAAGACATACACTTACACCAAGTAACAAAAACATACACTTACACCAAGTAACAAAGACATACACTTACACCAAGTAACACAAACATACACTGACACCAAGTAACAAAGACACACACTTACACCAGGTACACAGACATACACTGACACCAAGTAACAAAGACATACACTGACACCCAGTAACACAGACACACACTTACACCAAGTAACAAAGACAGAAAGTGATACCCAGTATCACCGACACACACTTACACCAAGTAACAAAGACATACACTGACACCAAGTAACAAAGACATACACTTACACCAAGTAACAAAAACATACACTGAAACCAAGTAACAAAGACATACACTTACACCATGTAACACAAACATACACTGACACAAAGTAACAAAGACACACACTTACACCAAGTACACAGACATACACTGACACCAAGTAACAAAGACATACACTGACACCCAGTAACACAGACACACACTTACACCAAGTAACAAAGACAGAAAGTGATACCCAGTATCACAGACACACACTTACTCCAAGTAACAAAGACATACACTGATACTCAGTTACACAGACACACACCTACACCAAGTTACAAAGACATACACTGACACCAAGTAACAAAGGCATACACGGACACCCAGTAACAAAGACATACACTGACACACAGCAACACAGACACACACGGACACCAAGTAACAAAGACATACACTGACACCCATTAACAAAAACATACACTGACACCCAGTAACAAAGACATACACTGACACCAAGTAACAAAGACATTCACTGATACGATTTAACACAGACACACACTTACACCAAGTAACAAAGACATACACTGACACCAAGTAACAAAGACATACACTGATACCCAGTAACACAGACACACGCTTACACCAAGTAACAAGGACATACACTGACACCAAGTAACAAAGACATTCACTGATACCCAGTAACACAGACACACATTTACACCAAGTAACAAAGACATACACTGACACCAAGTAACAAAGACATACACTGATACCCAGTAACACAGACACACACTTACACCAAGTAACAAAGACATACACTGATACTCAGTTACGCAGACACACACTTACACCAAGTAACAAAGACATACACTGACACCAAGTAACAAAGGCATACACTGACACCCAGAAACAAAGACATACACTGACAACCAGTAACACAGACACACACGGACACCAAGTGACAAAGACATACACTGACACCCATTAACAAAAACATACACTGACACCCAGTAACAAAGACATACACTGCCACCAAGTAACAAAGACATTCACTGACACCCAGTAACACAGACACGCACTTACACCAAGTAACAAAGACATACACTGACACCAAGTAACAAAGACATACACAGACACCAAGTAACAAAGAGATGCACTAATACCCAGTAACACAGACACACACTTACACTAAGTAACAAAGACATACACAGATACTCAGTAACACAGACACACACTTACACCAAGTAACAAAAACATACACTGACACCAAGTAACAAAGACATACACTTACACCAAGTAACGAAGACATACACTTACACCAAGTAACAAAGACATACACTGATACCCAGTAACACAGACACACACTTACACCAAATAACACAGACATACACTGACACCAAGTAACAAAGACATACACTTACACCAAGTAACGAAGACATACACTTACACCAAGTAACGAAGACATACACTGATACCCAGTAACACAGACACACACTTACACCAAGTAACAAAGACAGACAATGACACCAAGTAACAAAGACATACACTGATACCCAGTAACACAGACACACACCTACACCAAGTAACAGAGACATACACTGACACCAAGTAACACAAACATACACTGACACCAAGTAACAAAGACACACACTTACACCAAGTACACAGACATACAATGACTCCAAGTAACAAAGACATACACTGACACCCAGTAACACAGACACACAATTACACCAAGTAACAAAGACTGAAACTGATACCCAGTATCACAGACACACACTTACACCAAGTAACAAAGACATACACTGACACCAAGTAACAAAGACATACACTGACACCAAGTAACAAAGACATACACTGACACCAAGTAACAAAGACATGCACTGATATCAAGTAATACAGACACACACTTACACCAAGTAACAAAGGCATACACAGATACTCAGTAACACAGACACACACTTACACCAAGTAACAAAGACATACACTGACATCAAGTAACAAAAACATGCATTTACACCAAGTAACAAAGACATACACTGACACCAAGTAACAAAGACAAACACTGATACCCAGTAACACAGACACACACTTACACCAAGTAACAAAGACAGACAATGAGACCAAGTAACAAAGACATACACTGATACCCAGTAACACAGAAACACACTTACACCAAATAACAGAGACATACACTTGCACCAAGTAACAAAGACATACACTTACACCAAGTAACAAAGACATGCACTGACACCAAGTAACAAAGACATGCACTTACACCAATTAACAAAAACATACACTGACACCAAGTAACAAAGACATACACTTACACCATGTAACACAAACATACACTGACACCAAGTAACAAAGACACACACTTACACCAAGTACACAGACATACACTGACACCAAGTAACAAAGACATGCACTGACACCCAGTAACACAGACACACACTTACACCAAGTAACAAAGACAGAAAGTGATACCCAGTAACACAGACACACACTTACACCAAGTAACACAGACACACACGGACACCAAGTAACAAAGACATACACTGACACCCATTAACAAAAACATACACTGACACCCAGTAACAAAGACATATACTGACACCAAGTAACAAAGACATTCACTGATACCCAGTAACACAGACACACACTTACACCAAGTAACAAAGACATACACTGACACCAAGTAACAAAAACATACACTGACACCAAGTAACACAGACACACACTTACACCAAATAACAGAGACATACAATGACACCAAGTAACAAAGACAGACACTTACACCAAGTAACAAAGACATGCACTGACACCAAGTAACAAAGACATACACTTACACCAAGTAACAAAAACATACACTGACACCAAGTAACAAAGACATACACTGACACCAAGTAACACAAACATACACTGACACCAAGTAACAAAGACACACACTTACACCAAGTACACAGACATACATTGACACCAAGTAACAAAGACAAACACTGATACCCAGTAACACAGACACACACTTACACCAAGTAATAAAGACAGACAATGACACCAACTAACAAAGACATACACTGATACCCAGTAACACAGATACACACTTACACCAAGTAACAGAGACATACACTGACACCAAGAAACAAAGACATACACTTACACCAAGTAACAAAGACATGCACTTACATCAAGTAACAAAAACATACACAGACACCAAGTAACAAAGACATACACTTACACCAAGTAACACAAACATACACTGACACCAAGTAACAAAGACACACACTTACACCAAGTACACAGACATACACTGACTCCAAGTAACAAAGACATACACTGACACCCAGTAACACAGACACACAATTACACCAAGTAACAAAGACTGAAACTGATACCCAGTATCACAGACACACACTTACACCAAGTAACAAAGACATACACTGACACCAAGTAACAAAGACATACACTGACACCAAGTAACAAAGACATGCACTGATATCAAGTAACACAGACACACACTTACACCAAGTAACAAAGGCATACACAGATACTCAGTAACACAGACACACACTTACACCAAGTAACAAAGACATGCACTGACATCAAGTAACAAAGACATGCAGTTACACCAAGTAACAAAGACATACACTGACACCAAGTAACAAAGACAAACACTGATACCCAGTAACACAGACACACACTTACACCAAGTAACAAAGACAGACAATGAGACCAAGTAACAAAGACATACACTGATACCCAGTAACACAGACACACACTTACACCAAATAACAGAGACATACACTGACACCAAGTAACAAAGACAAACACTTACACCAAGTAACAAAGACATGCACTGACACCAAGTAACAAAGACATGCACTTACACCAAGTAACAAAAACATACACTGACACCAAGTACACAGACATACACTGACACCAAGTAACAAAGACATACACTGACACCGAGTAACACAGACACACACTTACACCAAGTAACAAAGACATACACTGATACTCAGTTGCACAGACACACACCTAAACCAAGTTACAAAGACATACACTGACACCAAGTAACAAAGGCATACACTGACACCCAGTAACAAAGATATACACTGACACCCAGTAACACAGACACACACGGACACCAATTAACAAAGACATACACTGACACCCATTAACAAAAACATACACTGACACCCAGTAACAAAGACATAAACTGACACCAAGTAACAAAGACATTCACTGATACCCAGTAACACAGACACACACTTACACCAAGTAACAAAGACATACACTGACACCAAGTAACAAAAACATACACTGACACCAAGTAACACAGACACACACTTACACCAAATAACAGAGACATACACTGACACCAAGTAACAAAGACAGACACTTGCACCAAGTAACAAAGACATGCACTGACACCAAGTAACAAAGACATACACTTACACCAAGTAACAAAAACATACACTTACACCAAGTAACAAAAACATACACTGACACCAAGTAACAAAGACACACACTTACACCAGGTACACAGACATACACTGACACCAAGTAACAAAGACATACACTGACACCCAGTAACACAGACACACACTTACACCAAGTAACAAAGACAGAAAGTGATACCCAGTATCACCGACACACACTTACACCAAGTAACAAAGACATACACTGACACCAAGTAACAAAGACATACACTTACACCAAGTAACAAAAACATACACTGACACCAAGTAACAAAGACATACACTTACACCATGTAACTCAAACATACACTGACACCAAGTAACAAAGACACACACTTACACCATGTACACAGACAAACACTGACACCAAGTAACAAAGACATGCACTGACACCAAGTAACAAAGACATACACTTTCACCAAGTAACAAAAACATACACTGAAACCAAGTAAGAAAGACATACACTTACACCATGTAACACAAACATACACTGACACCAAGTAACAAAGACACACACTTACACCAAGTACACAGACATACACTGACACCAAGTAACAAAGACATACACTGACACCCAGTAACACAGACACACACTTACACCAAGTAACAAAGACAGAAAGTGATACCCAGTATCACAGACACACACTTACTCCAAGTAACAAAGACATACACTGATACTCAGTTACACAGACACACACCTACACCAAGTTACAAAGACATACACTGACACCAAGTAACAAAGGCATACACGGACACCCAGTAACAAAGACATACACTGACACACAGCAACACAGACACACACGGACACCAAGTAACAAAGACATACACTGACACCCATTAACAAAAACATACACTGACACGCAGTAACAAAGACATACACTGACACCAAGTAACAAAGACATTCAATGATACGATTTAACACAGACACACACTTACACCAAGTAACAAAGACATACACTGACACCAAGTAACAAAGACATACACTGATACCCAGTAACACAGACACACGCTTACACCAAGTAACAAGGACATACACTGACACCAAGTAACAAAGACATTCACTGATACCCAGTAACACAGACACACATTTACACCAAGTAACAAAGACATACACTGACACAAAGTAACAAAGACATACACTGATACCCAGTAACACAGACACACACTTACACCAAGTAACAAAGACATACACTGATACTCAGTTACGCAGACACACACTTACACCAAGTAACAAAGACATACACTGACACCAAGTAACAAAGGCATACACTGACACCCAGAAACAAAGACATACACTGACAACCAGTAACACAGACACACACGGACACCAAGTGACAAAGACATACACTGACACCCATTAACAAAAACATACACTGACACCCAGTAACAAAGACATACACTGCCACCAAGTAACAAAGACATTCACTGACACCCAGTAACACAGACACGCACTTACACCAAGTAACAAAGACATACACTGACACCAAGTAACAAAGACATACACAGACACCAAGTAACAAAGAGATGCACTAATACCCAGTAACACAGACACACACTTACACCAAGTAACAAAAACATACACAGATACTCAGTAACACAGACACACACTTACACCAAGTAACAAAAACATACACTGACAGCAAGTAACAAAGACATACACTTACACCAAGTAACGAAGACATACACTTACACCAAGTAACAAAGACATACACTGATACCCAGTAACACAGACACACACTTACACCAAGTAACACAGACATACACTGACACCAAGTAACAAAGACATACACTTACACCAAGTAACGAAGACATACACTTACACCAAGTAACAAAGACATACACTGATACCCAGTAACACAGACACACACTTACACCAAGTAACAAAGACAGACAATGACACCAAGTAACAAAGACATACACTGATACCCAGTAACACAGACACACACTTACACCAAGTAACAGAGACATACACTGACACCAAGTAACAAAGACATACACTTACTCCAAGTAACAAAGACATGCACTTACACCAAGTAACAAAAACATACACAGACACCAAGTAACAAAGACATACACTTACACCAAGTAACACAAACATACACTGACACCAAGTAACAAAGACACACACTTACACCAAGTACACAGACATACACTGACTCCAAGTAACAAAGACATACACTGACACCCAGTAAAACAGACACACAATTACACCAAGTAACAAAGACTGAAACTGATACCCAGTATCACAGACACACACTTACACCAAGTAACAAAGACATACACTGACACCAAGTAACAAAGACATACACTGATACCAAGTAACAAAGACATGCACTGATATCCAGTAACACAGACACACACTTACACCAAGTAACAAAGACATACACAGATACTCATTAACACAGACACACACTTACACCAAGTAACAAAGACATACACTGACATCAAGTAACAAAGACATGCATTTACACCAAGTAACAAAGACATACACTGACACCAAGTAACAAAGACAAACACTGATACCCAGTAACACAGACACACACTTACACCAAGTAACAAAGACAGACAATGAGACCAAGTAACAAAGACATACACTGATACCCAGTAACACAGAAACACACTTACATCAAGTAACAAAACATACACTGACACCAAGTAACAAAGACATACACTTACACCATGTAGCACAAACATACACTGACACCAAGTAACAAAGACACACACTTACACCAAGTACACAGACATACACTGACACCAAGTAACAAAGACATGCACTGACCCCCAGTAACACAGACACACACTTACACCAAGTAACAAAGACAGAAAGTGATACCCAGTATCACAGACACACACTTACACCAAGTAACAAAGACATACACTGATACTCAGTTGCACAGACACACACATACACCAAGTTACAAAGACATACACTGACACCAAGTAACAAAGGCATACACTGACACCCAGTAACAAAGATATACACTGACACCCAGTAACACAGACACACACGGACACCAAGTAACAAAGACATACACTGACACCCATTAACAAAAACATACACTGACACCCAGTAACAAAGACATACACTGACACCAAGTAACAAAGACATTCACTGATACCCAGTAACACAGACACACACTTACACCAAGTAACAAAGACATACACTGGCACCAAGTAACAAAAACATACACTGACACCAAGTAACACAGACACACACTTACACCAAATAACAGAGACATACACTGACACCAAGTAACAAAGACAGACACTGACAAGAAGTAACAAAGACATACACTGATACCCAGTAACACAGACACACACTTACAACAAGTAACAAAGACAGACCCTGATACCCAGTAACACAGACATACACTTACACCAAGTATCAAAGACATACACTGACACCAAGTAGCAAATACATACACTTACACCAAGTAACAAAGACATACACTGACACCAAGTAACAAAGACATACACTGACACCCGGTAACAAAAACATACACTGACACCCAGGAACAAAGACATACAATGACACCAAGTAACAAAGACATTCACTGATCCCCAGTAACACAGACACACACTGACACCAACTAACAAAGACACACACTTACACCAAGTTACACCGACATACACTGACACCAAGTAACAAAGACCTACACTGACACCATGTAACAAAGACAGACACTGATACCCAGTAACACAGACACACACTTACACCAAGTAACAAAGACATACACTTACACCAAGAAACAAAAACATACAATGAAACCCAGTAACAAAGACATGCACTGACACCCAGTAACAAAGACACACACTGACATGAAGTAACAAAGACGTACACTGATACCCAGTAATTTAGACGCACACTTACAACAAGTAACAGAGACATACACTGACACCAATTAACAAAGACATACACTGATACCCAGTAACACAGACACACACTTACACCAAGTAACAAAGACATACACTGACACCACGTAACAAAGACATAAACTTGCACCAAGTAAAAAAGAAATACACTTACACCAAGTAACAAAGACAAACACTGATACCCAGTAACACAGACACACACTTACACTAAGTAACGCAGACATACACAGACACCAAGTAACAAAGACATACACTGATACCCAGTAACACAGACACACACTAACACCAAGTAACAAAGACATACACTGACACCAAGTAACAGAGACATACACTTACACCAAGTAAAAAGGACATACACTGACACGAAGTATCAAAGACATACACTGACACCAAGTATGAAAGACATACACTTACACCAAGTAACAAAGTCATACACTGAAACCCAATAACACAGACACACACTTCCTCCAAGTAACAAAGACAGACACTGATACCCAGTAACAGAGACACACACTTACACCAATTCACAAAGACATACACTGACACCCAGTAACAAAGACATACACTGACACCCAGTAACAAAGACACACACTGACACCAAGTAACAAAGACACACACTGACACCAAGTAACAAAGACATCCACTGACACAAATTAACAAAGACATACACTGATACCCAGTAACAAAGACACACACTTACACCAAGTAACAAATACATACACTGACACCAAGTAACAAAGACATACAATTACACCAAGTAACAAAGACATACACTGATACCCAGTGGCACAGACACACACTTACACGAAGTAACAAAGACATACACTGATACCCAGTAACACAGACAAACACTTACACCAAGTAACAAAGACATACACCGACACCAAGTAACAAATAAATACACTTACACCAAATAACACATACATACACTGACACCAAGTAACAAAGATATACACTTACACCAACTAACAAAGACACACACTTACACCAAGTTACACAGACATTCACTGACACCAAGTAACAAAGACACACACTGACACCAAGTAACAAAGACATACACATACACCAAGAAACACAGACATACACTGACACCCTGTAAAAAAGACATGCACTGACACCCAGTAACAAAGACACACACAGACACCAAGTAACAAAGACATACACTGACACCAATTAACAAAGACATACACTGATACCCAGTAACACAGACACACACTTACACCAAGTAACAAAGACATACACTGACACGAAGTAACAAAGACATACACTTACACCAAGTAGAAAAGACATACACTGACACCAAGTAACAAAGACGTACACTTACACCAAGTAACAAAGACATACACTGACACCAAGTAACAAAGACATACACTTACACCAAGTAAAAAAGACATACACTGACACCAAGTAACAAAGACATACACTGATACCCAGTAACACAGACACACACTTACACCAAGTAACACAGGCGCACACAGACACCAAGTAACAAAGACATACACTGATACCCAGTAACACAGACACACACTTACACCAAGTTATAAAGACGTACACTGACAGCAAGTAACAAAGACATACACTTACACCAAGTAAAAAAGACATACACTGACAAGAAGTAACAAAGACATACACTGATACCCAGTAACACAGACACACACTTACAACAAGTAACAAAGACAGACCCTGATACCCAGTAACACAGACATACACTTACACCAAGTATCAAAGACATACACTGACACCAAGTAGCAAATACATACACTGACACCAAGTAACAAAGACATACACTGACACCAAGTAACAAAGACATACACTGACACCCGGTAACAAAAACATACACTGACACCCAGGAACAAAGACATACAATGACACCAAGTAACAAAGACATTCACTGATCCCCAGTAACACAGACACACACTGACACCAACTAACAAAGACACACACTTACATCAAGTTACACCGACATACACTGACACCAAGTAACAAAGACATGCACTTACACCAAGTAAGACAGACACACACTTACACCAAGTAACACAGACCTACACTGACACCATGTAACAAAGACATACACTGATACCCAGCAACACAGACACACTCTTACACCAAGTAACAAAGACAGACACTGATACCCAGTAACAAAGACACACACTTACACCAAGTAACAAAGACATACACTTACACCAAGAAACAAAGACATACACTGAAACCCAGTAACAAAGACATGCACTGACACCCAGTAACAAAGACACACACTGACATGAAGTAACAAAGACGTACACTGATACCCAGTAATTTAGACGCACACTTACAACAAGTAACAGAGACATACACTGACACCAATTAACAAAGACATACACTGATACCCAGTAACACAGACACACACTTACACCAAGTAACAAAGACATACACTGACACCACGTAACAAAGACATAAACTTGCACCAAGTAAAAAAGAAATACACTTACACCAAGTAACAAAGACAAACACTGATACCCAGTAACACAGACACACACTTACACTAAGTAACGCAGACATACACAGACACCAAGTAACAAAGACATACACTGATACCCAGTAACACAGACACACACTTACACCAAGTAACAAAGACATACACTGACACCAAGTAACAAAGACATACACTTACACCAAGTAAAAAGGACATACACTGACACGAAGTAACAAAGACATACACTGATACCCAGTAACACAAAGATACACTTACACCAAGTATCAAAGGCATACACTGAAACCAAGTAGCAAATACATACACTTGCACCAAGTAACAAAGACATACACTGACACCAAGTAACAAAGACATACACTGACACCAAGTAACAAAGACATACACTTACACCAAGTAAAAAGGAAATAAACTGACACCAAGTAACAAAGACAGACACTGATACCCAGTAACACAGAGATACACTTACACCAAGTATCAAAGGCATACACTGAAACCAAGTAGCAAATACATACACTTACACCAAGTAACAAAGACATACACTGATACCCAGTAACACAGACACACACTTACACCAAGTAACAAAGACATACACTGACACCAAGTAACAAAGACATACACTGATACCCAGTAACACAGACACAAACGTACACCAAGTATCAAAGACAGACAATGACACCAAGTAACAAAGACATGCACTGATAGCCAGTAAGACAGAAACACACTTACACCAAGTAACAGAGACATACACTGACACCAAGTAACAAACACATACACTGATACCCAGTAACACAGACACACACTTACACCAAGTAACAAAGACATACACTGACACCAAGTAACAAAGACATACACTGATACCCAGTAAGACAGACACACACTTACACCAAGTATCAAAGACAGACATTGACGCCAAGTAACAAAGACATACACTGATACCCAGTAACACAGACACACACTAACACCAAGTAACAGAGACATACACTGACGCCAAGTAACAAAGGCATACAATTACACCAAGTAACAAAGACACACACTTACACCAAGTAACAAAGACATACACTGACACCAATGAACAAAGACATATAATGATACCCAGTAACACAGACACACACTTACAACAAGTAACAAAGACATACACTGACACCAAGTAACAAAGACATACACTTACACCAAGTAAAAAAGACATACACTGACTCCAAGTAACAAAGACATACACTGATACCCATTAACACAGACACACACTTACACCAAGTAAAAAAGACATACACTGACACCCAGTTACACAGACACACACTTACACCAACTAACACAGACACACACAGACACCAAGTAACAAAGACATACACTGCTACCCAGTAACACAGACACACACTTACACCAAGTAACAAAGACATACACTGAAACCAAGTAACAAAGACATACACTTACACCAAGTAAAAAAGACATACACTGACACCAAGTAACAAAGACATACACTGATACCCAGTAACACAGACACACACTTACACCAAGTAACAAAGACAGACACTGATACCCAGTAACACAGACACACACTGACACCCAGTAACACAGACACACACGGACACCAAGTAACAAAGACATACACTGACACCCAGTAACAAAAACATACACTGACACCCAGTAACAAAGACATACACTGACACCAAGTAACAAAGACATTCACTGATCCCCAGTAACACAGACACACACTTACAACAAGTAACTAAGACATACACTGACACCAAGTAACAAAGACACACACTGACACCAAGTAACAAAGACATACACAGACACCAATTAACAAAGACATACACAGACACCAAGTAACAAAGACATACACTGATACCCAGTAACACAGACACACACTTACACCAAGAAACAAAGACATACACTGACACCAAGTAACAAAGACATACACTTACACCAAGTAACAAAGACATACACTTACACCAAGTAACACAGACATACACTGACACCAAGTAACAAAGACATACACTGACACCAAGTAACAAAGACATACACTTACATCAAGTAACAAAGACACACACTTACACCAAGTAACAAAGACACACACTGACACCAAGTAACAAAGACATACACTTACACCAAGTAACACAGTAATGCACTGATACCAAGTAACAAATACATACACTGACACCAAGTAACAAAGACACAAACTTACACCAAGTAACACAGACATACACTGACATCAAGTATCAAAGACATACACTGACACCAAGTAACAAAGACATACCCTTAACCCAAGTAACAAATACATACACTGAAACCCATTAACACAGACACACACTTCCTCCAAGTAACAAAGACAAACACAGACACCAATTAACACAGACATACACAGACACCAAGTAACAAAGACAGACACTGATACCCAGTAACAGAGACACACACTTACACCAAGTCACACAGACATACATTGACACCCAGTAACAAAGACATACACTGACACCCAGTAACAAAGACACACACTGACACCAAGTAACAAAGACACACACTGACACCAAGTAACAAATACATCCACTGACACAAATTAACAAAGACATACACTGATACCCAGTAACAAAGACACACACTTACACCAAGTAACAAAGACATACACTTACACCAAGTAAAAAAGACATACACTGACAACAAGTAACAAAGACATACACTGATACCCAGTAACACAGACACACACTTACACCAAGTAACACAGACACACACAGACACCAAGTAACAAAGACATACACTGATACCCAGTGACACAGACATACACTTTCACCAAGTATCAAAGACATACACTGACACCAAGTAGCAAATATATACACTTACACCAAGTAACAAAGACATACACTGACACCAAGTAACAAAGACATACACTGACACCCGGTAACAAAAACATACACTGACACCCAGTAACAAAGACATACAATGACACCAAGTAACAACGACATTCACTGATCCCCAGTAACACAGACACACATTGACACCAACTAACAAAGACACACACTTACACCAATTTACACAGACATACACCGACACCAAGTAACAAAGACATGCACTTACACCAAGTAAGAAAGACACACACTTACTCCAAGTAACACAGACCTACACTGACACCAAGTAACAATGACATACACTGATACCCAGCAACACAGACACACTCTTACACCAAGTAACAAAGACAGACACTGATACCCAGTAACAAAGTCATGCACTGACACCCAGTAACAAAGACACACACTGACACCAAGTAACAAAGACATACACTTACACCAAGAAACAAAGACATACACTGACACCCAGTAACAAAGACATGCACTGACACCCCGTAACAAAGACACACACTGACACCAAGTAACAAAGACATTCACTGATCCCCAGTAACACAGACACACACTTACAACAAGTAACTAAGACATACACTGACACCAAGTAACAAAGACACACACTGACACCAAGTAACAAAGACATACACTGATACCCAGTAACACAGACACACACTGACACCCAGTAACACAGACACACACGGACACCAAGTAACAAAGACATACACTGACACCCAGTAACAAAAACATACACTGACACCCAGTAACAAAGACATACACTGACACCAAGTAACAAAGACATTCACTGATCCCCAGTAACACAGACACACACTTACAACAAGTAACTAAGACATACACTGACACCAAGTAACAAAGACACACACTGACACCAAGTAACAAAGACATACACAGACACCTATTAACAAAGACATACACAGACACCAAGTAACAAAGACATACACTGATACCCAGTAACACAGACACACACTTACACCAAGAAACAAAGACATACACTGACACCAAGTAACAAAGACATACACTTACACCAAGTAACAAAGACATACACTTACACCAAGTAACACAGACATACACTGACACCAAGTAACAAAGACATACACTGACACCAAGTAACAAAGACATACACTTACATCAAGTAACAAAGACACACACTTACACCAAGTAACAAAGACACACACTGACACCAAGTAACAAAGACATACACTTACACCAAGTAACACAGTAATGCACTGACACCAAGTAACAAATACATACACTGACACCAAGTAACAAAGACACAAACTTACACCAAGTAACACAGACATACACTGACATCAAGTATCAAAGACATACACTGACACCAAGTAACAAAGACATACCCTTACCCCAAGTAACAAATACATACACTGAAACCCATTAACACAGACACACACTTCCTCCAAGTAACAAAGACATACACAGACACCAATTAACAAAGACATACACAGACACCAAGTAACAAAGACAGACACTGATACCCAGTAACAGAGACACACACATACACCAAGTCACACAGACATACACTGACACCCAGTAACAAATACATACACTGACACCCAGTAACAAAGACACACACTGACACCAAGTAACAAAGACACACACTGACACCAAGTAACAAAGACATCCACTGACACAAATTAACAAAGACATACACTGATACCCAGTAATAAAGACACACACTTACACCAAGTAACAAAGACATACACTTACACCAAGTAAAAAAGACATACACTGACACCAAGTAACAAAGACATACACTGATACCCAGTAACACAGACACACACTTACAGCAAGTAACACAGACACACACAGACACCAAGTAACAAAGACATACACTGATACCCAGTAACACAGACATACACTTTCACCAAGTATCAAAGACATACACTGACACCAAGTAGCAAATATATACACTTACACCAAGTAACAAAGACATACACTGACACCAAGTAACAAAGACATACACTGACACCCGGTAACAAAAACATACACTGACACCCAGTAACAAAGACATACAATGACACCAAGTAACAAAGACATTCACTGATCCCCAGTAACACAGACACACACTGACACCAACTAACAAAGACACACACTTACACCAAGTTACACAGACATACACCGACACCAAGTAACAAAGACATGAGCTTACACCAAGTAAGAAAGACACACACTTACTCCAAGTAACACAGACCTACACTGACACCATGTAACAAAGACATACACTGATACCCAGCAACACAGACACACTCTTACACCAAGTAACAAAGACAGACACTGATACCCAGTAACAAAGTCATGCAATGACACCCAGTAACAAAGACATACACTTACACCAAGAAACAAAGACATACACTGTCACCCAGTAACAAAGACATGCACTGACACCCCGTAACAAAGACACACACTGACACCAAGTAACAAAGACGTACACTGACACCAAGTAACAAAGACGTACACTGATACCGAGCAATTTAGACACACACTTACACCAAGTAACAAAGACATACACTGACACCAATGAACAAAGAAATACACTGATACCCAGTAACACAGACACACACTTACACCAGGTTACAAAGACATACACTAACACCAAGTAACAAAGACATACACTTACACCAAGTAAAAAATGCATACACTGACACCAAGTAACAAAGACATACACTGATACCCAGTAACACAGACACACACTTACACCAAGTAACAAAGACATACACTGACACCAAGTAACAAAGACATACACTTGCACCAAGTAAAAAGGACATACACTGACACAAAGTAACAGAGACATGCACTGATACCCAGTAACACAGACACACACTTACACCAAGTAACAAAGACAGACACTGATACCCAGTAGCACAGACATACACTTACACCAAGTATCAAAGACATACACTGACACCATGTAGCAAATACATACACTTACACCAAGTAACAAAGACATACACTGACACCAAGTAAAAAAGACATACACTTACACCAAGAAACAAAGACATACACTGGCACCAAGTAACAAAGACATACACTGATACCCAGTAACACAGACACACACTTACACCATGTAACAAAGACATACACTGACACCAAGTAACAAAGACATACACTGATACCCAGTAACACAGACACAAACTTACACCAAGTATCAAAGACAGACAATGACACCAAGTAACAAAGACATACACTGATAACCAGTAACACAGACACACACTTACACCAAGTAACAAAGACATACACTGACACCAATTAACAAAGACATACACTGATACCCAGTAACACAGACACAAACTTACACCAAGTATCAAAGACAGACAATGACACCAAGTAACAAAGACATACACTGATAACCAGTAACACAGACACACACTTACACCAAGTAACAAAGACATACACTGACACCAATTAACAAAGACATACACTGATACCCAGTCACACAGACACACACTTACAACAAGTAACAAAGACATACACTGACACCAAGTAACAAAGACATACTGTTACACCAAGTAAAAAAGACATACACTGACACCAAGTAACAAAGACATACACTGATACCCAGTAACACAGACACACACTTACACCAAGTAACAAAGACAACACTGATACCCAGTTACACAGACACACACTTACACCAAGTAACACAGACACACACAGACACCAAGTAAAAAAGACATACACTGACACCAAGTAACAAAGACATACAATGATACCCAGTAACACAGACACAAAATTACACCAAGTATCAAAGACAGACAATGACACCAAGTAACAAAGACATACACTGATAACCAGTAACACAGACACACACTTACACCAAGTAACAGAGACATACACTGACACTAAGTAACAAAGACATACACTGATACCCAGTAACACAGACACACACTTACACCAAGTAACAAAGACACACACTTACAACAAGTAACAAAGACATACACTGACACCAAGTAACAAAGACATACTCTTACACCAAGTAAAAAAGACATACACTGACACCAAGTAACAAAGACATACACTGATACCCAGTAACACAGACACACACTTACACCAAGTAGCAAAGACAACACTGATACCCAGTTACACAGACACACACTTACACCAAGTAACACAGACACACACAGACACCAAGTAACAAAGACATACACTGACACCAAGTAACAAAGACATACACTGATACCCAGTAACACAGACACACACTTACACCAAGTAACAATGACATACACTGACACCAAGTAACAAAGACTTACACTGATACCCAGTAACACAGTCACACGCTTACACCAAGTATCAAAGACAGACATTGACGCCATGTAACAAAGACATACAATGATAACCAGTAACACAGACACACACTTACACCAAGTAACAGAGACATAAACTGACGCCAAGTAACAAAGGCATACACTTACACCAAGTAACAAAGACATGCACTGACACCAAGTAACAAAGACGTACACTTACACCTAATAACAAAGACATACACTGATACCCAGTAACACAGACACACACTTACACCAAGTAACACAGACATACACTGACACCAATTAACAAAGACATACACTGATACCCAGTAACATAGACACACACTTACAACAAGTAACAAAGACATACACTGACACCAAGTAACAAAGACATACACTTACACCAATTAAAAATGACATACACTGACACCAAGTAACAAAGACATACACTGATACCCAGTAACACAGACACACACTTACACCAAGTAACAAAGACACACAGACACCAAGTAACAAAGACATACACTTACACCAAGTAAAAAGGACATACACTGACACGAAGTAACAAAGACATACACTGATACCCAGTAACACAGACACACACTTACACCAAGTAACAAAGACAGACACTGATACCCAGTAACACAGACATACACTTACACCAAGTATCAAAGACATACACTGACACCAAGTAGCAAATACATACACTTACACCAAGTAACAAAGACATACACTGATACCCAGTAACACAGACACACACTTACACCAAGTAACAAAGACAGACACTGATACCCAGTAACACAGACACACACGGACACCAAGTAACAAAGACATACACTGCTACCCAGTAACACAGACACACACTTACACCAAGTAACAAAGACACACACAGACACCAAGTAACAAAGACATACACTCATACCCAGTAACACAGACACACACTTACACCAAGTAACAAAGACAGACACTGATACCCAGTAACACAGACATACACTTACACCAAGCATCAAAGACATACACTGACACCAAGAAGCAAATACATACACTTAGACCAAGTAACAAAGACATACACTGACACCAAGTAACAAAGACATACACTTACACCAAGTAAAAAAGACATACACTGGCACCAAGTAACAAAGACGTACACTTACACCTAATAACAAAGACATACACTGATACCCAGTAACACAGACACACACTTACACCAAGTAACAAAGACATACAATGACACCAATTAACAAAGACATACACTGATACCCAGTCACACAGACACACACTTACAACAAGTAACAAAGACATACACTGACACCAAGTAACAAAGACATACTCTTACACCAAGTAAATAAGACATACACTGACACCAAGTAACAAAGACATACACTGATACCCAGTAACACAGACACACACTTACACCAAGTAACAACGACAACACTGATACCCAGTTACACAGACACACACTTACACCAAGTAGCACAGACACACACAGACACCAAGTAACAAAGACATACACTGACACCAAGTAACAAAGACATACACTGATACCCAGTAACACAGTCACAAAATTACACCAAGTATCAAAGACAGACAATGACACCAAGTAACAAAGACATACACTGATAACCAGTAACACAGACTCTCACTTACACCAAGTAACAGAGACATACACTGACACCAAGTAACAAAGACACACACTGATACCCAGTAACACAGACACACACTTACAACAAGTAACAAAGACATACACTGACACCAAGTAACAAAGACATACTCTTACACCATGTAAAAAAGACATACACTGACACCAAGTAACAAAGACATACACTGATACCCAGTAACACAGACACACACTTACACCAAGTAACAAAGACAACACTGATACCCAGTTACACAGACACACACTTACACCAAGTAACACAGACACACACAGACACCAGGTAACAAAGACATACACTGACACCAAGTAACAAAGACATATACTGATACCCAGTAACACAGACACAAAATTACACCTAGTATCAAAGACAGACAATGACACCAAGTAACAAAGACATACAATGATAACCAGTAACACAGACACACACTTACACCAAGTAACAAAGACATACACTGGCACCAAGTAACAAAGACATACACTGATACCCAGTTACAAAGACACACACTTACACCAAGTAACAAAGACATACACTGACACCAAGTAACAAAGACATACACTGATACCCAGTAACACAGACACAAACTTACACCAGGTATCAAAGACAGACAATGACACCAAGTAACAAAGACATACACTGATACCCAGTAACACAGACACACAATTACACCAAGTAACAGAGACATACACTGACACCAAGTAACAAAGACGTATACTTACACCTAATAACAAAGACATACACTGATACCCAGTAACACAGACACACACTTACACCAAGTAACAAAGACATACACTGACACCAATTGACAAAGACATACACTGATACCCAGTAACATAGACACACTCTTACAAGAAGTAACAAAGACATACACTGACACCAAGTAACAAAGACATACACTTACACCAAGTAAAAAAGACATACACTGACACCAAGTAACAAAGACATACACTGATACCCAGTAACACAGACACACACTTACACCAAGTAACAAAGACAACACTGATACCCAGTTACACAGACACACACTTACACCAAGTAACACAGACACACACAGACACCAAGTAACAAAGACATACACTGCTACCCAGTAACACAGACACACACTTACACCAAGAAACAAAGACATACAATGACACCAAGTAACAAAGACATACACTTACACCAAGTAAAAAAGACATACACTGACACCAAGTAACAAAGACATACACTGATACCCAGTAACACAGACATACACTGACACCAAGTAACAAAGACAGACACTGATACCCAGTAACACAGACACACACTGACACCCAGTAACACAGACACACACGGACACCAAGTAACAAAGACATACACTGACACCCAGTAACAAAAACATACACTGACACCCAGTAACAAAGACATACACTGACACCAAGTAACAAAGACATTCACTGATCCCCAGTAACACAGACACACACTTACAACAAGTAACAAAGACATACACAGACACCAAGTAACAAAGACATACACAGACACCAAGTAACAAAGACATACACTGATACCCAGTAACACAGACACTCACTTACACCAAGAAACAAAGACATACACTGACACCAAGTAACAAAGACATACACTTACACCAAGTAACACAGACATACACTGACACCAAGTAACAAAGACATACACTGACACCAAGTAACAAAGACATGCACTTACACCAAGTAACAAAGACACACACTTACACCAAGTAACAAAGACATACACTGACACCAAGTAACAAATACATACACTTACACCAAGTAACACAGAAAAACACTGACACCAAGTAACAAAGACACAAACGTACACCAAGTAACACAGACATACACTGACATCAAGTTTCAAAGACATACACTTACACCAAGTAACAAAGACATACACTTACACCAAGTAATAAAGGACATACACTGAAACCCAATAACACAGACACACACTTCCTCCAAGTAACAAAGACAGACACTGATACCCAGTTACAGAGTCACACTTACACCAAGTCACACAGACATACACTGGCACCCAGTAACAAAGACATACACTGACACCCAGTAACAAAGACACACACTGACACCAAGTAACAAAGACACACACTGACACAAAGTAACAAAGACATCCACTGACACAAATTAACAAAGACATACACTGATACCCAATAACAAAGACACACACTTACACCAAGTAACAAATACGTACACTGACACCAAGTAACAAAGACATGCAATTACACCAAGTAACAAAGACATACACTGATATCCAGTAACACAGACACACACTTTCACGTAGTAACAAAGACATGCACTGATACCCAGTAACACAGACAAACACTTACACCAAGTAACAAAGACAACACTGATACCCAGTTACACAGACACACACTTACACCAAGTAACAGAGACACACACAGACACCAAGTAACAAAGACATACACTGCTACCCAGTAACAATGACACACACTTACACCAAGTAACAAAGACATACACTGACACCAAGTAACAAAGACATACACTTACACCAAGTAAAAAAGACATACACTGACACCAAGTAACAAAGACATACACTGATACCCAGTAACACAGACACACACTTACACCAAGTAACAAAGACAGACACTAATACCCAGCAACACAGACACACTCTGACACCCAGTAACACAGACACACACGGACACCAAGTAACAAAGACATACACTGACACCCAGTAACAAAGACATACACTGACACCAAATAACAAAGACATTCACTGATCCCCAGTAACACAGACACACACTTTCAACAAGTAACAAAGACATACACAGACACCAAGTAACAAAGACATACACAGACACCAAGTAACAAAGACATACTCTGATACCCAGTAACACAGACACACACTTACACCAAGAATCAAAGACATACACTGACACCAAGTAACAAAGACATACACTTACACCAAGTAACACAGACATACACTGACACCAAGTAACAAAGTCATACACTGACACCAAGTAACAAAGACACACACTTACACCAAGTAACAAAGACATACACTGACACCAAGTAACAAAGACATACACTTACACCAAGTAACACAGAAAAACACTGACACCAAGTAACAAATACATACACTGACACCAAGTAACAAAGACACAAACTTACACCAAGTAACAAAGACACACACAGACACCAAGTAACAAAGACATACAATCATACCCAGTAACACAGACACACACTTACACCAAGTAACAAAGACAGACACTGATACCCAGTAACAAAGACATACAATTACACCAAGTAACAAAGACATACACTTACACCAAGTAACAAAGACATACACTGATATCCAGTAACACAGACACACACTTTCACGTAGTAACAAAGACATGCACTGATACCCAGTAACACAGACAAACACTTACACCAAGTAACAAAGACAACACTGATACCCAGTTACACAGACACACACTTACACCAAGTAACACAGACACACACAGACACCAAGTAACAAAGACATACACTGCTACCCAGTAACAATGACACACACTTACACCAAGTAACAAAGACATACAATGACACCAAGTAACAAAGACATACACTTACACCAAGTAAAAAAGACATACACTGACACCAAGTAACAAAGACATACACTGATACCCAGTAACACAGACACACACTTACACCAAGTAACAAAGACAGACACTGATACCCAGTAACACAGACACACACTGACACCCAGTAACACAGACACACACGGACACCAAGTAACCAAGACATACACTGACACCCAGTAACAAAGACATACACTGACACCAAGTAACAAAGACATTCACTGATCCCCAGTAACACAGACACACACTTACAACAAGTAACAAAGACATACGCAGACACCAAGTAACAAAGACATACACAGACACCAAGTAACAAAGACATACACTGATACCCAGTAACACAGACACACACTTACACCAAGAAACAAAGACATACACTGACACCAAGTAACAAAGACATACACTTACACCAAGTAACACAGACATACACTGACACCAGGTAACAAAGACATACACTGACACCAAGTAACAAAGACATACACTTACACCAAGTAACAAAGACACACACTTACACCAAGTAACAAAGACATACACTGACACCAAGTAACAAAGACATACACTTACACCAAGTAACACAGAAAAACACTGACACCAAGTAACAAATACATACACTGACACCAATTAACAAAGACACAAACTTACACCAAGTAACACAGACATACACTGACATCAAGTATCAAAGACATACACTTACAACAAGTAACAAAGACATACACTTACACCAAGTAACAAAGACATACACTGAAACCCAATAACACAGACACACACTTCCTCCAAGTAACAAAGACAGACACTGATACCCAGTAACAGAGACACACACTTACACCAAGTCACACAGACATACACTGCCACCCAGTAACAAAGACACACACTGACACCCAGTAACAAAGACATACACTGACACCAAGTAACAAAGACACACACTGACACCAAGTACCAAAGACATCCACTGACACAAATTAACAAAGACATACACTGATACACAGTAACAAAGACACACACTTACACCAAGTAACAAACACGTACACTGACACCAAGTAACAAAGACATACACTTACACCAAGTAACAAAGACATACACTGATATCCAGTAGCACAGACACACACTTTCACGAAGTAACAAAGACATACAATGATACCCAGTAACACAGACAAACACTTACACCAAGTATCAAAGACATACACTGACACCAAGTAGCAAAGACATACACTTACACCAAGTAACAAAGACACACACTTACACCAAGTAACAAAGACATACACTGACACCAAGTAACAAAGACCTACACTGATACCCAGTAACACAGACACAAACTTACACCAAGTATCAAAGACAGACAATGACACCAAGTAACAAAGACATACACTGATACCCAGTAACACAGACACACACTTACACCAAGTAACAAAGACATACTCTGACACCAATTAACAAAGACATACACTGATACCCAGTAACATAGACACACACTTACAACAAGTAACAAAGACATACACTGACACCAAGTAACAAAGACATACACTTACACCAAGTAAAAAAGACATACACTGAAACCAAGTAACAAAGACATACACTGATACCCAGTAACACAGACACACACTTACACCAAGTAACAAAGACAACACTGATACCCAGTTACACAGACACACACTTACACCAAGTAACACAGACACACACAGACACCAAGTAACAAAGACATACACTGCTACCCAGTAACACAGACACACACTTACACCAAGAAACAAAGACATACAATGACACCAAGTAACTAAGACATACACTTACACCAATTAAAAAAGACATACACAGACACCAAGTAACAAAGACATACACTGATACCCAGTAACACAGACACACACTTACACCAAGTAACAAAGACAGACACTGATGCCCAGTAACACAGACACACACTGACACCCAGTAACACAGACACACACGGACACCAAGTAACAAAGACATTCACTGATCCCCAGTAACACAGACACACACTTACAACAAGTAACAAAGACATACACATACACCAAGTAACAAAGACATACACTGATACCCAGTAACACAGACACACACTTCCTCCAAGTAACAAAGACAGACACTGATACCCAGTTACAGAGTCACACTTACACCAAGTCACACAGACATACACTGACACCCAGTAACAAAGACATACACTGACACCCAGTAACAAAGACACACACTGACACCAAGTAACAAAGACACACACTGACACCAAGTAACAAAGACATACACTGACACCAAGTAACAAAGACATCCACTGACACAAATTAACAAAGACATACACTGATACCCAGTAACAAAGACACACACTTACACCAGGTAACAAATACGTACACTGACACCAAGTAACAAAGACATGCACTTACACCAAGTAACAAAGACATACACTGATATCCAGTAACACAGACACACACTTTCACGTAGTAACAAAGACATGCACTGATACCCAGTAACACAGACAAACACTTACACCAAGTAACAAAGACAACACTGATACCCAGTTACACAGACACACACTTACACCAAGTAACACAGACACACACAGACACCAAGTAACAAAGACATACACTGCTACCCAGTAACAATGACACACACTTACACCAAGTAACAAAGACATACACTGACACCAAGTAACAAAGACATACACTTACACCAAGTAAAAAAGACACACACTGACAACAAGTAATAAAGACATAGACTGATACCCATTAACACAGACACACACTTACACCAAGTAACAAAGACAGACACTGATACCCAGTAACACAGACACACACTGACACCCAGTAACACAGACACACACGGACACCAAGTAACAAAGACATACACTGACACCCAGTAACAAAAATATACACTGACACCCAGTAACAAAGACATACACTGACACCAAGTAACAAAGACATTCACTGATCCCCAGTAACACAGACACACACTTACAACAAGTAACAAAGACATACACAGACACCAAGTAACAAAGACATACACAGACACCAAGTAACAAAGACATACACTGATACCCAGTAACACAGACACACACTTACACCAAGAAACAAAGACATACACTGACACCCAGTAACAAAGACATACACTTACACCAAGTAACACAGACATACACTGAGACCAAGTAACAAAGACATACACTTACACCAAGTAACAAAGACACACACTTACACCAAGTAACAAAGACATACACAGACACCAAGTAACAAAGACATACACTTACACCAAGTAATACAGAAAAACACTGACACCAAGTAACAAATACATACACTGACACCAATTAACAAAGACACAAACTTACACCAAGTAACACAGACATACACTGACATCAAGTATCAAAGACATACACTTACACCAAGTAACAAAGACATACACTTACACCAAGTAACAAAGACATACACTGAAACCCAATAACACAGACACACACTTCCTCCAAGTAACAAAGACAGACACTGATGCCCAGTAACAGAGACACACACTTACACCAAGTCACACAGACATACACTGACACCCAGTAACAAAGACACACACTGACACCCAGTAACAAAGACACACACTGACACCAAGTAACAAAGACACACACTGACACCAAGTAACAAAGACATCCACTGACACAAATTAACAAAGACATACACTGATACCCAGTAACAAAGACACACACTTACACCAAGTAACAAACACGTACAATGACACCAAGTAACAAAGACATACACTTACACCAAGTAACAAAGACATACACTGATATCCAGTAACACTGACACACAGTTTCACGAAGTAACAAAGACATACACTGATACCCAGTAACACAGACAAACACTTACACCAAGTAACAAAGACATACACTGACACCAAGTAACAAAGACATACACTTACACCAAGAAACACAGACATACATCGACACCAAGTAACAAAGACAAACACTTACACCAAGTAACAAAGACATACACTGACACCCAGTAACACAGACACACACTTACACCAAGTAACAAAGACAGACAATGACACCAAGTAACAAAGACATACACTGATACCCAGTAACATAGACACACACTTACACAAAGTAACAGAGACATACACTGACACCAAGTAACAAAGGCATTCACTTACACCAAGTAACAAAGACATGCACTGACACCAAGTAACAAAGACACACACTTACACCAAATACACAGACATACACTGACAGCAAGTAACAAAGACATACACTGATACCCAGTAACACAGACACACACGTACACCAAGTAACAAAGACAGACACTGATACCGGTAACAAAGACAGACACTGATTCCCAGTAACACAGACACACACTAACACCAAGTCACAAAGACATACACTGACACCCAGTAACAAAGCAAACACTGACACCCAGTAACAAAGTAACACACTGACACCAAGTAATAAAGACACACACTGACACCAAGTATACAAAGACATACACAGACACCAAGTAACAAAGACATACAATGATACCCAGTAACACAGACACACACTTACACCAAATAACAAAGACATACACTGATACCCAGCCACACAGACACACACTTACACCAAGTATCACAGACATACACAGACACCAAGTAACAAAGACATACACTGATACCCAGTAAAACAGACACACACTTACACCATGAAACGAAGACATACACTGACACCAAGTAACAAAGACATACATTGACACCAAGTAACAAAGACATACACTTACACCAAGTAACACAGAAATACACTGACACCAAGTAACAAAGACACACACTTACACCAAGTAACACAGACATACACTGACACCAAGTAACCAGGACATACACTGATACCCAGTAACACAGACACACAATTACACCAAGTAACAATGACAGACACTGATACCAAGTAACACAGACACGCACTTACACCAAGTCACAAAGACATACACTGACACCCAGTAACAAAGTCATACACTGACACCCAGTAACAAAGACACACAATGACCCCAAGTAACAAAGGCACACACTGACACCAAGTATCAAAGACATACACTGATACCCAGTAACACAGACACACACTTACACCTAGTAACAAAGACATACACTGACACCAAGTAACAAAGGACATTCACTGATACCCAGTAACACAGACGCACACTTACACCAAGTAACAAAGACATAAACTGACACCAAGTAACAAAGTCATGCACTGATACCCAGTAACACAGACACACACTTACACCAAGTAACAAAGACATACACTGATACTCAGTTACACAGACACACACTTACACCAAGTAACAAAGACATACACTGACACGAAGTAACAAAGGCATACACTGACACCCAGTAACAAAGACATCCACTGACACCCAGTCACACAGACACACACGGACACCAAGTAACAAAGACATACACTGACACCCAGTAACAAAAACATACACTGACACCAGGTAACAAAGACATACACTGACACCAAGTAACAAAGACATTCACTGATCCCCAATAACACAGACACACACTTACACCAAGTAACAAAGACATACACTGACACAAAGTAACAAAGTCATACACTGACACCCAGTAACAAAGACACACACTGACACCAAGTAACAAAGACACACACTGACACCAAGTAACAAAGACATCCACTGACACAAATTAACAAAGACATACACTGATACCCAGTAACAAAGACACACACTTACACCAAGTAACAAACACGTACAATGACACCAAGTAACAAAGACATACACTTACACCAAGTAACAAAGACATACACTGATATCCAGTAACACTGACACACAGTTTCACGAAGTAACAAAGACATACACTGATACCCAGTAACACAGACAAACACTTACACCAAGTAACAAAGACATACACTGACACCAAGTAACAAAGACATACACTTACACCAAGAAACACAGACATACATCGACACCAAGTAACAAAGACAAACACTTACACCAAGTAACAAAGACATACACTGACACCCAGTAACACAGACACACACTTACACCAAGTAACAAAGACAGACAATGACACCAAGTAACAAAGACATACACTGATACCCAGTAACATAGACACACACTTACACAAAGTAACAGAGACATACACTGACACCAAGTAACAAAGGCATTCACTTACACCAAGTAACAAAGACATGCACTGACACCAAGTAACAAAGACACACACTTACACCAAATACACAGACATACACTGACAGCAAGTAACAAAGACATACACTGATACCCAGTAACACAGACACACACGTACACCAAGTAACAAAGACAGACACTGATACCGGTAACAAAGACAGACACTGATTCCCAGTAACACAGACACACACTAACACCAAGTCACAAAGACATACACTGACACCCAGTAACAAAGCAAACACTGACACCCAGTAACAAAGTAACACACTGACACCAAGTAATAAAGACACACACTGACACCAAGTATACAAAGACATACACAGACACCAAGTAACAAAGACATACAATGATACCCAGTAACACAGACACACACTTACACCAAATAACAAAGACATACACTGATACCCAGCCACACAGACACACACTTACACCAAGTATCACAGACATACACAGACACCAAGTAACAAAGACATACACTGATACCCAGTAAAACAGACACACACTTACACCATGAAACGAAGACATACACTGACACCAAGTAACAAAGACATACATTGACACCAAGTAACAAAGACATACACTTACACCAAGTAACACAGAAATACACTGACACCAAGTAACAAAGACACACACTTACACCAAGTAACACAGACATACACTGACACCAAGTAACCAGGACATACACTGATACCCAGTAACACAGACACACAATTACACCAAGTAACAATGACAGACACTGATACCAAGTAACACAGACACGCACTTACACCAAGTCACAAAGACATACACTGACACCCAGTAACAAAGTCATACACTGACACCCAGTAACAAAGACACACAATGACCCCAAGTAACAAAGGCACACACTGACACCAAGTATCAAAGACATACACTGATACCCAGTAACACAGACACACACTTACACCTAGTAACAAAGACATACACTGACACCAAGTAACAAAGGACATTCACTGATACCCAGTAACACAGACGCACACTTACACCAAGTAACAAAGACATAAACTGACACCAAGTAACAAAGTCATGCACTGATACCCAGTAACACAGACACACACTTACACCAAGTAACAAAGACATACACTGATACTCAGTTACACAGACACACACTTACACCAAGTAACAAAGACATACACTGACACGAAGTAACAAAGGCATACACTGACACCCAGTAACAAAGACATCCACTGACACCCAGTCACACAGACACACACGGACACCAAGTAACAAAGACATACACTGACACCCAGTAACAAAAACATACACTGACACCAGGTAACAAAGACATACACTGACACCAAGTAACAAAGACATTCACTGATCCCCAATAACACAGACACACACTTACACCAAGTAACAAAGACATACACTGACACAAAGTAACAAAGTCATACACTGATACCCAGTAACGCAGACACACACTTACACCAATTATCAAAGACAGACAATGACACCAAGTAACAAAGACATAAACTGATACCCAGTAACACAGACACACACTTACACCAAGTAACAAAGACATACACTGACACCAACTAAGAAAGACATACACTGATACCCAGTAACACAGACACACACTTACACCAAGTAACAAAGACATACGCTGACACCAAGTAAAAAAGACATACACTTACACCAAGTAAAAAAGACATACACTGACACCATTTAACAAAGACATACACTGATACTCAGTTACACAGACACACACTTACATCAAGTAACACAGACACACACAGACACCAAGTAACACAGACATACACTGATACCCAGTAACACAGACACACACTTACACCAAGTAACAAAGACATACACTGACACCAAGTAACAAAGACATACAATTACACCAGGTAAAAAAGACATACACTGACACCAAGTAACAAAGACATACACTGATACCCAGTAACACAGACACACAATTACACCAAGGAACAAAGACAGACACTGATACCCAGTAACACAGACATACACTTACACCAAGTATCAAAGACATACACTGACACCAAGTAGCAAAGACATACACTTACACCAAGTAACAAAGACATACAATTACACCAAGTAACAAAGACATACACTGACACCAAGTAACAAAGACATACACTTGCACCAAGTAACAAAGACATACACTTGCACCAAGTAACACAGACAGACACTGACACCAAGTAACAAAGACATACACTTACACCAAGTAACACAGACACACACTTACACCAAGTAACAACGACAGACAATGATACCCAGTAACAAAGACATACACTGATACCAAGAAACACAGACACACACTAACACCAAGTCACAAAGACATACACTGACACCAAATAACAAAGACAAACACTGACACCCAGTAACAAAGAAACACACTGACACCAAGAAACAAAGACACACACTGACACCAAGTATACAAAGACATACACAGACACCAAGTAACAAAGACATACACTGATACCCAGTAACACAGACACACACTTACACCAAGTAACAAAAACATGCACTGATACCCAGTTACACAGACACACACTTACACCAAGTAACACAGACACACACAGACACCAAGTAACAAAGACATACACTGATACCCAGTAACACAGACACACACTTACACCAAGTAACAAAGACATACACTGACACCAAGTAACAAAGACATACACTTACACCAGGTAAAAAAGACATACACTGACACCAAGTAACAAAGACATACACTGATACCCAGTAACACAGACACACAGTTGCACCGAGTAACAAAGACAGACACTGATACCCAGTAATACAGACATACACTTACACCAAGTTTCAAAGACATACACTGACACCAGGTAAAAAAGACATACACTGACACCAAGTAACAAAGACATACACTGATACCCAGTAACACAGACACACAGTTACAACGAGTAACAAAGACAGACACTGGTACCCAGTAACACAGACACACACTTACACCAAGTAAGAAAGACATACACAGGCACCAAGTAACAAAGACATACACTTAAACCAGGTAAAAAAGACATACACTGACACCAAGTAACAAAGACATACACTGATACCCAGTAACACAGACACACACTTACACCAAGTAACAAAGACAGACACTGATACCCAGTAATACAGACATACACTTACACCAAGTTTCAAAGACATACACTGACACCAAGTAGCAAAGACATAAACTTACACCAAGTAACAAAGACATACACTGACACCAAGTAACAAAGACATACACTTACACCAAGTAAAAAAGACATACACTGACACCAAGTAACAAAGACATACACGTACACCAAGTAACACAGACATACACTGACACCAAGTAACAAAGACATACCCTTACACCAAGTAACAAAGGCATAGACTGACACCAAGTAACAAAGACATACACTGATACCAAGTAACACAGACATACACTTATACCAAGTAACAAAGACAGACAATGATACCCAGTAACAAAGACATACACTGATACCCAGTAACACAGACACACACTAACACCAAGTCACAAAGACATACACTGACACCCAGTATCAAAGACAAACACTGACACCCAGTAACAAAGACACACACTTACACCAAGTAACAAAGACATACACTGACACCAAGTAACAAAGTCATACACTGATACCCAGTAACGCAGACACACACTTACACCAATTATCAAAGACAGACAATGACACCAAGTAACAAAGACATAAACTGATACCCAGTAACACAGACACACACTTACACCAAGTAACAAAGACATACACTGACACCAACTAAGAAAGACATACACTGATACCCAGTAACACAGACACACACTTACACCAAGTAACAAAGACATACGCTGACACCAAGTAAAAAAGACATACACTTACACCAAGTAAAAAAGACATACACTGACACCATTTAACAAAGACATACACTGATACTCAGTTACACAGACACACACTTACATCAAGTAACACAGACACACACAGACAACAAGTAACACAGACATACACTGATACCCAGTAACACAGACACACACTTACACCAAGTAACAAAGACATACACTGACACCAAGTAACAAAGACATACAATTACACCAGGTAAAAAAGACATACACTGACACCAAGTAACAAAAACATACACTGATACCCAGTAACACAGACACACAATTACACCAAGTAACAAAGACAGACACTGATACCCAGTAACACAGACATACACTTACACCAAGTATCAAAGACATACACTGACACCAAGTAGCAAAGACATACACTTACACCAAGTAACAAAGACATACAATTACACCAAGTAACAAAGACATACACTGACACCAAGTAACAAAGACATACACTTGCACCAAGTAACAAAGACATACACTTGCACCAAGTAACACAGACAGACACTGACACCAAGTAACAAAGACATACACTTACACCAAGTAACACAGACACACACTTACACCAAGTAACAACGACAGACAATGATACCCAGTAACAAAGACATACACTGATACCCAGTAACACAGACACACACTAACACCAAGTCACAAAGACATACACTGACACCAAGTAACAAAGACAAACACTGACACCCAGTAACAAAGAAACACACTGACACCAAGAAACAAAGACACACACTGACACCAAGTATACAAAGACATACACAGACACCAAGTAACAAAGACATACACTGATACCCAGTAACACAGACACACACTTACACCAAGTAACAAAAACATGCACTGATACCCAGTTGCACAGACACACACTTACACCAAGTAACACAGACACACACAGACACCAAGTAACAAAGACATACACTGATACCCAGTAACACAGACACACACTTACACCAAGTAACAAAGACATACACTGACACCAAGTAACAAAGACATACACTTACACGAGGTAAAAAAGACATACACTGACACCAAGTAACAAAGACATACACTGATACCCAGTAACACAGACACACAGTTGCACCGAGTAACAAAGACAGACACTGATACCCAGTAATACAGACATACACTTACACTAAGTTTCAAAGACATACACTGACACCAGGTAAAAAAGACATACACTGACACCAAGTAACAAAGACATACACTGATACCCAGTAACACAGACACACAGTTACAACGAGTAACAAAGACAGACACTGGTACCCAGTAACACAGACACACACTTACACCAAGTAAGAAAGACATACACAGGCACCAAGTAACAAAGACATACACTTAAACCAGGTAAAAAAGACATACACTGACACCAAGTAACAAAGACATACACTGATACCCAGTAACACAGACACACACTTACACCAAGTAACAAAGACAGACACTGATACCCAGGAATACAGACATACACTTACACCAAGTTTCAAAGACATACACTGACACCAAGTAGCAAAGACATAAACTTACACCAAGTAACAAAGACATACACTGACACCAAGTAACAAAGACATACACTTACACCAAGTAAAAAAGACATACACTGACACCAAGTAACAAAGACATACACGTACACCAAGTAACACAGACATACACTGACACCAAGTAACAAAGACATACCCTTACACCAAGTAACAAAGACATACACTGACACCAAGTAACAAAGACATACACTGATACCAAGTAACACAGACATACACTTATACCAAGTAACAAAGACAGACAATGATACCCAGTAACAAAGACATACACTGATACCCCGTAACACAGACACACACTAACACCAAGTCACAAAGACATGCACTGACACCCAGTATCAAAGACAAACACTGACACCCAGTAACAAAGACACACACTGACACCAAGTATACAAAGACATACACAGACACCAAGTAACAAAGACATACACTGATACCCAGTAACACAGACACACACTTACACCAAGTAACAATGACAGACACTGATACCCAGTAACAAAGACACACACTTACACCAAGTCACAAAGACATACACTGACACCCAGTAACAAAGACATACACTGACACCCAGTAACAAAGACAAACAATAACACCAAGTAACAAAGGAACACACTGACACCAAGTAACAAAGACATACACTGATACCCAGTAACACAGACACACACGTACACCAAGTAACAAAGACATACACTGACAGCAAGTAACAAAGACATTCACTGATACCCAGTAACACAGACACACACTTACACCAAGTAACAAAGACATACACTGACACCAAGTAACAAAGACATGCACTGATACCCAGTAACACAGACACACATTTACACCAAGTAACAAAGACATACACTGATACACAGTTACACAGACACACACTTACACCAAGTAACAAAGACATACACTGACACCAAGTAACAAAGGCATACACTGACACCCTGTAACAAAGACATACACTGACACCCAGTAACACAGACACACACGGACTCCAAGTAACAAAGACATACACTGACACCCAGTAACAAAAACATACACTGACACCAGGTAACAAAGACATACACTGATACCCAGTAACACAGACACACACTTACACCAAGTAACAAAGACATACACTGACAGCTAGTAACAAAGACATTCACTGATACCCAGTAACACAGACACACTCTTACACCAAGTAACAAAGACATACACTGACACCAAGTAACAAAGACATGCACTGATACCCAGTAACACAGACACACATTTACACCAAGTAACAAAGACATACACTGATACTCAGTTACACAGACACACACTTACACCAAGTAACAAAGACATGCACTGACACCAAGTAACAAAGACATAAACTGATACCCAGTAACACAGACACACACTTACACCAAGTAACAGAGACATACACTGACACCAAGTAACAAAGGCATACACTTACACCAAGTAACAAAGACATGCACTGACACCAAGTAACAAAGACGTATACTTACACCAAGTAACAAAGACATACACTGATACCCAGTAACACAGACAGACACTTACACCATGTAAGAAAGACATACACTGACACCAAGTAACAAAGACATACACTGACACCAAGTAACAAAGACATACACTTACACCAAGTAACACAGACATACACTGACACCAAGTAACAAAGACATACACTGATACCCAGTAACACAGACACAAACTTACACCAAGTAACAATGACAGACACTGATACCCAGTAACACAGACACACACTTACACCAAGTCACAAAGACATACACTGACACCCAGTAACAAAGACATACACTGACACCCAGTAACAAAGACAAACAATAACACCAAGTAACAAAGGCACACACTGACACCAAGTAACAAAGACATACACTGATACCCAGTAACACAGACACACACTTACACCAAGTAACAAAGACATACACTGACAGCAAGTAACAAAGACATTCACTGATACCCAGTAACACAGACACACACTTACACCAAGTAACAAAGACATACACTGACACCAAGTAACAAAGACATGCACAGATACCCAGTAACACAGACACACATTTACACCAAGTAACAAAGACATACACTGATACTCAGTGACACAGACACACACTTACACCAAATAACAAAGACATACACTGACACCAAGTAACAAAGGCATACACTGACACCCAGTAACAAAGACATACACTGACACCCAGAAACACAGACACACACGGACTCCAAGTAACAAAGACATACACTGACACCCAGTAACAAAAACATACACTGACACCAGGTAACAAAGACATACACTGATACCCAGTAACTCAGACACACACTTACACCAAGTAACAAAGACATACACTGACAGCTAGTAACAAAGACATTCACTGACACCAAGTAACAAACACGTATACGTACACCAAGTAACAAAGACATACACTGATACCCAGTAACACAGACACACACTTACACCAAGTAACAAAGACATACACTGACACCAATTAAGAAAGACATACACTGATACCCAGTAACACAGACACACACTTACACCAAGTAACAAAGACATACGCTGACACCAAGTAAAAAAGACATACACTTACACCAAGTAAAAAAGACATACACTGACACCATTTAACAAAGACATACACTGATACCCAGTAACACAGACACACACTTACACCAAGTAACAAAGACATGCACTGATACCCAGTTACACAGACACACACTTGCACCAAGTAACACAGACACACACAGACACCAAGTAACAAAGACATACACTGATACCCAGTAACACAGACACATACTTACACCAAGTAACAAAGACATACACTGACACCAAGTAACAAAGACATACACTGACACCAAGTAACAAAGACATACACTGATACACAGTAACACAGACACACACTTACACCGAGTAACAAAGACAGACACTGATACCCAGTAACACAGACATACACTTACACCAAGTAACAAAGACATACACTGACAGCTAGTAACAAAGACATTCACTGATACCCAGTAACACAGACACACTCTTACACCAAGTAACAAAGACATACACTGACACCAAGTAACAAAGACATGCACTGATACCCAGTAACACAGACACACATTTACACCCAGTAACAAAGACATACACTGATAGTCAGTTACACAGACACACACTTACACCAAGTAACAAAGACATGCACTGACACCAAGTAACAAAGACATAAACTGATACCCAGTAACACAGACACACACTTACACCAAGTAACAAAGACATACACTGACACCAAGTAATAAAGGCATACACTCACACCAAGTAACAAAGACATGCACTGACACCAAGTAACAAACACGTATACTTACACCAAGTAACAAAGACATACACTGATACCCAGTAACACAGACACACACTTACACCAAGTAACAAAGACATACACTGACACCAATTAAGAAAGACATACACTGATACCCAGTAACGCAGACACACACTTACACCAAGTAACAAAGACATACGCTGACACCAAGTAAAAAAGACATACACTTACACCAAGTAAAAAAGACATACACTGACACCATTTAACAAAGACATACACTGATACCCAGTAACACAGACACACACTTACACCAAGTAACAAAGACATGCACTGATACCCAGTTACACAGACACACACTTGCACCAAGTAACACAGACACACACAGACACCAAGTAACAAAGACATACACTGATACCCAGTAACACAGACACACACTTACACCAAGTAACAAAGACATACACTGACACCAAGTAACAAAGACATACACTGATACACAGTAACACAGACACACACTTACACCGAGTAACAAAGACAGACACTGATACCCAGTAACACAGACATACACTTACACCAAGTTTCAAAGACATACACTGACACCAACTAGCAAAGACATACACTTACACCAAGTAACAAAGACATACACTGACACCAAGTAACAAAGACATACACTTACACCAAGTAACAAATACATACACTGACACCAAGTAACAAAGACATACACTTACACCAAGTAACACAGACATACACTGACACCAAGTAACAAAGACATACCCTTACACCAAGTAACAAAGACATACACTGACACCAAGTAACAAAGACATACACTGATACCAAGTAACACAGACATACACTGACACCAAGTAACAATGACACACACTTACACCAAATACTCAGACATACACTGACAGCAAGTAACAAAGACATACACTGATACCCAGTAACACAGACACACACTTATACCAAGTAACAAAGACAGACAATGATACCCAGTAACAAAGACATACACTGATACACAGTAACACAGACACACACTAACACCAAGTCACAAAGACATACACTTACACCCAGTAACAAAGACAAACACTGACACCTAGTAACAAAGAAACACACTGAATACCAAGTAAGAAAGACACACACTGACACCAAGTATACAAAGACATACACAGACACCAAGTAACAAAGACACACACTGATACCCAGTAACACAGACAGACACTTACACCATGTAACAAAGACATACACTGACACAAAGTAACAAAGACATACACTGACACCAAGTAACAAAGACATACATTTACACCAAGTAACACAGACATACACTGAAACCAAGTAACAAAGACACACACTTACACCAAGTAACACAGACATACACTGACACCAAGTAACAAAGACATAAACTGATACCCAGTAACACAGACACACACTTACACCAAGTAACAAAGACAGACAATGATACCCAGTAACAAAGACACAAACTTACACCAAGTAACACAGACATACACTGCCATCAAGTATCAAAGACATACACTTACACCAAGTATAAAAGAAATACACTGACACCAAGTAACAAAGACATACACTGATACCCAGTAACACAGACACACAGTTTCACCAAGTAACAAAGACATACACTGATACTCAGTAACACAGACACACACTTACACCAAGTAACAAAGACGTACACTTACACCAAGTAACAAAGACATACACTGATACCCAGTAACACAGACACACACTTACACCAAGTAACAAAGACATACACTGATACTCAGTAACACAGACACACACTTACACCAAGTAACAAAGACGTACACTTACACCAAGTAACAAAGACATACACTGATACCCAGTAACACAGACACACACTTACACCATGTAACAAAGACATACACTGACACCAATTAAGAAAGACATACACTGATACCCAGTAACACAGACACACACTTACACCAAGTAACAAAGACATACACTGACACCAAGTAAAAAAGACATACACTTACACAAAGTAAAAAATGCATACACTGACACCAAGTAACAAAGACATAAACTGATACCCAGTAACACAGACACACACTTACACCTAGTAACAAAGACACACACTGATACCCAGTTACACAGACACACACTTACACCAAGTAACACAGACACAGACAGACACCAAGTAACAAAGACATACACTGATACCCAGTAACACAGACACACACTTACACCAAGTAACAAAGACATACACTGACACCAAGTAACAAAGACATACACTTACACCAGGTAAAAAAGACATACACTGACACCAAGTAACAAAGGCATACACTGATAACCAGTAACACAGACACACACTTACACCAAGTAACAAAGACATACACTGACACCCAGTAACAAAGACATACACTGACACCAAGTCACAAAGACATACACTGATACCCAGTAACGCAGACACACACTTCCACCAAGTAACAAAGACAAACACTGACACCAAGTAACAAAGACATACACTTACACCAAGTAACACAGACATACACTGACACCAAGTAACAAAGACATACATTTACACCAAGTAACAAAGACACACACTTACACGAAGTAACACAGACATACACTGACACCAAGTAACAAAGCCATACACTGATACCAAGTAACACAGACACACACTTACACGAGTTAACAAAGACATACACTGACACCCAGTAACAAAGACACACACTGACACCATGTAACAAAGACATACACTGACACCAAGTAACAAAGACATGCACTGGTACCCAGTAACACAGACACACACTTACACCAAGTAACAAAGACATACGCTGACACCAAGTAAAAAAGACATACACTTACAACAAGTAAAAAAGACATACACTGACACCATTTAACAAAGACATACACTGATACCCAGTAACACAGACACACACTTACACCAAGTAACAAAGACATGCACTGATACCCAGTTACACAGACACACACTTACACCAAGTAACACAGACACACACAGACACCAAGTAACAAAGACATACACTGATACCCAGTAACACAGACACACACTTACACCAAGTAACAAAGACATACACTTACACCAGGTAAAAAAGACATACACTGACACCAAGTAACAAAGACATACACTGATACCCAGTAACACAGACACACACTTACACCGAGTAACAAAGACAGGCACTGATACCCAGTAACACAGACATACACTTACACCAAGTTTCAAAGACATACACTGACACCAACCAGCAAAGACATACACTTACACCAAGTAACAAAGACATACACTGACACCAAGTAACAAAGACATACACTTATACCAAGTAACAAAGACATACACTGACACCAAGTAACAAAGACATACACTTACACCAAGTAACACAGACATACACTGACACCAAGTAACAAAGACATACACTGACACCAAGTAACAAAGTCATACACTGATACCCAGTAACAAAGACAAACACTGACACCCAGTAACAAAGAAACACACTGAATACCAAGTAACAAAGACACACACTGACACCAAGTATACAAATACATACACAGACACCAAGTAACAAAGACACACACTGATACCCAGTAACACAGACAGACACTTACACCATGTAACAAAGACATACACTGACACAAAGTAACAAAGACATACACTGACACCAAGTAACAAAGACATTCACTTACACCAAGTAACACAGACATACACTGAAACCAAGTAACAAAGACGCACACTTACACCAAGTAACACAGACATACACTGACACCAAGTGACAAAGACATACACTGATACCCAGTAACACAGACACACACTTACACCAAGTAACAAAGACAGACAATGATACCCAGTAACAAAGACATACACTGACACCAAGTGACAAAGACACAAACTTACACCAAGTAACACAGACATACACTGACATCAAGTATTAAAGACATACACTTACACCAAGTAAAAAAGACATACACTGACACCAAGTAACAAAGACATAAACTGATACCCAGTAACACAGACACACACTGACACCTAGTAACAAAGACATACACTGATACCCAGTTACACAGACACACACTTACACCAAGTAACACAGACACAGACAGACACCAAGTAACAAAGACATACACTGATACCCAGTAACACAGACACACACTTACACCAAGTAACAAAGACATACACTGACACCAAGTAACAAAGACATACACTTACACCAGGTAAAAAGACATACACTGACACCAAGTAACAAGGGCATACACTGATAACCAGTAACACAGACACACACTTACACCAAGTAACAAAGACATACACTGACACCCAGTAACAAAGACATACACTGACACCAAGTCACAAAGACATACACTGATACCCTGTAACACAGACACACACTTCCACCAAGTAACAAAGACAAACACTGACACCAAGTAACAAAGACATACACTTACACCAAGTAACACAGACATACACTGAGACCAAGTAACAAAGACATACATTTACACCAAGTAACAAAGACACACACTTACACGAAGTAACACAGACATACACTGACACCAAGTAACAAAGCCATACACTGATACCCAGTAACACAGACACACACTTACACGAATTAACAAAGACATACACTGACACCCAGTAACAAAGACACACACTGACTCCATGTAACAAAGACATACACTGACACCAAGTAACAAAGACATACACTGGTACCCAGTAACACAGACACACACTTACACCAAGTAACAAAGACACACTCTTACACAAAGTAACACATATATACATTGACACCAAGTAACAAAGACATAAACTGACACACAGTAACAAAGACATACACTGACACCAAGTCATTGACATCCACTGACACCCAGTAAAAAAGACATACACTGACACCAAGTCACAAAGACATACACTGACACCAAGTAAGAAAGACATACACTGATACCCAGTAGCACAGACACACACTTACACCAAGTAACGAAGACATACACTGACACCAAGTAACAAAGACATACAATTACATCAGGTAACACAGACAAACACTGAAACCAAGAAACAAAGACATACAATTACACCAAGTAACAAAGACACACACTTACACCAAGTAACACAGACATACACTGACACCAAGTAACAAAGACATACAATGTTACCCAGTAACACAGACACACACTTACACCAAGTAACAAAGACATACACTTATACCAAGTAACACAGACACCCAATTACAACAGGTAACACAAACACACACTTACACCAAGTAACAAATACATACACTGAAACCAAGTAACAAAGACATAAAATTACACCAAGTAACAAAGACACACACTTACACCAAGTAACACAGACATACACTGACACCAAGTAACAAAGACATACACTGTTACCCAGTAACACAGACACACACTTACAAATAGTAACAAAGACATACACTGAAATCAAGTAACACAGACACACACTCTCACCAAGTAAGACAGACACACACTGACAACAAGACATACACTGACACCCAGTAACAAAGGCCTACACGGACACCAAGTAACAAAGACATACACTGACACCCAGTAACAAAAACATACACTGACACCAAGTAACAAAGACATTCACTGATCCCCAGTAACACAGACACACACTTACACCAAGTAAAAAAGACATCCACTGATACCCAGTTACACAGACACACACTTACACCAAGTAACACAGACACACACAGACACCAAGTAACACAGACATACACTGATACCCAGTAACACAGACACACACTTACACCAAGTAACAAAGACATACACTGACACCAAGTAACAAAGACATACACTTACACCAGGTAAAAAAGGCATACACTGACACCAAGTAACAAAGACATATACTGATACCCAGTAACACAGACACACACTAACACCAAGTAACAAAGACAGACACTGATACCCAGGAACACAGACATACACTTACACCAAGTATCAAAGACATACACTGACACCAAGTAGCAAAGACATACACTTACACCAAGTAACAAAGACATACACTGACAACAAGTAACAAAGACATACACTTACACCAAGTAACACAGACATACACTGACACCAAGTAACAAAGACAAACACTGACACCCAGTGACACAGACATACACTGACACCAAGTCACAAAGACAGACACTGATACCCAGTAACACAGACACACACTTACACCAAGTAACAACGACATACGCTGACACCAAGTAAAAAAGACATACACTTACACCAAGTAAAAAAGACATACACTGACACCATTTAACAAAGACATACACTGATACCCAGTAACACAGACACACACTTACACCAAGTAACAAAGACATGCACTGATACCCAGTTACACAGACACACACTTACACCAAGTAACACAGACACACACTTACACCAAGTAACAAAGACATACACTGACACCAAGTAACAAAGACATACACTTACACCAGGTAAAAAAGACATACACTGACACCAAGTAACAAAGACATACACTGATACCCAGTAACACAGACACACACTTACACCGAGTAACAAAGACAGACACTGATACCCAGTAACACAGACATACACTTACACCAAGTTTCAAAGACATGCACTGACACCAACTAGCAAAGACATACACTTACACCAAGTAACAAAGACATACACTGACACCAAGTAACAAAGACATACACTTACACCAAGTAACAAAGACATACACTGACACCAAGTAACAAAGACATACACTTACACCAAGTAACACAGACATACACTGACACCAAGTAACAAAGACATACCCTTACACCAAGTAACAAAGACATACACTGACACCAAGTAACAAAGACATACACTGATACCAAGTAACACAGACATACACTGACACCAAGTAACAATGACATACAGTTACACCAAATACACAGACATACACTGACAGCAAGTAACAAAGACATACACTGATACCCAGTAACACAGACACACACTTATACCAAGTAACGAAGACAGACAATGATACCCAGTAACAAAGACATACACTGATACCCAGTAACACAGACACACACTTATACCAAGTAACCAAGACAGACAATGATACCCAGTAACACAGACACACACGTACACCAAGTAACAAAGACATACACTGACAGCAAGTAACAAAGACATTCACTGATACCCAGTAACACAGACACACACTTACAACAAGTAACAAAGACATACACTGACACCAAGTAACAAAGACATGCACTGATACCCAGTAACACAGACACACATTTACACCAAGTAACAAAGACATACACTGACACCAAGTAACAAAGACATACACTTACACCAAGTAACACAGACATACACTGACACCAAGTAACAAAGACACACCCTTACACCAAGTAACAAAGACATACACTGACACCAAGTAACAAAGACATACACTGATACCAAGTAACACAGACATACACTGACACCAAGTAACAATGACACACACTTACACCAAATGCACAGACATACACTGACAGCAAGTAACAAAGACATACACTGATACCCAGTAACACAGACACACACTTATACCAAGTAACCAAGACAGACAATGATACCCAGTAACAAAGACATACACTGATACCCAGTAACACAGACACACACTAACACCAAGTCACAAAGACATACACTGACACCCAGTAACAAAGACAAACACTGACACCCAGTAACAAAGAAACACACTGACACCAAGTAACAAAGACACACACTGACACCAAGTATACAAAGACATACACAGACACCAAGTAACAAAGGCACACACTGATACCCAGTAACACAGACAGACACTTACACCATGTAACAAAGACATACACTGACACAAAGTAACAAAGACATACACTGACACCAAGTAACAAAGACATACACTTACACCAAGTAACACAGACATACACTGAAACCAAGTAACAAAGACACACACTTTCACCAAGTAACACAGACATACACTGACACCAAGTAACAAAGACATACAATGATACCCAGTAACACAGACACACACGTACACCAAGTAACAAAGACATACACTGACAGCAAGTAACAAAGACATTCACTGATACCCAGTAACACAGACACACACTTACACCAAGTAACAAAGACATACACTGACACCAAGTAACAAAGACATGCACTGATACCCAGTAACACAGACACACATTTACACCAAGTAACAAAGACATACACTGATACGCAGTTACACAGACACACACGTTCACCAAGTAACAAAGACATACAATGACACCAAGTAACAAAGACATACACTGACACCAAGTAACAAAGGCATACACTGACACCCAGTAACAAATATACACTGACACCCAGTAACACAGACACACACGGACTCCAAGTAACAAAGACATACACTTACACCCAGTAACAAATACATACACTGACACCAGGTAACAAAGACATAGACTGACACCAAGTAACAAGGCATTCACTGATCCCCAGAAACACAGACACACACTTACACCAAGTAACAAAGACATACAATGACACCAAGTAACAAAGACATACACTGACACCAAGTAACAAAGACATACACTGATACCCAGTAACACAGACACACACTTAAACCAAGTAACAAAGACATACACTGATACCCAGTAACACAGACACACACTTAAACCAAGTAACAAAGACATACACTGATACTCAGTAACACAGACACACACTTACACCAAGTAACAAAGACATACACTGACACCAATTAAGAAAGACATACACTGATACCCAGTAACGCAGACACACACTAACACCAAGTAACAAAGACATACACTGACACCAAATAAAAAGACATACACTTACACAAAGTAAAAAAGACATACACTGACACCAAGTAACAAAGACATAAACTGATACCCAGTAACACAGACACACACTTACACCTAGTAACAAAGACATACACTGATACCCAGTTACACAGACACACACTTACACCAAGTAACACAGACACAGACATACACCAAGTAACAAAGACATACACTGATACCCAGTAACACAGACACACACTTACACCAAGTAACAAAGACATACACTGACAGCAAGTAACAAAGACATACACTTACACCAGGTAAAAAAGACATACACTGACACCAAGTAACAAAGGCATACACTGATAACCAGTAACACAGACACACACTTACACCAAGTAACAAAGACATACACTGACACCCAGTAACAAAGACATACACTGACACCAAGTCACAAAGACATACACTGACACCAAGTAACAAAGACATACACTTACACCAAGTAACACAGACATACACTGACACCAAGTCACAAAGACATCAACTGACACGCAGTAAAAATGACATACACTGACACCAAATCACAAAGACATACACTGACACCAAGTAACAAAGACATACACTGATACCCAGTAGCACAGAAACACACTTACACCAAGTAACGAAGACATACACTGACACCAAGTAACAAAGACATACAATTACACCAAGTAACACAAACATACACTGAAACCAAGAAACAAAGACATACAATTACACCAAGTAACAATGACACACACTTACACCAAGTAACACAGACATACACTGACACCAAGTAACAAAGACATACAATGTTACCCAGTAACACAGAAACACACTTACACCAAGTAACAAAGACATACACTGACACCCAGTAACACAGACACACACTTCCACCAAGTAACAAAGACAAACACTGACACCAAGTAACAAAGACATACACTTACACCAAGTAACACAGACATACACTGACACCAAGTCACAAAGACATCAACTGACACGCAGTAAAAAAGACATACACTGACACCAAATCACAAAGACATACACTGACACCAAGTAACACAGACACCCAATTACAACAAGTAACACAAACACACACTTACACCAAGTAACAAATACATACACTGAAACCAAGTAACAAAGACATACAATTACACCAAGTAACAAAGACACACACTTACACCAAGGAACACAGACATACAATGACACCAAGTAACAAATACATACACTGAAACCAAGTAACAAAGACATACAATTACACCAAGTAACAAAGACACACACTTACAACTAGTAACAAAGACATACACTGAAACCAAGTAACACAGACATACACTCTCACCAAGTAAGACAGACACACACTTACAACAAGACATACACTGACACCCAGTAACAAAGGCATACACGGACACCAAGTAACAAAGACATACACTGACACCCAGTAACAAAAACATACACTGACGCCAGGTAACAAAGACATACACTGACACAAAGTAACAAAGACATTCACTGATCCCCAGTAACACAGACACACACTTACACCAAGTAAAAAAGACATACACTGACGCCATTTAACAAAGACATACACTGATACCCAGTAACACAGACACACACTTACACCAAGTAACAAAGACATCCACTGATACCCAGTTACACAGTCACACACTTACACCAAGTAACACAGACACACACAGGCACCAAGTAACACAGACATACACTGATACCCAGTAACACAGACTGACACTTACACCAAGTAACAAAGACATACACTGACACCAAGTAACAAAGACAAACACTTACACGAGGTAAAATAGACATACACTGACACCAAGTAACAAAGACATACACTGATACCCAGTAACACAGACACACACTGACACCAAGTAACAAAGACAGACACTGATACCCAGGAACACAGACATACACTTACACCAAGTATCAAAGACATACACTGACACCAAGTAGCAAAGACATACACTTACACCAAGTAACAAAGACATACACTGACACCAAGTAACAAAGACATACACTTACACCAAGTAACAAAGACATACACTGACACCAAGTAACAAAGACATACACTTACACCAAGTAACACAGACATACACTGACACCAAGTAACAAAGACATACCCTTACACCAAGTAACAAAGACATACACTGACAGCAAGTAACAAAGACATACACTGATACCCAGTAACACAGACACACACTTACTCCAAGTAACACAGACATACACTGACACCAAGTACCAAAGACACACACTTACACCAAATACACAGACATACACTGACAGCAAGTAACAAAGACATACACTGACACCCAGTAACACAGAAACACACTTACACCAAGCAACAACGACAGACAATGATACCCAGTAACAAAGACATACACTGATACCAAGTATACAAAGACATACACAGACACCAAGTAACAAAGACATACACTGATACCCAGTAACACAGACAGACACTTACACCATGTAACAAAGACATACACTGACACCAAGTAACAAAGACATACACTGACACCAAGTAACAAAGTCATACACTTACACCAAGTAACACAGACATACACTGAAACCAAGTAACAAAGACACACACTTACACCAAGTAACACAGACATACACTGACACCAAGTAACAAATACATACACTGATACCCAGTACCACAGACACACACTTACACCAAGTAACAATGACAGACACTGATACCCAGTAACACAGACACACACTTACACCAAGTCACAAAGACACACACTGACTCCCAGTAACAAAGACATACAATGACACCCAGTAACAAAGACACACAATGACACCAAGTAACAAAGGCACACACTGACACCAAGTAACAAAGACATACACTGATACCCAGTAACACAGACACACACTTACACCAAGTAACAAAGACATACACTGACAGCAAGTAGCAAAGACATGCACTGACACCAAGTAACACAGATACACACTTACAACAAGTAACAAAGACATACACTGACACCAAGTAACAAAGGCATACACTCACACCAAGTAACAAAGTCATGCACTGACACCAAGTAACAAAGACGTACACTTACACCAAGTAACAAAAGACATTCACTGATACCCAGTAACACAGACACACACTTACACCAAGTAACAAAGACATACACTGACACCAATTAAGAAAGACATACACTGATACCCAGTAACACAGACACGCACTTACACCAAGTAACAAAGACATACGCTGACACCAAGTAAAAAAGACATACACTTACACCAAGTAAAAAAGACATACACTGACACCATTTAACAAAGACATACACTGATACCCAGTAACACAGACACACACTTACACCAAGTAACAAAGACATACACTGATACCCTGTTACAAAGACACACACTTACACCAAGTAACACAGACACACACAGACACCAAGTAACAAAGACATACTCTGATACCCAGTAACACAGACACACACTGACACCAAGTAACAAAGACATACACTAACACCAGGTAAAAAAGACATACACTGACACCAAGTAACAAAGACATACACTGATACCCAGTAACACAGACACACACTTACACCAGGTAACTAAGACATACTCTGACACCAAGTAACAAAGACATACACTGACACCAAGTAACAAAGTCATACACTTACACCAAGTAACACAGACATACACTGAAAGCAAGTAACAAAGACACACACTTACACCAAGTAACACAGACATACACTGACACCAAGTAACAAAGACATACACTGATACCCAGTAACACAGACACACACTTACACCAAGTAACAATGACAGACACTAATACCCAGTAACACAGACACACACTTACACCAAGTCACAAAGACATACACTGACACCCAGTAACAAATACATACACTGACACCCAGTAACAAAGACACACAATGACACCAAGTAACAAAGGCACACACTGACACCAAGTAACAAAGACATACACTGATACCCAGTAACATCGACACACACTTACACCAAGTAACAAAGACATACACTGACAGCAAGTAACAAAGACATTCACTGATACCAAGTAACAAAGACATGCACTGATACCCAGTAACACAGACACACATTTACACCAAGTAACAGAGACATACACTGATACTCAGTTACACAGACACACACTTACACCAAGTAACAAAGACATACACTGACACCAAGTAACAAAGACATAAAATGATACCCAGTAACACAGACACACACTTACACCAAGTAACAGAGACATACACTGACACCAAGTAACAAAGGCATACACTCACACCAAGTAACAAAGACATGCACTGACACCAAGTAACAAAGACGTACACTTACACCAAGTAACAAAGACATATACTGATACCCAGTAACACAGACACACACTTACACCAAGTAACAAAGACATACAAAGACACCTATTAAGAAAGACATACACTGATACCCAGTAACACAGACACACACTTACACCAAGTAACAAAGACATACGCTGACACCAAGTGAAAAAGACATACACTTACACCAAGTAAAAAAGACAGACACTGACACCATTTAACAAAGACATACACCTGTACCCAGTAACACAGACACACACTGACACCAAGTAACAAAGACAGACACTGATACCCAGTTGCACAGACACACACTTACACCAAGTAACACAGACACACACAGACACCAAGTAACAAAGACATACACTGATACCCAGTAACACAGACACACACTTGCACCAAGTAACAAAGACATACACTGACACCAGGTAAAAAAGAGATACATTTACACCAGATAAAAAAGACATACACTGACACCAAGTAACAAAGACATACACTGATACCCGGTAACACAGACACACACTTACACCAAGTAACAAAGACAGACACTGATACCCATTAACACAGACATACACTGACACCAAGTTTCAAAGACATACACTGACACCAAGTAGCAAAGACATGCACTTACACCAAGTAACAAAGACATACACTGACACCAAGTAACAAAGACATACACTTACACCAAGTAACACAGCCATACAATGAAACCAAGTAATAAAGACATACACTTACACCAAGTAACAAAGACATACACTGACACCAAGTAACAAAGACATACACTGATACCAAGTAACACAGACACACATTTACACCAAAGTCACAGACATACACTGACAGCAAGTAACAAAGACATATACTGATACCCAGTAACACAGACACACACTTACACCAAGTAACAAAGACATACAAAGACACCAATTAAGAAAGACATACACTGATACCCAGTAACACAGACACACACTTACACCAAGTAACAAAGACATACACTGACCCCAAGTAACAAAGACATACACTTACACCCCTTGCTCTACGGCAGCGAGGCCTGGACAACGTATGCCAGCCAAGAGCGACGTCTCAATTCATTCCATCTTCGCTGCCTTCGGAGAATACTTGGCATCAGGTGGCAGGACTATATCTCCAACACAGAAGTCCTTGAAGCGGCCAACACCCCCAGCTTATACACACTACTGAGTCAGCGGCGCTTGAGATGGCTTGGCCATGTGAGCCGCATGGAAGATGGCAGGATCCCCAAAGACACATTGTACAGCGAGCTCGCCACTGGTATCAGACCCACCGGCCGTCCATGTCTCCGTTATAAAGACGTCTGCAAACGCGACATGGACATACACTTACACCCCTTGCTCTACGGCAGCGAGGCCTGGACAACGTATGCCAGCCAAGAGCGACGTCTCAATTCATTCCATCTTCGCTGCCTTCGGAGAATACTTGGCATCAGGTGGCAGGACTATATCTCCAACACAGAAGTCCTTGAAGCGGCCAACACCCCCAGCTTATACACACTACTGAGTCAGCGGCGCTTGAGATGGCTTGGCCATGTGAGCCGCATGGAAGATGGCAGGATCCCCAAAGACACATTGTACAGCGAGCTCGCCACTGGTATCAGACCCACCGGCCGTCCATGTCTCCGTTATAAAGACGTCTGCAAACGCGACATGAAATCGTGTGACATTGATCACAAGTCGTGGGAGTCAGTTGCCAGCATTCGCCAGAGCTGGCAGGCAGCCATAAAGACAGGGCTAAATTGTGGCGAGTCGAAGAGACTTAGTAGTTGGCAGGAAAAAAGACAGAGGCGCAAGGGGAGAGCCAACTGTGCAACAGCCCCAACAAACAAATTTCTCTGCAGCACCTGTGGAAGAGCCTGTCACTCCAGAATTGGCCTGTATAGCCACTCCAGGCGCTGCTTCACAAAACACTGACCACCTCCAGGCGCGTATCCATTGTCTCTCGAGATAAGGAGGCCCAAAAGAAACACTTACACCAAGTAACACAGCCATACACTGAAACCAAGTAATAAAGACATACACTTACACCAAGTAACAAAGACATACAATGACACCAAGTAACAAAGACATACACTGATACCAAGTAACACAGACATACACTGACACCAAGTAACAAAGACACACATTTACACCAAAGTCACAGACATACACTGACAGCAAGTAACAAGGATATACACTGATACCCAGTAACACAGACACACACTTATGCCAAGTAACAAAGACAGACAATGATACCCAGTAACAAAGACATACACTGATACCCAGTAACACAGACACACACTAACACCAAGTCACAAAGACATACACTGACACCCAGTAACAAAGACAAACACTGACACCCAGTAACAAAGAAACACACTGACACCAAGTAACAAAGACACACACTGACACCAAGTATACAAAGACATACACTTACACCAAGTAACAAAGACATCCACTGATACCCAGTAACACAGACAGACACTTACACCATGTAACAAAGACATACACTGACACCAACTAACAAAGACATACACTGACACCAAGTAACAAAGACATGCACTTACTCCAAATAACACAGACATGCACTGAAACCAAGTAACAAAGACACACACTTACACCACGTAACACAGACATACACTGACACCAAGTAACACAGACATACACTGATACCCAGTAACACAGACACACACTTACACCAAGTAACAATGACAGACACTGATACCCAGTAACACAGACACACACTTACACCAAGTCACAAAGACATACACTGACACCCAGTAACAAAGACATACACTGACACCCAATAACAAAGACACACAATGACACCAAGTAACAAAGGCACACACTGACACCAAGTAACAAAGACATACACTGATACCCAGTAACACAGACACACACTTACACCAAGTAACAAAGACATACACTGACAGCAAGTAACAAAGACATTCACTGATACCCAGTAACACAGACACACACTTACACCAAGCAACAAAGACATACACTGACACCAAGTAACAAAGACATGCACTGATACCCAGTCACACAGACACACATTTATACCAAGTAACAAAGACATACACTGATACTCAGTTACACAGACACACACTTACACCAAGTAACACAGCCATACACTGAAACCAAGTAATAAAGACATACACTTACACCAAGTAACAAAGACATACAATGACACCAAGTAACAAAGACATACACTGATACCAAGTAACACAGACATACACTGACACCAAGTAACAAAGACACACATTTACACCAAAGTCACAGACATACACTGACAGCAAGTAACAAAGATATACACAGATACCCAGTAACACAGACACACACTTATGCCAAGTAACAAAGACAGACAATGATACCCAGTAACAAAGACATACACTGATACCCAGTAACACAGACACACACTAACACCAAGTCACAAAGACATACACTGACACCCAGTAACAAAGACAAACACTGACACCCAGTAACAAAGAAACACACTGACACCAAGTAACAAAGACACACACTGACCAAGTAACACAGACATACACTGATACCCAGTAACACAGACACACACTTACACCAAGTAACAATGACAGACACTGATACCCAGTAACACAGACACACACTTACACCAAGTCACAAAGACATACACTGACACCCAGTAACAAAGACATACACTGACACCCAATAACAAAGACACACAATGACACCAAGTAACAAAGGCACACACTGACACCAAGTAACAAAGACATACACTGATACCCAGTAACACAGACACACACTTACACCAAGTAACAAAGACATACACTGACAGCAAGTAACAAAGACATTCACTGATACCCAGTAACACAGACACACACTTACACCAAGCAACAAAGACATACACTGACACCAAGTAACAAAGACATGCACTGATACCCAGTCACACAGACACACATTTATACCAAGTAACAAAGACATACACTGATACTCAGTTACACAGACACACACTTACACCAAGTAACAAAGACATACACTGACACCAAGTAACAAAGGCATACACTGACACCCAGTAACAAAGACATACACTGACACCCAGTAACACAGACACACACGGACTCCAAGTAACAAAGACATACACTGACACCCAGTAACAAAAACATACACTGACACCAGATAACAAAGACATACACTGAGACCCAGTAACACAGACACACACTTTCACCAAGTAACAAAGAAATACACTGACAGCAAGTAACAAAGACATTCACTGATACCCAGTAACACAGACACACACTTACACCAAGTAACAAAGACATACACTGACACCAAGTAACAAAGACGTGCACTGATACCCAGTAACACAGACACACATTTACACCAAGTAACAAAGACATACACTGATACTCAGTTACACAGACACACACTTACACCAAGTAACAAAGACATACACTGACACCAAGTAACAAAGACATAAACTGATACCCAGGAACACAGACACACACTTACATCAAGCAACAGAGACATACACTGACACCAAGTAACAAAGGCATACACTCACACCAAGTAACAAAGACATGCACTGACACCAAGTAACAAAGACGTACACTTACACCAAGTAACAAAGACATACACTGATACCCAGTAACACAGACACACACTTACACCAAGTAGCAAAGACATACACTGACACCAATTAAGAAAGACATACACTGATACCCAGTAACACAGACAGACACTTACACCAAGTAACAAAGACATACACTGACACCAAGTAAAAAAGACATACACTGATACCAAGTAAAAAAGACATACACTGACACCATTTAAAAAAGACATACACTGATACCCAGTAACACAGACACACACTTACATCAAGTAACAAAGACATACACTGATACCCAGTTACACAGACACACACTTACAACAAGTAACACAGACACACACAGACACCAAGTAACAAAGACATACACTGATACCCAGTAACACAGACACACACTTACACCAAGTAACAAAGACATACACTGACACCAAGTAACAAAGACATACACTTACACCAGGTAAAAAAGACATACACTGACACCAAGTAACAAAGACATACACTGATACCCAGTAACACAGACCCACACTTACACCAAGTAACAAAGACAGACACTGATACCCAGTAACACAGACATACACTTACACCAAGTTTCAAAGACATACACTGACACCAAGTAGCAAAGACATACACTTACACCAAGTAACAAAGACATACACTGACACCAAGTAACAAAGACATACACTTACACCAAGTAACAAAGACATACACTGACACCAAGTAACAAAGACAAACACTTACACCAAGTAACACAGACATACTCTGACACCAAGTAACAAAGACATACCCTTACACCAAGTAACAAAGACATACACTGACACCAAGTAACAAAGACATACACTGATACCAAGTAACACAGACATACACTGACACCAAGTAACAAAGACACACACTTACACCAAATACACAGACATACACTGACAGCAAGTAACAAAGACATACACTGATACCCAGTAACACAGACACACACTTATACCAAGTAACAAAGACAGACAATGATACCCAGTAACAAAGACATACACTGATACCCAGTAAACCAGACACACACTAACACCAAGTCACAAAGACATATACTGACACCCAGTAACAAAGACAAACACTGGCACCCAGTAACACAGACATACACTTACACCAAGTAACACAGACATACACTGACACCAAGTTTCAAAGAAACACACTGACACCAAGTATCAAAGACACACACTGACACCAAGTATACAAAGACATACACAGACACCAAGTAACAAAGACATACACTGATACCCAGTAACACAGACAGACACTTACACCATGTAACAAAGACATACATTGATACCAAGTAACAAAGACATACACTGACACCAAGTAACAAAGATATACACTTACACCAAGTAACACAGACATACACTGACACCAAGTAACAAAGACATACACTGATACCCAGTAACACAGACACACACTTACACCAAGTAACAATGACAGACACTGATACCCAGTAACACAGACACACACTTACACCAAGTCACAAAGACATACACTGACACCCAGTAACAAAGACATACACTGACACCCAGTAACAAAGACACACAATGACACGAAGTAACAAAGGCACACACTGACACCAAGTAACAAAGACATACACTGATACCCAGTAACACAGACACACACATACACAAAGTAACAAAGACATACACTGACATCAAGTAACAAAGACATTCACTGATACCCAGTAACACAGACACACACTTACACCAAGTAACAAAGACATACACTGACACCAAGTAACAAAGACATGCACTGATACCCAGTAACACAGACACACATTTACACCAAGTAACAAAGACATACACTGATACTCAGTTACACAGACACACACTTACACCAAGTAACAAAGACATACACTGACACCAAGTAACAAAGTCATACACTGACACCCAGTAACAAAGACATACACTGACACCCAGTAACACAGACACACACGGACTCCAAGTAACAAAGACATACACTGACACCCAGTAACAAAAACATACACTGACAACAGGTAACAAAGACATACACTGATACCCAGTAACACAGACACACACTTACACCAAGTAACGGAGACATACACTGACACCAAGTAACAAAGGCATACACTGACACCAAGTAACAATGACATGCACTGACACCAAGTAACAAAGACGTACACTTACAACAAGTAACAAAGACATACACTGATACACAGTAACACAGACACACACTTACACCAAGTAACAAAGACATACACTGACACCAATTAAGAAAGACATACACTGATACCCAGTAACACAGACACACACTTACACCAAGTAACAAAGGCATACGCTGACACCAAGTTAAAAAGACATACACTTACACCAAGTAAAAAAGACATGCACTGATACCCAGTTACACAGACACAGACTTACACCAAGTAACACAGACACACACAGACACCAAGTAACAAAGACTTACACTGATACCCAGTAACACAGACACACACTTACACCAAGTAACAAAGACATGCACTGATACCCAGTTACACAGACACAGACTTACACCAAGTAACACAGACACACACAGACACCAAGTAACAAAGACATACACTGATACCCAGTAACACAGACACACACTTACACCAAGCAACAAAGATATACACTGAAACCAAGTAACAAAGACATACACTTACACCAGGTAAAAAAGACATACACTGATACCCAGTAACACAGACACACACTTACACCAAGTAACAAAGACAGACACTGACAGCAAGTAACAAAGACATTCACTGATACCCAGTAACACAGACACACACTTACACCAAGTAACAAAGACATACACTGACACCAAGTAATAAAGACATGCACTGATACCCAGTAACACAGACACACATTTACACCAAGTAACAAAGGCATACACTGATACTCAGTTACACAGACACACACTTACACCAAGTAACAAAGACATACACTGACACCAAGTAACAAAGGCATACACTGACACCCAGTAACAAAGACATACACTGACAGCAAGTAACAGAGACATACACTGACACCAAGTAACAAAGGCATACACTCACAACAAGTAACAAAGACATGCACTGACACCAAGTAACAAAGACGTACACTTACACCAAGTAACAAAGACATACACTGATACCCAGTAACACACACACACACTTACACCAAGTAACAAAGACATACACTGACACCAATTAAGAAAGACATACACTGATACCCAGTAACACAGACACACACTTACACCAAGTAACAAAGACATACGCTGACACCAAGTAAAAAAGACAGACATTTACACCAAGTAAAAAAGACATACACTGACACCATTTAACAAAGATATACACTGATACCCAGTAACACAGACACACACTTACACCAAGTAACAAAGACATACACTGATACCCAGTTACACAGACACACACTTACACCAAGTAACACAGACACACACAGACACCAAGTAACAAAGACATTCACTGATACCCAGTAACACAGACACACACTTACACCAAGTAACAAAGACATACACTGACACCAAGTAACAAAGACATACACTTACACCAGGTAAAAAAGACATACACTGACACCAAGTAACAAAGACATACACTGATACCCAGTAACACAGACACACACTTACAGCAAGTAACAAAGACAGACACTGATACCCAGTAACACAGACATACAATTACACCAAGTTTCAAAGACATACACTGACACCAAGTAGCAAAGACATACATTTACACCAAGTAACAAAGACATACACTGACACCAAGTAACAAAGACATACACTTACACCAAGTAACAAAGACATACACTGACACCAAGTAACAAAGACATACACTTACACCAAGTAACACAGACATACACTGACACCAAGTAACAAAGACATACCCTTACACCAAGTAACAAAGACATACACTGACACCAAGTAACAAAGACATACACTGATACCAAGTAACACAGACATACACTGACACCAAGTAACAAAGACATACACTGTTACCCAGTAACACAGACACACACTTACACCAAGTAACAATGACAGACACTGATACCCAGTAACACAGACACACACTTACACCAAGTCACAAAGACATACACTGACACCCAGTAACAAAGACATACACTGACACCCAGTAACCAAGACACACAATGACACCAAGTAACAAAGGCACACACTGACACCAAGTAACAAAGACATACACTGATACCCAGTAACGCAGACACACACTTTTACCAAGTAACAAAGACAGACAATGATACCCAGTAACAAAGACATACACTGATACCCAGGAACACAGACACACACTAACACCAAGTCACAAAGACATATACTGACACCCAGTAACAAAGACAAACACTGACACCCAGTAACAAAGAAACACACTGACACCAAGCAGCAAAGACACACACTGACACCAAGTATACAAAGACATACACAGACCCCAAGGAACAAAGACATAAACTGATACCCAGTAACACAGACAGACACTTACACCAAGTAACAAAGACATACACTGACAGCAAGTAACAAAGACATTCACTGATACCCAGTAACACAGACACACATGTACACCAAGTAACAAAGACATACACTGACACCAAGTAACAAAGACATGCACTGATACCCAGTAATACAGACACACATTTACACCAAGTAACAAAGACATACACTGATACACAGTTACACAGACACACACGTACACCAAGTAACAAAGACATACACTGACACCAAGTAACAAAGTCATACACTGACACCCAGTAACAAAGACATACACTGACACCCAGCAACACAGACACACACGGACTCCAAGTAACAAGGACATACACTGACACCCAGTAACAAAAACATACACTGACACCAGGTAACAAAGACATACACTGATACCCAGTAACACAGACACACACTTACACCAAGTAACAAAGACATACACTGACAGCAAGTAACAAAGACATTCACTGATACCCAGTAACACAGACACACACTTACACCAAGTAACAAAGACATACACTTTCACCAAGTAACAAAGACATGCACTGATACCCAGTAACACAGACACACATTTACACCAAGTAACAAAGACATACACTGATACTCAGTTACACAGACACACACTTACACCAAGTAACAAAGACATACACTGACACCAAGTAACAAAGACATAAACTGATACCCAGGAACACAGACACACACTTACACCAAGTAACAGAGACATACACTGACACCAAGTAACAAAGGCATACTCTCACACCAAGTAACAAAGACATGCACTGACACCAAGTAACAAAGACGTACACTTACAGCAAGTAACAAATACATACACTGATACCCATTAACACAGACACACACTTACACCAAGTAACAAAGACATACACTGACACCAATTAAGAAAGACATACACTGATACCCAGTAACACAGACACACACTTACACCAAGTAACAAAGACATACGCTGACACCAAGTAAAAAAGACATACATTTACACCAAGTAAAAAAGACATACACTGACACCATTTAACAAAGACATACACTGATACCCAGTAACACAGACACACACTTACACCAAGTAACAAAGACATACACTGATACCCAGTTACACAGACACGCACTTACACCAAGTCACAAAGACATACACTGACACCAAGTAACAAAGACATACACTTACACCAGGTAAAAAAGACATACACTGACACCAAGTAACAAAGACATACACTGATACCCAGTAACACAGACACACACTTACACCAAGTCACAAAGACATACACTGACACCCAGTAACAAAGACATACACTGACACCCAGTAACAAAGACACACAATGACACGAAGTAACAAAGGCACACACTGACACCAAGTAACAAAGACATACACTGATACCCAGTAACACAGACACACACATACACAAAGTAACAAAGACATACACTGACATCAAGTAACAAAGACATTCACTGATACCCAGTAACACAGACACACACTTACACCAAGTAACAAAGACATACACTGACACCAAGTAACAAAGACATGCACTGATACCCAGTAACACAGACACACATTTACACCAAGTAACAAAGACATACACTGATACTCAGTTACACAGACACACACTTACACCAAGTAACAAAGACATACACTGACACCAAGTAACAAAGTCATACACTGACACCCAGTAACAAAGACATACACTGACACCCAGTAACACAGACACACACGGACTCCAAGTAACAAAGACATACACTGACACCCAGTAACAAAAACATACACTGACAACAGGTAACAAAGACATACACTGATACCCAGTAACACAGACACACACTTACACCAAGTAACGGAGACATACACTGACACCAAGTAACAAAGGCATACACTGACACCAAGTAACAATGACATGCACTGACACCAAGTAACAAAGACGTACACTTACAACAAGTAACAAAGACATACACTGATACACAGTAACACAGACACACACTTACACCAAGTAACAAAGACATACACTGACACCAATTAAGAAAGACATACACTGATACCCAGTAACACAGACACACACTTACACCAAGTAACAAAGGCATACGCTGACACCAAGTAAAAAAGACATACACTTACACCAAGTAAAAAAGACATACACTGACACCATTTAACTAAGACATACACTGATACCCAGTAACACAGACACACACTTACACCAAGTAACAAAGACATGCACTGATACCCAGTTACACAGACACAGACTTACACCAAGTAACACAGACACACACAGACACCAAGTAACAAAGACATACACTGATACCCAGTAACACAGACACACACTTACACCAAGCAACAAAGATATACACTGAAACCAAGTAACAAAGACATACACTTACACCAGGTAAAAAAGACATACACTGATACCCAGTAACACAGACACACACTTACACCAAGTAACAAAGACAGACACTGACAGCAAGTAACAAAGACATTCACTGATACCCAGTAACACAGACACACACTTACACCAAGTAACAAAGACATACACTGACACCAAGTAATAAAGACATGCACTGATACCCAGTAACACAGACACACATTTACACCAAGTAACAAAGGCATACACTGATACTCAGTTACACAGACACACACTTACACCAAGTAACAAAGACATACACTGACACCAAGTAACAAAGGCATACACTGACACCCAGTAACAAAGACATACACTGACAGCAAGTAACAGAGACATACACTGACACCAAGTAACAAAGGCATACACTCACAACAAGTAACAAAGACATGCACTGACACCAAGTAACAAAGACGTACACTTACACCAAGTAACAAAGACATACACTGATACCCAGTAACACACACACACACTTACACCAAGTAACAAAGACATACACTGACACCAATTAAGAAAGACATACACTGATACCCAGTAACACAGACACACACTTACACCAAGTAACAAAGACATACGCTGACACCAAGTAAAAAAGACAGACATTTACACCAAGTAAAAAAGACATACACTGACACCATTTAACAAAGATATACACTGATACCCAGTAACACAGACACACACTTACACCAAGTAACAAAGACATACACTCATACCCAGTTACACAGACACACACTTACACCAAGTAACACAGACACACACAGACACCAAGTAACAAAGACATTCACTGATACCCAGTAACACAGACACACACTTACACCAAGTAACAAAGACATACACTGACACCAAGTAACAAAGACATACACTTACACCAGGTAAAAAAGACATACACTGACACCAAGTAACAAAGACATACACTGATACCCAGTAACACAGACACACACTTACAGCAAGTAACAAAGACAGACACTGATACCCAGTAACACAGACATACAATTACACCAAGATTCAAAGACATACACTGACACCAAGTAGCAAAGACATACATTTACACCAAGTAACAAAGACATACACTGACACAAAGTAACAAAGACATACACTTACACCAAGTAACAAAGACATACACTGACACCAAGTAACAAAGACATACACTTACACCAAGTAACACAGACATACACTGACACCAAGTAACAAAGACATACCCTTACACCAAGTAACAAAGACATACACTGACACCAAGTAACAATAGACATACACTGATACCAAGTAACACAGACATACACTGACACCAAGTAACAAAGACATACACTGTTACCCAGTAACACAGACACACACTTACACCAAGTAACAATGACAGACACTGATACCCAGTAACACAGACACACACTTACACCAAGTCACAAAGACATACACTGACACCCAGTAACAAAGACATACACTGACACCCAGTAACCAAGACACACAATGACACCAAGTAACAAAGGCACACACTGACACCAAGTAACAAAGACATACACTGATACCCAGTAACGCAGACACACACTTTTACCAAGTAACAAAGACAGACAATGATACCCAGTAACAAAGACATACACTGATACCCAGGAACACAGACACACACTAACACCAAGTCACAAAGACATATACTGACACCCAGTAACAAAGACAAACACTGACACCCAGTAACAAAGAAACACACTGACACCAAGCAACAAAGACACACACTGACACCAAGTATACAAAGACATACACTGACCCCAAGGAACAAAGACATAAACTGATACCCAGTAACACAGACAGACACTTACACCAAGTAACAAAGACATACACTGACAGCAAGTAACAAAGACATTCACTGATACCCAGTAACACAGACACACATGTACACCAAGTAACAAAGACATACACTGACACCAAGTAACAAAGACATGCACTGATACCCAGTAATACAGACACACATTTACACCAAGTAACAAAGACATACACTGATACACAGTTACACAGACACACACGTACACCAAGTAACAAAGACATACACTGACACCAAGTAACAAAGTCATACACTGACACCCAGTAACAAAGACATACACTGACACACAGCAACACAGACACACACGGACTCCAAGTAACAAGGACATACACTGACACCCAGTAACAAAAACATACACTGACACCAGGTAACAAAGACATACACTGATACCCAGTAACACAGACACACACTTACACCAAGTAACAAAGACATACACTGACAGCAAGTAACAAAGACATTCACTGATACCCAGTAACACAGACACACACTTACACCAAGTAACAAAGACATACACTTACACCAAGTAACAAAGACATGCACTGATACCCAGTAACACAGACACACATTTACACCAAGTAACAAAGACATACACTGATACTCAGTTACACAGACACACACTTACACCAAGTAACAAAGACATACACTGACACCAAGTAACAAAGACATAAACTGATACCCAGGAACACAGACACACACTTACACCAAGTAACAGAGACATACACTGACACCAAGTAACAAAGGCATACTCTCACACCAAGTAACAAAGACATGCACTGACACCAAGTAACAAAGACGTACACTTACAGCAAGTAACAAATACATACACTGATACCCATTAACACAGACACACACTTACACCAAGTAACAAAGACATACACTGACACCAATTAAGAAAGACATACACTGATACCCAGTAACACAGACACACACTTACACCAAGTAACAAAGACATACGCTGACACCAAGTAAAAAAGACATACATTTACACCAAGTAAAAAAGACATACACTGACACCATTTAACAAAGACATACACTGATACCCAGTAACACAGACACACACTTACACCAAGTAACAAAGACATACACTGATACCCAGTTACACAGACACGCACTTACACCAAGTCACAAAGACATACACTGACACCAAGTAACAAAGACATACACTTACACCAGGTAAAAAAGACATACACTGACACCAAGTAACAAAGACATACACTGATACCCAGTAACACAGACATACACTTACACCAAGTTTCAAAGACATACACTGACACCAAGTAGCAAAGACATACACTTACACCAAGTAACAAAGACATACACTGACACCAAGTAACAAAGACATACACTTACACCAAGTAACAAAGACATACACTGACACCAAGTAACAAAGACATACACTTACACCAAGTAACACAGACATACACTGACACCAAGTAACAAAGACATACCCTTACACCAAGTAACAAACACATGCACTGACACCAAGTAACAAAGACATAGACTGATACCAAGTAACACAGACATACACTGACACCAAGTAACAAAGACACACACTTACACCAAATACACAGACATACACTGGCAGCAAGTAACAAAGACATACACTGATACCCAGTAACACAGACACACACTTATACCAAGTAACAAAGACAGACAATGATACCCAGTAACAAAGACATACACTGATACCCAGTAACACAGACAAACACTAACACCAAGTCACAAAGACATACACTGATACCCAGTAACACAGACAGACACTTACACCATGTAACAAAGACATACACTGACACCATGTAACAAAGACATACACTGACACCATGTAACAAAGACATACACTTACACCAAGTAACACAGACATACACTGACACCAAGTAACAAAGACATACACTGTTACCCAGTAACACAGACACACACTTACACCAAGTAACAATGACAGACACTGATACCAAGTAACACAGACACACACTTACACCAACTCACAAAGACATACACTGACACCCAGTAACAAAGACATACACTGACACCCAGTAACAAAGACACACAATGACACCAAGTAACAAAGGCACACACTGACACCAAGTAACAAAGACATACACTGATACCCAGTAACACAGACACACACATACACCAAGTAACAAAGAGATACACTGACAGCAAGTAACAAAGACATTCACTGATACCCAGTAGCACAGACACACACTTACACCAAGTAACAAAGACATACACTGACGCCAAGTAACAAAGACATGCACTGATACCCAGTAACACAGACACACATTTACACCAAGTAACAAAGACATGCACTGATACTCAGTTACACAGACACACACTTACACCAAGTAACAAAGACATACACTGACACCAAGTAACAAAGTCATACACTGACACCCAGTAACAAAGACATACACTGACACCCAGTAACACAGACACACACGGACTCCAAGTAACAAAGACATGCACTGACACCCAGTAACAAAAACATGCACTGACACCAGGTAACAAAGACATACACTGATACCCAGTAACACAGACACACACTTACACCAAGTAACAAAGACATACACTGACAGCAAGTAACAAAGACATTCACTGATACCCAGCAACAAAGACACACACTTACACCAAGTAACAAAGACATACACTTACACCAAGTAACAAAGACATGCACTGATACCCAGTAACACAGACACACATTTACACCAAGTAACAAAGACATACACTGATACTCAGTTACACAGACACACACTTACACCAAGTAACAAAGACATACACTGACACCAAGTAACAAAGACATAAACTGATACACAGGAACACAGACACACACTTACACCAAGTAACAGAGACATACACTGACACCAAGTAACAAAGGCATACACTCACACCAAGTAACAAAGACATGCACTGACACCAAGTAACAAAGACGTACACTTACACCAAGTAACAAAGACATACACTGATACCCAGTAACACAGACACACACTTACACCAAGTAACAAAGACATACACTGACACCAATTAAGAAAGACATACACTGATACCCAGTTACACAGACACACACTTACACCAAGTAACAAATACATACGCTGACACCAAGTTAAAAAGACATACATTTACACCAAGTAAAAAAGACATACACTGACACCATTTAACAAAGACATACACTGATACCCAGTAACACAGACACACACTTACACCAAGTAACAAAGACATACACTGATACCCAGTTACACAGACACACACTTACACCAATTAACAAAGACATACACTGACACCAAGTAACAAAGACATACACTTACATCAGGTAAAAAAGACATACACTGACACCAAGTAACAAAGACATACACTGATACCCAGTAACACAGACACACACTTACAGCAAGTAACAAAGACAGACACTGATACCCAGTAACACAGACATACACTAACACCAATTTTCAAAGACATACACTGACACCAAGTAGCAAAGACATACACTTACACCAAGTAACAAAGACATACACTGACACCAAGTCACAAAGACATACACTTACACCAAGTAACAATGACATACACTGACACCAAGTAACAAAGACATACACTTACACCAAGTAACACAGACATACACTGACACCAAGTAACAAAGACATACCCTTACACCAAGTAACAAAGACATACACTGACACCAAGTAACAAAGACATACACTGATACCAAGTAACACAGACATACACTGAAACCAAGTAACAAAGACACACACTTACACCAAATACACAGACAAACACTGACAGCAAGTAACAAAGACATACACTGATACCCAGTAACACAGACACACACGTATACCAAGTAACAAAGACAGACAATGATACCCAGTAACAAAGACATGCACTGATACCCAGTAACACAGACACACACTAACACCAAGTCACAAAGACATACACTGATAACCAGTAACACAGACAGACACTTACACCATGTAACAAAGACATACACTGACACCAAGTAACAAAGACATACACTGACACCAAGTAACAAAGACATGCACTTACACCAAGTAACACAGACATACACTGACACCAAGTAACAAAGACATACACTGATACCCAGTAACACAGACAGACACTTACACCAAGTAACAAAGACATACACTGACACCAATTAAGAAAGACATACACTGATACCCAGTTACACAGACACACACTTACACCAAGTAACAAATACATACGCTGACACCAAGTAAAAAAGACATACATTTACACCAAGTGAAAAAGACATACACTGACACCATTTAACAAAGACATACACTGATACCCAGTAACACAGACACACACTTACACCAAGTAACAAAGACATACACTGATACCCAGTTACACAGACACACACTTACACCAAGTAACAAAGACATACACTGACACCAAGTAACAAAGACATACACTTACACCAGGTAAAAAAGACATACACTGACACCAAGTAACAAAGACATACACTGACACCAAGTAGCAAAGACATACATTTACACCAAGTAACAAAGACATACACTGACACCAAGTAACAAAGACATACACTTACACCAAGTAACACAGACATACACTGACACCAAGTAACAAAGACATACCCTTACACCAAGTAACAAACACATACACTGACACCAAGTAACAAAGACATACACTGATACCAAGTAACACAGACATACACTGACACCAAGTAACAAAGACACACACTTACACCAAATACACAGACATACACTGACAGCAAGTAACAAAGACATACACTGATACCCAGTAACACAGACACACACTTATACCAAGTAACAAAGACTGACAATGATACCCAGTAACAAAGACATACACTGACACCCAGTAACAAAGACACACAATGACACCAAGTAACAAAGGCACACACTGACACCAAGTAACAAAGACATACACTGATACCCAGTAACACAGACACACACATACACCAAGTAACAAAGACATACACTGACAGCAAGTAACAAAGACATTCACTGATACCCAGTAACACAGACACACACTTACACCAAGTAACAAAGACATACACTGACGCCAAGTAACAAAGACATGCACTGATACCCAGTAACACAGACACACATTTACACCAAGTAACAAAGACAGACACTGATACCCAGTAACACAGACATACACTAACACCAATTTTCAAAGACATACACTGACACCAAGTAGCAAAGACATACACTTACACCAAGTAACAAAGACATACACTGATACCCAGTAACACAGACACACACTTACACCAACTAACAAAGACATACACTGACACCAAGTAACAAAGACATACACTTACACCAAGTAACAAAGACATACACTGACAGCAAGTAACAAAGACATTCACTGATACCCAGTAGCACAGACACACACTTACACCAAGTAACAAAGACATACACTGACGCCAAGTAACAAAGACATGCACTGATACCCAGTAACACAGACACACATTTACACCAAGTAACAAAGACATGCACTGATACTCAGTTACACAGACACACACTTACACCAAGTAACAAAGACATACACTGACACCAAGTAACAAAGTCATACACTGACACCCAGTAACAAAGACATACACTGACACCCAGTAACACAGACACACACGGACTCCAAGTAACAAAGACATGCACTGACACCCAGTAACAAAAACATGCACTGACACCAGGTAACAAAGACATACACTGATACCCAGTAACACAGACACACACTTACACCAAGTAACAAAGACATACACTGACAGCAAGTAACAAAGACATTCACTGATACCCAGTAACAAAGACACACACTTACACCAAGTAACAAAGACATACACTTACACCAAGTAACAAAGACATGCACTGATACCCAGTAACACAGACACACATTTACACCAAGTAACAAAGACATACACTGATACTCAGTTACACAGACACACTCTTACACCAAGTAACAAAGACATACACTGACACCAAGTAACAAAGACATAAACTGATACACAGGAACACAGACACACACTTACACCAAGTAACAGAGACATACACTGACACCAAGTAACAAAGGCATACACTCACACCAAGTAACAAAGACATGCACTGACACCAAGTAACAAAGACGTACACTTACACCAAGTAACAAAGACATACACTGATACCCAGTAACACAGACACACACTTACACCAAGTAACAAAGACATACACTGACACCAATTAAGAAAGACATACACTGATACCCAGTTACACAGACACACACTTACACCAAGTAACAAATACATACGCTGACACCAAGTAAAAAAGACATACATTTACACCAAGTAAAAAAGACATACACTGACACCATTTAACAAAGACATACACTGATACCCAGTAACACAGACACACACTTACACCAAGTAACAAAGACATACACTGATACCCAGTTACACAGACACACACTTACACCAAGTAACAAAGACATACACTGACACCAAGTAACAAAGACATACACTTACACCAGGTAAAAAAGACATACACTGACACCAAGTAACAAAGACATACACTGATACCCAGTAACACAGACACACACTTACAGCAAGTAACAAAGACAGACACTGATACCCAGTAACACAGACATACACTAACACCAATTTTCAAAGACATACACTGACACCAAGTAGCAAAGACATACACTTACACCAAGTAACAAAGACATACACTGACACCAAGTAACAAAGACATACACTTACACCAAGTAACAATGACATACACTGACACCAAGTAACAAAGACATACACTTACACCAAGTAACACAGACATACACTGACACCAAGTAACAAAGACATACCCTTACACCAAGTAACAAAGACATACACTGACACCAAGTAACAAAGACATACACTGATACCAAGTAACACAGACATACACTGACACCAAGTAACAAAGACACACACTTACACCAAATACACAGACAAACACTGACAGCAAGTAACAAAGACATACACTGATACCCAGTAACACAGACACACACGTATACCAAGTAACAAAGACAGACAATGATACCCAGTAACAAAGACATGCACTGATACCCAGTAACACAGACACACACTAACACCAAGTCACAAAGACATACACTGATAACCAGTAACACAAACAGACACTTACACCATGTAACAAAGACATACACTGACACCAAGTAACAAAGACATACACTGACACCAAGTAACAAAGACATGCACTTACACCAAGTAACACAGACATGCACTGACACCAAGTAACAAAGACATACACTGATACCCAGTAACACAGACAGACACTTACACCAAGTAACAAAGACATACACTGACACCAATTAAGAAAGACATACACTGATACCCAGTTACACAGACACACACTTACACCAAGTAACAAATACATACGCTGACACCAAGTAAAAAAGACATACATTTACACCAAGTAAAAAAGACATACACTGACACCATTTAACAAAGACATACACTGATACCCAGTAACACAGACACACACTTACACCAAGTAACAAAGACATACACTGATACCCAGTTACACAGACACACACTTACACCAAGTAACAAAGACATACACTGACACCAAGTAACAAAGACATACACTTACACCAGGTAAAAAAAGACATACACTGACACCAAGTAACAAAGACATACACTGACACCAAGTAGCAAAGACATACACTTACACCAAGTAACAAAGACATACACTGACACCAAGTAACAAAGACATACACTTACACCAAGTAACACAGACATACACTGACAGCAAGTAACAAAGACATACCCTTACACCAAGTAACAAACACATACACTGACACCAAGTAACAAAGACATACACTGATACCAAGTAACACAGACATACACTGACACCAAGTAACAAAGACACACACTTACACCAAATACACAGACATCCACTGACAGCAAGTAACAAAGACATACACTGATACCCAGTAACACAGACACACACTTATACCAAGTAACAAAGACTGACAATGATACCCAGTAACAAAGACATACACTGACACCCAGTAACAAAGACACACAATGACACCAAGTAACAAAGGCACACACTGACACCAAGTAACAAAGACATACACTGATACCCAGTAACACAGACACACACATACACCAAGTAACAAAGACATACACTGACAGCAAGTAACAAAGACATTCACTGATACCCAGTAACACAGACACACACTTACACCAAGTAACAAAGACATACACTGACGCCAAGTAACAAAGACATGCACTGATACCCAGTAACACAGACACACATTTACACCAAGTAACAAAGACATGCACTGATACTCAGTTACACAGACACACACTTACACCAAGTAACAAAGACATACACTGACACCAAGTAACAAAGTCATACACTGACACCCAGTAACAAAGACATACACTGACACCCAGTAACACAGACACACAAGGACTCCAAGTAACAAAGACATGCACTGACACCCAGTAACAAAAACATGCACTGACACCAGGTAACAAAGACATACACTGATACCCAGTAACACAGACACACACTTACACCAAGTAACAAAGACATACACTGACAGCAAGTAACAAAGACATTCACTGATACCCAGTAACAAAGACACACACTTACACCAAGTAACAAAGACATACACTTACACCAAGTAACAAAGACATGCACTGATACCCAGTAACACAGCCACACATTTACACCAAGTAACAAAGACATACACTGATACTCAGTTACACAGACACACACTTACACCAAGTAACAAAGACATACACTGACACCAAGTAACAAAGACATAAACTGATACCCAGGAACACAGACACACACTTACACCAAGTAACAGAGACATACACTGACACCAAGTAACAAAGGCATACACTCACACCAAGTAACAAAGACATGCACTGACACCAAGTAACAAAGACGTACACTTACACCAAGTAACAAAGACATACACTGATACCCAGTAACACAGACACACACTTACACCAAGTAACAAAGACATACACTGACACCAATTAAGAAAGACATACACTGATACCCAGTTACACAGACACACACTTACACCAAGTAACAAATACATACGCTGACACCAAGTAACAAAGACTTACACTTACACCAGGTAAAAAAGACATACACTGACACCAAGTAACAAAGACATACACTGATACCCAGTAACACAGACACACACTTACAGCAAGTAACAAAGACAGACACTGATACCCAGTAACACAGACATACACTTACACCAAGTTTCAAAGACATACACTGACACCAAGTAGCAAAGACATACACTTACACCAAGTAACAAAGACATACACTGACACCAAGTAACAAAGACATACACTTACACCAAGTAACAAAGACATACACTGACACCAAGTAACAAAGACATACACTTACACCAAGTAACACTGACATACACTGACACCAAGTAACAAAGACATACCCTTACACCAAGTAACAAAGACATACACTGACACCAAGTAACAAAGACATACACTGATACCAAGTAACACAGACATACACTGACACCAAGTAACAAAGACACACACTTACACCAAATACACAGACAAACACTGACAGCAAGTAACAAAGACATACACTGATACCCAGTAACACAGACACACACGTATACCAAGTAACAAAGACAGACAATGATACCCAGTAACAAAGACATGCACTGATACCCAGTAACACAGACACACACTAACACCAAGTCACAAAGACATACACTGATACCCAGTAACACAGACAGACACTTACACCATGTAACAAAGACATACACTGACACCAAGTAACAAAGAAATGCACTTACACCAAGTAACACAGACATACACTGACACCAAGTAACAAAGACATACACTGATACCCAGTAACACAGACAGACACTTACACCAAGTAACAAAGACATACACTGACACCAATTAAGAAAGACATACACTGATACCCAGTTACACAGACACACACTTACACCAAGTAAGAAATACATACGCTGACACCAAGTAAATAAGACATACATTTACACCAAGTAAAAAAGACATACACTGACACCATTTAACAAAGACATACACTGATACCCAGTAACACAGACACACACAGACACCAAGTAACAAAGACATACACTGATACCCAGTTACACAGACACACACTTACACCAAGTAACAAAGACATACACTGACACCAAGTAACAAAGACATACACTTACACCAGGTAAAAAAGACATACACTGACACCAAGTAACAAAGACATACACTGATACCCAGTAACACAGAAACACACTTACAGCAAGTAACAAAGACAGACACTGATACCCAGTAACACAGACATACACTTACACCAAGTTTCAAAGACATACACTGACACCAAGTAGCAAAGACATACACTTACACCAAGTAACAAAGACATACACTGACACCAAGTAACAAAGACATACACTTACACCAAGTAACAAAGACATACACTGACACCAAGTAACAAAGACATACACTTACACCAAGTAACACAGACATACACTGACACCAAGTAACAAAGACATACCCTTACACCAAGTAACAAAGACATACACTGACACCAAGTAACAAAGACATACACTGATACCAAGTAACACAGACATACACTGACACCAAGTAACAAAGACACACACTTACACCAAATACACAGACAAACACTGACAGCAAGTAACAAAGACATACACTGATACCCAGTAACACAGACACACACTTATACCAATTAACAAAGACAGACAATGATACCCAGTAACAAAGACATGCACTGATACCCAGTAACACAGACACACACTAACACCAAGTCACAAAGACATACACTGATACCCAGTAACACAAACAGACACTTACACCATGTAACAAAGACATACACTGACACCAAGTAACAAAGACATACACTGACACCAAGTAACAAAGACATGCACTTACACCAAGTAACAAAGACATACACTGACACCCAGTAACAAAGACACACAATGACACCAAGAAACAAAGGCACACACTGACACCAAGTAACAAAGACATACACTGATACCCAGTAACACAGACACACACTTACACCAAGTAACAAAGACATATACTGACAGCAAGTAACAAAGACATTCACTGATACCCAGTAACACAGACATACACTTACACCAAGTAACAAAGACATACACTGACACCAAGTAACAAAAACATGCACTGATACCCAGTAACACAGACACACACTGACACCAAGTAACAAAGACATACCCTTACACCAAGTAACAAAGACATACACTGACACCAAGTAACAAAGACATACACTGATACCAAGTAACACAGACATACACTGACACCAAGTAACAAAGACACACACTTACACCAAATACACAGACATACACTGACAGCAAGTAACAAAGACATGCACTGATACCCAGTAACACAGACACACACTTATACCAAGTAACAAAGAAAGACAATGATACCCAGTAACAAAGACATACACTGATACCCAGTAACACAGACACACACTAACACCAAGTCACAAAGACATACACTTGCACCCAGTAACAAAGACAAACACTGACACCCAGTAACAAAGAAACACACTGACACCAAGTAACAAAGACACACACTGACACCAAGTATACAAAGACATACACAGACACCAAGTAACAAAGACATACACTGATACCCAGTAACACAGTCAGACACTTTCACCATGTAACAAAGACATACACTGACACCAAGTAACAAAGACATACACTGACACCAAGTAACAAAGACATACACTTACACCAAGTAACACAGAGATTCACTGAAACCAAGTAAGAAAGACATACACTAATACCCAGTAACACAGACACACACTTACACCAAGTAACAATGACAGACACTAATACCCAGTAACACAGACACACACTTACACCAAGTAACAATGACATACACTGACACCCAGTAACAAAGACATACACTGACACCCAGTAACAAAGACACACAATGACACCAAGTAACAAAGGCACACACTGACACCAAGTAACAAAGACATACAATGATACCCAGTAACACAGACACACACTTACACCAAGTAACAAAGACATACACTGACAGCAAGTATCAAAGACATTCACTGATACGCAGTAACACATACACACACTGACACCAAGTAACACAGACATACACTGAAACCAAGAAACAAAGACATACAATTACACCAAGTAACAAAGACATACACTGACAGCAAGTAACAAAGACATACACTGACACCAAGTAACAAAGACAGACAATTACACCAAGTAACACAGACATACACTGAAACCAAGAAACAAAGACATACAATTACACCAAGTAACAAAGACACACACTGACAGCAAGTAACAAAGACATACAATGACAGCAAGTAACAAAGACATACACTGACACCAAGTAACACAGACATACACTGAAACCAAGAAACAAAGACATCCAATTACACCAAGTAACAAAGAAACACACTTACACCAAGTAACAAAGACATACACTGACACCAAGTAACAAAGACATACACTGATACCCAGTAACACAGACACACGCTTACACCAAGTAACAAAGACATACAATGACACCAAGTAACAAAGACATACACTGAAACCCAGTAACACAGACACACACTTAAACCAAGTAACAAAGACATACACTGATACTCAGTAACACAGACACACACTTACACCAAGTAACAAAGACATACACTGACAGCAAGTAACAAAGACATACTCTGATACCCAGTAACACAGACACACACTTGAACCAAGTAACAAAGACATACACTGATACTCAGTAACACAAACACTTACACCAAGTAACAAAGACGGACACTTACACCAAGTAACAAAGACATACACTGATACCCAGTAACAGAGACACACTCTTACACCAAGTAACCAAGACATACACTGACACCAATTAAGAAAGACATAAACTGATACCCAGTAACACAGACTCACACTTACACCAAGTAACAAAGACATACACTGACACCAAGTAAAAAAGACATACACTTACACCAAGTAAAAAAAGACATACACTGACACCAAGTAACAAAGACATAAACTGATACCCAGTAACACAGACACACACTTACACCTAGTAACAAAGACATACACTGATACCCAGTTACACAGAAACACACTAACACCAAGTAACACAGACACAGACAGACACCAAGTAACAAAGACATACACTGATACCCAGTAACACAGACACACACTTACACCAAGTAACAAAGACATACACTGACACCAAGTAACAAAGACATACACTGACCCCAGGTAAAAAAGACATACACTGACACCAAGTAACAAAGACATACACTGATAACCAGTAACACAGACACACACTTACACCAAGTAACAAAGACATACACTGACACCCAGTAACAAAGACATATACTGACACCAAGTCACAAAGACATACACTGATACCCAGCAACACAGACACACACTTCCACCAAGTAACAAAGACAAACACTGACACCAAGTAACAAAGACATACACTTACACCAAGTAACACAGACATACACTGACACCAAGTAACAAAGACATACATTTACAGCAAGTAACAAAGACACACACTTACACGAAGTAACACAGACATACACTGATACCCAGTAACACAGACACGCACTGACACCATGTAACACAGACATACACTGACACCAAGTAACAAAGCCATACACTGATACCCACTAACACAGACACACACTGACACCATGTAACACAGACATACACTGACACCAAGTAACAAAGACATACACTGGTACCCAGTAACACAGACACACACATACAACAAGTAACAAAGACACACTCTTACACCAAGTAACACAGATATACATTGACACCAAGTAACAAAGACATAAACTGGCACACAGAAACAAAGACATACACTGACACCAAGTCACAAAGACTTACACTGACACCAAGTAACAAAGACATTCACTGATACCCAGCAGCACAGACACACACTTACACCAAGTAACGAAGACATACACTGATACCAAGTAACAAAGACATACAATTACACCAAGTAACAAAGACACACACTTACACCAAGTAACACAGACATACACTGACACCAAGTAACAAAGACATACACTGTTACCCAGTAACACAGACACACACTTACACCAAGTAACAAAGACATACACTGATACCAAGTAACACAGACACACAATTACAACAAGTAACACAAACACACACTTACACCAAGTAACAAAGACATACACTGAAACCAAGTAACAAAGACATACAATTACACCAAGTAACAAAGACACACACTTACACCAAGTAACAAAGACATACACTGACACCAAGTAACAAAGACATACACTGTTACCCAGTAACACAGACACACACTTACACCAAGTAACAAAGACATACACTGATACCAAGTAACACAGACACACAATTACAACAAGTAACACAAACACACACTTACACCAAGTAACACAGACATACACTGACACCAAGTAACAAAGACATACACAGTTACCCAGTAACACAGACACACACTTACAACTAGTAACAAAGACATACACTGAAACCAAGTAACACAGACACACACTCTCACCAAGTAAGACAGACGCACACTTACAACAAGTAACAAAGACATACACTGACACCAATGAACAAAGACATACACTGATACTCAGTTACACAGACACACACTTACACCAAGTAACAAAGACATACACTGACACCAAATCACAAAGACATACACTGACACACAGTAACAAAGACATACACTGACACCAAGTCACAAAGACATACACTGACACCAAGTAACAAAGACATACACTGACACCTAGTCACAAAGACATACACTGATACCCGGTAACACAGACACACACTTGCACCAAGTAACAAAGACAAACACTGACACCAAGTAACAAAGACATACACTGACACCAAGTAACAAAGACATACACTTACACCAAGTAACACAGACACACACTGACACCCAGTAACACAAACAAACACACACTGACACCCAGTAACATAGAGAAACACAGACACACACTGACACCAAGTAACAAAGACTAACACAGACACACACTGTCACCAAGTAACAAAGACATACACTGACACCCAGTAACAAAGACATGGACTGACACCAAGTCACAAAGACATACACTGATACCCAGTAACACAGACACACACTTGCACCAAGTAACAAAGACAAACACTGACCCCAAGTAACAAACACATACAGTTACACCAAATAACACAGACATACACTGACACCATGTAACACAGACATACACTGACACCAAGTAACAAAGACATACACTGACACCCAGTAACACAGACACACACTTACACCAAGTAACAAAGACATACACTGACACCAAGTAACAAAGACATACACTGATACCCAGTAACACAGACACACACTTACACCAAGTAACAAAGACATACACGTACACCAAGTAACACAGACATACACTGACACCAAGTATCAAAGACATACACTGACACCAAATCACAAAGACATACACTGACACAAAGTAACAAAGACATACACTGACACCAAGTCACAAAGACATACACTGACACCAAGTAACAAAGACATACAATGATACCCAGTAGCACAGAGACACACTTACACCAAGTAACCAAGACATACACTGACACCAAGTAACAAAGACATACACTCACACGAAGTAACAAAGACATACAATTACACCAATTAACAAAGACACACACTTACACCAAGTAACACAGACATACACTGACACCAAGTAACAAAGACATACACTGATACCCAGTAACACAGACACACACTTACACCAAGTAACACAGACATACACTGACACCAAGTAACAAAGACATACACTGATACCCAGTAACACAGACACACACTTACACCAAGTAACAAAGACACACACTTGCACCAAGTAACACAGACATACACTGACACCAAGGAACAAAGACATACACTGATACCCAGTAACACAGACACACACTTACACCAAGTAACTAAGACACACACTTACACCAAGTAACACAGACATACACTGACACCAAGTAACAAAGACATACACAGACACCAAGTAACAAAGACATAAACTGACACACAGTAACAATAGACGTACACTGACACCAAGTAACAAAGACATCCACTGACACCCAGTAAAAAAGACAGACACTGACACCAAGTCACAAAGACATACACTGACACCAAGTAACAAAGACTTACACTGACACCTAGTCACAAAGACATACACTGATACCCGGTAACACAGACACACACTTGCACCAAGTAACAAAGACAAACACTGACACCAAGTAACAAAGACATACACTGACACCAAGAAACAAAGACATACACTTACACCAAGTAACACAGACACACACTGACACCCAGTAACACAAACAAACACACACTGACACCCAGTAACATAGAGAAACACAGACACACACTGACACCAAGTAACAAAGACTAACACAGACACACACTGTCAGAAAGTAACAAAGACAAACACTGACACCCAGTAACAAAGACATGGACTGACACCAAGTCACAAAGACATACACTGATACCCAGTAACACAGAGACACACTTGCACCAAGTAACAAAGACAAACACTGACACCAAGTAACAAACACATACAGTTACACCAAATAACACAGACATACACTGACACCATGTAACACAGACATACACTGACACCAAGTAACAAAGACATACACTGACACCCAGTAACACAGACACACACTTACACCAAGTTACAAAGACATACACTGACACCAAGTAACAAAGACATACACTGATACCCAGTAACACAGACACACACTTACACCAAGTAACAAAGTCATACACTTACACCAAGTAACACAGACATACACTGACACCAAGTAACAAAGACATACACTGACACCAAGTAACAAAGACATAAACTGACACACAGTAACAAAGACATACACTGACACCAAATCACAAAGACATACACTGACACAAAGTAACAAAGACATACACAGACACCAAGTCACAAAGACATACAATGACACCAAGTAACAAAGACATACAATGATACCCAGTAGCACAGAGACACACTTACACCAAGTAACCAAGACATACACTGACACCAAGTAACAAAGACACACACTTACACCAAGTAACACAGACATACACTGACACCAAGTAACAAAGACATACACTGATACCCAGTAACACAGACACACACTTACACCAAGTAACACAGACATACACAGACACCAAGTAACAAAGACATAAACTGACACACAGTAACAAAGACATACGCTGACACCAAATCACAAAGACATACACTGACACCAAATCACAAAGACATACACTGACACACAGTAACAAAGACATACACTGACACAAAGTCACAAAGACATACACTGACACCAAGTAACAAAGACATAAACTGACACCTAGTCACAAAGACATACACTGATACCCGGTAACACAGACACACACTTGCACCAAGTAACAAAGACAAACACTGACACCAAGTAACAAAGACATACACTGACACCAAGAAACAAAGACATACACTTACACCAAGTAACACAGACACACACTGACACCCAGTAAAACAAACAAACACACACTGACACCCAGTAACATAGAGAAACACAGACACACACTGACACCAAGTAACAAAGACTAACACAGACACACACTGTCACCAAGTAACAAAGACATACACTGACACCCAGTAACAAAGACATGGACTGACACCAAGTCACAAAGACATACACTGATACCCAGTAACACAGACACACACTTGCACCAAGTAACAAAGACAAACACTGACACCAAGTAACAAACACATACAGTTACACCAAATAACACAGACATACATTGACACCATGTAACACAGACATAAACTGACACCAAGTAACAAAGACACACACTGTCACCCAGTAACACAGACACACACTTACACCAAGTAACAAAGACATACACTGACACCAAGTAACAAAGACATACACTGATACCCAGTAACACAGACACACACTTACACCAAGTAACAAAGACATACACTTACACCAAGTAACACAGGCATACACTGACACCAAGTAACAAAGACATACACTGACACTAAGTAACAAAGACATAAACTGACACACAGTAACAAAGATATACACTGACACCAAATCACAAAGACATACACAGACAGAAAGTAACAAAGACCAACACTGACACCAAGTCACAAAGACATACACTGACAACAAGTAACAAAGACATACACTGTTACCCAGTAGCACAGAGACACACTTACACCAAGTAACCAAGACATACACTGACACCAAGTAACAAAGACATACACTCACACGAAGTAACAAAGACATACAATTACACCAATTAACAAAGACACACACTTACACCAAGTAACACAGACATACACTGACACCAAGTAACAAAGACATACACTGATACCCAGTAACACAGACACACACTTACACCAAGTAACACAGACATACACTGAAATACAAGTACCAAAGACATACAATTACACCAAGTAACAAAGACACACACTTAAACCAAGTAACACAGACATACAGTGACACCAAGTAACAAAGACATACACTGTTACCCAGTAACACAGACACACACCTACAAGTAACAAAGACATACACTGAGACCAAGTAACACAGACACACAATTACAACAAGTTACACAAGCACACACTTACACCAAGTAACAAAGACATACACTGACACCAAGTAACAAAGACATACACTGACACCAAGTAACAAAGACACACACTTACACCAAGTAACACAGACATACACTGACACCAAGTAACAAAGACATACACTGACAACCAGTAACACAGACACACACTTACACCAAGTAACAAAGACATACACTGACACCAAGTAACAAAGACATACACTGATACCCAGTAACACAGACACACACTTACACCAAGTAACAAAGTCATACACTTACACCAAGTAACACAGACATACACTGACACCAAGTAACAAAGACATACACTGACACCAAGTAACAAAGACATAAACTGACACACAGTAACAAAGACATACACTGACACCAAATCACAAAGACATACACTGACACAAAGTAACAAAGACATACACAGACACCAAGTCACAAAGACATACAATGACACCAAGTAACAAAGACATACAATGATACCCAGTAGCACAGAGACACACTTACACCAAGTAACCAAGACATACACTGACACCAAGTAACAAAGACACACACTTACACCAAGTAACACAGACATACACTGACACCAAGTAACAAAGACATACACTGATACCCAGTAACACAGACACACACTTACACCAAGTAACACAGACATACACAGACACCAAGTAACAAAGACATAAACTGACACACAGTAACAAAGACATACGCTGACACCAAATCACAAAGACATACACTGACACCAAATCACAAAGACATACACTGACACACAGTAACAAAGACATACACTGACACAAAGTCACAAAGACATACACTGACACCAAGTAACAAAGACATAAACTGACACCTAGTCACAAAGACATACACTGATACCCGGTAACACAGACACACACTTGCACCAAGTAACAAAGACAAACACTGACACCAAGTAACAAAGACATACACTGACACCAAGAAACAAAGACATACACTTACACCAAGTAACACAGACACACACTGACACCCAGTAAAACAAACAAACACACACTGACACCCAGTAACATAGAGAAACACAGACACACACTGACACCAAGTAACAAAGACTAACACAGACACACACTGTCACCAAGTAACAAAGACATACACTGACACCCAGTAACAAAGACATGGACTGACACCAAGTCACAAAGACATACACTGATACCCAGTAACACAGACACACACTTGCACCAAGTAACAAAGACAAACACTGACACCAAGTAACAAACACATACAGTTACACCAAATAACACAGACATACATTGACACCATGTAACACAGACATACACTGACACCAAGTAACAAAGACACACACTGTCACCCAGTAACACAGACACACACTTACACCAAGTAACAAAGACATACACTGATACCCAGTAACACAGACACACACTTACACCAAGTAACAAAGACATACACTTACACCAAGTAACACAGGCATACACTGACACCAAGTAACAAAGACATACACTGACACTAAGTAACAAAGACATAAACTGACACACAGTAACAAAGATATACACTGACACACAGTAACAAAGACATACACTGACACCAAATCACAAAGACATACACCGACACAAAGTAACAAAGACATACACTGATACCCAGTAACACAGCCACACACTTACACCAAGTAACAAAGACATACACGTACACCAAGTAACACAGACATACACTGACACCAAGTAACAAAGACATACACTGACACCAAGTAACAAAGACATAAACTGACACACTGTATCAAAGACATACACTGACACCAAATCACAAAGACATACACGTACACCAAGTAACACAGACATACACTGACACAAAGTAACAAAGACATACACTGACACCAAGTCACAAAGACATACGCTGACACCAAGTAACGAAGACAGACACTGACACCCAGTAACAAAGACATTCACTTACACCAAGTAACACAGACATACAATGACACCATGTAACAAAGACATGCATTGATACCCAGTAACACAGACATACACTGACACCAAGTAACAAAGACACACACTTACACCAAGTAACAAAGACATACACTGACACCAAGTAACAAAGACATAAACTGACACACAGTAACAAAGACATACACTGACACCAAATCACAAAGACATACACCGACACAAAGTAACAAAGACATACACTGACACAAGGTCACAAAGACATACACTGACACCAAGTAACAAAGACATACAATGATACCCAGTAGCACAGAGACACACTTACACCAAGTAACCAAGACATACACTGACACCAAGTAACAAAGACATACGCTCACACGAAGTAACAAAGACATACAATTACACCAATTAACAAAGACACACACTTACACCAAGTAACACAGACATACACCGACACCAAGTAACAAAGACATACACTGATACCCAGTAACACAGACACACACTTACACCAAGTAACACAGACATACACTGACACCAAGTAACAAAGACATACACTGATACCCAGTAAAACAGACACACACTTACACCAAGTAACAAAGACACACACTTGCACCAAGTAACACAGACATACACTGACACCAAGGAACAAAGACATACACTGATACCCAGTAACACAGACACACACTTACACCAAGTAACAAAGACACACACTAAAACGAAGTAACACAGACATACACTGACACCAAGTAACAAAGACACACACTTACACCAAGTAACACAGACATACACTGACAACAAGTAACAAAGACATACACTGTTACCCAGTAACACAGACACACACCTACAACAAGTAACAAAGACATACACTGATACCAAGCAACACAAACACACACTTACACCAAGTAACAAAGACATACACTGACACCAAGTAACAAAGACATACAATTACTCCAAGTAACAAAGACACACACTTACACCAAGTAACACAGACATACACTGACACCAAGTAAAAATGACAGACACTGTTACCCAGTAACACAGACACACACTTACACCAAGTAACAAAGACATACACTGATTCCAAGTAACACAGACACACACTTACACCAAGTAACACAGACACAAACTTACACCAAGTAACACAGACATACACTGACACCAAGTAACAAAGACACACACTGACACCCAGTAACACAGACACACACTTACACCAAGTAACAAAGACATACACTGACACCAAGTAACAAAGACATACACTGATACCCAGTAACACAGACACACACTTACACCAAGTAACAAAGACATACACTTACACCAAGTAATTCAGACATACACTGACACCAAGTAACAAAGACATACACTGACACTAAGTAACAAAGACATAAACTGACACACAGTAACAAAGATATACACTGACACCAAATCACAAAGACATACACTGACACAAAGTAACAAAGACAAACACTGACACCAAGTCACAAAGACATACACTGACAACAAGTAACAAAGACATACACTGATACCCAGTAGCACAGAGACACACTTACACCAAGTAACCAAGACATACACTGACACCAATTAACAAAGACATACACTCACACGAAGTAACAAAGACATACAATTACACCAATTAACAAAGACACACATTTACACCAAGTAACACAGACATACACTGACACCAAGTAACAAAGACATACACTGATACCCAGTAACACAGACACACACTTACACCAAGTAACACAGACATACACTGAAATACAAGTACCAAAGACATACAATTACACCAAGTAACAAAGACACACACTTACACCAAGTAACACAGACATACAGTGACACCAAGTAACAAAGACATACACTGTTACCCAGTAACACAGACACACACCTACAAGTAACAAAGACATACACTGATACCAAGTAACACAGACACACAATTACAACAAGTTACACAAGCACACACTTACACCAAGTAACAAAGACATACACTGACACCAAGTAACAAAGACATACACTGACACCAAGTAACAAAGACACACACTTACACCAAGTAACACAGACATACACTGACACCAAGTAACAAAGACATACACTGACACCCAGTAACACAGACACACACTTAACCAAGTAACAAAGACATACACTGACACCAAGTAACAAAGACATACACTGATACCGAGTAACACAGACAAACACTTACACCAAGTAACAAAGACACACACTTACACCAAGTAACACAGACATACACGGACACCAAGTAACAAAGACATACACAGACACCAAGTAACAAAGACATAAACTGACACACAGTAACAAAGACATACACTGACACCAAATCACAAAGACATACACTGACACCAAATCACAAAGACATACACTGACACACAGTAACAAAGACATACACTGACACCAAGTCACAAAGACATACACTGACACCAAGTAACAAAGACATACACTGACACCTAGTCACAAAGACATACACTGATACCCGGTAACACAGACACACACTTGCACCAAGTAACAAAGACAAACACTGACACCAAGTAACAAAGACATACACTGACACCAAGAAACAAAGACATACACTTACACCAAGTAACACAGACACACACTGACACCCAGTAACACAAACAAACACACACTGACACCCAGTAACAGAGAGAAACACAGACACACACTGACACCAAGTAACAAAGACTAACACAGACACACACTGTCAACAAGTAACAAAGACATACACTGACACCCAGTAACAAAGACATGGACTGACACCAAGTCACAAAGACATACACTGATACCCAGTAACACCGACACACACTTGCACCAAGTAACAAAGACAAACACTGACACCAAGTAACAAACACATACAGTTACACCAAATAACACAGACATACACTGACACCATGTAACACAGACATACACTGACACCAAGTAACAAAGACATACACTGACACCCAGTAACACAGACACACACTTACACCAAGTAACAAAGACATACACTGACACCAAGTAACAAAGACATACACTGATACCCAGTAACACAGACACACACTTACACCAAGTAACAAAGACATACACGTACACCAAGTAACACAGACATACACTGACACCAAGTAACAAAGACATACACTGACACCAAGTAACAAAGACATAAACTGACACACTGTATCAAAGACATACACTGACACCAAATCACAAAGACATACACTGACACAAAGTAACAAAGACATACACTGACACCAAGTCACAAAGACATACACTGACACCAAGTAACAAAGACATACAATGATACCCAGTAGCACAGAGACACACTTACACCAAGTAACCAAGACATACACTGACACCAAGTAACAAAGACATACACTCACACGAAGTAACAAAGACATACAATTACACCAATTAACAAAGACACACACTTACACCAAGTAACACAGACATACACTGACACCAAGTAACAAAGACATACACTGATACCCAGTAACACAGACACACAATTACAACAAGTAACACAAACATACAATTACACCAAGGAACAAAGACATACACTGATACCCAGTAACAATGAAATACACTGTTACCCAGTAACACAGACACACACTTACACCAAGTAACAAAGACATACACTGATACCAAGTAACACAGACACACACTTACACCAAGTAACAAAGACATACACTGACACCAAGTAACAAAGACATACACTGATACCCAGTAACACAGACACACACTTACACCAAGTAAAAAAGACACACACTGACACCAAGTAACACAGACACACACGCACACCAAGTAACACAAACACACACTTACACCAAGTAACAAAGACATACACGTACACCAAGTAACACAGACATACACTGACACCAAGTAACAAAGACATACACTGACACCAAGTAACAAAGACATAAACTGACACACTGTATCAAAGACATACACTGACACCAAATCACAAAGACATACACTGACACAAAGTAACAAAGACATACAGTGACACCAAGTCACAAAGACATACACTGACACCAAGTAACAAAGACATACAATGATACCCAGTAGCACAGAGACACACTTACACCAGGTAACCAAGACATACACTGACACCAAGTAACAAAGACATACACTCACACGAAGTAACAAAGACATACAATTACACCAATTAACAAAGACACACACTTACACCAAGTAACACAGACATACACTGACACCAAGTAACAAAGACATACACTGATACCCAGTAACACAGACACACACTTACACCAAGTAACACAGACATACACTGACACCAAGTAACAAAGACATACACTGATACCCAGTAACACAGACACACACTTACACCAAGTAACAAAGACACACACTTGCACCAAGTAACACAGACATACACTGACACCAAGGAACAAAGACATACACTGATACCCAGTAACACAGACACACACTTACACCAAGTCAACTAAGACACACACTTACACCAAGTAACACAGACATACACTGACACCAAGTAACAAAGACATACACTGACACCAAGTAACAAAGACATAAACTGACACACAGTAACAATAGACGTACACTGACACCAAGTAACAAAGACATCCACTGACACCCAGTAAAAAAGACATACACTGACACCAAGTCACAAAGACATACACTGACACCAAGTAACAAAGACATACACTGACACCAAGTAACAAAGACACACACTTACACGAAGTAACGAAGACATACTCTGACACCAAGTAACAAAGACATACAATTACACCAAGTAACACAGACATACACTGAAACCAAGTAACAAAGACATACAATTACACCAAGTAACAAAGACACACACTTACACCAAGTAACACAGACATACACTGACACCAAGTAACAAAGACATACACTGTTACCCAGTAACACAGACACACACCTACAACAAGTTACAAAGACATACACTGATACCAAGCAACACAGACACACAATTACAACAAGTAACACAAACACACACTTACACCAAGTAACAAAGACATACACTGACACCAAGTAACAAAGACATACAATTACACCAAGTAACAAAGACACACACTTACACCAAGTAACACAGACATACACTGACACCAAGTAACAATGACATACACTGTTACCCAAAAACACAGACACACACTTACACCAAGTAACAAAGACATACACTGATACCAAGTAACACAGACACACACTTACACCAAGTAACACAGACACAAACTTACACCAAGTAACAAAGACATACACTGACACCAAGTAACAAAGTCATACACTTACACCAAGTAACACAGACATACGCTGACACCAAGTAACAAAGACATACAATTACACCAAGTAACAAAGACACACACTTACACGACGTAACACAGACACACACTTGCACCAAGTAACAAAGACAAACACTGACACCAAGTAACAAACACATACAGTTACACCAAATAACACAGACATACACTGACACCATGTAACACAGACATACACTGACACCAAGTAACAAAGACATACACTGACACCCAGTAACACAGACACACACTTACACCAAGTAACAAAGACATACACTGACACCAAGTAACAAAGACATACACTGATGCCCAGTAACAGAGACACACACTTACACCAAGTAACAAAGACATACACGTACACCAAGTATCACAGACATACACTGACACCAAGTAACAAAGACATACACTGACACCAAGTAACAAAGACATAAACTGACACACTGTATCAAAGACATACACTGACACCAAATCACAAAGACATACACTGACACAAAGTAACAAAGACATACACTGACACCAAGTCACAAAGACATAAACTGACACCAAGCAACAAAGACATACAATGATACCCAGTAGCACAGAGACACACTTACACCAAGTAACCAAGACATACACTGACACCAAGTAACAAAGACATACACTCACACGAAGTAATAAAGACATACAATTGCACCAATTAACAAAGACACACACTTACACCAAGTAACACAGACATACACAGACACCAAGTAACAAAGACATACACTGATACCCAGTAACACAGACACACACTTACACCAAGTAACACAGACATACACTGACACCAAGTAACAAAGACATACACTGATACCCAGTAACACAGACACACACTTACACCAAGTAACAAAGACACACACTTGCACCAAGTAACACAGACATACACTGACACCAAGGAACAAAGACATACACTGATACCCAGTAACACAGATACACACTTACACCAAGTAACTAAGACACACACTTACACCAAGTAACACAGACATACACTGACACCAAGTAACAAAGACATACACTGACACCAAGTAACAAAGACATAAACTGACACACAGTAACAATAGACGTACACTGACACCAAGTAACAAAGACACACACTTACACCAAATACACAGACAAACACTGACAGCAAGTAACAAAGACATACACTGATACCCAGTAACACAGACACACACGTATACCAAATAACAAAGACAGACAATGATACCCAGTAACAAAGACATGCACTGATACCCAGTAACACAGACACACACTAACACCAAGTCACAAAGACATACACTGATAACCAGTAACACAGACAGACACTTACACCATGTAACAAAGACATACACTGACACCAAGTAACAAAGACATACACTGATACCCAGTAACACAGACAGACACTTACACCAAGTAACAAAGACTTACACTGACACCAATTAAGAAAGACATACATTGATACCCAGTTACACAGACACACACTTACACCAAGTAACAAATACATACGCTGACACCAAGTAAAAAAGACATACATTTACACCAAGTAAAAAAGACATACACTGACACCATTTAACAAAGACATACACTGATACCCAGTAACACAGACACACACTTACACCAAGTAACAAAGACATACACTGATACCCAGTTACACAGACACACACTTACACCAAGTAACAAAGACATACACTGACACCAAGTAACAAAGACATACACTTACACCAGGTAAAAAAGACATACACTGACACCAAGTAACAAAGACATACACTGACACCAAGTAGCAAAGACATACACTTACACCAAGTAACAAAGACATACACTGACACCAAGTAACAAAGACATACACTTACACCATGCAACACAGACATACACTGACACCAAGTAACAAACACATACACTGACACCAAGTAACAAACACATACACTGACACCAAGTAACAAAGACATACACTGATACCAAGTAACACAGACATACACTGACACCAAGTAACAAAGACACACACTTACACCAAATAAACAGACATACACTGACAGCAAGTAACAAAGACATACACTGATACCCAGTAACACAGACACACACTTATACCAAGTAACAAAGACTGACAATGATACCCAGTAACAAAGACATACACTGACACCCAGTAACAAAGACACACAATGACACCAAGTAACAAAGGCACTCACTGACACCAAGTAACAAAGACATACACTGATACCCAGTAACACAGACACACACATACACCAAGTAACAAAGACATACACTGACACCAAGTAACAAAGTCATACACTGACACCCAGTAACAAAGACATACACTGACACCCAGTAACACAGACACACACGGACTCCAAGTAACAAAGACATGCACTGACACCCAGTAACAAAAACATGCACTGACACCAGGTAACAAAGACATACACTGATACCCAGTAACACAGACACACACTTACACCAAGTAACAAAGACATACACTGACAGCAAGTAACAAAGACTTTCACTGATACCCAGTAACAAAGACACACACTTACACCAAGTAACAAAGACATACACTTACACCAAGTAACAAAGACATGCACTGATACCCAGTAACACAGCCACACATTTACACCAAGTAACAAAGACATACACTGATACTCAGTTACACAGACACACACTTACACCAAGTAACAGAGACATACACTGACACCAAGTAACAAAGGCATACACTCACACCAAGTAACAAAGACATGCACTGACACCAAGTAACAAAGACGTACACTTACACCAAGTAACAAAGGCATACACTGATACCCAGTAACACAGACACACACTTACACCAAGTAACAAAGACATACACTGACACCAATTAAGAAAGACATACACTGATACCCAGTTACACAGACACACACTTACACCAAGTAACAAATACATACGCTGACACCAAGTAACAAAGACATACACTTACACCAGGTAAAAAAGACATACACTGACACCAAGTAACAAAGACATACACTGATACCCAGTAACACAGACACACACTTACAGCAAGTAACATAGACAGACACTGATACCCAGTAACACAGACATACACTTACACCAAGTTTCAAAGACATACACTGACACCAAGTAGCAAAGACATACACTTACACCAAGTAACAAAGACATACACTGACACCAAGTAACAAAGACATACACTTACACCAAGTAACAAAGACATACACTGACACCAAGTAACAAAGACATACACTTACACCAAGTAACACTGACGTACACTGACACCAAGTAACAAAAACATACCCTTACACCAAGTAACAAAGACATACACTGACACCAAGTAACAAAGACATACACTGATACCAAGTAACACAGACATACACTGACACCAAGTAACAAAGACACACACTTACACCAAATACACAGACAAACACTGACAGCAAGTAACAAAGACATACACTGATACCCAGTAACACAGACACACACGTATACCAAGTAACAAAGACAGACAATGATACCCAGTAACAAAGACATGCACTGATACCCAGTAACACAGACACACACTAACACCAAGTCACAAAGACATACACTGATACCCAGTAACACAGACAGACACTTACACCATGTAACAAAGACATACACTGACACCAAGTAACAAAGACATACACTGACACCAAGTAACAAAGAAATGCACTTACACCAAGTAACACAGACATACACTGATACCCAGTAACAAAGACATACACTGATACCCAGTAACACAGACAGACACTTACACCAAGTAACAAAGACATACACTGACACCAATAAAGAAAGACATACACTGATACCCAGTTACACAGACACACACTTACACCAAGTAAGAAATACATACGCTGACACCAAGTAAAAAAGACATACATTTACACCAATTAAAAAAGACATACACTGACACCATTTAACAAAGACATACACTGATACCCAGTAACACAGACACACACAGACACCAAGTAACAAAGACATACACTGATACCCAGTTACACAGACACACACTTACACCAAGTAACAAAGACATACACTGACACCAAGTAACAAAGACATACACTTACACCAGGTAAAAAAGACATACACTGACACCAAGTAACAAAGACATACACTGATACCCAGTAACACAGAAACACACTTACAGCAAGTAACAAAGACAGACACTGATACCCAGTAACACAGACATACACTTACACCAAGTTTCAAAGACATACACTGACACCAAGTAGCAAAGACATACACATACACCAAGTAACAAAGACATACACTGACACCAAGTAACAAAGACATACACTTACACCAAGTAACAAAGACATACACTGACACCAAGTAACAAAGACATACACTTACACCAAGTAACACAGACATACACTGACACCAAGTAACAAAGACATACCCTTACACCAAGTAACAAAGACATACACTGATACCAAGTAACACAGACATACACTGACACCAAGTAACAAAGACACACACTTACACCAAATACACAGACAAACACTGACAGCAAGTAACAAAGACATACACTGATACCCAGTAACACAGACACACACTTATACCAATTAACAAAGTCATACAATAATACCCAGTAACAAAGACATGCACTGATACCCAGTAACACAGACACACACTAACACCAAGTCACAAAGACATACACTGATACCCAGTAACACAAACAGACACTTACACCATGTAACAAAGACATACACTGACACCAAGTAACAAAGACATACACTGACACCAAGTAACAAAGACATGCACTTACACCAAGTAACAAAGACATACACTGACACCCAGTAACAAAGACACACAATGACACCAAGAAACAAAGGCACACACTGACACCAAGTAACAAAGACATACACTGATACCCAGTAACACAGACACACACTTACACCAAGTAACAATGACATACACTGACAGCAAGTAACAAAGACATTCACTGATACCCAGTAACACAGACATACACTTACACCAAGTAACAAAGACATACACTGACACCAAGTAACAAAAACATGCACTGATACCCAGTAACACAGACACACACTGACACCAAGTAACAAAGACATACCCTTACACCAAGTAACAGAGACATACGCTGACACCAAGTAACAAAGACATACACTGATACCAAGTAACACAGACATACACTGACACCAAGTAACAAAGACACACACTTACACCAAATGCACAGACATACACTGACAGCAAGTAACAAAGACATGCACTGATACCCAGTAACACAGACACACACTTATACCAAGTAACAAAGAAAGACAATGATACCCAGTAACAAAGACATACACTGATACCCAGTAACACAGACACACACTAACACCAAGTCACAAAGACATACACTTGCACCCAGTAACAAAGACAAACACTGACACCCAGTAACAAAGAAACACACTGACACCAAGTAACAAAGACACACACTGACACCAAGTATACAAAGACATACACAGACACCAAGTAACAAAGACATACACTGATACCCAGTAACACAGACAGACACTTACACCATGTAACAAAGACATACACTGACACCAAGTAACAAAGACATACACTGACACCAAGTAACAAAGACATACACTTACACCAAGTAACACAGAGATTCACTGAAACCAAGTAAGAAAGACATACACTAATACCCAGTAACACAGACACACACTTACACCAAGTAACAATGACAGACACTAATACCCAGTAACACAGACACACACTTACACCAAGTAACAATGACATACACTGACACCCAGTAACAAAGACATACACTGACACCCAGTAACAAAGACACACAATGACACCAAGTAACAAAGGCACACACTGACACCAAGTAACAAAGACATACAATGATACCCAGTAACACAGACACACACTTACACCAAGTAACAAAGACATACACTGACAGCAAGTATCAAAGACATTCGCTGATACGCAGTAACACAGACACACACTGACACCAAGTAACACAGACATACACTGAAACCAAGTAACAAAGACATACAATTACACCAAGTAACAAAGACATACACTGACAGCAAGTAACAAAGACATACACTGACACCAAGTAACAAAGACAGACAATTACACCAAGTAACACAGACATACACTGAAACCAAGAAACAAAGACATACAATTACACCAAGTAACAAAGACACACACTGACAGCAAGTAACAAAGACATACAATGACAGCAAGTAACAAAGACATACACTGACACCAAGTAACACAGACATACACTGAAACCAAGAAACAAAGACATCCAATTACACCAAGTAACAAAGAAACACACTTACACCAAGTAACAAAGACATACACTGAAACCAAGTAACAAAGACATACACTGATACCCAGTAACACAGACACACACTTAAACCAAGTCACAAAGACATACACTGACACCCAGTAACAAAGACAAACAATGACACCCAGTAACAAAGAAACACACTGACACCAAGTAACAAAGACACACACTGAAACCAAGTATACAAAGACATACACAGACACCTAGTAACAAAGACATACACTGATACCCAGTAACACAGACAGACACTTACACCATGTAACAAAGACATACACTGACACCAAGTAACAAAGACATACACTGACACCAAGTAACAAAGACATACACTTACACCAAGTAACACAGAGATACACTGAAACCAAGTAACAAAGACATTCACTGATACCCAGTAACACAGACACACACTTACACCAAGTAACAAAGACATACAATGACACCAAGTAACAAAGACATACACTGAAACCCAGTAACACAGACACACACTTAAACCAAGTAACAAAGACATACACTGATACTCAGTAACACAGACATACACTTACACCAAGTAACAAAGACATACTCTGATACCCAGTAACACAGACACACACTTAAACCAAGTAACAAAGACATACACTGATACTCAGTAACACAGACAAACACTTACACCAAGTAACAAAGACGGACACTTACACCAAGTAACAAAGACATACACTGATACCCAGTAACACAGACACACTCTTACACCAAGTAACAAAGACATACACTGACACCAATTAAGAAAGACATAAACTGATACCCAGTAACACAGACTCAAACTTACACCAAGTAACAAAGACATACACTGACACCAAGTAAAAAAGACATACACTTACACCAAGTAAAAAAAGACATACACTGACACCAAGTAACATAAGACATAAACTGATACCCAGTAACACAGACACACACTTACACCTAGTAACAAAGACATACACTGATACCCAGTTACACAGAAACACACTTACACCAAGTAACACAGACACAGACAGACACCAAGTAACAAAGACATACACTGATACCCAGTAACACAGACACACACTTACACCAAGTAACAAAGACATACACTGACACCAAGTAACAAAGACATACACTGACCCCAGGTAAAAAAGACATACACTGACACCAAGTAACAAAGACATACACTGATAACCAGTAACACAGACACACACTTACCCCAAGTAACAAAGACATACACTGACACCCAGTAACAAAGACATATACTGACACCAAGTCACAAAGACATCCACTGATACCCAGTAACACAGACACACACTTCCACCAAGTAACAAAGACACACACAGAGACCAAGTAACAAAGACATACACTGATACCCAGTAACACAGACACACACTTACACCAAGTAACAAAGACATACACTGACACCCAGTAACAAAGACACACAATGACACCAAGAAACAAAGGCACACACTGACACCAAGTAACAAAGAAATACACTGATACCCAGTAACACAGACACACACTTACACCAAGTAACAAAGACATACACTGACAGCAAGTAACAAAGACATTCACTGATACCCAGTAACACAGACATACACTTACACCAAGCAACAAAGACATACACTGACACCAAGTAACAAAAACATGCACTGATACCCAGTAACACAGACACACACTGACACCAAGTAACAAAGACATACCCTTACACCAAGTAACAAAGACATACACTGACACCAAGTAACAAAGACATACACTGATACCAAGTAACACAGACATACACTGACACCAAGTAACAAAGACACACACTTACACCAAATACACAGACATACACTGACAGCAAGTAACAAAGACATGCACTGATACCCAGTAACACAGACACACACTTATACCAAGTAACAAAGAAAGACAATGATACCCAGTAACAAAGACATACACTGATACCCAGTAACACAGACACACACTAACACCAAGTCACAAAGACATACACTTGCACCCAGTAACAAAGACAAACACTGACACCCAGTAACAAAGAAACACACTGACACGAAGTAACAAAGACACACACTGACACCAAGTATACAAAGACATATACAGACACCAAGTAACAAAGACATACACTGATACCCAGTAACACAGACAGACACTTACACCATGTAACAAAGACATACACTGACACCAAGTAACAAAGACATACACTGACACCAAGTAACAAAGACATACACTTACACCAAGTAACACAGAGATTCACTGAAACCAAGTAAGAAAGACATACACTAATACCCAGTAACACAGACACACACTTACACCAAGTAACAATGACAGACACTAATACCCAGTAACACAGACACACACTTACACCAAGTAACAATGACATACACTGACACCCAGTAACAAAGACATACACTGACACCCAGTAACAAAGACACACAATGACACCAAGTAACAAAGGCACACACTGACACCAAGTAACAAAGACGTACAATTACACCAAGTAACAAAGACATACACTGACAGCAAGTAACAAAGACATACAATGACAGCAAGTAACAAAGACATACACTGACACCAAGTAACACATACATACACTGAAACCAAGAAACAAAGACATCCAACTACACCAAGTAACAAAGAAACACACTTACACCAAGTAACAAAGACAGACACTGACACCAAGTCACAAAGACATACACTGATACCCAGTAACACAGACACACACTTAAACCAAGTCACAAAGACATACACTGACACCCAGTAACAAAGACAAACAATGACACCCAGTAACAAAGAAACACACTGACACCAAGTAACAAAGACACACACTGAAACCAAGTATACAAAGACATACACTGACACCAAGTAACAAAGACATACATTTACACCAAGTAACAAAGACACACACTTACACGAAGTAACACAGACATACACTGATACCCAGTAACACAGACACGCACTGACACCATGTAACACAGACATACACTGACACCAAGTAACAAAGCCATACACTGATACCCACTAACACAGACACAAACTGACACAATGTAACACAGACATACACTGACACCAAGTAACAAAGACATACACTGGTACCCAGTAACACAGACACACACATACAACAAGTAACAAAGACACACTCTTACACCAAGTAACACAGATATACATTGACACCAAGTAACAAAGACATAAACTGGCACACAGTAACACAGACAGACACTTACACCATGTAACAAAGACATACACTGACACCAAGTAACAAAGACATACACTGACACCAAGTAACAAAGACATACACTTACACCAAGTAACACAGAGATACACTGAAACCAAGTAACAAAGACATTCACTGATACCCAGTAAGACAGACACACACTTACACCAAGTAACAAAGACATACAATGACACCAAGTAACAAAGACATACACTGAAACCCAGTAACACAGACACACACTTAAACCAAGTAACAAAGACATACACTGATACTCAGTAACACAGACACACACTTACACCAAGTAACAAAGACATACACTGACAGCAAGTAACAAAGACATACTCTGATACCCAGTAACACAGACACACACTTAAACCAAGTAACAAAGACATACACTGATACTCAGTAACACAGACAAACACTTACACCAAGTAACAAAGACGGACACTTACACCAAGTAACAAAGACATACACTGATACCCAGTAACACAGACACACTCTTACACCAAGTAACAAAGACATACACTGACACCAATTAAGAAAGACATAAACTGATACCCAGTAACACAGACTCACACTTACACCAAGTAACAAAGACATACACTGACACCAAGTAACAAAGACATACACTTACACCAAGTAAAAAAAGACATACACTGACACCAAGTAACAAAGACATAAACTGATACCCAGTAACACAGACACACACTTACACCTAGTAACAAAGACATACACTGATACCCAGTTACACAGAAACACACTTACACCAAGTATCACAGACACAGACAGACACCAAGTAACAAAGACATACACTGATACCCAGTAACACAGACACACACTTACACCAAGTAACAAAGACATACACTGACACCAAGTAACAAAGACATACACTGACCCCAGGTAAAAAAGACATATACTAACACCAAGTCACAAAGACATACACTGATACCCAGTTACACAGACACACACTTCCACCAAGTAACAAAGACAAACACTGACACCAAGTAACAAAGACATACACTTACACCAAGTAACACAGACATACACTGACACCAAGTAACAAAGACATACATTTACACCAAGTAACAAAGACACACACTTACACGAAGTAACACAGACATACACTGATACCCAGTAACACAGACACGCACTGACACCATGTAACACAGACATACACTGACACCAAGTAACAAAGCCATACACTGATACCCACTAACACAGACACAAACTGACACAATGTAACACAGACATACACTGACACCAAGTAACAAAGACATACACTGGTACCCAGTAACACAGACACACACATACAACAAGTAACAAAGACACACTCTTACACCAAGTAACACAGATATACATTGACACCAAGTAACAAAGACATAAACTGGCACACAGTAACAAAGACATACACTGACACCAAGTCACAAAGACATTCACTGATACCCAGCAGCACAGACACACACTTACACCAAGTAACGAAGACATACACTGACACCAAGTAACAAAGACATACAATTACACCAAGTAACAAAGACACACACTTTCACCAAGTAACACAGACATACACTGACACCAAGTAACAAAGACATACACTGTTACCAAGTAACACAGACACACAATTACAACAAGTAACACAAACACACACTTACACCAAGTCACAAAGACATACACTGATACCAAGTAACACAGACACACAATTACAACAAGTAACACAAACACACACTTACACCAAGTAACAAAGACATACACTGAAACCAAGTAACAAAGACATACAATTACACCAAGTAACAAAGACACACACTTACACCAAGTAACACAGACATACACTGACACCAAGTAACAAAGACATACACAGTTACCCAGTAACACAGACACACACTTACAACTAGTAACAAAGACATACACTGAAACCAAGTAACACAGACACACACTCTCACCAAGTAAGACAGACGCACACTTACAACAAGTAACAAAGACATACACTGACACCAATGAACAAAGACATACACTGATACTCAGTTACACAGACACACACTTACACCAAGTAACAAAGACATACACTGACACCAAATCACAAAGACATACACTGACACACAGTAACAAAGACATACACTGACACCAAGTCACAAAGACATACACTGACACCAAGTAACAAAGACATACACTGACACCTAGTCACAAAGACATACACTGATACCCGGTAACACAGACACACACTTGCACCAAGTAACAAAGACAAACACTGACACCAAGTAACAAAGACATACACTGACACCAAGAAACAAAGACACACACTTACACCAAGTAACACAGACATACACTGACACCAAGTAACAAAGACATACACTGATACCCAGTAACACAGACACACACTTACACCAAGTAACACAGACATACACTGACACCAAGTAACAAAGACATACACTGATACCCAGTAACACAGACACACACTTACACCAAGTAACAAAGACACACACTTGCACCAAGTAACACAGACATACACTGACACCAAGGAACAAAGACATACACTGATACCCAGTAACACAGACACACACTTACACCAAGTAACTAAGACACACACTTACACCAAGTAACACAGACATACACTGACACCAAGTAACAAAGACATAAACTGACACACAGTAACAATAGACGTACACTGACACCAAGTAACAAAGACATCCACTGACACCCAGTAAAAAAGACATACACTGACACCAAGTCACAAAGACATACACTGACACCAAGTAACAAAGACTTACACTGACACCTAGTCACAAAGACATACACTGATACCCGGAAACACAGACACACACTTGCACCAAGTAACAAAGACAAACACTGACACCAAGTAACAAAGACATACACTGACACCAAGAAACAAAGACATACACTTACACCAAGTAACACAGACACACACTGACACCCAGTAACACAAACAAACACACACTGACACCCAGTAACATAGAGAAACACAGACACACACTGACACCAAGTAACAAAGACTAACACAGACACACACTGTCAGAAAGTAACAAAGACAAACACTGACACCCAGTAACAAAGACATGGACTGACACCAAGTCACAAAGACATACACTGATACCCAGTAACACAGACACACACTTGCACCAAGTAACAAAGACAAACACTGACACCAAGTAACAAACAAATACAGTTACACCAAATAACACAGACATACACTGACACCATGTAACACAGACATACACTGACACCAAGTAACAAAGACATACACTGACACCCAGTAACACAGACACACACTTACACCAAGTAACAAAGACATACACTGACACCAAGTAACAAAGACATACACTGATACCCAGTAACACAGACACACACTTACACCAAGTAACAAAGTCATACACTTACACCAAGTAACACAGACATACACTGACACCAAGTAACAAAGACATACACTGACACCAAGTAACAAAGACATAAACTGACACACAGTAACAAAGACATACACTGACACCAAATCACAAAGACATACACTGACACAAAGTAACAAAGACATACACAGACACCAAGTCACAAAGACATACACTGACACCAAGTAACAAAGACATACAATGATACCCAGTAGCACAGAGACACACTTACACCAAGTAACCAAGACATACACTGACACCAAGTAACAAAGACATACACTGATACCCAGTAACACAGACACACACTTACACCAAGTAACACAGACATACACTGACACCAAGTAACAAAGACATACACTGATACCCAGTAACACAGACACACACTTACACGAAGTAACAAAGACACACACTTGCACCAAGTAACACAGACATACACTGACACCAAGGAACAAAGACATACACTGATACCCAGTATCACAGAACACACTTACACCAAGTAACAAGGACACACACTTACACCAACTAACAAAGACATACACAGACACCAAGTAACAAAGACATAAACTGACACACAGTAACAAAGACATACGCTGACACCAAATCACAAAGACATACACTGACACCAAATCACAAAGACATACACTGACACACAGTAACAAAGACATACACGGACACCAAGTCACAAAGACATACACTGACACCAAGTAACAAAGACATAAACTGACACCTAGTCACAAAGACATACACTGATACCCGGTAACACAGACACACACTTGCACCAAGTAACAAAGACAAACACTGACACCAAGTAACAAAGACATACACTGACACCAAGAAACAAAGACATACACTTACACCAAGTAACACAGACACACACTGACACCCAGTAAAACAAACAAACACACACTGACACCCAGTAACATAGAGAAACACAGACACACACTGACACCAAGTAACAAAGACTAACACAGACACACACTGTCACCAAATAACAAAGACATACACTGACACCCAGTAACAAAGACATGGACTGACACCAAGTCACAAAGACATACACTGATACCCAGTAACACAGACACACACTTGCACCAAGTAACAAAGACAAACACTGACACCAAGTAACAAACACATACAGTTACACCAAATAACACAGACATACATTGACACCATGTAACACAGACATACACTGACACCAAGTAACAAAGACACACACTGACACCCAGTAACACAGACACACACTTACACCAAGTAACAAAGACATACACTGACATCAAGTAACAAAGACATACACTGATACCCAGTAACACAGACACACACTTACACCAAGTAACAAAGACATAAACTGACACACAGTAACAAAGATATACACTGACACCAAATCACAAAGACATACACTTACACCAAGTAACACAGACATACACTGACACCAAGTAACAAAGACATACACTGACACTAAGTAACAAAGACATAAACTGACACACAGTAACAAAGATATACACTGACACCAAATCACAAAGACATACACTGACACAAAGTAACAAAGACAAACACTGACACCAAGTCACAAAGACATACACTGATAAAGTAACAAAGACATACACTGTTACCCAGTTGCACAGAGACACACTTACACCAAGTAACCAAGACATACACTGACACCAAGTAACAAAGACATACACTCACACGAAGTAACAAAGACATACAATTACACCAATTAACAAAGACACACACTTACACCAAGTAACACAGACATACACTGACACCAAGTAACAAAGACATACACTGATACCCAGTAACACAGACACACACTTACACCAAGTAACACAGACATACACTGAAATACAAGTACCAAAGACATACAATTACACCAAGTAACAAAGACACACACTTACACCAAGTAACACAGACATACAGTGACACCAAGTAACAAAGACATACACTGTTACCCAGTAACACAGACACACACCTACAAGTAACAAAGACATACACTGAGACCAAGTAACACAGACACACAATTACAACAAGTTACACAAGCACACACTTACACCAGTAACAAAGACATACACTGACACCAAGTAACAAAGACATACACTGACACCAAGTAACAAAGACACACACTTACACCAAGTAACACTGACATACACTGACACCAAGTAACAAAGACATACACTGACACCCAGTAACACAGACACACACTTACACCAAGTAACAAAGACATACACTGACACCAAGTAACAAAGACATACACTGATACCGAGTAACACAGACAAACACTTACACCAAGTAACAAAGACACACACTTACACCAAGTAACACAGACATACACGGACACCAAGTAACAAAGACATACACAGACACCAAGTAACAAAGACATAAACTGACACACAGTAACAAAGAAATACACTGACACCAAATCACAAAGACATACACTGACACACAGTAACAAAGACATACACTGACACCAAGTAACAAAGACATACACTGACACCTAGTCACAAAGACATACACTGATACCCGGTAACACAGACACACACTTGCACCAAGTAACAAAGACAAACACTGACACCAAGTAACAACGACATACACTGACACCAAGAAACAAAGACATACACATACACCAAGTAACACAGACACACACTGACACCCAGTAACACAAACAAACACACACTGACACCCAGTAACATAGAGAAACACAGACACACACTGACACCAAGTAACAAAGACTAACACAGACACACACTGTCACCAAGTAACAAAGACATACACTGACACCCAGTAACAAAGACATGGACTGACACCAAGTCACAAAGACATACACTGATACCCAGTAACACAGACACACACTTGCACCAAGTAACAAAGACAAACACTGACCCCAAGTAACAAACACATACAGTTACACCAAATAACACAGACATACACTGACACCATGTAACACAGACATACACTGACACCAAGTAACAAAGACATACACTGATACCCAGTAACACAGACACACACTTACACGAAGTAACAAAGACACACACTTGCACCAAGTAACACAGACATACACTGACACCAAGGAACAAAGACATACACTGATACCCAGTAACACAGAACACACTTACACCAAGTAACAAGGACACACACTTACACCAACTAACAAAGACATACACAGACACCAAGTAACAAAGACATAAACTGACACACAGTAACAAAGACATACGCTGACACCAAATCACAAAGACATACACTGACACCAAATCACAAAGACATACACTGACACACAGTAACAAAGACATACACTGACACCAAGTCACAAAGATATACACTGACACCAAGTAACAAAGACATAAACTGACACCTAGTCACAAAGACATACACTGATACCCGGTAACACAGACACACACTTGCACCAAGTAACAAAGACAAACACTGACACCAAGTAACAAAGACATACACTGACACCAAGAAACAAAGACATACACTTACACCAAGTAACACAGACACACACTGACACCCAGTAAAACAAACAAACACACACTGACACCCAGTAACATAGAGAAACACAGACACACACTGACACCAAGTAACAAAGACTAACACAGACACACACTGTCACCAAGTAACAAAGACATACACTGACACCCAGTAACAAAGACATGGACTGACACCAAGTCACAAAGACATACACTGATACCCAGTAACACAGACACACACTTGCACCAAGTAACAAAGACAAACACTGACACCAGGTAACAAACACATACAATTACACCAAATAACACAGACATACATTGACACCATGTAACACAGACATACACTGACACCAAGTAACAAAGACACATACTGACACCCAGTAACACAGACACACACTTACACCAAGTAACAAAGACATACACTGACACCAAGTAACAAAGACATACACTGATACCCAGTAACACAGACACACACTTACACCAAGTAACAAAGACATACACTTAGACCAAGTAACACAGACATACACTGACACCAAGTAACAAAGACATACACTGACACTAAGTAACAAAGACATAAACTGACACACAGTAACAAAGATATACACTGACACCAAATCACAAAGACATACACTGACACAAAGTAACAAAGACAAACACTGACACCAAGTCACAAAGACATACACTGACAACAAGTAACAAAGACATACACTGTTACCCAGTTGCACAGAGACACACTTACACCAAGTAACCAAGACATACACTGACACCAAGTAACAAAGACATACACTCACACGAAGTAACAAAGACATACAATTACACCAATTAACAAAGACACACACTTACACCAAGTAACACAGACATACACTGACACCAAGTAACAAAGACATACACTGATACCCAGTAACACAGACACACACTTACACCAAGTAACACAGACATACACTGAAATACAAGTACCAAAGACATACAATTACACCAAGTAACAAAGACACACACTTACACCAAGTAACACAGACATACAGTGACACCAAGTAACAAAGACATACACTGTTACCCAGTAACACAGACACACACCTACAAGTAACAAAGACATACACTGAGACCAAGTAACACAGACACACAATTACAACAAGTTACACAAGCACACACTTACACCAAGTAACAAAGACATACACTGACACCAAGTAACAAAGACATACACTGACACCAAGTAACAAAGACACACACTTACACCAAGTAACACTGACATACACTGACACCAAGTAACAAAGACATACACTGACACCCAGTAACACAGACACACACTTACACCAAGTAACAAAGACATACACTGACACCAAGTAACAAAGACATACACTGATACCGAGTAACACAGACAAACACTTACACCAAGTAACAAAGACACACACTTACACCAAGTAACACAGACATACACGGACACCAAGTAACAAAGACATACACAGACACCAAGTAACAAAGACATAAACTGACACACAGTAACAAAGACATACACTGACACCAAAACACAAAGACATACACTGACACCAAATCACAAAGACATACACTGACACACAGTAACAAAGACATACACTGACACCAAGTCACAAAGACATACACTGACACCAAGTAACAAAGACATACACTGACACCTAGTCACAAAGACATACTCTGATACCCGGTAACACAGACACACACTTGCACCAAGTAACAAAGACAAACACTGACACCAAGTAACAACGACATACACTGACACCAAGAAACAAAGACATACACTTACACCAAGTAACACAGACACACACTGACACCCAGTAACACAAACAAACACACACTGACACCCAGTAACATAGAGAAACACAGACACACACTGACACCAAGTAACAAAGACTAACACAGACACACACTGTCACCAAGTAACAAAGACATACACTGACACCCATTAACAAAGACATGGACTGACACCAAGTCACAAAGACATACACTGATACCCAGTAACACAGACACACACTTGCACCAAGTAACAAAGACAAACACTGACCCCAAGTAACAAACACATACAGTTACACCAAATAACACAGACATACACTGACACCATGTAACACAGACATACACTGACACCAAGTAACAAAGATATACACTGACACCCAGTAACACAGACACACACTTACACCAAGTAACAAAGACATACACTGACACCAAGTAACAAAGACATACACTGATACCCAGTAACACAGCCACACACTTACACCAAGTAACAAAGACATACACGTACACCAAGTAACACAGACATACACTGACACCAAGTAACAAAGACATACACTGACACCAAGTAACAAAGACATAAACTGACACACTGTATCAAAGACATACACTGACACCAAATCACAAAGACATACACGTACACCAAGTAACACAGACATACACTGACACAAAGTAACAAAGACATACACTGACACCAAGTCACAAAGACATACACTGACACCAAGTAACAAAGACATACAATGATACCCAGTAGCACAGAGACACACTTACACCAAGTAACCAAGACATACACTGACACCAAGTAACAAAGACATACACTCACACGAAGCAACAAAGACATACAATTACACCAATTAACAAAGACACACACTTACACCAAGTAACACAGACATACACTGACACCAAGTAACAAAGACATACACTGATACCCAGTAACACAGACACACACTTACACCAAGTAACACAGACATACACTGACACCAAGTAACAAAGACATACACTGATACCCAGTAACACAGACACACACTTACACCAAGTAACAAAGACACACACTTGCACCAAGTAACACAGACATACACTGACACCAAGGAACAAAGACATACACTGATACCCAGTAACACAGACACACACTTACACCAAGTAACTAAGACACACACTTACACCAAGTAACACAGACATACACTGACACCAAGTAACAAAGACATACACTGACACCAAGTAACAAAGACATAAACTGACACACAGTAACAATAGACGTACACTGGCACCAAGTAACAAAGACATCCACTGACACACAGTAAAAAAGACATACACTGACACCAAGTCACAAAGACATACACTGACACCAAGTAACAAAGACATACACTGACACCAAGTAACAAAGACACACACTTACACGAAGTAACGAAGACATACTCTGACACCAAGTTACAAAGACATACAATTACACCAAGTAACACAGACATACACTGAAACCAAGTAACAAAGACATACAATTACACCAAGTAACAAAGACACACACTTACACCAAGTAACACAGACATACACTGACACCAAGTAACAAAGACATACACTGTTACCCAGTAACACAGACACACACCTACAACAAGTTACAAAGACATACACTGATACCAAGCAACACAGACACACAATTACAACAAGTAACACAAACACACACTTACACCAAGTAACAAAGACATGCACTGACACCAAGTAACAAAGACATACAATTACACCAAGTAACAAAGACACACAATTACACCAAGTAACACAGACATACACTGACACCAAGTAACAATGAAATACACTGTTACCCAATAACACAGACACACACGTACACCAAGTAACAAAGACATACACTGATACCAAGTAACACAGACACACACTTACACCAAGTAACACAGACACAAACTTACACCAAGTAACAAAGACATCCACTGACACCAAGTAACAAAGTCATACACTTACACCAAGTAACACAGACATACGCTGACACCAAGTAACAAATACATACAATTACACCAAGTAACAAAGACACACACTTACACGAAGTAACACAGACATACACTGACACCATGTAACAAAGACATGCACTGATACCCAGTAACACAGACACACACTTACAACAAGTAACAAAGATATACACTGATACCCAGTAAAACAGACACACACTTACACCAATTAACAAAGACATACACTGACACCAAAAAACAAAGACATACACTGACACCAAGTCACAAAGACAGACACTGACACCAAGTCACAAAGACAGACTCTTGCACCAAGTAACAAAGACAAACACTGACACCAAGTAACGAAGACAGACACTGACACCCAGTAACAAAGACATTCACTTACACCAAGTAACACAGACATACAATGACACCATGTAACAAAGACATGCATTGATACCCAGTAACACAGACATACACTGACACCAAGTAACAAAGACACACACTTACACCAAGTAACACAGACATACACTGACACCAAGTAACAAAGACATACACTGACACCAAGTAACAAAGACATAAACTGACACACAGTAACAAAGACATACACTGACACCAAATCACAAAGACATACACCGACACAAAGTAACAAAGACATACACTGACACAAAGTCACAAAGACATACACTGACACCAAGTAACAAAGACATACAATGATACCCAGTAGCACAGAGACACACTTACACCAAGTAACCAAGACATACACTGACACCAAGTAACAAAGACATACGCTCACACGAAGTAACAAAGACATACAATTACACCAATTAACAAAGACACACACTTACACCAAGTAACACAGACATACACTGACACCAAGTAACAAAGACATACACTGATACCCAGTAACACAGACACACACTTACACCAAGTAACACAGACATACACTGACACCAAGTAACAAAGACATACACTGATACCCAGTAACACAGACACACACTTACACCAAGTAACAAAGACACACACTTGCACCAAGTAACACAGACATACACTGACACCAAGGAACAAAGACATACACTGAATCCCAGTAACACAGACACACACTTACACCAAGTAACAAAGACACACACTAAAACGAAGTAACGCAGACATACACTGACACCAAGTAACAAAGACACACACTTACACCAAGTAACACAGACATACACTGACACCAAGTAAAAAAGACATTCACTGTTACCCAGTAACACAGACACACACCTACAACAAGTAACAAAGACATACACTGATACCAAGCAACACAAACACACACTTACACCAAGTAACAAAGACATACACTGGCACCAAGTAACAAAGACATACAATTACTCCAAGTAACAAAGACACACACTTACACCAAGTAACAAAGACATACACTGATACCAAGTAACACAGACACACACTTACACCAAGTAACACAGACACAAACTTACACCAAGTAACACAGACATACACTGACACCAAGTAACAAAGACACACACTGACACCCAGTAACACAGACACACACTTACACCAAATAACAAAGACATACACTGACACCAAGTAACAAAGACATACACTGATACCCAGTAACACAGACACACACTTACACCAAGTAACAAAGACATACACTTACACCAAGTAACACAGACATACACTGACACCAAGTAACAAAGACATAAACTGACACACAGTAACAAAGATATACACTGACACCAAATCACAAAGACATACACTGAAACAAAGTAACAAAGACAAACACTGACACCAAGTCACAAAGACATACACTGACAACAAGTAACAAAGACATACACTGATACCCAGTAGCACAGAGACACACTTACACCAAGTAACCAAGACATACACTGACACCAATTAACAAAGACATACACTCACACGAAGTAACAAAGACATACAATTACACCAATTAACAAAGACACACACTTACACCAAGTAACACAGACATACACTGACACCAAGTAACAAAGACATACACTGATACCCAGTAACACAGACACACACTTACACCAAGTAACACAGACATACACTGAAATACAAGTACCAAAGACATACAATTACACCAAGTAACAAAGACACACACTTACACCAAGTAACACAGACATACAGTGACACCAAAGTAACAAAGACATACACTGTTACCCAGTAACACAGACACACACCTACAAGTAACAAAGACATACACTGATACCAAGTAACACAGACACACAATTACAACAAGTTACACAAGCACACACTTACACCAAGTAACAAAGACATACACTGACACCAAGTAACAAAGACATACACTGACACCAAGTAACAAAGACACACACTTACACCAAGTAACACAGACATACACTGACACCAAGTAACAAAGACATACTCTGACACCCAGTAACACAGACACACACTTACACCAAGTAACAAAGACATACACTGACACCAAGTAACAAAGACATACACTGATACCGAGTAACACAGACAAACACTTACACCAAGTAACAAAGACACACACTTACACCAAGTAACAAAGACACACACTAAAACGAAGTAACGCAGACATACACTGACACCAAGTAACAAAGACACACACTTACACCAAGTAACACAGACATACACTGACACCAAGTAAAAAAGACATTCACTGTTACCCAGTAACACAGACACACACCTACAACAAGTAACAAAGACATACACTGATACCAAGCAACACAAACACACACTTACACCAAGTAACAAAGACATACACTGGCACCAAGTAACAAAGACATACAATTACTCCAAGTAACAAAGACACACACTTACACCAAGTAACACAGACATACACTGACACCAAGTAACAATGACATACACTGTTACCCAGTAACACAGACACACACTTACACCAAGTAACAAAGACATACACTGATACCAAGTAACACAGACACACACTTACACCAAGTAACACAGACACAAACTTACACCAAGTAACACAGACATACACTGACACCAAGTAACAAAGACACACACTGACACCCAGTAACACAGACACACACTTACACCAAATAACAAAGACATACACTGACACCAAGTAACAAAGACATACACTGATACCCAGTAACACAGACACACACTTACACCAAGTAACAAAGACATACACTTACACCAAGTAACACAGACATACACTGACACCAAGTAACAAAGACATAAACTGACACACAGTAACAAAGATATACAGTGACACCAAATCACAAAGACATACACTGAAACAAAGTAACAAAGACAAACACTGACACCAAGTCACAAAGACATACACTGACAACAAGTAACAAAGACATACACTGATACCCAGTAGCACAGAGACACACTTACACCAAGTAACCAAGACATACACTGACACCAATTAACAAAGACATACACTCACACGAAGTAACAAAGACATACAATTACACCAATTAACAAAGACACACACTTACACCAAGTAACACAGACATACACTGACACCAAGTAACAAAGACATACACTGATACCCAGTAACACAGACACACACTTACACCAAGTAACACAGACATACACTGAAATACAAGTACCAAAGACATACAATTACACCAAGTAACAAAGACACACACTTACACCAAGTAACACAGACATACAGTGACACCAAGTAACAAAGACATACACTGTTACCCAGTAACACAGACACACACCTACAAGTAACAAAGACATACACTGATACCAAGTAACACAGACACACAATTACAACAAGTTACACAAGCACACACTTACACCAAGTAACAAAGACATACACTGACACCAAGTAACAAAGACATACACTGACACCAAGTAACAAAGACACACACTTACACCAAGTAACACAGACATACACTGACACCAAGTAACAAAGACATACTCTGACACCCAGTAACACAGACACACACTTACACCAAGTAACAAAGACATACACTGACACCAAGTAACAAAGACATACACTGATACCGAGTAACACAGACAAACACTTACACCAAGTAACAAAGACACACACTTACACCAAGTAACAAAGACATAAACTGACACACAGTAACAAAGACATACACTGACACCAAATCACAAAGACATACACTGACACCAAATCACAAAGACATACACTGACACACAGTAACAAAGACATACACTGACACCAAGTCACAAAGACATACACTGACACCAAGTAACAAAGACATACACTGACACCTAGTCACAAAGACATACACTGATACCCGGTAACACAGACACACACTTGCACCAAGTAACAAAGACAAACACTGACACCAAGTAACAAAGACATACACTGACACCAAGAAACAAAGACATACACTTACACCAAGTAACACAGACACACACTGACACCCAGTAACACAAACAAACACACACTGACACCCAGTAACATAGAGAAACACAGACACACACTGACACCAAGTAACAAAGACTAACACAGACACACACTGTCACCAAGTAACAAAGACATACACTGACACCCAGTAACAAAGACATGGACTGACACCAAGTCACAAAGACATACACTGATACCCAGTAACACAGACACACACTTGCACCAAGTAACAAAGACAAACACTGACACCAAGTAACAAACACATACAGTTACACCAAATAACACAGACATACACTGACACCATGTAACACAGACATACACTGACACCAAGTAACAAAGACATACACTGACACCCAGTAACACAGACACACACTTACACCAAGTAACAAAGACATACACTGACACCAAGTAACAAAGACATACACTGATACCCAGTAACACAGACACACACTTACACCAAGTAACAAAGACATACACGTACACCAAGTAACACAGACATACACTGACACCAAGTAACAAAGACATAAACTGACACACTGTATCAAAGACATACACCGACACCAAATCACAAAGACATACACTGACACAAAGTAACAAAGACATACACTGACACCAAGTCACAAAGACATACACTGACACCAAGTAACAAAGACATACAATGATACCCAGTAGCACAGAGACACACTTACACCAAGTAACCAAGACATACACTGACACCAAGTAACAAAGACATACACTCACACGAAGTAACAAAGACATACAATTACACCAATTAACAAAGACACACACTTACACCAAGTAACACAGACAAACACTTACACCAAGTAACAAAGACACACACTACACCAAGTAACACAGACATACACGGACACCAAGTAACAAAGACATACACAGACACCAAGTAACAAAGACATAAACTGACACACAGTAACAAAGACATACACTGACACCAAAACACAAAGACATACACTGACACCAAATCACAAAGACATACACTGACACCCAGTAACAAAGACATACACTGACACCAAGTCACAAAGACATACACTGACACCAAGTAACAAAGACATACACTGACACCTAGTCACAAAGACATACACTGATACCCGGTAACACAGACACACACTTGCACCAAGTAACAAAGACAAACACTGACACCAAGTAACAAAGACATACACTGACACCAAGAAACAAAGACAAACACTTACACCAAGTAACACAGACACACACTGACACCCAGTAACACAAACAAACACACACTGACACCCAGTAACATAGAGAAACACAGACACACACTGACACCAAGTAACAAAGACTAACACAGACACACACTGTCACCAAGTAACAAAGACATACACTGACACCCAGTAACAAAGACATGGACTGACACCAAGTCACAAAGTCATACACTGATACCCAGTAACACAGACACACACTTGCACCAAGTAACAAAGACAAACACTGACACCAAGTAACAAACACATACAGTTACACCAAATAACACAGACATACACTGACACCATGTAACACAGACATACACTGACACCAAGTAACAAAGACATACACTGACACCCAGTAACACAGACACACACTTACACCAAGTAACAAAGACATACACTGACACCAAGTAACAAAGACATACACTGATACCCAGTAACACAGACACACACTTACACCAAGTAACAAAGACATACACGTACACCAAGTAACACAGACATACACTGACACCAAGTAACAAAGACATACACTGACACCAAGTAACAAAGACATAAACTGACACACTGTATCAAAGACATACACTGACACCAAATCACAAAGACATACACTGACACAAAGTAACAAAGACATACACTGACACCAAGTCACAAAGACATACACTGACACCAAGTAACAAAGACATACAATGATACCCAGTAGCACAGAGACACACTTACACCAAGTAACCAAGACATCCACTGACACCAAGTAACAAAGACATACACTCACACGAAGTAACAAAGACATACAATTACAACAATTAACAAAGACACACACTTACACCAAGTAACACAGACATACACTGACACCAAGTAACAAAGACATACACTGATACCCAGTAACACAGACACACACTTACACCAAGTAACACAGACATACACTGACACCAAGTAACAAAGACATACACTGATACCCAGTAACACAGACACACACTTACACCAAGTAACAAAGACACACACTTGCACCAAGTAACACAGACATATACTGACACCAAGGAACAAAGACATACACTGATACCCAGTAACACAGACACACACTTACACCAAGTAACTAAGACACACACTTACACCAAGTAACACAGACATACACTGACACCAAGTAACAAAGACATACACTGACACCAAGTAACAAAGACATAAACTGACACACAGTAACAATAGACGTACACTGACACCAAGTAACAAAGACATCCACTGACACCCAGTAAAAAAGACATACACTGACACCAAGTCACAAAGACATACACTGACACCAAGTAACAAAGACATACACTGACACCAAGTAACAAAGACACACACTTACACGAAGTAACGAAGACATACTCTGACACCAAGTAACAAAGACATACAATTACACCAAGTAACACAGACATACACTGAAACCAAGTAACTAAGACATACAATTACACCAAGTAACAAAGACACACACTTACACCAAGTAACACAGACATGCACTGACACCAAGTAACAAAGACATACACTGTTACCCAGTAACACAGACACACACCTACAACAAGTTACAAAGACATACACTGATACCAAGCAACACAGACACACAATTACAACAAGTAACACAAACACACACTTACACCAAGTAACAAAGACATACACTGACACCAAGTAACAAAGACATACAATTACACCAAGTAACAAAGACACACACTTACAACAAGTAACACAGACATACACTGACACCAAGTAACAATGACATACACTGTTACCCAGTAACACAGACACACACTTACACCAAGTAACAAAGACATACACTGATACCAAGTAACACAGACACACACTTACACCAAGTAACACAGACACAAACTTACACCAAGTAACAAAGACATACACTGACACCAAGTAACAAAGTCATACACTTACACCAAGTAACAGAGACATACGCTGACACCAAGTAACAAAGACATACAATTACACCAAGTAACAAAGACACACACTTACACGAAGTAACACAGACACACACTTGCACCAAGTAACAAAGACAAACACTGAGACCAAGTAACAAACACATACAGTTACACCAAATAACACAGACATACACTGACACCATGTAACACAGACATACACTGACACCAAGTAACAAAGACATACACTGACACCCAGTAACACAGACACACACTTACACCAAGTAACAAATACATACACTGACACCAAGTAACAAAGACATACACTGATATCCAGTAACACAGACACACACTTACACCAAGTAACAAAGACATACACGTACACCAAGTAACACAGACATACACTGACACCAAGTAACAAAGACATAAACTGACACACTGTATCAAAGACATACACTGACACCAAATCACAAAGACATACACTGACACAAAGTAACAAAGACATACACTGACACCAAGTCACAAAGACATACACTGACACCAAGTAACAAAGACATACAATGATACCCAGTAGCACAGAGACACACTTACACCAAGTAACCAAGACATACACTGACACCAAGTAACAAAGACATACACTCACACGAAGTAACAAAGACATACAATTACACCAATTAACAAAGACACACACTTACACCAAGTAACACAGACATACACTGACACCAAGTAACAAAGACACACACTGATACCCAGTAACACAGACACACACTTACACCAAGTAACACAGACATACACTGACACCAAGTAACAAAGACATACACTGATACCCAGTAACACAGACACACACTTACACCAAGTAACAAAGACACACACTTGCACCAAGTAACACAGACATACACTGACACCAAGGAACAAAGACATACACTGATACCCAGTAACACAGATACACACTTACACCAAGTAACTAAGACACACACTTACACCAAGTAACACAGACATACACTGACACCAAGTAACAAAGGCATACACTGACACCAAGTAACAAAGACATAAACTGACACACAGTAACAATAGACGTACACTGACACCAAGTAACAAAGACATCCACTGACACCCAGTAAAAAAGACATACACTGACACCAAGTCACAAAGACATACACTGACACCAAGTAACAAAGACATACACTGACACCAAGTAACAAAGACACACACTTACACGAAGTAACGAAGACATACTCTGACACCAAGTAACAAAGACATACAATGACACCAAGTAACACAGACATACACTGAAACCAAGTAACAAAGACATACAATTACACCAAGTAACAAAGACACACACTTACACCAAGTAACACAGACATACACTGACACCAAGTAACAAAGACATACACTGTTACCCAGTAACACAGACACACACCTGCAACAAGTTACAAAGACATACACTGATACCAAGCAACACAGACACACAATTACAACAAGTAACACAAACACACAATTACACCAAGTAACAAAGACATACACTGATACCCAGTAACAATGAAATACACTGTTACCCAGTAACACAGACACACACTTACACCAAGTAACAAAGACATACACTGATACCAAGTAACACAGACACACACTTACACCAAGTAACAAAGACATACACTGACACCAAGTAACAAAGACATACACTGATACCCAGTAACACAGACACACACTTACACCAAGTAAAAAAGACACACACTGACACCAAGTAACACAGACACACACGGACACCAAGTAACACAAACACACACTTACACCAAGTAACAAAGACATACACGTACACCAAGTAACACAGACATACACTGACACCAAGTAACAAAGACATACACTGACACCAAGTAACAAAGACATAAACTGACACACTGTATCAAAGACATACACTGACACCAAATCACAAAGACATACACTGACACAAAGTAACAAAGACATACAGTGACACCAAGTCACAAAGACATACACTGACACCAAGTAACAAAGACATACAATGATACCCAGTAGCACAGAGACACACTTACACCAGGTAACCAAGACATACACTGACACCAAGTAACAAAGACATACACTCACACGAAGTAACAAAGACATACAATTACACCAATTAACAAAGACACACACTTACACCAAGTAACACAGACATACACTGACACCAAGTAACACAGACATACACTGACACCAAGTAACAAAGACATACACTGATACCCAGTAACACAGACACACACTTACACCAAGTAACAAAGACACACACTTGCACCAAGTAACACAGACATACACTGACACCAAGGAACAAAGACATACACTGATACCCAGTAACACAGACACACACTTACACCAAGTAACTATGACACACACTTTCACCAAGTAACACAGACATACACTGACACCAAGTAACAAAGACATACACTGACACCAAGTAACAAAGACATAAACTGACACACAGTAACAATAGACGTACACTGACACCAAGTAACAAAGACATCCACTGACACCCAGTAAAAAAGACATACACTGACACCAAGTCACAAAGACATACACTGACACCAAGTAACAAAGACATACACTGACACCAAGTAACAAAGACACACACTTACACGAAGTAACGAAGACATACTCTGACACCAAGTAACAAAGACATACAATTACACCAAGTAACACAGACATACACTGAAACCAAGTAACAAAGACATACAATTACACCAAGTAACAAAGACACACTCTTACACCAAGTAACACAGACATACACTGACACCAAGTAACAAAGACATACACTGTTACCCAGTAACACAGACACACACCTACAACAAGTTACAAAGACATACACTGATACCAAGCAACACAGACACACAATTACAACAAGTAACACAAACACACACTTACACCAAGTAACAAAGACATACACTGATACCCAGTAACAATGAAATACACTGTTACCCAGTAACACAGACACACTCTTACACCAAGTAACAAAGACATACACTGATACCAAGTAACACAGACACACACTTACACCAAGTAACAAAGACATACACTGACACCAAGTAACAAAGACATACACTGATACCCAGTAACACAGACACACACTTACACCAAGTAAAAAAGACACACACTGACACCAAGTAACACAGACACACACGGACACCAAGTAACACAAACACACACTTACACCAAGTAACAAAGACATACACGTACACCAAGTAACACAGACATACACTGACACCAAGTAACAAAGACATACACTGACACCAAGTAACAAAGACATAAACTGACACACTGTATCAAAGACATACACTGACACCAAATCACAAAGACATACACTGACACAAAGTAACAAAGACATACAGTGACACCAAGTCACAAAGACATACACTGACACCAAGTAACAAAGACATACAATGATACCCAGTAGCACAGAGACACACTTACACCAGGTAACCAAGACATACACTGACACCAAGTAACAAAGACATACACTCACACGAAGTAACAAAGACATACAATTACACCAATTAACAAAGACACACACTTACACCAAGTAACACAGACATACACTGACACCAAGTAACACAGACATACACTGACACCAAGTAACAAAGACATACACTGATACCCAGTAACACAGACACACACTTACACCAAGTAACAAAGACACACACTTGCACCAAGTAACACAGACATACACTGACACCAAGGAACAAAGACATACACTGATACCCAGTAACACAGACACACACTTACACCAAGTAACTATGACACACACTTACACCAAGTAACACAGACATACACTGACACCAAGTAACAAAGACATACACTGACACCAAGTAACAAAGACATAAACTGACACACAGTAACAATAGACGTACACTGACACCAAGTAACAAAGACATCCACTGACACCCAGTAAAAAAGACATACACTGACACCAAGTCACAAAGACATACACTGACACCAAGTAACAAAGACATACACTGACACCAAGTAACAAAGACACACACTTACACGAAGTAACGAAGACATACTCTGACACCAAGTAACAAAGACATACAATTACACCAAGTAACACAGACATACACTGAAACCAAGTAACAAAGACATACAATTACACCAAGTAACAAAGACACACACTTACACCAAGTAACACAGACATACACTGACACCAAGTAACAAAGACATACACTGTTACCCAGTAACACAGACACACACCTACAACAAGTTACAAAGACATACACTGATACCAAGCAACACAGACACACAATTACAACAAGTAACACAAACACACACTTACACCAAGTAACAAAGACATACACTGACACCAAGTAACAAAGACATACAATTACACCAAGTAACAAAGACACACACTTACACCAAGTAACACAGACATACACTGACACCAAGTAACAATGACATACACTGTTACCCAAAAACACAGACACACACTTACACCAAGTAACAAAGACATACACTGATACCAAGTAACACAGACACACACTTACACCAAGTAACACAGACACAAACTTACACCAAGTAACAAAGACATACACTGACACCAAGTAACATAGTCATACACTTACACCAAGTAACACAGACATACGCTGACACCAAGTAACAAAGACATACAATTACACCAAGTAACAAAGACACACACTTACACGAAGTAACACAGACACACACTTGCACCAAGTAACAAAGACAAACACTGAGACCAAGTAACAAACACATACAGTTACACCAAATAACACAGACATACACTGACACCATGTAACACAGACATACACTGACACCAAGTAACAAAGACATACACTGACACCCAGTAACAAAGACACACACTTACATCAAGTAACAAAGACATACACTGACACCAAGTAACAAAGACATACACTGATACCCAGTAACACAGACACACACTTACACCAAGTAACAAAGACATACACGTACACCAAGTAACACAGACATACACTGACACCAAGTAACAAAGACATACACTGACACCAAGTAACAAAGACATAAACTGACACACTGTATCAAAGACATACACTGACACCAAATCACAAAGACATACACTGACACAAAGTAACAAAGACATACACTGACACCAAGTCACAAAGACATACACTGACACCAAGTAACAAAGACATACAATGATACCCAGTAGCACAGAGACACACTTACACCAAGTAACCAAGACATACACTGACACCAAGTAACAAAGACATACACTCACACAAAGTAACAAAGACATACAATTACACCAATTAACAAAGACACACACTTACACCAAGTAACACAGACATACACTGACACCAAGTAACAAAGACATACACTGATACCCAGTAACACAGACACACACTTACACCAAGTAACACAGACATACACTGACACCAAGTAACAAAGACATACACTGATACCCAGTAACACAGACACACACTTACACCAAGTAACAAAGACACACACTTGCACCAAGTAACACAGACATACACTGACACCAAGGAACAAAGACATACACTGATACCCAGTAACACAGATACACACTTACACCAAGTAACTAAGACACACACTTGCACCAAGTAACACAGACATACACTGACACCATGTAACAAAGACATGCACTGATACCCAGTAACACAGACACACACTTACAACAAGTAACAAAGATATACACTGATACCCAGTAAAACAGACACACACTTACACCAATTAACAAAGACATACACTGACACCAAAAAACAAAGACATACACTGACACCAAGTCACAAAGACAGACACTGACACCAAGTCACAAAGACAGACACTTGCACCAAGTAACAAAGACAAACACTGACACCAAGTAACGAAGACAGACACTGACACCCAGTAACAAAGACATTCACTTACACCAAGTAACACAGACATACAATGACACCATGTAACAAAGACATGCATTGATACCCAGTAACACAGACATACACTGACACCAAGTATCAAAGACACACACTTACACCAAGTAACACAGACATACACTGACACCAAGTAACAAAGACATACACTGACACCAAATCACAAAGACATACACTGACACAAAGTAACAAAGACATACACTGACACCAAGTCACAAAGACATACACTGACACCAAGTAACAAAGACATACAATGATACCCAGTAGCACAGAGACACACTTACACCAAGTAACCAAGACATACACTGACACCAAGTAACAAAGACATACACTCACACGAAGTAACAAAGACATACAATTACACCAATTAACAAAGAAACACACTTACACCAAGGAACACAGACATACACTGACACCAAGTAACAAAGACATACACTGATACCCAGTAACACAGACACACACTTACACCAAGTAACACAGACATACACTGACACCAAGTAACAAAGACATACACTGAAACCCAGTAACACAGACACACACTTACACCAAGTAACAAAGACACACACTTACACCAAGTAACAAAGACATAAACCGACACACAGTAACAGTAGACGTACACTGACACCAAGTCACAAAGACATCCACTGACACCCAGTAAAAAAGTCATACACTGACACCAAGTCACAAAGACATACACTGACACCAAGTAACAAAGACATACACTGACACCAAGTAACAAAGACACACACTTACACGAAGTAACGAAGACATACTCTGACACCAAGTAACAAAGACATACAATTACACCAAGTAACAATGACATACACTGAAACCAAGTAACAAAGACATACAATTACACCAAGTAACAAAGACACACACTTCCACCAAGTAACACAGATATACACTGACACCAAGTAACAAAGACATACACTGTTACCCAGTAACACAGACACACACCTACAACAAGTAACAAAGACATACACTGATACCAAGCAACACAGACACACAATTACAACAAGTAACACAAACACACACTTACACCAAGTAACAAAGACATACACTGACACCAAGTAACAAAGACATACAATTACACCAAGTAACAAAGACACACTCTTACACCAAGTAACACAGACATACACTGACACCAAGTAACAATGACATACACTGTTACCCAGTAACACAGACACACACTTACACCAAGTAACAAAGACATACACTGATACCAAGTAACACAGACACACACTTACACCAAGTAACACAGACACAAACTTACACCAAGTAAAAAAGACATACACTGACACCAAGTAACAAAGTCATACACTTACACCAAGTAACACAGACATACGCTGACACCAAGTAACAAAGACATACAATTACACCAATTAACAAAGACACACACTTACACGAAGTAACACAGACATACACTGACACCATGTAACAAAGACATGCACTGATACCCAGTAACACAGACACACACTTACAACAAGTAACAAAGATATACACTGATACCCAGTAAAACAGACACACACTTACACCAATTAACAAATACATACACTGACACCAAAAAACAAAGACATACACTGACACCAAGTCACAAAGACAGACACTGACACCAATTCACAAAGACAGACACTTGCACCAAGTAACAAAGACAAACACTGACACCAAGTAACGAAGACAGACACTGACACCCAGTAACAAAGACATTCACTTACACCAAGTAACACAGACATACAATGACACCATGTAACAAAGACCTGCAGTGATACCCAGTAACAAAGACATACACTGACACCAAGTAACAAAGACACACACTTACACCAAGTAACACAGACATACACTGACACCATGTAACAAAGACATGCACTGATTCCCAGTAACACAGACACAGACTTACACCAAGTAACAAAGACATACACTGACACCCAGTAACAAAGTCATACACTGACACCTAGTCACAAAGTCATACACTGATACCCAGTAACACAGATACACACTTGCACCTATTAACAAAAACATACACTGAAACCAAGAAACAAAGACATACACTTACACCAAGTAACACAGACACACGCTGACACCCAGTAACACAAACAAACACACACTGACACCCGGTAACATAGAGAAACACAGGCACACAGTAACAAAGACATACACAGACACACACTGACACCAAGTAACAAAGACTAACACAGGCACACACTTCCACCTAGTAACAAAGACAAACACTGACACCAAGTAACAAACACATACACTTACACCAAGTAAAACAGACATACACTGACACCAAGTAACAAAGACATACACTGATACCCAGTAACACAGACACACACTTACACCAAGAAACAAAGACATACACTGACACCAGGTAACAGAGACACACACTTACACGAAGTAACGAAGACATCCTCTGACAACAAGTAACAAAGACATACAATTACACCAAGTAACACCGACATACACTGAAACCAAGTAACAAAGACATACAATTACACCAAGTAACAAAGACACACACTTACACCAAGTAACACAGACATACACTGAAACAAAGTAACAAAGACATACACTGTTACCCAGTAACACAGACACACACCTACAACAAGTAACAAAGACATACACTGATACCAAGCAACACAGGCACACAATTACAACAAGTAACACAAACACACACTTACACCAAGTAACAAAGACATACACTGACACCAAGTAACAAAGACATACAATTACACCAAGTAACAAAGACACACACTAACACCAAGTAACACAGACACACACTTACACCAAGTAACAAAGACATACACTGATACCAAGTAACACAGACACACACTTACACCAAGTAACACAGACACAAACTTACACCAAGTAACAAAGACATACACTGACACCAAGTAACAAAGTCATACACTTACACCAAGTAACACAGACATATGCTGACACCAAGTAACAAAGACATACAATTACACCAAGTAACAAAGAGACACACTTACACGAAGTAACACAGACATACACTGACACCATGGAACAAAGACATGGACTGATACCCAGTAACACAGACACACACTTACAACAAGTAACAAAGATATACACTGATACCCAGTAAAACAGACACACACTTACACCAATTAACAAAGACATACACTGACACCAAAAAACAAAGACATACACTGACACCAAGTCACAAAGACAGACACTGACACCAAGTCACAAAGACAGACACTTGCACCAAGTAACAAAGACAAACACTGACACCAAGTAACGAAGACAGACACTGACACCCAGTAACAAAGACATTCACTTACACCAAGTAACACAGACATACAATGACACCATGTAACAAAGACATGCAGTGATACCCAGTAACACAGACATACACTGACACCAAGTAACAAAGACACACAATTACACCAAGTAACTCAGACATACACTGACACCATGTAACAAAGACATGCACTGATACCCAGTAACACAGACATACACTGACACCAAGTAACAAAGACATACTCTAACACCAAAAAACAAATACATACACTGATACCCAGTAACACAGACACAGACTTACACCAAGTAACAAAGACATACACTGACACCCAGTAACAAAGTCATACACTGACAGCTAGTCACAAAGTCATACACTGATACCCAGTAACACAGATACACACTTGCACCAATTAACAAAAACATACACTGACACCAAGAAACAAAGACATACACTTACACCAAGTAACACAGACACACACTGGCACGCAGTAACACAAACAAACACACACTGACACCCAGTAACATAGAGAAACACAGACACACAGTAACAAAGACATACACAGACACACACTGACACCAAGTAACAAAGACTAACACAGGCACACACTTCCACCAAGTAACAAAGACAAACACTGACACCAAGTAACAAACACATACACTTACACCAAGTAAAACAGACATACACTGACACCAAGTAACAAAGACATACACTGATACCCAGTAACAGAGACACACACTTACACCAAGAAACAAAGACATACACTGACACCAAGTAACAATGACATACACTGTTACCCAGTAACACAGACACACACCTACAACAAGTAACAAAGACATACACTGATACCAAGCAACACAGGCACACAATTACAACAAGTAACACAAACACATACTTACACCAAGTAACAAAGACATACACTGACACCAAGTAACAAAGACATACAATTACACCAAGTAACAAAGACACACACTTACACGAAGTAACACAGACAGACACTGACACCATGTAACAAAGACATGCACTGATACCCAGTAACACAGACACACAGTTACAACAGTAACAAAGATATACACTGATACCCAGTAAAACAGACACACACTTACACCAATTAACAAAGACATACACTGACACCAAAAAACAAAGACATACACTGACACCAAGTCACAAAGACAGACACTTGCACCAAGTAACAAAGACAAACACTGACACCAAGTAACGAAGACAGACACTGACACCCAGTAACAAAGACATTCACTTACACCAAGTAACACAGACATACAATGACACCATGTAACAAAGACATGCAGTGATACCCAGTAACACAGACATACACTGACACCAAGTAACAAAGACACACAATTACACCAAGTAACACAGACATACACTGACACCATGTAACAAAGACATGCACTGATACCCAGTAACACAGACATACACTGACACCAAGTAACAAAGACATACACTAACACCAAAAAACAAATACATACACTGATACCCAGTAACACAGACACAGACTTACACCAAGTAACAAAGACATACACTGACACCCAGTAACAAAGTCATACACTGACAGCTAGTCACAAAGTCATACACTGATACCCAGTAACACAGATACACACTTGCACCAATTAACAAAAACATACACTGACACCAAGAAACAAAGACATACACTTACACCAAGTAACACAGACACACACTGACACGCAGTAACACAAACAAACACACACTGACACCCAGTAACATAGAGAAACACAGACACACAGTAACAAAGACATACACAGACACACACTGACACCAAGTAACAAAGACTAACACAGGCACACACTTCCACCAAGTAACAAAGACAAACACTGACACCAAGTAACAAACACATACACTTACACCAAGTAAAACAGACATACACTGACACCAAGTAACAAAGACATACACTGATACCCAGTAACAGAGACACACACTTACACCAAGAAACAAAGACATACACTGACACCCAGTAACAAAGACAAACACTGACACCATGTAACACAGACATACACTGACACCAAGTAACAAAGACATACACTGACACCCAGTAACACAGACACAAACTTACACCAAGTAACAAAGACATACACTGACACCAAGTAACAAAGACATACACTGATACCGAGTAACACAGACAAACACTTGCACCAGGTAACAAAGACAAACACTGAGACCAAGTAAGAAAGACATACACTGACACCAAGTAACAAAGACATAAACTGACACACAGTAACAAAGACATACACTGACACCAAATCACAAAGACATACACTGACACACAGTAACAAAGACATACACTGACACCAAGTCACAAAGACATACACTGACACCAAGTAACAAAGACATACAATGATACCCAGTAGCACAGATACACACTTACACCAAGTAACCAAGACATACACTGACACCAAGTAACAAAGACATACACTTACACCAAGTAACACAGACATACACTGACACCAAGTAACAAAGACAGACAATTACACCAAGTAACAAAGACACACACTTACACCAAGTAACACAGACATACACTGACACCAAGTAACAAAGACATACGCTGATACCCAGTAACATAGACACACACTTACACCTTGTGACAAAGACATACACTGACACCAAGTAACAAAGACACACACTGACACCATGTAACACAGACATACACTGACACCAAGTAATAAAGACATACACTGATACCCAGTAACACTGACACACACTTGCACCAAGTAACAAAGACACACACTTACACCAAGTAACACTGACATACACTGACACCAAGTAACAAAGACATACACTGACACCAAGTAACAAAGACATACACTGATACCCAGTAACACTGACACACACTTCCACCAAGTAACAAAGACAAACACTGACACCAAGTAACAAACACATACACTTACACCAAGTAAAACAGACATACACTGACACCAAGTAACAAAGACATACACTGATACCCAGTAACACAGACACACAGTTACACCAAGAAACATAGACATACACTGACACCCAGTAACAAAGACACACACTGACACCATGTAACACAGACATACACTGACACCAAGTAACAAAGACATACACTGACACCCAGTAACACAGACACAAACTTACACCAAGTAACAAAGACATACACTGACATTAAGTAACAAAGACATACACTGATACCGAGTAACACAGACAAACACTTACACCAAGTAACAAAGACACACACTTACACCAAGTAACACAGACATACACAGACACCAAGTAACAAAGACATAAACTGACACATAGTAACAAAGACATAAACTGACACCAAGTCACAAAGACATACACTGACACACCGGAACAAAGACATACACTGACACCAAGTCACAAAGACATACACTGACACCAAGTAACAAAGACATACACTGACACCTAGTCACAAAGACATACACTGATACCCAGTAACACAGCCACACACTTGCACCAGGTTACAAAGACAAACACTGAGACCAAGTAACAAAGACATACACTGACACCAAGTAACAAAGACATAAACTGACACACAGTAACAAAGACATACACTGACACCAAATCACAAAGACATACACTGACACACAGTAACAAAGGCATACACTGACACCAAGTCACAAAGACATACACTGACACCAAGTAACAAAGACATACACTGATGCCCAGTAGCACAGATACACACTTACACTAAGTAACCAAGACATACACAGACGCCAAGTAACAAAGACATACACTTACACCAAGTAACACAGACATACACTGACACCAAGTAACAAAGACAGACAATTACACCAATTAACAAAGACCCACACTTACACCAAGTAACACAGACATACACTGACACCAAGTAACAAAGACATACACTGATACCCAGTAACATAGACACACACTTACACCAAGTAACAAATACATACACTGACACACAGTAACAAAGACACACACTTACACCAAGTAACACAGACATACACTGACACCAAGTAACAAAGACATACACTGACACCAAGTAACAAAGACATAAACTGACACACAGTAACAAAGACGTACACTGACACCCTGTTAAAAAGGCATACACTGACACCAAGTCACAAAGACATACACTGACACCAAGTAACAAAGGCATACACTGATACCCAGTTGCACATACACACACTTACACGAAGTAACGAAGACATACTCTGACACCAAGTAACAAAGACATACAATTACACCAAGTAACACAGACATACACTGAAACCAAGTCACAAAGACATACACTGACACAAAGTAACAAAGACATACACTGATACCCAGTAGCACAGACACACACTTACACGAAGTAACGAAGACATACTCTGACACCAAGTAACAAAGACATACAATTACACCAAGTAACACAGACATACACTGAAACTAAGTAACAAAGACATACAATTACTCCAAGTAACAAAGACACACACTTACACCAAGTAACACAGACATACACTGACACCAAGTAACAAAGACATACACTGTTACCCAGTAACACAGACACACACCTACAACAAGTAACAAAGACATACACTGATACCAAGTAACAAAGACACACAATTACAACAAGTAACACAAACACACAGTTACACTAAGTAACAAAGACATACACTGACACCAAGTAACAAAGACATACAATTACACCAAGTAACAAAGACACACACTTACACCAAGTAACACAGACATACACTGACACCAAGTAACAAAGACATACACTGTTACCCAGTAACACAGACACACACTTACACCAAGTAACAAAGACATACACTGATACCAAGTAACACAGACACACACTTACACCAAGTAACACAGACAAAAACTTACACCAAGTAACAAAGACATACACTGACACCAAGTAACAAAGTCATACACTTACACCAAGTAACACAGACATACGCTGACACCAAGTAACAAAGACATACAATTACACCAAGTAACAAAGACACACACTTACACCAAGTAACACAGACATACACTGACACCATGTAACAAAGACATGCACTGAAACCCAGTAAAACAGACACACACTTACACCAATTAACAAAGACATACACTGACACCAAAAAACAAACACATACACTGACACCAAGTCACAAAGACAGACACTTGCGCCAAGTAACAAAGACAAACACTGACACCAAGTAACGAAGACAGACACTGACACCCAGTAACAAAGACATTCACTTACACCAAGTAACACAGACATACAATGACACCAAGTAACAAAGACATACACTGATACCCAATAATATAGACACACACTTACACCAAGTAACAAAGACATACACTGACACACAGTAACAAAGACACACACTGACACCATGTAACACAGACATACACTGACACAATGTAACAAAGACATGCACTGATACCCAGTAACACAGACAGACACTGACAACAAGTGACAAAGACATACACGAACACCAAAAAACAAATACATACACTGATACCAAGTAACACAGACACAGACTTACACCAAGTAACAAAGACATACACTGACACCAAGTAACAAAGACATACACTGACACCTAGTCACAAAGACATACACTGATACCCAGGAACACAGACACACACTGACACCAAGTAACACAGACATACACTGACACCAAGTAACAAAGACATACAAATACAACAATTAACAAAGACACACACTTACACCAAGTAACACAGACATACACTGACACCAAGTAACAAAGACATACACTGATACCCAGTAATATAGACACACACTTACACCAAGTAACAAAGACATACACTGACACACAGTAACAAAGACAAACACTGACACCATGTAACACAGACATACACTGACACCAAGTAACAAAGACATACACTGATACCTAGTAACACTGACACACACTTACACCAAGTAACAAAGACACACACTTACACCAAGTAACACAGACATACACTGACACCAAGTAACAAAGACATACACTGACACCAAGTAACAAAGACATAAACTGACACACAGTAACAAAGACATACACTGATACCCAGTAGCACATACACACACTTACACGAAGTAACGAAGACATACTCTGACACCAAGTAACAAAGACATACAATTACACCAAGTAACACAGACATACACTGAAAACAATTCACAAAGACATACACTGACACCAAGTAACAAAGACATACACTGATACCCAGTAGCACAGACACACTCTTACACGAATTAACGAAGACATACTCTGACACCAAGTAACAAAGACATACACTGATACCCAGTAACACAGACACACACTTACACCAAGTAACAAAGACATACACTGATACCAAGTAACAAAGACATACACTGACACCAAGTAACAAAGTCATACACTTACACCAAGTAACAAAGACATACACTGACACCAAGTAACAAAGACATACACTGACACCTAGTCACAAAGACATACACTGATACCCAGTAACACAGACACAAACTTGCACCAAGTAACAAAGACAAACACTGAGACCAAGAAACAAAGACATACACTGACACCAAGTAACAAAGTCATAAACTGACACACAGTAACAAAGACATACACTGACACCAAATCACAAAGACATACACTGACACACAGTAACAAAGACATACACTGACACCAAGTAACAAAGACATACACTGATACCCAGTAGCACAGATACACACTTACACCAAGTAACCAAGACAGACACTGACACCAAGTAACAAAGACATACACTTACACCAAGTAACACAGACATACACTGACACCAAGTAACAAAGACATACAATTACACCAATTAACAAAGACACACACTTACACCAAGTAACACAGACATACACTGACACCAAGTAACAAAGACACACACTGACACCATGTAACACAGACATACACTGACACCAAGTAACAAAGACATACACTGATACCCAGGAACACTGACACACACTTACACCAAGTAACAAAGACACACACTTACACCAAGTAACACAGACATACACTGACACCAAGTAACAAAGACATACACTGACACGAAGTAACAAAGACATAAACTGACACACAGTAACAAAGACATACACTGACACCAAGTAACAAAGACAGACAATTAAACCAAGTAACACAGACATACACTGAAACCAAGTCACAAAGGCATAGACTGACACCAAGTAACAAAGACATACACTGACACCAAGTAACAAAGACATACACTGATACCCAGTAGCACATACACACACTTACACGAAGTAACGAAGACATACTCTGACACCAAGGAACAAAGACATACAATTACACCAAGTAACACAGACATACAATGAAACCAAGTAACACAGACATACACTGACACCAAGTAACAAAGACATACACTGATACCCAGTAGCACAGATACACACTTACACGAAGTAACGAAGACATACTCTGACACCAAGTAACAAAGACATAAAATTACACCAAGTAACACAGACATACACTGAAACCAAGTAACAAAGACATACCATTACACCAAGTAACAAAGACACACACTTACACCAAGTAACACAGACATACACTGACACCAAGTAACAAAGACTTACACTGTTACCAAGTAACACAGACACACAATTACAACAAGTAACACAAACACACACTTACACCAAGTAACAAAGACATACACTGACACCAAGTAACAAAGACATACAATTACACCAAGTAACAAAGACACACACTTACACCAAGTAACAAAGACATGCACTGTTACCCAGTAACACAGACACACACTTACACCAAGTAACAAAGACATACACTGATACCAAGTAACACAGACACACACTTACACCAAGTAACAAAGACATACACTGACACCAAGTAACAAAGTCATACACTTACACCAAGTAACACAGACATACGCTGACACCAAGTAACAAAGACATACAATTACACCAAGTTACAAAGACACACACTTACACCAGGTAACACAGACATACACCAACACCATGTAACAAAGACATGCACTGATACCCAGTAACACAGACACACACTTACACCAAGTAACAAAGATATACACTGATACCCAGTAAAACAGACACACACTTACACCAATTAACAAAGACATACACTGACACCAAAAAACAAAGACATACACTGACACCAAGTCACAAAGACAGACACTGACACCAAGTCACAAAGACAGACACTTGCACCAAGTAACAAAGACAAACACTGACACCAAGTAACGAAGACAGACACTGACACCCAGTAACAAAGACATTCACTTACACCAAGTAACACAGACATACACTGAAACTATGTAACAAAGACATGCACTGATACCCAGTAACACAGACATACACTGACACCAAGTCACAAAGACATACACTAACACCAAAAAACAAATACATACACTGATAGCCAGTAACACAGACACAGACTTATACCAAGTAACAAAGACAGACACTGACACCCAGTAACAAAGACATACACTGACACCTAGTCACAAAGACATACACTGATACCCAGTAACACAGACACTCACTTGCACCAATTAACAAAGACATACACTGACACCAAGAAACAAAGACATGCACTTACACCAAGTAACACAGACACACACTGACACCCAGTAACACAAACAAACAAACTCTGACACCCAGTAACATAGAGAAACACAGACACACAGTAACAAAGACATACACAGACACACACTGTCACCAAGTAACAAAGATTAACACAGACACAGACTTACACCAAGTAACAAAGACATACACTGACACCCAGTATCAAAGACATAGACTGACACCAAGTCACAAAGACATACACTGATACCCAGTAACACAGGCACACACTTCCACCAAGTAACAAAGACAAACACTGACACCAAGTAACAAACACATACACTTACAACAAGTAAAACAGACATACACTGACACCAAGAAACAAAGACATACACTGATACCCAGAAACACAGACACACACTTACACCAAGAAACAAAGACATACACTGACACCTAGTAACAAAGACACACACTGACACCATGTAACACAGACATACACTGACACCAAGTAACAAAGACATACACTGACACCCAGTAACACAGACACACACTTACACCAAGTAACAAAGACATACACTGACACCCAGTAACAAAGACATACACTGACACCTAGTCACAAAGACATACACTGATACCCAGTAACACTGACACTCACTTGCACCAATTAACAAAGACATACACTGACACCAAGAAACAAAGACATGCACTTACACCAAGTAACACAGACACACACTGACACCCAGTAACACAAACAAACACTGACACCCAGTAACATAGAGAAACACAGACAGACAGTAATAAAGACATACACAGACACACACTGACACCAAGTAACAAAGATTAACACAGACACAGACTTACACCAAGTACCAAAGACATACACTGACACCCAGTAACAAAGACATAGACTGACACCAAGTCACAAAGATATACACTGATACCCAGTAACACAGGCACACACTTCCACCAAGTAACAAAGACAAACACTGACACCAAGTAACAAACACATACACTTACAACAAGTAAAACAGACATACACTGACACCAAGAAACAAAGACATACACTGATACCCAGAAACACAGACACACACTTACACCAAGAAACAAAGACATACACTGACACCTAGTAACAAAGACACACACTGACACCATGTAACACAGACATACACTGACACCAAGTAACAAAGACATACACTGACACCCAGTAACACAGACACACACTTACACCAAGTAACAAAGACATACACTGACACCAAGTAACAAAGACATACACTGATACCGAGTAACACAGACAAACACTTACACCAAGTAACAAAGACACACACTTACACCAAGTAACACAGACATACACTGACACCTAGTAACAAAGACATACACAGACACCAAGTAACAAAGACATAAACTGACACACAGTAACAAAGACATACACTGACACCAAATCACGAAGACATACACTGACACCAAGTAACAAAGACATACACTGACACCTAGTCACAAAGACATACACTGATACCCAGTAACAGAGACTTCTCACTTGCACCAAGTAACAAAGACAAACACTGACACCAAGTAACAAAGACATACACTGACACCTAGAAACAAAGACATACACTTACACCAAGTAACACAAACACACACTGACACCCAGTAACACAAACAAACACACACTGACACCCAGTATCATAGAGAAACACAGACACACAGTAACAAAGACATACACAGACACACACTGACACCAAGTAACAAAGACATACACTGACACCCAGTAACAAAGACATAGACTGACACCAAGTCACTAAGACATACACTGATACCCAGTAACACAGACACACACTTCCACCAAGTAACAAAGACAAACACTGACACCAAGTAACAAACACATACACTTACATCAAGTAACACAGACATACACTGACACCAAGTAACAAAGACATACACCGATACCCAGTAACACAGAACCACACTTACACCAAGAAACAAAGACATACACTGACACCCAGTAACAAAGACACACACTGACACCATGTAACACAGACATACACTGACACCAAGTAACAAAGACATACACTGATACCCAGTAACACTGACACACACTTACACCAAGTAACAAAGACACACACTTACACCAAAGAACACAGACATACACTGACACCAAGTAACAAAGACATACACTGACACCAAGTAACAAAGACATAAACTAACACACAGTAACAAAGACATACACTGACACCAAGTAACAAAGACATACACTGATACCCAGTAGCACAGACACACACTTACACGAAGTAACGAAGACATACTCTGACACCAAGTAACAAAGACATACAATTATACCAAGTAACACAGACATACACTGAAACCAAGTAACAAAGACATACAATTACACCAAGTAACAAAGAGACACACTTACACCAAGTAACACAGACATACACTGACACCAAGTAACAAAGACATACACTGTTACCCAGTAACACAGACACACACCTACAACAAGGATCAAAGACATACACTGATACCAAGTAACGCAGACACACAATTACAACAAGTAACACAAACACACACTTACACCAAGTAACAAAGACATACACTGACACGAAGTAACAAAGACATACAATTACACCAAGTAACAAAGACACACACTTACACCAAGTAACTCTGACATGCACTGACACCAAGTAACAAAGACATACACTGTTCCCCAGTAACACGGACACACACTTACACCAAGTAACAAAGATATACACTGACACCAAGTAACAAAGTCATAAACTTACACCAAGTAACACAGACATACGCTGACTCCAAGTAACAAAGACATACAATTACATCAAATAACAAAGACACACACTTACACCAAGTAACACAGACATACACTTTCACCATGTAACAAAGACATGCACTGATACCCAGTAACACAGACACACACTTACACCAAGTAACAAAGATATACACTGATCCCCAGTAAAACAGACACACAATTACACCAATTAACAAAGACATACACTGACACCAAAAAACAAAGACATACACTGACACCAAGTCACAAAGACAGACACTTGCACCAAGTAACAAAGACAAACACTGACACCAAGTAACGAAGACAGACACTGACACCCAGTAACAAAGACATTCACTTACACCAAGTAACACAGACATACAATGACACCATGTAACAAAGACATGCAGTGATACCCAGTAACACAGACATACACTGACACCAAGTAACAAAGACACACACTTACACCAAGTAACACAGACATACACTGACACCATGTAACAAAGACATGCACTGATACCCAGTAACACAGACATACACTGACACCAAGTAACAAAGACATACACTGACACCCAGTAACAAAGACATACACTGACACCTAGTCACAAAGACATACACTGATACCCAGTAACACAGACACACACTTGCACCAATTAACAAAGACATACACTTACACCAAGTAACACAAACACACACTGACACCCAGTAACACAAACACACACACACTGACACCCAGTAACATAGAGAAACACAGACACACAGTAACAAAGACATGCACAGACACACAGTGACATCAAGTAACAAAGACTAACACAGACACACACTGTCACCAAGTAACAAAGACATACACTGACACCCAGTAACAAAGACATAGACTGACACCAAGTCACAAAGACATACACTGATACACAGTAACACAGGCACACACTTCCACCAAGTAACAAAGACAAACACTGACACCAAGTAACAAAGACACACACTGACACCATGTAACACAGACATACACTGACACCAAGTAACAAAGACATACACTGACACCCGGTGACACAGACACACACTAACACCATGTAACAAAGAAATACACTGACACCAAGTAACAAAGTCATACACTTACACCAAGTAACACAGACATACGCTGACTCCAAGTAACAAAGACATACAATTGCACCAAGTAACACAGACATACACTGAAACCAAGTAACAAAGACATACAATTACACCAAGTAACAAAGACACACACTTACACCAAGTAACACAGACATACACTGACACCATGTAACAAAGACATGCACTGATACCCAGTAACACAGACACACACTTACACCAAGTAACAAAGATATACACTGATCCCCAGTAAAACAGTCACACACTTACACAAATTAACAAAGACATACACTGACACCAAAAAACAAAGACATACACTGACACCAAGTCACAAAGACAGACACTTGCACCAAGTAACAAAGACAAACACTGACACCAAGTAACGAAGACAGACACTGACACCCAGTAACAAAGACATTCACTTACACCAAGTAACACAGACATACAATGACACCATGTAACAAAGACATGCAGTGATACCCAGTAACACAGACATACACTGACACCAAGTAACAAAGACACACACTTACACCAAGTAACACAGACATACACTGACACCATGTAACAAAGACATGCACTGATACCCAGTAACACAGACATACACTGACACCAAGTAACAAAGACATACACTGACACCCAGTAACAATGACATACACTGACACCTAGTCACAAAGACATACACTGATACCCAGTAACACAGACACACACTTGCACCAATTAACAAAGACATACACTTACACCAAGTAACACAGACACACACTGACACCCAGTAACACAAACACACACACACTGACACCCAGTAACATAGAGAAACACAGACACACAGTAACAAAGACATGCACAGACACACAGTGACACCAAGTAACAAAGAATAACACAGACACACACTGTCACCAAGTAACAAAGACATACACTGACACCCAGTAACAAAGACATAGACTGACACCAAGTCACAAAGACATACACTGATACACAGTAACACAGGCACACACTTCCACCAAGTAACAAAGACAAACACTGACACCAAGTAACAAACACATACACTTACACCAATTAAAACAGACATACACTGACACCAAGTAACAAAGACATACACTGATACCCAGTAACAAAGACACACACTGACACCATGTAACACAGACATACACTGACACCAAGTAACAAAGACATACACTGACACCCGGTGACACAGACACACACTTACACCATGTAACAAAGACATACACTGACACCAAGTGAAAAAGACATACACTGACACCAAAAACAAAGACATACACTGACACCAAGTCACAAAGACAGACACTTGCACCAAGTAACAAAGACAAACACTGACACCAAGTAACGAAGACAGACACTGACACCCAGTAACAAAGACATTCACTTACACCAAGTAACACAGACATACAATGACACCATGTAACAAAGACATGCAGTGATACCCAGTAACACAGACATACACTGACACCAAGTAACAAAGACACACACTTACACCAAGTAACACAGACATACACTGACACCATGTAACAAAGACATGCACTGATACCCAGTAACACAGACATACACTGACACCAAGTAACAAAGACATACACTGACACCCAGTAACAAAGACATACACTGACACCTAGTCACAAAGACATACACTGATACCCAGTAACACAGACACACACTTGCACCAATTAACAAAGACATACACTTACACCAAGTAACACAAACACACACTGACACCCAGTAACACAAACACACACACACTGACACCCAGTAACATAGAGAAACACAGACACACAGTAACAAAGACATGCACAGACACACAGTGACACCAAGTAACAAAGACTAACACAGACACACACTGTCACCAAGTAACAAAGACATACACTGACACCCAGTAACAAAGACATAGACTGACACCAAGTCACAAAGACATACACTGATACACAGTAACACAGGCACACACTTCCACCAAGTAACAAAGACAAACACTGACACCAAGTAACAAAGACACACACTGACACCATGTAACACAGACATACACTGACACCAAGTAACAAAGACATACACTGACACCCGGTGACACAGACACACACTAACACCATGTAACAAAGAAATACACTGACACCAAGTAACAAAGTCATACACTTACACCAAGTAACACAGACATACGCTGACTCCAAGTAACAAAGACATACAATTACACCAAGTAACACAGACATACACTGAAACCAAGTAACAAAGACATACAATTACACCAAGTAACAAAGACACACACTTACACCAAGTAACACAGACATACACTGACACCATGTAACAAAGACATGCACTGATACCCAGTAACACAGACACACACTTACACCAAGTAACAAAGATATACACTGATCCCCAGTAAAACAGTCACACACTTACACCAATTAACAAAGACATACACTGACACCAAAAAACAAAGACATACACTGACACCAAGTCACAAAGACAGACACTTGCACCAAGTAACAAAGACAAACACTGACACCAAGTAACGAAGACAGACACTGACACCCAGTAACAAAGACATTCACTTACACCAAGTAACACAGACATACAATGACACCATGTAACAAAGACATGCAGTGATACCCAGTAACACAGACATACACTGACACCAAGTAACAAAGACACACACTTACACCAAGTAACACAGACATACACTGACACCATGTAACAAAGACATGCACTGATACCCAGTAACACAGACATACACTGACACCAAGTAACAAAGACATACACTGACACCCAGTAACAATGACATACACTGACACCTAGTCACAAAGACATACACTGATACCCAGTAACACAGACACACACTTGCACCAATTAACAAAGACATACACTTACACCAAGTAACACAGACACACACTGACACCCAGTAACACAAACACACACACACTGACACCCAGTAACATAGAGAAACACAGACACACAGTAACAAAGACATGCACAGACACACAGTGACACCAAGTAACAAAGAATAACACAGACACACACTGTCACCAAGTAACAAAGACATACACTGACACCCAGTAACAAAGACATAGACTGACACCAAGTCACAAAGACATACACTGATACACAGTAACACAGGCACACACTTCCACCAAGTAACAAAGACAAACACTGACACCAAGTAACAAACACATACACTTACACCAATTAAAACAGACATACACTGACACCAAGTAACAAAGACATACACTGATACCCAGTAACAAAGACACACACTGACACCATGTAACACAGACATACACTGACACCAAGTAACAAAGACATACACTGACACCCGGTGACACAGACACACACTTACACCATGTAACAAAGACATACACTGACACCAAGTGAAAAAGACATACACTGATACCGAGTAACACAGACAAACACTTACACCAAGTAACAAAGACACACACTTACACCAAGTAACACAGACATACACTGACACCAAGTAACAAAGACATACACAGACACCAAGTAACAAAGACATAAACTGACACACAGTAACAAAGACATACACTGACACCAAATCACAAAGACATACACTGACACACAGTAACAAAGACATACACTGACTCTAAGTCACAAAGACATACACTGACACCAAGTAACAAAGACATACACTGACACCTAGTCACAAAGACATGCACTGATACCCAGTAACACAGACACACACTTTCACCAAGTAACAAAGACAAACACTGACACCAAGTAACAAAGACATACACTGACACTAAGAAACAAAGACATACACTTACACCAAGTATCACAGACACACATTGACACCCAGTAACACAAACAAACACACACTGACACCCAGTAACATTGAGAAACACAGACACACAGTAACAAAGACATACACAGACACACACTGACACCAAGTAACAAAGACTAACACTGATACCAAGTAACACAGACACAGACTTTCACCAAGTAACACAAACACACACTTACACCAAGTAACAAAGACATGCACTGATAACCAGTAACATAGACACACACTTACACCAAGTAGCAAAGACGTACACAGATACCAAGTAACAAAGACATACACTCACACCAAGTAACAATGACATTCACAGACACCAAGTAACAAAGACATACACTGATATACAGTAACACAGACACACACTTACACCAAGTAACAAAGACATACACAGACACAAAGTAACAAAGGCATGCACTTACACCAAGTAACAAAGACATACACTGATACCAAGTAACAAAGACATACAATTACACCAAGTAACAAAGACACACACTTACACCAAGTAACACAGACATACACTTACACCAAGTAACAAAGACATACACTGATACCAAGTAACACAGACACACACTTTCACCAAGTAACACAAACACACACTTACACCAAGTAACAAAGACATACACTGAAACCAAGTAACAAAGACAAACACTTACGCCACGTAACACAGACATACAATGACACCAAGTAACAAAGACATACAATTACACCAAGTAACAAAGACACACACTTACACCAAGTAACACAGACATACACTGACACCATGTAACAAAGACATACACTGATACCCAGTAACACAGACACACACTTACACCAAGTAACAAAGACATACACTGACACCCAGTAACAAAGACATACACTGACCCCAAGTCACAAAGACATACACTGATACCCAGTAACACAGACACACACATACACCAAGTCACAAAGACAAACACTGACACCAAGTAACAAAGTCATCCACTGACACCAAGAAACAAAGACATACATTTACACCAAGTAACATAGACTCACACTGACACCATGTAACAAAGACATGCACTGATACCAAGTAAAACAGACACACACTTACACCAAGTAACACAGACATACACTGACACCAAGTAACAAAGACATACACTGATACCCAGTAACACAGACACACACTGGGCGGCACATTGGCACAGTGGTTAGCAGCCTCACAGCTCCAGGGACCCGGGCTCGATTCTGGGTACTGCCTGTGCGGAGTTTGCAAGTTCTCCCTGTATCTGCGTGGGTTTCCTCCGGTTGCTCCGGTTTCCTCCCACATGCCAAAGACTTGCAGGTTGATAGGTTAATTGGCCATTATAAATTGCCCCTAGTATAGGTAGGTGGCAGGGAAATATATAGGGACAGGTGTGGATGTGATAGGAATACGGGATTAGTGTAGGATTAGTATAAATGGGTGGTTGATGGTCGGCACAGACTCGGTTGGCCGAAGGGCCTGTTTCAGTGCTGCATCACTAAACTAAATACTGACACCCAGTAACACAAACAAACACACACTGACACCCAGTAACATAGAGAAACACTGATACACAGTAACAAAGACATACACTGACACACAGACACACACTGTCACCAAGTAACAAGGACAGACACTGACACCCAGTAACAAAGACATACACTGACACTGAGTCACAAAGACATACACTGATAACCGGTAACACAGACGCAAACTTACACCAAGTAACAAAGACATACACTGATACCCAGTAACACAGACACACACTTACATCAAGTAACAGAGATATACAGTGACACCAAGTAACAAAGACATACACTGATATTCAGAAACACAGACACACACTTACACCAAGTAACAAAGTCATACACTGACACCAAGTAACAAAGACATACACTGATACCCAGAAACACAGACACACACTTACACTCAGTAACAAAGACATACACTGACACCAAGTATTTTGACACACACTGACACCAAGTAACAATGACATACACTGATACCCAGTAACACAGACACACACTTACACCAAGTAAAAAAGACATACACTGATATCAAGTAACAAAGAAACAAACTGACACCCAGTAACACAGACACACACTTACACCAAGTAACAAAGACATACACTGACACCAAGTAACAAAGACATACACTTACACGAAGTAACAAAGACAAAAATTGACACCAAGTAACAAAGACATACACTGATACCCAGTAACACAGACACAAACTTACACCAAGTAACAAAGACATACACTGACACCCACTAACACAGACACACACTTACACCAAGTAGCCCAGACATACACTGACACCAAGTAACAAAGACAGACACTGATTCCCAGTAACACAGACACACACTTACACCAAGTTACAAAGACAGACACTGATACCCAGTAACACAGACACACACTTACACCAAGTAACAAAGACATACACTGACACCAAGTAACAAAGACATAAACTGACACCCAGTAACACAGACACACACGGACACCAAGTAGCAAAGACACACACTTACGCCAAGTAACACAGACACACACTGACACCCAGTAACACAGACACATACTTACACCAAGTAACAAAGACATACACTGACACCAAGTAACAAAGACATACACTGACACCCAGTAACACAGACACAAACTTACACCAAGTAACAAAGACATACACTGATACCCAGTAACACAGACACACACTTACACCAAGTAACACAGACATACACTGACACCAGGTAACACAGACATAGACTGATACCCAGTAACACAGACACACACTTACACCAAGTAACAAAGACAGACACTGATACCCAGTAACACAGACACACACTTACACCAAGTAACAAAGACATACACTGACACCAAGTAACAAAGACATAAACTGACTCCCAGTAACACAGACACACACGGACACCAAGTAACAAAGACACACACTTACACCAAGTAACACAGACACACACTGACACCCAGTAACACAGACACACACTTACACCAAGTAAAAAAGACTTACACTGACACCAAGTAACAAAGACATACACTGATACCCAGTAACACAGACACACACTTACACCAAGTAACAAAGACATACACTGATACCCAGTAACACAGACACACACTTACACCAAGTAACACAGACATACACAGACACCAAGTAACAAAGACACACACTGACACCCAGTAACAAAGACATACACTGATACCCAGTAACACAGACACACACTTACACCAAGTAACAAAGACAGACACTGATACCCAGTAACACAGGCACACACTTACACCAAGTAACAAAGACACAGACTTACACCAAGTAACACAGACACACACTGACACCCAGTAACACAGACATACACTTACACCAAGTAACAAAGACATACACTGACACCAAGTAACAAAGACATTCACTGATACCCAGTAACACAGACACACACTTACACCAAGTAACAAAGACATACACTGACACCCAGTAACACTGACACACACTTACACAAAGTAACAAAGACATACACTGACACCAAGTATCAAAGACATAAACTGACACCCAGTAACACAGACACACACGGACACAAAGTAACAAAGACACAGACTTACACCAAGTAACACAGACACACACTGACACCCAGTAACACAGACATACACTTACACCAAGTAACAAAGACATACACTGACACCAAGTAACAAAGACATACACTGATACCCAGTAACACAGACACACACTTACACCAAGTAACAAAGACATACGCTGATACCCAGTAACACAGACACACACTTACACCAAGTAACACAGACATACACTGACACCAAGTAACAAAGACATACACTGATAGCCAGTAACACAGACACACACTTACACCAAGTAACAAAGACAGACACTGATACCCAGTAACACAGACACACACTTACACCAAGTAACAAAGACATACACTGACACCAAGTAACAAAGACATACACTGATACCCAGTAACAGAGGCACACACTGGTGGGGAATGGGGGGCGGTGGCCACATTGGCGCAGTGATTAGCACCGCAGCCTCACAGCTCCAGGGTCCCGGGTTCGATTCTGGGTACTGCCTGTGCGGAGTTTGCAATTTCTCCCTGTGTCGACGTGAGTTTCCTGCGGGTGCTCCGGTGTCATCCCACAAGCCAAAGACATGCAGTATGACAGGTTAGTTGGCCATTATAAATTGCCCCTAGTATTGGTAGGTGGTAGGGAAATATATAGGGACAGGTGGGGATGTGATTGAAATACGGGATTAGTGTAGGATTAGTATAAATGGGTGGTTGATGGTCGGCACAGACTCGTTGGGCCGAAGGGCCTGTTTAAGTGCTGTATCTCTAAACTAAACTAAATATTGACACCTAGTGTCACAGACACACACTGACACCCGGTAACACAAACAAACACACATTGACACCCAGTAACACAGAGATCCACTGATACACAGAAACACAGATATACACTGACACCAAGTAACACAGACACACACTGACACCCAGTAACAAAGACATACACTTACACCAACAAACAAAGACACACACTTACAGCAAGTAACACAGACATACACTGACACCAAGTAAGAAAGACATACACTTACACCAAGTATTTTGACATACACTGACACCAAGTAACACAGACACACACTGGCACCCACTAACAAAGACGTACACTGACAACAGGTCACAAAGACATACACTGATCCCAAGTCACAAAGACATACACTGATACCCAGTAACACAGACACACACTGACACAAAGTAACAAAGACATACACTGACACCAAGTAACAAAGGCATACACTGACACCAAGTAACAAAGACATACACTGACACCAAGTAACAAAGACATACACTTACACCAAGTATTTTGACATACACTGACACCAAGTAACACAGACATACACTGACACCAAGTAACACAGACATACACTGATACCCAGTAACACAGACACACACGTACACCAAGTAACAAAAGACAGACACTGATACCCAGTAACACTGACAGACACTTACACCAAGTAACAAAGACATAAACTGACACCAAGTAACAAAGACATAAACTGACTCCCAGTAAAACAGACACACACGGACACCCAGTAACAAAGACATAGACTGACACCAAGTCACAAAGACATACACTGATACACAGTAACACAGGCAAACAATTCCACCAAGTAACAAAGACAAACACTGACACAAAGTAACAAACACATACACTTGCACCAATTAAAACAGACATACACTGACACCAAGTAACAAAGACATACACTGATACCCAGTAACAAAGACACACACTGACACCATGTAACACAGACATACACTGACACCAAGTAACAAAGACATACACTGACACCCGGTGACACAGACACACACTTACACCATGTAACAAAGACATACACTGACACCAAGTAAAAAAGACATACACTGATACCGAGTAACACAGACAAACACTTACACCAAGTAACAAAGACACACACTTACACCAAGTAACACAGACATACACTGACACCAAGTAACAAAGACATACACAGACACCAAGTAACAAAGACATAAACTGACACACAGTAACAAAGACATACACTGACACCAAATCACAAAGACATACACTGACACACAATAACAAAGACATACACTGACTCTAAGTCACAAAGACACACACTGACACCAAGTAACAAAGACATACACTGACACGTAGTCACAAAGACATGCACTGATACCCAGTAACACAGACACACACTTTCACCAAGTAACAAAGACAAACACTGACACCAAGTAACAAAGACATACACTGACACTAAGAAACAAAGACATACACTTACACCAAGTAACACAGACACGCATTGATACCCAGTAACACAAACAAACACACACTGACACCCAGTAACATTGAGAAACACAGACACACAGTAACAAAGACATACACAGACACACACTGACACCAAGTAACAAAGACTAACACTGATACCAAGTAACACAGACACACACTTTCACCAAGTAACACAAACACACACTTACACCAAGTAACAAAGACATGCACTGATAACCAGTAACATAGACACACACTTACACCAAGTAGCAAAGACGTACACAGATACCAAGTAACAAAGACATACACTCACACCAAGTAACAAAGACATACACAGACACCAAGTAACAAAGACATACACTGATATACAGTAACACAGACACACACTTACACCAAGTAACAAAGACATACACAGACACAAAGTAACAAAGGCATGCACTTACACCAAGTAACAAAGACATACACTGATACCAAGTAACAAAGACATACAATTACACCAAGTAACAAAGAAACACACTTACACCAAGTAACACAGACATACACTTACACCAAGTAACAAAGACATACACTGATACCAAGTAACACAGACACACACTTTCACCAAGTAACACAAACACACACTTACACCAAGTAACAAAGACATACACTGACACCAAGTAACAAAGACAAACACTTACGCCACGTAACACAGACATACAATGACACCAAGTAACAAAGACATACAATTACACCAAGTAACAAAGACACACACTTACACCAAGTAACACAGACATACACTGACACCATGTAACATAGACATGCACTGATACCCAGTAACACAGACATACACTGACCCCAAGTAACAAAGACATACACTGACACCAAGAAACAAAGACATACACTGATACCCAGTAACACAGATACACACTTACACCAAGTAACAAAGACATACACTGACACCCAGTAACAAAGACATACACTGACCCCAATTCACAAAGACATACACTGATACCCAGTAACACAGACACACACATACACCAAGTCACAAAGACAAACACTGACACCAAGTAACAAAGTCATCCACTGAGACCAAGAAACAAAGTCATACATTTACACCAAGTAACATAGACTCACACTGACACCATGTAACAAAGACATGCACTGATACCAAGTAAAACAGACACACACTTACACCAAGTAACACAGACATACACTGACACCAAGTAACAAAGACATACACTGATACCCAGTAACACAGACACACACTGGGCGGCACATTGGCACAGTGGTTAGCAGCCTCACAGCTCCAGGAACCCGGGCTCGATTCTGGGTACTGCCTGTGCGGAGTTTGCAAGTTCTCCCTGTATCTGCGTGGGTTTCCTCCGGTTGCTCCGGTTTCCTCCCACATGCCAAAGACTTGCAGGTTGATAGGTTAATTGGCCATTATAAATTGCCCCTAGTATAGGTAGGTGGCAGGGAAATATATAGGGACAGGTGTGGATGTGATAGGAATACGGGATTAGTGTAGGATTAGTATAAATGGGTGGTTGATGGTCGGCACAGACTCGGTTGGCCGAAGGGCCTGTTTCAGTGCTGCATCACTAAACTAAATACTGACACCCAGTAAAACAAACAAACACACACTGACACCCAGTAACATAGAGAAATACTGATACACAGTAACAAAGACATACACTGACACACAGACACACAATGTCACCAAGTAACAAGGACAGACACTGACACCCAGTAACAAAGACATACACTGACACTGAGTCACAAAGACATACGCTGATAACCGGTAACACAGACACAAACTTACACCAAGTAACAAAGACATACACTGACACCCACTAACACAGACACACACTTACACCAAGTAGCCCAGACATACACTGACACCAAGTAACAAAGACAGACACTGATACCCAGTAACACAGACACACACTTACACCAAGTAACAAAGACATACACTGACACCAAGTAACAAAGACATAAACTGACACCCAGTAACACAGACACACACGGACACCAAGTAGCAAAGACACACACTTACACCAAGTAACACAGACACACACTGACACCCAGTAACACAGACACATACTTACACCAAGTAACAAAGACATACACTGACACCAAGTAACAAAGACATACACTGACACCCAGTAACACAGACACAAACTTACACCAAGTAACAAAGACATACACTGATACCCAGTAACACAGACACACACTTACACCAAGTAACACAGACATACACTGACACCAGGTAACACAGACATAGACTGATACCCAGTAACACAGACACACACTTACACCAAGTAACAAAGACAGACACTGATGCCCAGTAAAACAGACACACACTTACACCAAGTAACAAAGACATACACTGACACCAAGTAACAAAGACATAAACTGACTCCCAGTAACACAGACACACACGGACACCAAGTAACAAAGACACACACTTACACCAAGTAACACAGACACACACTGACACCCAGTAACACAGACACACACTTACACCAAGTAAAAAAGACTTACACTGACACCAAGTAACAAAGACATACACTGATACCCATTAACACAGACACACACTTACACCAAGTAACAAAGACATACACTGATACCCAGTAACACAGACACACACTTACACCAAGTAACACAGACATACACAGACACCAAGTAACAAAGACACACACTGACACCCAGTAACAAAGACATACACTGATACCCAGTAACACAGACACACACTTACACCAAGTAACAAAGACAGACACTGATACCCAGTAACACAGGCACACACTTACACCAAGTAACAAAGACACAGACTTACACCAAGTAACACAGACACACACTGACACCCAGTAACACAGACATACACTTACACCAAGTAACAAAGACATACACTGACACCAAGTAACAAAGACATTCACTGATACCCAGTAACACAGACACACACTTACACCAAGTAACAAAGACATACACTGACACCCAGTAACACTGACACACACTTACACAAAGTAACAAAGACATACACTGACACCAAGTATCAAAGACATAAACTGACACCCAGTAACACAGACACACACGGACACCAAGTAACAAAGACACACACTTACACCAAGTAACACAGACGCACACTGACACCCAGTAACACAGACATACACTTACACCAAGTAACAAAGACATACACTGACACCAAGTAACAAAGACATACACTGAAACCCAGTAACACAGACACACACTTACACCAAGTAAAAAAGACATACACTGATACCCAGTAACACAGACACACACTTACACCAAGTAACACAGACATACACTGACACCAAGTAACAAAGACATACACTGATAGCCAGTAACACAGACAGACACTTACACCAAGTAACAAAGACAGACACTGATACCCAGTAACACAGACACACACTTACACCAAGTAACAAAGACATACACTGACACCAAGTAACAAAGACATACACTGATACCCAGTAACAGAGGCACACACTGGTGGGGAATGGGGGGCGGTGGCCACATTGGCGCAGTGATTAGCACCGCAGCCTCACAGCTCCAGGGTCCCGGGTTCGATTCTGGGTACTGCCTGTGCGGAGTTTGCAATTTCTCCCTGTGTCGACGTGAGTTTCCTCCGGGTGCTCCGGTGTCATCCCACAAGCCAAAGACATGCAGTATGACAGGTTAGTTGGCCATTATAAATTGCCCCTAGTATTGGTAGGTGGTAGGGAAATATATAGGGACAGGTGGGGATGTGATTGAAATACGGGATTAGTGTAGGATTAGTATAAATGGGTGGTTGATGGTCGGCACAGACTCGGTGGGCCGAAGGGCCTGTTTAAGTGCTGTATCTCTAAACTAAACTAAATATTGACACCTAGTGTCACAGACACACACTGACACCCAGTAACACAAACAAACACACATTGACACCCAGTAACACAGAGAACCACTGATACACAGCAACACAGACATACACTGACACCAAGTAACACAGACACACACTGACACCCAGTAACAAAGACATACACTTACACCAAGAAACAAAGACACACACTTACAGCAAGTAACACAGACATACACTGACACCAAGTAAGAAAGACATACACTTACACCAAGTATTTTGACATACACTGACACCAAGTAACACAGACACACACTGGCACCCACTAACAAAGGCGTACACTGACAACAGGTCACAAAGACATACACTGATACCAGGTCACAAAGACATACACTGATACCCAGTAACACAGACACACACTGACACCAAGTAACAAAGACATACACTGACACCAAGTAACAAAGGCATACACTGACACCAAGTAACAAAGACATACACTGACACCAAGTAACAAAGACATACACTTACACCAAGTATTTTGACATACACTGACACCAAGTAACACAGACATACACTGACACCAAGTAACACAGACATACACTGATACCCAGTAACACAGACACACACGTACACCAAGTAACAAAAGACAGACACTGATACCCAGTAACACTGACAGACACTTACACCAAGTAACAAAGACATACACTGACACCAAGTAACAAAGACATAAACTGACTCCCAGTAACACAGACACACACGGACACCAAGTAACAAAGACACACACGTAAACCAAGTAACACAGACACACACTGACACCCAGTAACACAGACACACACTTACACCAAGTAAAAAAAACTTACACTGACACCAAGTAATAAAGACATACACTGATACCCAGTAACACAGACACACACTGACACCAAGTAACAAAGACATACACTGACACCAAGTAACAAAGGCATACACTGACACCAAGTAACAAAGACATACACTTTCACCAAGTATTTTGACATACACTGACACCAAGTAACAAAGACATACACTGATACCCAGTAACCCAGACACACACTTACACCAAGTAACAATGACACACACTTACACCAAGTAACACAGAATTACACTGACACCAAGTAAGAAAGACATACACTTACATCAAGTATTTTGACATACACTGACACCAAGTATCAAAGACATACACTGATACCCAGTAACACAGACACACAGTTACACCAAGCAACAAAGACGTACACTGACACCAAGTCACAAAGACACACTCTGACACCCAGCAACAAAGACATACACTAACTCCAAGTCACAAAGACATACACTGATACCCAGTAACACAGACACACACTTACACCAAGTAACACAGACATACACTGACACCAAGTAACAAAGACACACAATTACACCAAGTAACACAGACACTCACTCACACCCAGTAACACAGACACACACTTACACCAAGTAACACAGACATACACTGACACCAAGTAACAAATACATACACTTACACCAAGTAACACAGACATACACTGACACCAAGTAACAAAGACAGACAATTACACCAAGTAACAAAGACATACACTTACACCAAGTATTTTGACATACACTGACACCAAGGAACAAAGACATACACTGATACCCAGTAACACAGACACACACTTACACCATGTAACAGAGACATACACTGACACCAAGTAACAAATACATACACTGATACCCAGTAACACAGACACACACTTACACCAAGTAACAAAGACATACACTGATACCCAGTAACACAGACACACACTTACACCAAGTAATACAGACATACACTGACACCAAGTAACAAAGACATACACTGATACCCAGTAACACAGACACACACTTACACCATGTAACAAAGACAGACACTGATACCCAGTAACACAGACACACACTTACACCAAGTAACAAAGACATACACTGACACCAAGTAACAAAGGCATACACTGATACCCAGTAACAGAGGCACACACTGGTGGGGAACGGGGGGCGGTGGCCAAATTGGCGCAGTGATTAGCACCGCAGCCTCACAGCTCCAGGGACCCGGGTTCGATTCTGGGTACTGCCTGTGCGGAGTTTGCAAGTTCTCCCTGTGTCTACGTGAGTTTCCTCCGGGTGCTCCGGTGTCCTCCCACAAGCCAAAGACTTGCAGTATGACAGGTTAGTTGGCCATTATCAATTGCCCCTAGTATAGGTAGGTGGTAGGGAAATATATAGGGACAGGTGGGGATGTGATTGAAATACGGGATTAGTGTAGGATTAGTATAAATGGGTGGTTGATGGTCGGCACAGACTCGGTGGGCCGAAGGGCCTGTTTAAGTGCTGTATCTCTAAACTAAACTAAATATTGACACCTAGTGTCACAGACACACACTGACACCCAGTAACACAAACAAACACACATTGACACCCAGTAACACAGAGAACCACTGATACACAGCAACAAAGATATACACTGACACCAAGTAACACAGACACACACTGACACCAAGTAACAAAGACATACACTTACACCAAGTAACAAAGACACACACTTACAGCAAGTAACACAGACATACACTGACACCAAGTAAGAAAGACATACACTTTCACCAAGTATTTTGACATGCACTGACACCAAGTAACACAGACACACACTGACACCCACTAACAAAGACGTACACTGACAACAAGTCACAAAGACATACGCTGATAGCAAGTCACAAAGACATACACTGGTACCCAGTAACACAGACACACACTGACACCAAGTAACAAAGACATACACTGACACCAAGTAACAAAGGCATACACTGACACCAAGTAACAAAGACATACACTGACACCAAGTAACAAAGACATACACTTACACCAAGTATTTTGACATACACTGACACCAAGTAACACAGACATACACTGACACCAAGCAACACAGACATACACTGATACCCAGTAACACAGACACACACGTACACCAAGTAACAAAAGACAGACACTGATACCCAGTAACACTGACACACACTTACACCAAGTAACAAAGACATACACTGACACCAAGTAACAAAGACATAAACTGACTCCCAGTAACACAGACACACACGGACACCAAGTAACAAGGACACACACGTACACCAAGTAACACAGACACACACTGACACCCAGTAACACAGACACACACTTACACCAAGTAAAAAAAACTTACACTGACACCAAGTAACAAAGACATACACTGATACCCCGTAACACAGACACACACTGACACCAAGTAACAAAGACATACACTGACACCAAGTAACAAAGGCATACACTGATACCCAGTAACACAGACACACACTGACACCAAGTAACAAAGACATACACTGACACCAAGTAACAAAGGCATACACTGACACCAAGTAACAAAGACATACACTTACACCAAGTATTTTGACATAAACTGACACCAAGTAACAAAGACATACCATGATACCCAGTAACCCAGACACACACTTACACCAAGTAACAAAGACACACACTTACACCAAGTAACACAGAATTACACTGACACCAAGTAAGAAAGACATACACTTACACCAAGTATTTTGACATACACTGACACCAAGTAACAAAGACATACACTGATACCCAGTAACACAGACACACACTTACACCAAGCAACAAAGACGTACACTGACACCAAGTCACAAAGACACACTCTGACACCCAGCAACAAAGACATACACTGACTCCAATCACAAAGACATACACTGATACCCAGTAACACAGACACACACTTACACCAAGTAACACAGACATACACTGACACCAAGTAACACAGACACACACTTACACCAAGTAACACAGACTTACACTGACACCAAGTAACAAAGACATGCACTTATACCAAGAAACACAGACATACACTGACACCAAGTAACAAAGACAGACAATTACACCAAGTAACAAAGACATACACTTACACCAAGTATTTTGACATACACTGACACCAAGGAACAAAGACATACACTGATACCCAGTAACACAGACACACACTTACACCATGTAACAGAGACATACACTGACACCAAGTCACAAAGACACACACTGACACCCAGTAACAAAGAAATACACTGACACCAAGTCACAAAGACATACACTGATACCCAGTAACACAGAAGCACACTTACACCAAGTAACACAGACATACACTGACACCAAGTAACAAAGAAATACACTGATACCCAGTAACACAGACACACATTTACACCAAGTAACAAAGACAGACACTGATACCCAGTAACACAGACACACACTCACACCAAGTAACAAAGACATACACTGACACCTAGTAACAAAGACATACACTGACACCCAGTAACAAAGACACACATGGACACCAAGTAACAAAGACACACACATACACCAAGTAACACAGACACACACTGACACCCTGTAACACAAACAAACACACTGAAAGCAAGTAACACAGACATACACTGACACCAAGTAACAAAGACATAGACTGATACCCAGTAACACAGGCACACACTGTGGGGAGGGGGGCACATTGCTGCGAGGGGGGCACATTGGCGCAGTAGATGGCACCGCAGCCTCACAGCTCCAGGGACCCGGGTTCGATTCTGGGTACTGCCTGTGCGGAGTATGCAAGTTCTCCCTGTGTCTGCGTGAGTTTCCTCCGGGTGCTCCGGTTTCCTCCCACATGCCAAAGACTTGCTCGTTGATAGTTTAATTGGCCATCATAAATTGCCCCTAGTATAGGTAGGTGGTAGGGAAATATATAGGGACAGGTGGGGATGTGAAAGGAATATGGAATTAGTGTAGGATTAGCATAAATGGGTGGTTGATGGTCGGCACAGACTCGGTGGGCCGAAGGGCCTGTTTAAGTGCTGTGTCTCTAAACTAAACTAAATATGGACACCTAGTGTCACAGACACACACTGACAGCCAGAAACACAAACAAACACACACTGACACCCAGTAACACAGAGAACCACTGATACACAGGAACAAAGACATACACTGACACCAAGTAACACAGACACACACTGACACCCAGTAACAAAGACGTACACGGACAACAAGTCACAAAGACATACACTGATACCAAGTCACAAAGACATACATTGATACCCAATAACACAGACACACACTGATACCAAGTAACAAAGACATACACTGACACCAAGTAACAAAGGCATACACTGACACCAAGTAACAAAGACATACACTTACACCAAGTATTTTGACATACACTGACACCAAGTAACAAAGACATACACTGATACCCAGTAACACAGACACACACTTACACCAAGTAACAAAGACATACACTGACACCAAGTCACAAAGACACACACTGACACCAAGTCACAAAGACACACACTGACACCCAGTAACAAAGACATACACTGACACCAAGTCACAAAGACATACACTGAGACACAGTAACACAGACACACACGGACACCCAGTAACACCGACACACACTTACACCAAGTAACACAGACACACACTGACACCCAGTAACACAGACACACACTTACACCAAGTAACACAGACATACACTGACACCAGGTGACAAAGACATACTCTGATACCCAGGAACACAGGCACACACTTACACCAAGTAACACAGACATACACTGACACGAAGTAACAAAGACATACACTTACACCAAGTAACAAAGACACACACTTACACCAAGTAACCCAGACATACACTGAAACCAAGTAACAAAGACAGACAATTACACCAAGTAACAAAGACAAAAACTTACACCACGTATTTTGACATACACTGACACCAAGTAACAAAGACATACACTGATACCCAGTAACACAGACACACACTTACACCAAGTAACAAAGACAGACACTGACACCAAGTCACAAAGAAACACACTGACACCCAGTAACAAAGACATACACTGACACCAAGTCACAAAGACATACACTGATTCCCAGTAACACAGCCACACACTTACACCAAGTAATACAGACATACACTGACACCAAGTAACAAAGACATACACTGATACCCAGTAACACAGACACACACTTACACCAAGTAACACAGACACACACGGACACCAAGTAACAAAGACACACACTTACACCAAGTAACACAGACACACACTGACACCCAGTAACACAAACAAACGCACTCACACCAAGTGACACAGACATAAACTGACACCAAGTAACAAAGACATACACTGACACCAAGTAACAGAGACACACACTTACAGCAAGTAATACAAACACACACTTACACCAAGTAACAAAGACATACACTGACACCAAGTAACAAAGACACACACTTACACCAAGTAACACAGACATAGTCTGACACCAAGTAACACAGACATACACTTACACCAAGTGACACAGACATACACTGACACCAAGTAACAATGACATACACTGACACCAAGTAACACAGACACACACTTACAGCAAGTAACACAAACACACACTTACACCAAGTAACAAAGACATACACTGACACCAAGTAACAAAGACACACACTTACACCAAGTAACACAGACATTGACTGACACCAAGTAGCAAAGACACACACTTATAACAAGTAACAAAGACAGACACTGATACTCAGTAACACAGACACACACTTACACCAAGTAACAAAGGTATAGACTGACACCCAGTAACAAAGTCATACACTGACACCCAGTAACACAGACACACACGGACACCAAGTAACAAAGACACACACTTACACCAAGTAACACAGACATACACTGACACCAAGTAACAAAGACATACACTGACACCAAGTAACAAAGACATACAGTTACACCAAGTAACAAAGACACACACTTACACCAAGTAACCCAGACATACAATGAAACCAAGTATCAAAGACAGACAATTACACCAAGTAACAAAGACATACACTTACACCAAGTATTTTGACATACACTGACACCAAGTAACAAAGACAGACACTAACAGCAAGTCACAAAGACACACACTGACACCCAGTAACAAAGACATACACTGAAACTAAGTCACAAAGACATACACTGATACCAGTAACACAGACACACACTTACACCAAGTAACTCAGACATACACTGACACCAAGTAACAAAGACATACACTGATACCCAGGAACACAGACACACACTTACACCAAGTAACAAAAACAGACACGGATACCCAGTAACACAGACACACACTTCCACCAAGTAACAAAGACATACACTGACACCCAGTAACAAAGACATACACTGACACCCAGTTACACAGACACACACGGACACCAAGTAACAAAGACACACACTTACACCAAGTAACACAGACAAAGTCTGACACCCAGTAACACAAACAAACACACTGACACCAAGTAACAAAAACATACCCTGACACCAATTAACGCAGACACACACTTACACCAAGTAACACAAACACACACTTACACCAAGTAACACAAACACACACTTACACCAAGTCACAAAGACACACACTGACACCCAGTAACAAAGACATACACTGACACCAAGTCACAAAGACATACACTGATAACCAGTAACACAGACATACACTGACACCAAGTCACAAAGACACACTCTGGCACCCAGTAACAAAGACATACACTGACACCAAGTCACAAAGACATACACCGATAACCAGTAGCACAGAAACACACTTACACCTAGTAACACAGACATACACTGACACCAAGTAACAAAGACATACACTGATACCCAGTAACACAGACACACACTTGCACCAAGTAGAAAAGACAGACACTGATACCCAGAAACACAGACACACACTTACACCAAGGAACAAAGACATACACTGACACCCAGTAACAAGGACATACACTGACACCCAGTAACACAGACACACACAGACACCAAGTAACAAAGACACACACATACACCAAGTAACACAGACACACACTGACACCCAGTAACACAAACAAACACACTGACACCAAGTGAAACAGACATACAATGACACCAAGTAACAAAGACATACACTGACACCAAGTAACACAGACACACACTTACGCCAAGTAGCACAAACACACACTTACACCAAGTAACAAAGACATTCACTGACACCAAGTAACAAAGACGCACACTTACACCAAGTAACACAGACATAGACTGACACAAGTAACAAAGACATGCACTTACACCAAGTAACACAGACATACACTGACACCAAGTAACAAAGACATACACTGATACCCAGTAACAAAGACATACACTGACACTCAGTAACACAGACACACACGGACACCAAGTAACAAAGACACACACTTACACCAAGTAACACAGACACACACTGACACCCAGTAACACAGACACACACTTAAACCAAGTAACACAGACATACACTGACACCAAGTAACAAAGACATACACTGAAACCCAGGAACACAGGCACACACTTACACCAAGTAACACAGACATACACTGACACCAAGTGACAAAGACATACACTGACACCAAGTAACAAAGACATACACTTACACCAAGTAACAAAGACACACACTTACACCAAGTAACCCAGACATACACTGAAACCAAGTAACAAAGACAGACAATTTCACCAACTAACAAAGACATACACTTACACCAAGTATTTTTTCATACACTGACACCAAGTAACAAAGACAAACACTGATATCCAGTAACACAGACACACACTTACACCAAGTAACAAAGACATACACTGACACCAAGTCACAAAGAAACACACTGACACCCAGTAACAAAGACATACACTGACACCAAGTCACAAAGACATACACTGATACCCAGTAACACAGACACACACTTACACCAAGTAACACAGACATACACTGACACCAAGTAACAAAGACATACACTGATACCCAGTAACACAGACACACACTTACACCACGTAACACAGACATACACTGACACCAAGTAACAAAGACATACACTGATACCCAGTAACACAGACACACACTGACACCAAGTAACACAGACACACACTTACACCAAGTAACACAAACAGCCACTTACACCAAGTAACAAAGACACACACTTACACCAAGTAACACAGACATAGACTGACACCAAGTAACAAAGACATACACTTACGCCAAGAAACACAGACATACACTGACACCAAGTAACAAAGACATACACTGATACCCAGTAACACAGACACACGCTTACACCAAGTAACAAAGACAGACACTGATACGCAGTAACACAGACATACACTTACACAAAGGAACAAAGACATACACTGACACCCAGTAACAAAGACATACACTGACACCCAGTGACACAGACACACACAGACACCAAGTAACAAAGACACACACTTACACGAAGTAACACAAACACACACTTACACCAAGTAACACAAACACACACTTACACCAAGTCACAAAGACACACACTGACACCCAGTAACAAAGACATACACTGACACCCAGTAACAAAGACATACACTGACACCAAGTCACAAAGACATACACTGATAACCAGTAACACAGACATACACTGACACCAAGTCACAAAGACACACTCTGGCACCCAGTAACAAAGACATACACTGACACCAAGTCACAAAGACATACACCGATAACCAGTAACACAGAAACACACTTCCACATAGTAACACAGACATACACTGACACCAAGTAACAAAGACATACACTGATACCCAGTAACACAGACACACACTTGCACCAAGTAGAAAAGACAGACACTGATACCCAGTTACACAGAATCACACTTACACCAAGGAACAAAGACATACACTGGCACCCAGTAACAAAGACATACACTGACACCCAGTAACACAGACACACACAGACACCAAGTAACAAAGACACACACATACACCAAGTAACACAGACACACACTGACACCCAGTAACACAAACAAACACACTGACACCAAGTGAAACAGACATACAATGACACCAAGTAACAAAGACATACACTGACACCAAGTAACACAGACACACACTTACGCCAAGTAGCACAAACACACACTTACACCAAGTAACAAAGACATTCACTGACACCAAGTAACAAAGACGCACACGTACACCAAGTAACACAGACATAGACTGACACAAGTAACAAAGACATGCACTTACAACAAGTAACACAGACATACACTGACACCAAGTAACAAAGACATACACTGATACCCAGTAACAAAGACATACACTGACACTCAGTAACACAGACACACACGGACACCAAGTAACAAAGACACACACTTACACCATGTAACACAGACACACACTGACACCCAGTAACACAGACACACACTTACACCAAGTAACACAGACATACACTGACACCAAGTAACAAAGACATACACTGAAACCCAGGAACACAGGCACACACTTACACCAAGTAACACAGACATACACTGACACCAAGTGACAAAGACATACACTGACACCAAGTAACAAAGACATACACTTACACCAAGTAACAAAGACACACACTTACACCAAGTAACCCAGACATACACTGAAACCAAGTAACAAAGACAGACAATTTCACCAACTAACAAAGACATACACTTACACCAAGTATTTTTACATACACTGACACCAAGTAACAAAGACAAACACTGATATCCAGTAACACAGACACACACTTACACCAAGTAACAAAGACATACACTGACACCAAGTCACAAAGAAACACACTGACACCCAGTAACAAAGACATACACTGACACCAAGTCACAAAGACATGCACTGATACCCAGTAACACAGACACACACTTACACCAAGTAACACAGACATACACTGACACCAAGTAACAAAGACATACACTGATACCCAGTAACACAGACACACACTTACACCACGTAACACAGACATACACTGACACCAAGTAACAAAGACATACACTGATACCCAGTAACACAGACACACACTGACACCAAGTAACACAGACACACACTTACACCAAGTAACACAAACAGCCACTTACACCAAGTAACAAAGACACACACTTACACCAAGTAACACAGACAGAGACTGACACCAAGTAACAAAGACATACACTTACGCCAAGAAACACAGACATACACTGACACCAAGTAACAAAGACATACACTGATACCCAGTAACACAGTCACACGCTTACACCAAGTAACAAAGACAGACACTGATACCCAGTAACACAGACATACACTTACACCAAGTAACAAAGACATACACTGACACCCAGTAACAAAGACATACACTGACACCCAGTAACACAGACACACACGGACACCAAGTAACAAAGACACACACTTACACCAAGTAACACAGACACACACTGACACCAAGTAACACAAACAATTACACTGAGAGCAAGTGACACAGACATACACTGACATCAAGCAACAAAGACATACACTGACTCCAAGTAACACAGACACACACTTAAACCAAGTAACACAAACACTCACTTACACCAAGTAACAAAGACATACACTGACACACAGTAACAAAGACATACACTTACACCAAGTAACACATACATAGACTGACACCAAGTAACAAAGACATACACTTACACCAAGAAACACAGACATACACTGACACCAAGTAACAAAGACATACACTGATACCCAGTAACACAGACACACGCTTACACCAAGTAACAAAGACAGACACTGATACCCAGTAACACAGACACACACTTACACCAAGTAACAAAGACATACACTGATACTCAGTAACAAAGTCATACACTGACACCCAGTAACACAGACACACACGGACACCAAGTAACAAAGGCACACACTTACACCAAGTAACACAGACACACACTGACACCCAGTAACACCCACACATACTTACAAAAAGTAACACAGACATACAATGACACCAAGTAACAAAGACATACACTCAAACCCAATAACACAGGCACACACTTACACCAAGTAACACAGACATACACTGACACCAAGTAACAAAGACATACACTTACACCAAGTAACAAAGACTCACACATGCACCAAGTAACCAAGAAATACACTAAAACCAAGTAACAAAGACAGACAATTACACCAAGTAACAAAGACATACACTTACACCAAGTATTTTGACATACACTGACACCAAGTAACAAAGACATACACTGATACCCAGTAACACAGACACACACTTACACCAAGTAACAAAGACATACACTGACACCAAGTCACAAAGACACACACTGACACCCAGTAACACAGACACACACTGACACCAAGTAACAAAGACAGGCACTGATACCCAGTAACACAGACACACACTTACAGCAAGTAACAAAGACATACACTGACACCCAGTAACAAAGACATACACTGACACCCAGTAACACAGACACACACGGACACCAAGTAACAAAGACACACACTTACACCAGGTAACACAGACACATACTGACACCCAGTAACACAAACAAACACACTGACACAAAGTGACACAGACATACACTGACACCAAGTAACAAAGACATACACTTAAACCAAGTAACACAGACATAGACTGACACCAAGTACCAAAGACATACACTTACACCAAGTTACACAGACATAGACTGACACCAAGTAACACAGACACACACTTACACCAAGTAACACAGACATAGACTGACACCAAGTAACAAAGTCATACACTTACACCAAGTAACACAGACATACACTGACACCAAGTAACAAAGACATACAATGATACCCAGTAACACAGACACACGCTTACACCAAGTAACAAAGACAGACACTGATACCCAGTAACACAGACGCACACTTACACCAAGTAACAAAGACATACACTGATACTCAGTAACACAGTCATACACTGACACCCAGTAACACAGACACACACGGACAACAAGTAACAAAGGCACACACTTACACCAAGTAACACAGACACACACTGACATCCAGTAACACACACACATACTTACACCAAGTAACACAGACATACACCGACACCAAGTAACAAAGACATACACTCATACCCAGTAACACAGGCACACACTTACACCAAGTAACCCAGACATACACTGAAACCAAGTAACAAAGACAGACAATTACACCAAGTAACAAAGACATACACTTACACCAAGTATTTTGACATACACTGACACCAAGTAACAAAGACTTACACTGATACCCAGTAACACAGACACACACTTACACCAAGTAACAAAGACATACACTGACACCAAGTCACAAAGACACGCACTGACACCCAGTAACACAGACATACACTGACACCAAATAACAAAGACAGACACTGATACCCAGTAACACAGACACACACTTACACCAAGTAACAAAGACATACAATGACACCCAGTAACACAGACACACACGGACACCAAGTAACAAAGACAAACACTTACACCAAGTAACACAGACACATACTGACACCCAGTAACACAAACAAACACACTGACACCAAGTGACACAGACATACACTGACACCAAGTAACAAAGACATACACTTCCACCAAGTAACACAGACACACACTTACACCAAGTAACACAAACACACACTTACACAAGTAACAAAGACATACACTGACACCAAGTAACAAAGACACACACTTAAACCAAGTAACACAGACATAGACTGACACCAAGTACCAAAGACATACACTTACACCAAGTTACACAGACATGGACTGACAGCAAGTAACACAGACACACACTTACACCAAGTAACACAGACATACACTGACACCAAGTAACAAAGACATACACTGATACCCAGTAACACAGACACACACTTACACCAAGTAACAAAGACATACACTCTACACCCAGTAACAAAGACATACACTGACACCCAGTAACACAGACACACACGGACACCAAGTAACAAAGACACACACTTACACCAAGTAACACAGACACACACTGACACCCAGTAACACAAAAAAACACACTGACACCAAGTGACACAGACATACACTGACACCAAGTAACAAAGACATACACTGACACCAGGTAACAGAGCGCACACTTACACCAAGTAACACAAACACAACCTTTACCAAGTAACAAAGACATACACTGACACCAAGTAACAAAGACACACACTTACACCAAGTAACACAGACACACGCTTACACCAAGGAACAAAGACAGACACTGATACCCAGTAACACAGACATACACTTACACCAAGTAACAAAGACATACACTGATACCCAGTAACACAGACACACACGGACACCAAGTAACAAAGGCACACACTTACACCAAGTAACACAGACACACACTGACACCCATTAACACACACACACACTTACACCAAGTAACACAGACAAACACTGACACCAAGTAACTCAGACATACACTGATACCCAGTAACACAGGCACACACTTACACCAAGTAACACAGACATACACTGACACCAAGTAACAAAGTCATACACTTACACCAAGTAACAAAGACACACACTTACACCAAGTAACCCAGACATACACTGAAACCAAGTAACAAAGACAGACAATTACACCAAGTAACAAAGACATACACTTACACCAATTAAAAAAGACACACACTTACACCAAGTAACACAGACACACACTGACACCAAGTAACACAAACAATTACACTGACAGCAAGTGACACAGACATACACTGACACCAAGCAACAAAGACATACACTTACTCCAAGTAACACAGACACACCTTAAACCAAGTAACACAAACACTCACTTACACCAAGTAACAAAGACATACACTGACACACAGTAACAAAGACACACACTTACACCAAGTAACACAGACATAGACTGACACCAAGTAACAAAGACATACTCTTACACCAAGAAACACAGACATACACTGACACCAAGTAACAAAGACATACACTGATACCCAGTAACACAGACACATGCTTACACCAAGTAACAAAGACAGACACTGATACCCAGTAACACAGACACACACTTACACCAATTAACAAAGACATACACTGATACTCAGTAACAAAGTCATACACTGACACCCAGTAACACAGACACACACGGACACCAAGTAACAAAGGCACACACTTACACCATGTAACACAGACACACACTGACACCCAGTAACACACACACATACATACACCAAGTAACACAGACATACACTGACACCAAGTAACAAAGACATACACTCATACCCAGTAACACATGCACACACTTACACCAAGTAACACAGACATACACTGACACCAAGTAACAAAGACATACACTGATACCCAGTAACACAGACACACACTTACACAAAGTAGAAAAGACATACACCGATAACCAGTAACACAGACACACACTTACACCAAGTAGAAAAGACATACACCGATAACCAGTAACACAGACATATACTGACACCAAGTAACAAAGACATACACTGATACCCAGTAACACAGACACACACTTACACCAAGTAGAAAAGACAGACACTGATACCCAGTAACACAGACACACACTTACACCAAGGAACTAAGACATACACTGACACCCAGTAACAAAGACATACACTGACACCCAGTAACACAGACACACACAGACACCAAGTAACAAAGACACACACATACACCAAGTAACACAGACACACACTGACACCCAGTAACACAAACAAACACACTGACACCAAGTGAAACAGACATACACTGACACCAAGTAACAAAGACATACACTGACACCAAGTAACACAGACACACACTTACACCAAGTAGCACAAACACACACTTACACCAAGTAACAAAGACATTCACTGACACCAATTAACAAAGACGCACACTTACACCAAGTAACACAGACATAGACTGACACCAAGTAACAAAGACATGCACTTACACCAAGTAACACAGACATACACTGACACCAAGTAACAAAGACATACACTGATACCCAGTAACAAAGACATACACTGACACTCAGTAACACAGACACACACGGACACCAAGTAACAAAGACACACACTTACACCAAGTAACACAGACACACACTCACACCCAGTAACACAGACACACACTTACACCAAGTAACACAGACGTACACTGACACCAAGTAACAAAGACATACACTGAAACCCAGTAACACAGGCACATTCTTACACCAAGTAACACAGACATACACTGACACCAAGTGACAAAGACATACACTGACACCAAGTAACAAAGACATACACTTACACCAAGTATTTTTACATACACTGACACCAAGTAACAAAGACATACACTGATATCCAGTAACACAGACACACACTTACACCAAGTAACAAAGACAGACACTGACACCAAGTCACAAAGAAACACACTGACACCCAGTAACAAAGACATACACTGACACCAAGTCACAAAGACATACACTGATACCCAGTAACACAGACACACACTTACACCAAGTAACACAGACATACACTGACACCAAGTAACAAAGACATACACTGATACCCAGTAACACAGACACACACTTACACCACGTAACCCAGACATACACTGACACCAAGTAACAAAGACATACACTGATACCCAGTAACACAGACACACACTGACACCAAGTAACAAAGACAAACACTTACGCCAAGTAACACAGACATACACTGACACCAAGTAACAAAGACATACACTGATACCCAGTTACACAGACACACGCTTACACCAAGTAACAAAGACAGACACTGATACCTATTAACACAGACATACACTTACACCAAGTAACAAAGACATACACTGACACCCAGTAACAAAGACATACACTGACACCCAGTAACACAGACAGACACGGACACCAAGTAACAAAGACACACACTTACACCAAGTAACACAGACACACACTGACACCAAGTAACACAAACAATTACACTGACAGCAAGTGACACAGACATACACTGACACCAAGCTACAAAGACATACACTGACTCCAAGTAACACAGACACACACTTAAACCAAGTCACACAAACACTCACTTACACCAAGTAACAAAGACATACACTGACACACAGTAACAAAGACACACACTTACACCAAGTAACACAGACATAGACTGACACCAAGTAACAAAGACATACACTGTTACCCAGTAACACAGACACACGCTTACACCAAGTAACAAAGACAGACACTGATACCCAGTAACACAGACACACACTTACACCAAGTAACAAAGACATACACTGATACTCAGTAACAAAGTCATACACTGACACCCAGTAACACAGACACACACGGACACCAAGTAACAAAGGCACACACTTACACCAAGTAACACAGACACACACTGACACCCAGTAACACACACACATACTTACACCAAGTAACACAGACATACACTGACACCAAGTAACAAAGACATACACTCATACCCAGTAACACAGGCACACACTTACACCAAGTAACACAGATATACACTGACACCAAGTAACAAAGACATACACTTACACCAAGTAACAAAGACTCACACATGCACCAAGTAACCCAGAAATACACTGAAACCAAGTAACAAAGACAGACAATTACACCAAGTAACAAAGACATACACTTACACCAAGTATTTTGACATACACAGACGCCAAGAAACAAAGACATACACTGATACCCAGTAACACAGACACACACTTACACCAAGTAACAAAGACATACACTGACACAAAGTCACAAAGACACACACTGACACCCAGTAACACAGACACACACTGACACCAAGTAACAAAGACAGACACTGATACCCAGTAACACAGACACACACTTACACCAAGTAACAAAGACATACACTGACACCCAGTAACAAAGACATACACTGACACCCAGTAACAACAGACACACACGGACACCAAGTAACAAAGACACACACTTACACCAAGTAACACAGAGACATACTGACACACAGTAACACAAACAAAAACACTGACACCAAGTGACACAGACATACAATGACACCAAGTAACAAAGACATACACTTCCACCAAGTAACACAGACACACACTTACACCAAGTAACAGAAACACACACTTACACAAGTAACAAAGACATACACTGACACCAAGTAACAAAGACACACTTAAACCAAGTAACACAGACATAGACTGACACCAAGTACCAAAGACATACACTTACACCAAGTTACACAGACATAGACTGACACCAAGTAACAAAGACATACACTTACACCAAGTAACACAGACATACACTGACACCAAGTAACAAAGACATACACTGATACCCAGTAACACAGACACACGCTTACACCAAGTAACAAAGACAGACACTGATACCCAGTAACACAGACACACACATACACCAAGTAACAAAGACATACACTGATACTCAGTAACAAAGTCATACACTGACACCCAGTAACACAGACACACACGGACACAAAGTAACAAAGGCACACACATACACCAAGTAACACAGACACACACTGACACCCAGTAACACACACACATACTTACACCAAGTAACACAGACATACACTGACACCAAGTAACAAAGACATACACTCATAACCAGTAACACAGGCACACACTTACACCAAGTAACACAGACATACACTGACACCAAGTAACAAAGACATACACTTACACCAAGTAACAAAGACTCACCCATGCACCAAGTAACCCAGACATACACTGAAACCAAGTAACAAAGACAGACACTTACACAAAGTAACAAAGACATACACTTACACCAAGTATTTTGACATACACTGACACCAAGTAACAAAGACATACACTGATACCCAGTAACACAGACACACACTTACACCAAGTAACAAAGACATACACTGATACCCAGTAACACAGACACACGCTTACACCAAGTAACAAAGACAGACACTGATACCCAGTAACACAGACACACACTTACACCAAGTAACAAAGACATACACTGATACTCAGTAACAAAGTCATACACTGACACCCAGTAACACAGACACACACGGACACCAAGTAACAAAGGCACACACTTACACCAAGTAACACAGACACACACTGACACCCAGTAACACACACACATACTTACACCAAGGAACACAGACATACACTGACACCAAGTAACAAAGACATACACTGACACCAAGTAACAAAGATATACACTCATACCCAGTAACACAGGCACACACTTACACCAAGTAACACAGACATACACTGACACCAAGTAACAAAGACATACACTTACACCAAGTAACAAAGACTCACACATGCTCCAAGTAACCCAGACATACACTGAAACCAAGTAACAAAGACAGACAATTACTCCAAGTAACAAAGACAGACACTTACACCAAGTATTTTGATATACACTGACACCAAGTAACAAAGACATACACTGATACCCAGTAACACAGACACACACTTACACCAAGTAACAAAGACATACACTGACACCAAGTCACAAAGACACACACTGACACCCAGTAACACAGACATACACTGACACCAAGTAACAAAGACAGACACTGATACCCAGTAACACAGACACACACTTACACCAAGTAACAAAGACATACACTGACACCCAGTAACAAAGACATACACTGACACAGAGTAGCACAGACACACACGGACACCAAGTATCAAAGACACACACTTACACCAAGTGACACAGACACATACTGACACCCAGTAACACAAACAGACACACTGACACAAAGTGACACAGACACACACTTACACCAAGGAACACAAACACACACTTACACGAGTAACACAAACACACACTTACACAAGTAACAAAGACATACACTGACACCAAGTAACAAAGACACACACTTAAACCAAGTAACACAGACATAGACTGACACCAAGTACCAAAGACATACACTTACACCAGGTTACACAGACATGGACTGACAGCAAGTAACACAGACACACACTTACACCAAGTAACACAGACATACACTGACACCAAGTAACAAAGACATACACTGATACCCAGTAACACAGACACACACTTACACCAAGTAAAAAAGACAGACACTGATACCAAGTAACACAGACACACACTTACACCAAGTAACAAAGACATACACTCAACACCCAGTAACAAAGACATACACTGACACCCAGTAACACAGACACACACGGACACCAAGTAACAAAGACACACACTTACACCAAGTAACACAGACACACACTGACACCCAGTAACACAAAAAAACACACCTACACCAAGTGACACAGACATACACTGACACCAAGTAACAAAGACATACACTGACACCAGGTAACACAGACGTACACTTACACCAAGTAACACAAACACACCCTTTACCAAGTAACAAAGACATACAGTGACACCAAGTAACAAAGACACACACTTACACAAAGTAACACAGACATAGACTGACACCAAGTAACAAAGACATACACTTACACCAAGTAACACAGACATACACTGACACCAAGTAACAAAGACATACACTGATACCCAGTAACACAGACACACGCTTACACCAAGTAACAAAGACAGACACTGATACCCAGTAACACAGACACACACTTACACCAAGTAACAAAGACATACACTGATACCCAGTAACACAGACACACACGGACACCAAGTAACAAAGGTACACACTTACACCAAGTAACACAGACACACACTGACACCCATTAACACACACACACACGTACACCAAGTAACACAGACAAACACTGACACCAAGTAACTCAGACATACACTGATACCCAGTAACACAGGCACACACTTACACCAAGTAACACAGACATACACTGACACCAAGTAACAAAGACATACACTTACACCAAGTATCAAAGACACACACTTACACCAAGTAACCCAGACATAGACTGAAACCAAGTAACAAAGACAGACAATTACACGAAGTAACAAAGACATACACTTACACCAAGTAAAAAAGACACACACTTACACCAAGTAACACAGACACAGACTGACACCAAGTGACACAAACAATTACACTGACAGCAAGTGACACAGACATGCACTGACACCAAGCAACAAAGACATACACTGACTCCAAGTAACACAGACACACACTTAAACCAAGTATCACAAACACTCACTTACACCAAGTAACAAAGACATACACTGACACACAGTAACAAAGACACACACTTACACCAAGTAACACAGACATAGACTGACACCAAGTAACAAAGACATACACTTACACCAAGAAACACAGACATACACTGACACCAAGTAACAAACACATACACTGATACCCAGTAACACAGGCACACACTTACACCAAGAAACACAGACATAGACTGACACCAAGTACCAAAGACATACACTTACACCAAGTTACACAGACATGGACTTACAGCAAGTAACACAGACACACACTTACACCAAGTAACACAGACATACACTGACACCAAGTAACAAAGACATACACTGATACCCAGTAACACAGACATACAATTACACCAAGTAACAAAGACATACACTTACACCAAGTAACAAAGACACACACTTACACCAAGTAACCCAGACATACACTGATACCCAGTAACACAGGCACACACTGGGGTGGGTGGGCACATTGGCGCAGTGGTTATCACCGCAGCCTCACAGATTCAGGGACCGGGGTTCGATTCTGGTTACTGCCTGTGCGGAGTTTTTAAGTTCTCCCTGTGTCTGCGTGGGTTTCCTCCGGGTGCTCCGTTTTCCTCCCACATGTCAAAGAACTGCAGGTTGATAGTTTAATTGGCCATAATAAATTGCCCCTAGCATTGGTAGGTTGCAGGGAAATATATAGGGACAGGTGGGGATGTGATAGGAATACGGGATTAGTGTAGGATTAGCATGAATGGGTGGTTGATGGTCGGCACAGTCTCGGTGGGCCGAAGGGCCTGTTTAAGTGCTGTTTCTCTAAACTAAACAAAATACTGACACCTAGTGTCACAGACACACGCTGACACCCAGTAACACAAACAAACACACACTGACACCCAGGAACACAGAGAACCACTGATACACAGGAACAAAGACATACACTGACACCAAGTCACAAAGACATACACTGACACCAAGTCACAAAGGCATACACTTACACCAAGTATTTTGAAATACACTGACACCAAGTAACAAAGACATACAATGATACCCAGTAACACAGACACACACGGACACCAAGCAACAAAGACACACACTGACACCCAGTAACACAGACACACACTGACACCCAGTAACACAGACACACACTTACACCAAGTAAAAAAGACATACACTGACACCAAGTAACAAAGACATACACTGATACCCAGTAACACAGACACACACTTACACCAAGTAACAAAGACATACACTGACACCAAGTAACAAAGACAGACACTGCTACCGAGTAACACAGACAAACACTGACACCCAGTAACAAAGACATACACTGACACCCAGTAACACAGACACACACGGACACCAAGTAACAAAGACATACACTGACACCAAGTAGCAAAGACATACACTGATACCCAGTAACACAGACACACACTTGCACCAAGTAACAAAGACATACACTGACACCAAGTAACAAAGACAGACACTGCTACCCAGTAACACAGACAAACACTGACACCCAGTAACAAAGACATACACTGATACCCAGTAACACAGACACACACTTACACCAAGTAACAAAGACATACACTGATACCCAGTAGCACAGACACACACTTACACCAAGTAACAAAGACACACACTGATACCCAGTAACAGAGGCACACACTGCGCGGGGGGGGGGGGGGGGGGGTGGTGGGGGTCGTTGGCCACATTGGCGCAGTGGTTAGCACCGCAGCCTCACAGCTCCTGGGACCCGGGTTCCATTCTTGGTACTGCCTGTCCGGAGTTTGCAAGTTCTCCCTGTGTCTGCGTGGGTTTCCTCCGGGTGCTCCGGTTTCCTCCCACATGCCAATGACTTGCAGGTTGATAGGTTAATTGGCCATCATAAATTGCCCCTAGTATAGGTAGGTGGTAGAGAAATATATAGGGACAGTTGGGGATGTGATAGAAATACGGGATTAGTGTAGGATTAGTATAAATGGGTGGTTGATGGTCGGCACAGACACGGTGGGCCTGAGGGCCTGTTTAAGTGCTGTATCTCTAAACTAAACTAAATACTGACACCTAGTGTCACAGACACACACTGACACCCAGTAACACAAACAAACATACACTGACACCCAGTAACACAGAGAACCACTGATACACAGAAACAAAGACATACACTGACACCAAGTCACAAAGACATGCACTGATACCCAGTAACACAGACACACACTGACACCAAGTAACAAAGACATACACTGACACCAAGTAACAAAGGCATACAATTACACCAAGTAACACAGACACACAGTGACACCTAGTAACAAAGACATACACTTACACCCAGTAACAAAGACATGCACTGACACCAAGTCACAAAGACACACACTGACACCCAGTAACTAAGACATACACTGACACCAAGTCACAAAGACATACACTGATACACAGTAACACAGACACACACTTACACCAAGTAACACAGACATACACTGACACCAAGTAACAAAGACACAAACTGATACCCAGTAACACAGACACACGCTTACACCAAGTAACAAAGACAGACACTGATACCCAGTAACACAGACACACACTTACACCAAGTAACAAAGACATACACTGACATCCAGTAACAAAGACATACACTGACACCCAGTAACACAGACACACACGGACATCAAGTAACAAAGACACACACTTACACCAAGTAACACAGACACATACTGACACCCAGTAACACAGACACACACTTACACCAATTAACACATACATACACTGACACCAAGTAACAAAGACATGCACTGATACCCAGTAACACAGGCACACACTTACACCAAGTAAGACAGACATACACTGACACCAAGTAACAAAGACATACACTGACACCAAGTACCAAAGACATACACTTACAGCAAGTAACAAAGACACACACTTACACCACGTAACACAGACATACACGGAAACCAAGTAACAAAGACAGACAATTACACCAAGTAACAAAGACATACACTAACACCAAGTATTTTGACAAACACTGACACCAAGTAACAAAGACATACACTGATACCCAGTAACACAGACACACACTTACACCAAGTAACAAAGACATACTCTGACACCAAGTCACAAAGAAACACACTGACACCCAGTAAGAAAGACACACACTGACACCAAGTCACAAAGACATACACTGATACCCAGTAACACAGACACACACTTACACCAAGTAACAAAGACAGACACTGATACCCAGTAACACAGACACACACTTACACCAAGTAACAAAGACAGACACTGATACCCAGTAACACAGACACACACTTACACCAAGTAACAAAGACATACACAGACCCCCAGTAACAAAGACATACACTGATACCCAGTAACACAGACACACACTGACACCAAGTAACAAAGACATACACTTACACCAAGTAACAAAGGCATACACTTACACCAAGTAACAAAGACACACACTTACACCAAGTAACACAGACATACACTGACACCAAGTAACAAAGACATACACTTGCACCAAGTATTTTGAAATACACTGACACCAAGTAACAAAGACATACAATGATACCCAGTAACACAGACACACACGGACACCAAGAAACAAAGACACACACTTACACCAAGTAACACAGGCACACACTGACACCCAGTAACACAGACACACACTGACACCAAGTAACAAAGACATACACTGACACCAAGTAACAAAGACATACACGTACACCAGGTAACAAAGACATACACTGACACCAAGTAACAAAGACATACACTGATACCCAGTAACACAGACACACACTTACACCAAGTAACAAAGACATACACTGATACCCAGTAACACAGACATACACTGACACCAAGTAACAAAGACATACACCGATACCCAGTAACACAGGCACACACTTACACCAAGTAAGACAGATATACACTGACACCAAGTAACAAAGACATACACAGACACCCAGTAACAAAGACATACACTGAAACCCAGTAACACAGACACACACGGACACCTAGTAACAAAGACACAAACTTACACCAAGAGAGTTCAGTGCAGCAGCTTTTTCGGGAGCAGAGTGTGAGCGAGTGAGCAGCTGGGAAAGTCAGTTTGAAAGTACATTTAATTTCCTTTTGTTTTTCGGCGGAGGCCAGGGGGCTGCTGGGGAAGTAAAACACTATATATTTGGGCGGTTTAAAATAACTTTCTTTCAGTGCAGCAGCTTTTTCAGGAGCAGAGTGTGAGCGAGTGAGCAGCTGGGAAAGTCAGTTTGAAAGTAAATTTAATTTCCTTTTGTTTTTCGGCGGAGGCCAGGGGGCCGCTGGGTAAGTAAAACACTATATATTTGGGCAGTTTAAAATAACTTTCCTTTCAGTGCAGCAGCTTTTTCGGGAGCAGAGTGTGAGCGAGTGAGCAGCTGGGAAAGTCAGTTTGAAAGTAAATTTAATTTCCTTTTGTTTTTCGGCGGAGGCCAGGGGGCTGCTGGGTGAGTAAAACACTCTATATTTGGGCGGTTTAAAATAACTTTCCTTTCAGTGCAGCAGCTTTTTCGGGAGCAGAGTGTGAGCGAGTGAGCAGCTGGGAAAGTCAGTTTGAAAGTAAATTTAATTTCCTTTTGTTTTTCGGCGGAGGCCAGGGGGCTGCTGGGTAAGTAAAACACTATATATTTGGGCGGTTTAAAATAACTTTCCTTTCAGTGCAGCAGCTTTTTCGGGAGCAGAGTGTGAGCGAGTGAGCAGCTGGGAAAGTCAGTTTGAAAGTAAATTTAATTTCCTTTTGTTTTTCGGCGGAGGCCAGGGGGCTGCTGGGTAAGTAAAACACTATATATTTGGGCGGTTTAAAATAACTTTCCTTTCAGTGCAGCAGCTTATTCGGGAGCAGAGTGTGAGCGAGTGAGCAGCTGGGAAAGTCAGTTTGAAAGTAAATTTAATTTGATTTTGTTTTTCGGCGGAGGCCAGGGGGCTGCTGGGTATGTAAAACACTATATATTTGGGCGGTTTAAAATAACTTTCCTTTCAGTGCAGCAGCTTTTTCGGGAGCAGAGTGTGAGCGAGTGAGCAGCTGGGAAAGTCAGTTTGAAAGTAAATTTAATCTCCTTTTGTTGTTTGGTGGGGGCCAGGGGGCTGCTGGGTAAGTAAAACACTATATATTTGGGCGGTTTAAAATAACTTTCCTTTCAGTGCAGCAGCTTTTTCGGGAGCAGAGTGTGAGCGAGTGAGCAGCTGGGAAAGTCAGTTTGAAAGTATATTTAATTTCCTTTTTTTTTTCGGCGGAGGCCAGGGGGCTACTGGGTAAGTAAAACACTATATATTTGGGCGGTTTAAAATAACTTTCCTTTCAGTGCAGCAGCTTTTTCGGGAGCAGAGTGTGAGCGAGTGAGCAGCTGGGAAAGTCAGTTTGAAAGTAAATTTAATTTCCTTTTGTTTTTCGGCGGAGGCTCGGGGGCTGCTGGGTAAGTAAAACACTATATATTTGGGCGGTTTAAAATAACTTTCCTTTCAGTGCAGCAGCTTTTTTGGGAGCAGAGTGTGAGCGAGTGAGCAGCTGGGAAAGTCAGTTTGAAAGTAAATTTAATTTCCTTTTGTTTTTCGGCGGAGGCCAGGGGGCTGCTGGGTAAGTAAAACACTATATAGTTGGGCGGTTTAAAATAACTTTCCTTTCAGTGCAGCAGCTTTTTCGGGAGCAGAGTGTGAGCGAGTGAGCAGCTGGGAAAGTCAGTTTGAAAGTAAGTTTAATTTCCTTTTGTTTTTCGGCGGAGGCCAGGGGCCTGCTGGGTAAGTAAAACACTATATATTTGGGCGGTTTAAAATAACTTTCCTTTCAGTGCAGCAGCTTATTCGGGAGCAGAGTGTGAGCGAGTGAGCAGCTGGGAAAGTCAGTTTGAAAGTAAATTTAATTTCCTTTTGTTTTTCGGCGGAGGCCAGGGGGCTGCTGGGTATGTAAAACACTATATATTTGGGCGGTTTAAAATAACTTTCCTTTCAGTGCAGCAGCTTTTTCGGGAGCAGAGTGTGAGCGAGTGAGCAGCTGGGAAAGTCAGTTTGAAAGTAAATTTAATTTCCTTTTGTTGTTTGGTGGGGGCCAGGGGGCTGCTGGGTAAGTAAAACACTATATATTTGGGCGGTTTAAAATAACTTTCCTTTCAGTGCAGCAGCTTTTTCGGGAGCAGAGTGTGAGCGAGTGAGCAGCTGGGAAAGTCAGTTTGAAAGTATATTTAATTTCCTTTTTTTTTTCGGCGGAGGCCAGGGGGCTACTGGGTAAGTAAAACACTATATATTTGGGCGGTTTAAAATAACTTTCCTTTCAGTGCAGCAGCTTTTTCGGGAGCAGAGTGTGAGCGAGTGAGCAGCTGGGAAAGTCAGTTTGAAAGTAAATTTAATTTCCTTTTGTTTTTCGGCGGAGGCTCGGGGGCTGCTGGGTAAGTAAAACACTATATATTTGGGCGGTTTAAAATAACTTTCCTTTCAGTGCAGCAGCTTTTTTGGGAGCAGAGTGTGAGCGAGTGAGCAGCTGGGAAAGTCAGTTTGAAAGTAAATTTAATTTCCTTTTGTTTTTCGGCGGAGGCCAGGGGGCTGCTGGGTAAGTAAAACACTATATAGTTGGGCGGTTTAAAATAACTTTCCTTTCAGTGCAGCAGCTTTTTCGGGAGCAGAGTGTGAGCGAGTGAGCAGCTGGGAAAGTCAGTTTGAAAGTAAGTTTAATTTCCTTTTGTTTTTCGGCGGAGGCCAGGGGCCTGCTGGGTAAGTAAAACACTATATATTTGGGCGGTTTAAAATAACTTTCCTTTCAGTGCAGCAGCTTATTCGGGAGCAGAGTGTGAGCGAGTGAGCAGCTGGGAAAGTCAGTTTGAAAGTAAATTTAATTTCCTTTTGTTTTTCGGCGGAGGCCAGGGGGCTGCTGGGTAAGTAAAACACTATATATTTGGGCGTTTTAAAATAACTTTCCTTTCAGTGCAGCAGCTTTTTCGGGAGCAGAGTGTGAGCGAGTGAGCAGCTGGGAAAGTCAGTTTGAAAGTAAATTTAATTTCCTTTTGTTGTTTGGTGTGGGCCAGGGGGCTGCTGGGTAAGTAAAACACTATATATTTGGGCGGTTTAAAATAACTTTCCTTTCAGTGCAGCAGCTTTTTCGGGAGCAGAGTGTGAGCGAGTGAGCAGCTGGGAAAGTAAGTTTGAAAGTAAATTTAATTTCCTTTTGTTTCTCGGTGGAGGCCAGGGGGCTGCTGGGTAAGTAAAACACTATATATTTGGGCGGTTTAAAATAACTTTCCTTTCAGTGCAGCAGCTTTTTCGGGAGCAGAGTGTGAGCGAGTGAGCAGATTGGGAACGTCAGTTTGAAAGTAAATTTAATTTCCTTTTGTTTTTTGGCGGAGGCCAGGGGGCTGCTGGGTAAGTAAAACACTATATATTTGGGCGGTTTAAAATAACTTTCCTTTCAGTGCAGCAGCTTTTTCGGGAGCAGAGTGTGAGCGAGTGAGCGGCTGGGAAAGTCAGTTTGAAAGTAAATTTAATTTCCTTTTGTTTTTCGGCGGAGGCCAGGGGGCTGCTGGGTAAGTAAAACACTATCTATTTGGGCGGTTTAAAATAACTTTCCTTTCAGTGCAGCAGCTTTTTCGGGAGCAGAGTGTGAGCGAGTGAGCAGCTGGGAAAGTCAGTTTGAAAGTAAATTTAATTTCCTTTTGTTTTTCGGCGGAGGCCAGGGGGCTGCTGGGTAAGTAAAACACTATATATTTGGGCGGTTTAAAATAACTTTCCTTTCACTGCAGCAGCTTTTTCGGGAGCAGATTGTGAGCGAGTGAGCAGCTGGGAAAGTCGGTTTGAAAGTAAATTTAATTTCCTTTTGTTTTTTGGCGGAGGCCAGGGGGCTGCTGGGTAAGTAAAACACTATATATTTGGGCGGTTTAAAATAACTTTCCTTTCAGTGCAGCAGCTTTTTCGGGAGCAGAGTGTGAGCGAGTGGGCAGCTGGGAAAGTCAGTTTGAAAGTAAATTTAATTTCCTTTTGTTTTTCGGCGGAGGCCAGGGGGCTGCTGGGTAAGTAAAACACTATATATTTGGGCGGTTTAAAATAACTTTCCTTTCAGTGCAGCAGCTTTTTCGGGAGCAGAGTGTGAGCGAGTGAGCAGCTTGGAAAGTCAGTTTGAAAGTAAATTTAATTTCCTTTTGTTTTTTGGCGGAGGCCAGGGGGCTGCTGGGTAAGTAAAACACTATATATTTGGGCGGTTTAAAATAACTTTCCTTTCAGTGCAGCAGCATTTTCGGGAGCAGAGTGTGAGCGAGTGAGCAGCTGGGAAAGTCAGTTTGAAAGTAAATTTAATTTCCTTTTGTTTTTCGGCGGAGGCCAGGGGGCTGCTGGGTAAGTGAAACACTAAATATTTGGGCGGTTGAAAATAACTTTCCTTTCAGTGCAGCAGCTTTTTCGGGAGCAGAGTGTGAGCGAGTGAGCAGCTGGGAAAGTCAGTTTGAAAGTAAATTTAATTTCTTTTTGTTTTTCGGCGGAGGCCAGGGGGCTGCTGGGTAAGTAAAACGCTATATATTTGGGCGGTTTAAAATAACTTTCCTTTCAGTGCAGCAGCTTTTTCGGGAGCAGAGTGTGAGCGAGTGAGCAGCTGGGAAAGTCAGTTTGAAAGTAAATTTAATTTCCTTTTGTTTTTCGTCGGAGGCCAGGGGGCTGCTGGGTAAGTAAAACACTATATATTTGGGCGGTTTAAAATAACTTTCCTTTCAGTGCAGCAGCTTTTTCGGGAGCAGAGTGTGAGCGAGTGAGCAGCTGGGAAAGTCAGTTTGAAAGTAAATTTAATTTCCTTTTCTTTTTCGGCGGAGGCCAGGTGGCTGCTGGGTAATTAACCACTATATATTTGGGCGGTTTAAAATAACTTTCCTTTCAGTGCAGCAGCTTTTTCGGGAGCAGAGTGTGAGCGAGTGAGCAGCTGGGAAAGTCAGTTTGAAAGTAAATTTAATTTCCTTTTCTTTTTCGGCGGAGGCCAGGGGGCTGCTGGGTAAGTAAAACACTATATATTTGGGCGGTTTAAAATAACTTTCCTTTCAGTGCAGCAGCTTTTTCGGGAGCAGATGTGAGCGAGTGAGCAGCTGGGAAAGTCAGTTTGAAAGTAAATTTAATTTCCTTTTGTTTTTCGGCGGAGGCCAGGGGGCTGCTGGGTAAGTAAAACACTATATATTTGGGCGGTTTCTGAACCCGAGACACCACACTTGTAGTGTCCCCCACCCGCCCTCCTCCTCTAACCAAAAAAAAAGGACTCGGTGGGGTGTTTATAAGGTAAGGCTTTTTCGATTTCTCTGGTTTTATTGTGATTGGTAAAATCTTTTTGTTCCTTTTTCATTTAACTAAGTTTAAACTTATGATTAAAAATGGCAGGAGATCTCAGACCCGTGTCATGCTCCTCTTGCTCAACGTGGGAGCTCAGGGACACGGCTGATGTCCCTGACTCCTTAACGTGCAAGAAGTGTGTCCAACTGCAGCTCTTGTTAGACCGCATGACGGCTCCCGAGCTGCGGATGGACTCACTTTGGAGCATGCGCGATGCTGAGGAGGTCGTGGATAGCACGTTTAGTGAATTGGTCACACCGCAGATTAGGATTGCTGAGGGATAAAGGGAATGGGTGACCAAAAGGCAGAGAAAGAGCAGGAAGGCAGCGCAGGAGTCCCCTGCGGTCATCTCCCTCCAAAACAAGTATACCGTTTTGGATACTGTTGAGGGAGATGGCTCACCAGGGGAAGGCAGCAGTAGCCAGGTCCATGGCACCGTGGCTTGCTCGGCTGTTCAGAAGGCGGGAAAAAGAGTGGAAGAGCTATAGTCGTAGGGGATTCGATTGTAAGGGGAGTAGATAGGCGGTTCTGTGGTCGAAAACGAGGCTCCCGAATGGTATGTTTCCTCCCAGGTGCACGGGTCAGGGACGTCTCAGATCGGCTGCAGAACATTCTAAAGGGGGAGGGTGAACAGCCAGTTGTCATTGTGCACATAGGCACTAATGATATAGGTAAAAAACGGGATGAGGTCCTACAAGCAGAGTTTAGGGAGTTAGGAGCCAAGTTAAAAAGTAGGACCTCAGAGATAGTAATCTCAGGATTACTACCAGTGCCACGTGATAGTCAGAGTAAAAATGAAAGAATAGTCAGGATGAATGCGTGGCTTGAGAGATGGTGCAGGAAGGAGGGGTTCAGATTTTTGGGACATTGGGACCGGTTCTGTGGGAGGTGGGACTATTACAAATTGGACGGTCTACACCTGGGCCGGACTGGAACCAATGTCCTTGGAGGTGCTTTTGCTAACGCTGTTGGGGAGGGTTTAAACTAATGTGGCAGGGGGATGGGTACCAATTGAGGTCAGTTGACAGTAAGGAGGTAGTAACAAAAGCCTGTAAGGAGCTAGATAATGAAGTCAGTGTGACTAAGGGGAAGAGCAGGCAGGGAGCAGATGATGAATATAAAGGGACTGGTGGTCTGAGGTGCATTTGTTTTAATGCAAGAAGTGTAGTAGGTAAGGCAGATGAACTTAGGGCTTGGATTAGTACCTGGGAGTATGATGTTATTGCTATTACTGAGACTTGGTTGAGGGAAGGGCATGATTGGCAACTAAATATCCCAGGATATCGATGCTTCAGGCGGGATAGAGTGGGAGGTAAAAGGGGTGGAGGAGTTGCATTACTGGTCAAAGAGGATATCACAGCTGTGCTGAAGGAGGTCACTATGGAGGACTCGAGCAGTGAGGCAATATGGACAGAACTCAGAAATAGGAAGGGTGCGGTAACAATGTTGGGGCTGTACTACAGGCCTCCCAACAGCGAGCGTGAGATAGAGGTACAAATATGTAAACAGATTATGGAAAGATGTAGGAGCAACAGGGTGGTGGTGATAGGAGATTTTAATTTTCCCAACATTGACTGGGATTCCCTTAGTGTTAGAGGTCCAGATGGAGCAGAATTTGTAAGGAGCATCCAGGAGGGTTTTCTAGAGCAGTATGTAAATAGTCCAACTCGGGAAGGGGCCATACTGGACCTGGTGTTGGGAAAATGAGCCCGGCCATGTTGTTGAAGTTTCAGTCGGGGACGACTTTGGGAATAGTGATCACAATTCCGTAAGCTTTAAAATACTCATGGACAAAGACGAGAGTGGTCCTAAAGGAAGAGTGCTAAATTGGGGGAAGGCCAACTATACCAAAATTCGGCAGGAGCTGGGAAATGTAGATTGGGAGCAGCTGTTTGAAGGTAAATCCACATGTGATATGTGGGAGGCATTTAAAGAGAGGTTGATTAGCGTGCAGGAGAGTCATGTTCCTGTGAAAATGAGGGATAGAAATGGCAAGATTAGGGAACCATGGATAACAGGTGAAATTGTGAGACTAGCTAAGAGGAAAAAGGAAGCATACATAAGGTCTAGGCGGCTGATGAAAGACGAAGCTTTGAAAGAATATCGGGAATGTAGGACCAATCTGAAACGAGGAATTAAGAGGGCTAAAAGGGGTCATGAAATATCTTTGGCAAGCAGGGTTAAAGAAAATCCCAAAGCCTTTTATTCATATATAAGGAGAAAGAGGGTAACTAGAGAAAGGATTGGCCCACTAAAGGACAAAGAAGGAATGTTATGCTTGGACTCAGAGAAAATGGGTGAGATTCTAAATGAGTACTTTGCATCGGTATTCACCGAGGAGAGGGACATGACGGATGTTGAGGTTAGGAACAGATGTTTGATTACTCTAGGTCAAGTCGGCATAAGGAGGGAGGAAGTGTTGGGTATTCTAAAGGGCATTAAGGTGGACAAGTCCCCAGGTCCAGATGGGATCTATCCCAGGTTACTGAGGGAAGCGAGAGAGGAAATAGCTGGGGCCTTAACAGATATCTTTGCAGCATCCTTAAACACGGGTGAGGTCCCGGAGGACTGGAGAATTGCTAATGTTGTCCCCTTGTTTAAAAAGGGTAGCAGGGATAATCCAGGTAATTATAGACCGATGAGCCTGACGTCAGTGGTAGGGAAGCTGCTGGAGAAGATACTGAGGGATAGGATCTATTCCCATTTGGAAGAAAATGGGCTCATCAGTGATAGGCAACATGGTTTTGTGCAGGGAAGGTCATGTCTTACCAACTTAATAGAATTCTTTGAGGAAGTGACAAAGTTGATTGATGAGGGAAGGGCTGTCGATGTCATATACATGGACTTCAGTAAGGCGTTTGATAAGGTTCCCCATGGCAGGCTGATGGAGAAAGTGAAGGCGCTTGGGGTCCAAGGTGTACTAGCCAGATGGATAAAGAACTGGCTGGGCCACAGGAGACAGAGAGTAGCAGTAGAGGGGAGTTTCTCAAAATGGAGACGTGTGACCAGTGGTGTTCCACAGGGATCCGTGCTGGGACCACTGTTGTTTGTGATATACATTAATGATTAGGAGGAAAGTATAGGTGGACTGATTAGCAAGTTTGCAGACGACACTAAGATTGGTGGAGTAGCAGATAGTGAAGGGGACTGTCAGAGAATACAGCAGAATATAGATAGATTGGAGAGTTGGGCAGAGAAATGGCAGATGGAGTTCAATCAGGGCAAATGCGAGGTGATGCATTTTGGAAGATCCAATTCAAGAGTGAACTATACAGTAAATGGAAAAGTCCTGGGGAAAGTTGATGTCCAGAGAGATTTGGGTGTTCAGGTCCACTGTTCCCTGAAGGTGGCAACGCAGGTAAATAGAGTGGTCAAGAAGGCATACGGCATGCTTTCCTTCATCGGACTGGGCATTGAGTACAAGAGTTGGCAGGTCATGTTACAGTTGTATAGGACTTTGGTTCGGCTACATTTGGAATACTGCGTACAGTTCTGGTCGCCACATTATCAAAAGGATGTGGATGCTTTGGAGAGTGTGCAGAGGAGGTTCACCAGGATGTTGCCTGGTATGGAGGGCGCTAGCTATGAAGAGAGGTTGAGCAGATTAGGATTATTTTCATTAGAAAGACGGAGGTTGAGGGGGGACCTGATTGAGGTGTACAAAATCATGAGAGGAATAGACAGGGTGGATAGCAAGAGGCTTTTTCCCAGAGTGGGGGTTTCAATTACCAGACGACACGAGTTCAAAGTGAAAGGGGAAAAGTTAAGGGGGGGTATGCGTGGAAAGTTCTTTACGCAGAGGGTGGTGGGCACCTGGAACGCATTGCCAGCGGAGGTGGTCGATGCGGGCACGATGGAGTCATTTAAGATGTATCTAGACAGATACATGAATGGGCAGGAAGAAAAGAGATACAGAACCTTAGAAAATAGGCGACATGTTTAGATAGAGGATCTGGATCGGCGCAGGCTTGGAGGGCCGAAGGGCCTGTTCCTGTGCTGTAATTATCTTTGTTCTTTGTTTCTTGAACAAAGACACACACTGACACCCAGTAACACAAACAAACACACTGACACCAAGTGACACAGACATACACTGACACCAGGTAACAAAGACATACACTGACACCAAGTAACACAGGCACACACTTGCACCAAGTAACACAAACACACACTTACACCAAGTAACAAAGACATACACTGACACCAAGAAACAAAGACACACACTTACACCAAGTAACACAGACATAGACTGACAACAAGTAACAAAGACATACACTTACACCAAGTAACAAAGACATACACTGACACCAAGTAACAAAGACATACACTGATACACAGTAACACAGACACACGCTTACACCAAGTAACACAGACATACACTGACACCTAGTAACAAAGACATAAACTGATACCCAGTAACACAGACAAACACACTGACACCAAGTGACACAGACATACATTGACACCAAGTAACAAAGGCAGACAATTACACCAAGTAACAAAGACATACACTGACACCAAGTAACAAAGACAGACACTGATACCCAGTAACACAGACACACACTTACACCAAGTAACAAAGAAATACACTGACACCCAGTTAGAAACACACACTGACCCCCAGTAACACAGACACACACTGACCCCCAGTAACACAGACATACACTGATACCCAGCAACACAGACACACAATTACACCAAGTAACAAAGATACACACTTACACCAAGTAAAACAGACATATACTTACACCAAGTATTTTGACATACACTTACAACAAGTAACAAAGACATACAGTGACACCCAGTAACAAAGACATCCAATGACACCAAGTCACAAACACATACACTTACACCAAGTAACAAAGACATACACTTACACCAATGAACAAAGACATACACTGACACCAAGTATTTTGACATACACTGACACCAAGTAACAAAGACATACACTGATACCCAGTAACACAGACACACACTGACACCCAGTAACAAATGCATACACTGACACCAAGTCACAAAGACATACACTGATACCCAGTAAAACAGACGCACACTTACACCACGCAACAGACATACACTGACACCAAGTAACAAAGACATACACTGATACCCAGTAACACAGACATACACTTACACCAAGTAACAAAGACATACACTGACACCAAGTAACACAGACATACACTGACACCAAGTAACACAGACATACACTTACACCAAGTAACACAGACATACACTGACACCAAGTAGCAAAGACATACACTTACACCAAGTAAAATAGACATACACTGACACCAAGTAACAAAGACATACACTGATACCCAGTAACACAGACAAACACTTACACCAAGTAACACAGACATACACTGACAACAAGTAACAAAGACATACACTGATACCCAGTAACACAGAATCACACTTGCACCAAGTAACAACGACAGACAATGACACCAAGTAACAAAGACATACACTGATACCCAGTAACACAGACACACACTTACACCAAGTAACAGAGACATACACTGACACCCAGTAACAAAGGCATACACTTACACCAAGTAACAAAGACATACACTGATACCCAGTAGCAATGCATACACTTACATCAAGTAACAAAGACATACACTGACACCAAGTAACACAGACATACACTGACACCAAGTAACAAAGACATACACTTACACCAAATAAAAAAGACATACACTGACACCAAGTAACAAAGACATACACTGAAACCCAGTAAAACAGACAAACATATACACCAAATAACAAAGACATACACTGATACCCAGTTACACAGACACACACTTACACCATGAAACACAGACACACACAGACACCAAGTAACAAAGACATACACTGATACCCAGTAACACAGACACACACTTACTCCAAGTAACAAAGACATACACTTACACCAAGTAACAAAGACATACACTGACACCAAGTAACAAAGACATACACTTACACCAAGTAAAAAAGACATACACTGACACCAGGTAACAAAGATTAATACTGATACCCAGTAACACATACACACACTTACACAACGTAACAAAGACAGACACTGATACCCAGTAACACAGACACACACTTACACCAAGTAACAAAGACATACACTGATACCCAGCCTCACAGACACACACTTACACCAAGTATCAAAAACATACACTGACACCAAGTAGCAATGCATGCACTTACATCAAGTAACAAAGACATACACTGACACCAAGTAACACAGACATACACTGACACCAAGTAACAAAGACATACACTTACACCAAGTAACAAAGACATACACTGACACCAAGTAACAAAGACATACACTGATACCCAGTAAAACAGACACACACTTACACCAAGTAACACAGACATACCCTGACACCAAGTAACAAAGACATACACTTACACCAAGTAACAAAGACATACACTGATACCCAGTAACACAGACACACACTTACACCAAGTAACAGAGACATACACTGATACCCAGTAACACAGACACACACTTACACCAAGTAACAGAGACATACACTGACACCAAGTAACAAAGGCATACACTTACACCAAGTAACAAAGACATGCACTGACACCAAGTAACAAAGACGGACACTTACACCAAGTCACAAAGACACGCACTGACACCAAGTCACAAAGACACACACTGACACCCAGTAACAAAGACATACACTGACAGCCAGTAACACAGACAAACACGGACACCCAGTAACAAAGACAAACACTGACACCAAGTAACAAAGACGCAGACTTACACCCAGTAACACAGACACACATTGACACCCAGTAACACAGACATACACTGACACCAAGTAACAAAGGCATACACTGACACCAAGTAACAAAGACATACACTTACATCAAATAAAAAAGACATACACTGACACCAAGTAACAAAGACATACACTGAAACCCAGTAACACAGACAAACATATACACCAAATAACAAAGACATACACTGATACCCAGTTACACAGACACACACTTACACCATGTAACACAGACACACACTGACACCAGGTAACAAAGATTAATACTGATACCCAGTAACACAGACACACACTTACACAAAGTAACAAAGACAGACACTGATACCCAGTAACACAGACACACACTTACACCAAGTAACAAAGACATACACTGATACCCAGCCTCACAGACACACACTTACACCAAGTATCAAAGACATACACTGACACCAGGTAGCAATGCATACACTTACAACAAGTAACAAAGACATACACTGAAGACAAGTAACAACGACATACACTGATACCAAGTAACACAGACATACACTGACACCAAGTAACAAAGACATACACTTACACCAAGTAACAAAGACATACACTGACACCAAGTAACTAAGACATACACTGATACCCAGTAACACAGACACACACTTACACCAAGTAACAGAGACATACACTGACACCAAGTAGCAAAGGCATACACTTACACCAAGTAACAAAGACATGCACTGACACCAAGTAACAAAGACGTACACTTACACCAAGTCACAAAGAGACACATTGACACCAAGTCACAAAGACATGCACTGACACCAAGTCACAAAGACATACACTTACACCAAGTAACACAGACAGACACTGACACCAATAAACAAAGATATACACTGATACCCAGTAACACAGACACACACTTACACCCAGGAACAAAGACAAACACTGACACCCAGTAATAAAGACAAACACTGACACCAAGTTAGAAAGAAACACACTGACACCAAGTTAGAAAGACACACACTGACACCAAGTATACATAGACATACACAGACACCAAGTAACAAAGACATACACTGACAGCAAGTAACAAAGACATCCACTGACACAAATTAACAAAGACATACACTGATACCCAGTAACACAGACACACACTTACACCAAGTAACAAAGACAGACACTGATACCCAGCCTCACAGACACACACTTACACCAAGTATCACAGACATACACTGACACCCAGTAACAAAGACACACACTGACACCAAGTAACAAAGACATCCACTGACACAAATTAACAAAGACATACACTGATACCCAGTAACAAAGACAGACACTTACACCAAGTAACAAAGACATACACTGACACCACGTAACAAATACATACACTGATACCCGGTAACACAGACACACACTTACACCAAGTATCACAGACATACACAGACACCAACTAACAAAGACATACACTGATACCCAGTAACACAGACAAACACTTACACCAAGTAACAAAGACATACACCGACATCAAGTAACAAATACATACACTTACACCAAATAACACAGACATACACTGACACCAAGTAACGAAGATATACACTTACACCAACTAACAAAGACACACACTTACACCATGTTACAAAGACATACACTGACACCAAGTAACAAAGACATGCGCTTACACCAAGTAAGAAAGACACACACTTACACCAAGTAACACAGACCTGCACTGACACAAAGTAACAAAGACATGCACTGATACCCAGCAACACAGACACACTCTTACACCAAGTAACAAAGACATACACTGATACCCAGTAACAAAGACATGCGCTGACACCCAGTAACAAAGACACACACTTACACAAAGTAACAAAGACATGCACAGACACCCAGTAACAAAGACACACACTGACACCAAGTAACAACGACATACACTGATACCCAGTAACACAGACACACACTTACACGAAGTAACAAAGACATACACTGACACCAATTAACAAAGACATACACAGATACCTAGTAACACAGACACACACTGACACCAAGTAACAAAGACATACACTGACACCAAGTAACAAAGACATACACTGATATCCAATTACACAGACACACACTTACACCAAGTAACATAGACACACACAGACACCAAGTAACAAAGACATACACTGATACCCAGTAACACAGACACACACTTACTCCAATTAAAAAAGACATACACGGACACCAAGTAACAAAGACATACACTTACACCAATTTAAAAAGGCATACACTGACACGAAGTAACAAAGACAGACACTGATACCCAGTAACACAGACACACACTTGCACCAAATAACAAAGACATACACTGTTACCCAGTGACACAGACACACACTTACACCATGTAACACAGACACACACAGACACCAAGTAACAAAGACATACACTGATACCCAGCAACACAGACATACACTGACACTAAGTAACAAAGACATACACTGACACCAAGTAACAACGACATACACTTACACCAAGTAACAAAGATTAATACTGATACCCAGCAACACAGACACACACTTACACAAAGTAACAAAGACAGACACTGATACCCAGTAACACAGACATACACTTACACCAAGTATCAAAGACATACACTGACACCAAGTAGCAATGCATACACTTACACCAAGTAACAAAGACATACACTGACACCAAGTAACAAAGACATACACTTACAGCAAGTACACAGACATAAACTGACACCAAGTAACAAAGACATACACTTACACCAAGTAACAAAGGCATACACTGACACCAAGTAACAAAGACATACACTGATACCCAGTTACACAGACACACACTTCCACCAAGTAACACAGACATACCCTGACACCAAGTAACAAAGACATACACTGATACCCAGTAACACAGAATCACACTTACACCAAGTACCAAACACAGACAATGACACCAAGTAACAAAGACATACACTTATACCCAGTAACACAGACACACACTTACACCAAGTAATAGAGACATACACTGACACCAAGTAACAAAGGCATAAACTGACACCAAGTAACAAAGGCATACACTTACACCAAGTAACAAAGACATGCACTGACACCAAGTAACAAAGACGTACACTTACACCAAGTAACAAAGACATGCACTGACACCAAGTCACAAAGACATACACTTGCACCAAGTAACACAGACATACACTGACACCAAGTAACAAAGACACCCACTTACACTATGTACACAGACATACACTGACACCAATTAACAAAGATATACACTGATACCCAGTAACACAGACACACACTTACACCAAGTAACAAAGACAGACACTGGTACCCAGTAACAAAGACAGACACTGATACCCAGTAACACAGACAAACACTGACACCCAGTAACAAAGACAAACACTGACACCCAGTAACACAGAAACACACTGACACCAAGTAAGAAAGACACACACTGATACCCAGTAACACAGACACACACTTACACCAAGTAACACAGACATACATTGACACCAAGTAACAAATACATTTACACCAAGTAAAAAAGACATACACTGACACCAAGTAACAAAGATTAATACTGATACCCAGTAACACAGACACACACTTACACAAAGTAACAAAGACAGACACTGATACCCAGTAACACAGACATACACTTACACCAAGTATCAAAGACATACACTGACACCAAGTAGCAATGCATACACTGACACCAAGTAACAAAGACATACACTGACACCAAGTAACAAAGACATACACTTACACCAAGTACACAGACATACACTGACACCAAGTAACAAAGACATACACTTACACCAAGTAACAAAGACATACACTGACACCAAGTAACAAAGACATACACTAATACCCAGTAACACAGACACACACTTACACCAAGTAACATAGACATACCCTGACACCAAGTAACAAAGACATACACTGATACCCAGTAACACAGAATCACACTTACACCAAGTAACAAAGACAGACAATGACACCAAGTAACAAAGACATACACTGATACCCAGTAACACAGACACACACTTACACCAAGTACAAGAGACATACACTGACACCAAGTAACAAAGGCACACACTTACACCAAGTAACGAAGACGTACACTTACACCAAGTAACAAAGACATGCACTGACACCAAGTCACAAAGACATATACTTGCACCAAGTAACACAGACATACACTGACACCAAGTAACAAAGACACCCACTTACACTATGTACACAGACATACACTGACACCAATTAACATAGACATACCCTGACACCAAGTAACAAAGACATACACTGATACCCAGTAACACAGAATCACACTTACACCAAGTAACAAAGACAGACAATGACACCAAGTAACAAAGACATACACTGATACCCAGTAACACAGACACACACTTACACCAAGTAACAGAGACATACACTGACACCAAGTAACAAAGGCATACACTGACACCAAGTAACAAAGGCGTACACTTACACCAAGTAACAAAGACATGCACTGACACCAAGTAACAAAGACGTACACTTACACCAAGTAACAAAGACATGCACTGACACCAAGTCACAAAGACATACACTTGCACCAAGTAACACAGACATACACTGACACCAAGTAACAAAGACACCCACTTACACTTTGTACACAGACATGCACTGACACCAATTAACAAAGATATACACTGATACCCAGTAACACAGACACACACTTACACCAAGTAACAAAGACAGACACTGGTACCCAGTAACAAAGACATACACTTACACCAAGTAACAAAGACAGACACTGGTACCCAGTAACAAACACAGACACTGATACCCAGTAACACAGACAAACACTGACACCCAGTAACAAAGACAAACACTTACACCAAGTAACAAAGACAGACACTGGTACCCAGTAACAAAGACATACACTTACACCAAGTAACAAAGACAGACACTGGTACCCAGTAACAAAGACATACACTTACACCAAGTAACAAAGACAGACACTGGTACCCAGTAACAAACACAGTCACTGATACCCAGTAACACAGACAAACACTGACACCCAGTAACAAAGACAGACACTGACACCCATTAACAAAGACACACACTGACACCAAGTATACAAAGACATACACTGACACCAAGTATCAAAGACATGCGCTTACACCAAGTAAGAAAGACACACACTTACACCAAGTAACACAGACCTACACTGACACCAAGTAACAAAGACATACACTGATACCCAGGAACACAGACACACTCTTACACCAAGTAACAAAGACATACACTGATACCCAGTAACAAAGACATGCACTGACACCCAGTAACAAAGACACACACTGACACCAAGTAACACAGACACACACTTACACCAAGTAACAAAGACACACACTTACACAAAGTAACAAATACATACACTTACACCAAGTAACAAAGACATGCACTGACACCCAGTAACAAAGACACACACTGACACCAAGTAACAAAGACATACACTGATACCCAGTTACACAGACACACACTTACACCAAGTAACACAGACACACACAGACACCAAGTAACAAAGACATACACTGATACCCAGTAACACAGACACACACTTACCAAGTAACAAAGACATACACTGACACCAAGTAACAAAGACATACACTTACACCAATTTAAAAAGACATACACTGACACCAAGTAACAAAGACATACACTGATACCCAGTAACACAGACACACACTTACACCAAATAACAAAGACATACAATGATACCCAGTTACACAGACACACACTTACACCATGTAACACAGACACACACAGACACCAAGAAACAAAGACATGCACTGATACCCAGTAAAACAGACACACACTTACACCAAGTAACAAAGACATACATTGACACCAAGTAACAAAGACATTTACACCAAGTAAAAAAGACATACACTGACACCAAGTAACAAAGATTAATACTGATACCCAGTAACACAGACACACACTTACACAAAGTAACAAAGACAGACACTGATACCCAGTAACACAGACATACACTTACACCAAGTATCAAAGACATACACTGACACCAAGTAGCAATGCATACACTTACACCAAGTAACAAAGACATACACTGACACCAAGTAACAAAGACATACACTTACACCAAGTACACAGACATACACTGACACCAAGTAACAAAGACATACACTTACACCAAGTAACAAAGACATACACTGACACCAAGTAACAAATACATACACTGATACCCAGTAACACAGACACACACTTACACCAAGTAACATAGACATACCCTGACCCCAAGTAACAAAGACATACAATGATATCCAGTAACACAGACACACACTTACACCAAGTAACAGAGACATACACTGACACCAAGTAACAAAGGCATACACTGACACCAAGTAACAAAGACATGCACTGACACCAAGTAACAAAGACGTACACTTACACCAAGTAACAAAGACATGCACTGACACCAAGTCACAAAGACATACACTTGCACCAAGTAACACAGACATACACTGACACCAAGTAACAAAGACACCCACTTACACTATGTACACAGACATACACTGACACCAATTAACAAAGATATACACTGATACCCAGTAACACAGACACACACTTACACCAAGTAACAAAGACAGACACTGGTACCCAGTAACAAAGACATACACTGATACCCAGTAACACAGACAAACACTGACACCCAGTAACAAAGACAAACATTGAAACCCAGTAACAAAGAAACACACTGACACCAAGTTAGAAAGAAACACACTGATACTCAGTAACACAGACACACACATACACCAAGTAACACAGACATACCCTGACACCAAGTAACAAAGACATACACTGACACCAAGTAACAAAGACATACACTGATACCCAGTAACACAGAATCACACTTACACCAAGTAACAAAGACAGACAATGACACCAAGTAACAAAGACATACACTGATACCCAGTAACACAGACACACACTTACACCAAGTAACAGAGACATACACTGACACCAAGTAACAAAGGCATACACTGACACCAAGTAACAAAGACATGCACTGACACCAAGTAACAAAGACGTACACTTACACCAAGTAACAAAGACATGCACTGACACCAAGTCACAAAGACATAAACTTGCACCAAGTAACACAGACATACACTGACACCAAGTAACAAAGACACCCACTTACACTAAGTACACAGAAATACACTGACACCAATTAACAAAGATATACACTGATACCCAGTAACACAGAGACACACTTACACCAAGTAACAAACACAGACACTGATACCCAGTAACACAGACACACACTGACACCAATTAACATAGACATACCCTGACACCAAGTAACAAAGACATACACTGATACCCAGTAACACAGAATCACACTTACACCAAGTAACAAAGACAGACAATGACACCAAGTAACAAAGACATACACTGATACCCAGTAACACAGACACACACTTACACCAAGTAACAGAGACATACACTGACACCAAGTAACAAAGGCATACACTGACACCAACTAACAAAGGCATACACTTACACCAAGTAACAAAGACATGCACTGACACCAAGTAACAAAGACGTACACTTACACCAAGTAACAAAGACATGCACTGACACCAAGTCACAAAGACATACACTTGCACCAAGTAACACAGACATACACTGACACCAAGTAACAAAGACACCCACTTACACTTAGTACACAGACATGCACTGACACCAATTAACAAAGATATACACTGATACCCAGTAACACAGACACACACTTACACCAAGTAACAAAGACAGACACTGGTACCCAGTAACAAACACAGACACTGATACCCAGTAACACAGACAAACACTGACACCCAGTAACAAAGACAAACACTGACACCCATTAACAAAGAAACACACTGACACTAAGTTAGAAAGACACACACTGACACCAAGTATACAAAGACATACACTGACACCAAGTAACAAAGACATGCGCTTACACCAAGTAAGAAAGACACACACTTACACCAAGTAACACAGACCTACACTGACACCAAGTAACAAAGACATACACTGATACCCAGGAACACAGACACACTCTTACACCAAGTAACAAAGACATACACTGATACCCAGTAACAAAGACATGCACTGACACCCAGTAACAAAGACACACACTGACACCAAGTAACACAGACACACACTTACACCAAGTAACAAAGACACACACTTACACAAAGTAACAAATACATACACTTACACCAAGTAACAAAGACATGCACTGACACCCAGTAACAAAGACACACATTGACACCAAGTAACAAAGACATACACTGATACCCAGTTACACAGACACACACTTACACCAAGTAACACAGACACACACAGACACCAAGTAACAAAGACATACACTGATACCCAGTAACACAGACACACACTTACACCAAGTAACAAAGACATACACTGACACCAAGTAACTAAGACATACACTTACACCAATTTAAAAAGACATACACTGACACCAAGTAACAAAGACATACACTGATACCCAGTAACACAGACACACACTTACACCAAATAACAAAGACATACAATGATACCCAGTTACACAGACACACACTTACACCATGTAACACAGACACACACAGACACCAAGTAACAAAGACATGCACTGATACCCAGTAAAACAGACACACACTTACACCAAGTAACAAAGACATACATTGACACCAAGTAACAAAGACATTTACACCAAGTAAAAAAGACATACACTGACACCAAGTAACAAAGATTAATACTGATACCCAGTAACACAGACACACAATTACACAAAGTAACAAAGACAGACACTGATACCCAGTAACACAGACATACACTTACACCAAGTATCAAAGACATACACTGACACCAAGTAGCAATGCATACACTTACACCAAGTAACAAAGACATACACTGACACCAAGTAACAAAGACATACACTTACACCAAGTACACAGACATACACTGACACCAAGTAACAAAGACATACACTTACAACAAGTAACAAAGACATACACTGACACCAAGTAACAAAGACATACACTGATACCCAGTAACACAGACACACACTTACACCAAGTAACATAGACATACCCTGACCCCAAGTAACAAAGACATACAATGATACCCAGTAACACAGACACACACTTACACCAAGTAACAGAGACATACACTGACACCAAGTAACAAAGGCATACACTGACACCAAGTAACAAAGACATGCACTGACACCAAGTAACAAAGACGTACACTTACACCAAGTAACAAAGACATGCACTGACACCAAGTCACAAAGACATACACTTGCACCAAGTAACACAGACATACACTGACACCAAGTAACAAAGACACCCACTTACACTATGTACACAGACATACACTGACACCAATTAACAAAGATATACACTGATACCCAGTAACACAGACACACACTTACACCAAGTAACAAAGACAGACACTGGTACCCAGTAACAAAGACAGACACTGATACCCAGTAACACAGACAAACACTGACACCCAGTAACAAAGACACACACTGACACCAAGTAACAAAGACATACACTGATACCCAGTTACACAGACACACAATTACACCAAGTAACAAAGACATACACTGACACCAAGTAACAAAGACATACACTTACACCAATTTAAAAAGACATACACTGACACCAAGAAACAGAGACATACACTGATTCCCATTAACACAGACACACACTTACACCAAGTAACAAAGACAGACACTGGTACCCAGTAACAAAGACAGACACTGATACCCAGTAACACAGACAAACACTGACACCCAGTAACAAAGACAAACACTGACACCCAGTAACAAAGAAACACACTGACACCAAGTTAGAAAGACACACACTGATACACAGTAACACAGACACACACTTACACCAAGTAACACAGACATACCCTGACACCAAGTAACAAAGACATACACTGACACCAAGTAACAAAGACATACACTGATACCCAGTAACACAGACACACACTTACACCAAGTAACATAGACATACCCTGACACCAAGTAACAAAGACATACACTGATACCCAGTAACACAGAATCACACTTACACCAAGTAACAAAGACAGACAATGACACCAAGTAACAAAGACATACACTGATACCCAGTAACACAGACACACACTTACACCAAGTAACAGAGACATACACTGACACCAAGTAACAAAGGCATACACTGACACCAAGTAACAAAGGCATACACTTACACCAAGTAACAAAGACATGCACTGACACCAAGTAACAAAGACGTACACTTACACCAAGTAACAAAGACATGCACTGACACCAAGTCACAAAGACATAAACTTGCACCAAGTAACACAGACATACACTGACACCAAGTAACAAAGACACCCACTTACACTAAGTACACAGACATACACTGACACCAATTAACAAAGATATACACTGATACCCAGTAACACAGAGACACACTTACACCAAGTAACAAAGACAGACACTGGTACCCAGTAACAAACACAGACATTGATACCCAGTAACACAGACAAACACTGACACCCAGTAACAAAGACAAACACTGACACCCATTAACAAAGAAACACACTGACACTAAGTTAGAAAGACACACACTGACACCAAGTATACAAAGACATACACTGACACCAAGTAACAAAGACATGCGCTTACACCAAGTTGGAAAGACACACACTTACACCAAGTAACACAGACACACTCTTACACCAAGTAACAAAGACATACACTGATACCCAGTAACAAAGACATGCACTGACACCCAGTAACAAAGACACACACTGACACCAAGTAACACAGACACACACTTACACCAAGTAACAAAGACATACACTTACACCAAGTAACAAAGACATGCACTGACACCCAGTAACAAAGACACACACTGACACCAAGTAACAAAGACATACACTGATACCCAGTTACATAGACACACACTTACACCATGTAACACAGACACACACAGACACCAAGTAACAAAGACATACACTGATACCCAGTAACACAGACACACACTTACACCAAGTAACAAAGACATACACTGACACCAAGTAACAAAGACATACACTTACACCAATTTAAAAAGACATACACTGACACCAAGAAACAGAGACATACACTGATTCCCATTAACACAGACACACACTTACACCAAGTAACAAAGACATACATTGACACCAAGTAACAAAGACATTTACACCAAGTAAAAAAGACATACACTGACACCAAGTAACAAAGATTAATACTGATACCCAGTAACACAGACACACACTTGCACAAAGTAACAAAGACAGACACTGATACCCAGTAACACAGACATACACTTACCCCAAGTATCAAAGACATACACTGACACCAAGTAGCAATGCATACACTTACACCAAGTAACAAAGACATACATTGACACCAAGTAACAAAGACATACACTGACACCAAGTAACAAAGACATACACTTACACCAAGTAACAAAGACATACACTGACACCAAGTAACAAAGACATACACTGATACCCAGTAACACAGACACACACTTACACCAAGTAACACAGACATACCCTGACACCAAGTAACAAAGACATACACTGATACCCAGTAACACAGAATCACACTTACGCCAAGTAACAAAGACAGACAATGACACCAAGTAACAAAGACATACACTGATACCCAGTAACACAGACACACACTTACACCAAGTAACAGAGACATACACTGCCACAAAGTAACAAAGGCATACACTGACACCAAGTAACAAATGCATACACTTACACCAAGTAACAAAGACATGCACTGACACCAAGTAACAAAGACGTACACTTACACCAAGTAACAAAAACATGCACTGACACCAAGTCACAAAGACATACACTTGCACCAAGTAACACAGACATACACTGACACCAAGTAACAAAGACACCCACTTACACTAAGTACACAGACATACACTGACACCAATTAACAAAGATATACACTGATACCCAGTAACACAGACACACACTTACACCAAGTAACAAAGACAGACACTGGTACCCAGTAACAAAGATAGACACTGATACCCAGTAACACAGACAAACACTGACACGCAGTAAACAAGACAAGCACTGAAACCCAGTAACAAAGAAACACACTGACACCAAGTTAGAAAGACACACACTGACACCAAGTATACAAAGACATACACTGACACCAAGTAACAAAGACATGCGCTTGCACCAAGTAAGAAAGACACACACTTACACCAAGTAACACAGACCTACACTGACACCAAGTAACAAAGACATACACTGATACCCAGCAACACAGACACACTCTTACACCAAGTAACAAAGACATACACTGATACCCAGTAACAAAGACATGCACTGACACCCAGTAACAAAGACACACACTGACACCATGTAACAAAGACATACACTTACACCAAGTAACAAAGACATACACTTACACCAAGTAACAAAGACATGCACTGACACCCAGTAACAAAGACACACACTGACACCCAGTAACAAAGACACACACTGACACCAAGTAACAAAGACATACACTGATACCCAGTAACACAGACACACACTTACACCAAGTAACAAAGACATACACTGACACCAAGTAACAAAGACATACACTTACACCAATTTAAAAAGACATACACTGACACCAAGTAACAAAGACATACACTGATACCCAGTAACACAGACACATACTTCCACCAAGTAACAAAGACATACACTGACACCAAGTAACAAAGACATACACTTACACCAAGTAAAAAAGACATACACTGACACCAAGTAACAAAGATTAATACTGATACCCAGTAACACAGACACACACTTACACAAAGTAACAAAGACAGACACTGATACCCAGTTACACAGACACACACTTACACCACGTAACACAGACACACACAGACACCAAGTAACAAAGACATGCACTGATACCCAGTATCACAGACACACACTTACACCAAGTAACAAAGACATACACTGACACCAAGTAACAAAGACATACACTTACACCAAGTACAAAAGACATACACTGACACCAAGTAACAAAGATTAATACTGATACCCAGTAACACAGACACACACTTACACAAAGTAACAAAGACAGACACTGATACCCAGTAACACAGACATACACTTACACCAAGTATCAAAGACATACACTGACACCAAGTAGCAATGCATACACTTACACCAAGTAACAAATACATACACTGATACCCAGTAACACAGACACACACTGATACCCAGTAACACAGACACACACTTACACCAAGTAACACAGACATACACTTACACCAAGTAACACAGACATACACTGACACCAAGTAACACAGACACACACTGATACCCAGTAACACAGACACACACTGATACCCAGTAACACAGACACACACTTACACCAAGTAACACAGACATACACTTACACCAAGTAACACAGACATACACTGACACCAAGTAACAAAGGCATACACTTACACCAAGTAACAAAGACATGCACTGACACCAAGTAACAAAGACGTACACTTACACCAAGTAACAAAGACATGCGCTGACACCGAGTCACAAAGACATACTCTTACACCAAGTAACACAGACATACACTGACACCAAGTAACAAAGACACCCACTTACACTAAGTGCACAGACATACACTGACACCAATTAACAAAGATATACACTGATACCCAGTAACACAGACACACACTTACACCAAGTAACAAAGACAGACACTGGTACCCAGTAACACAGACATACACTGATACCCAGTAACGCAGACATACACTGATACACAGTAACAAAGACAAACACTGACACCCAGTAACAAAGAAACACACTGACACCAAGTTAGAAAGACACACACTGACACCAAGTAGCAAAGACATACACAGACACCAAGTAACAAAGACATACACTGATACCCAGTAGCACAGACACACACTTACACCAAGTAACAAAGACATACACTGATACCCAGCCTCACAGACACACACTTACACCAAGTATCACAGACATACACTGACACCCAGTTAGAAAGACACACACTGACACCAAGTAACAAAGACATCCACTGACACAAATTAACAAAGACATACACTGATACCCAGTAACAAAGACAGAAACTTACACCAAGTAACAAAGACATACACTGACACCACGTAACAAAGACATACACTGATACCCGGTAACACAGACACACACTTACACCAAGTATCACAGACATACACAGACACCAACTAACAAAGACATACACTGATACCCAGTAACACAGACAAACATTTACACCAAGTAACAAAGACATACACCGACACCAAGTAACAAATACATACAATTACACCAAATAACACAGACATACACTGACACCAAGTAACAAAGATATACACTTACACCAACTAACAAAGACACAAACTTGCAACATGTTACAAAGACATACACTGACACCAAGTAACAAAGACATGCGCTTACACAAAGTAAGAAAGACACACACTTACACCAAGTAAGACAGACACACACGGACACCAAGTAACAAAGACATACACTGATACCCAGTAACACAGACACACACTTATACCAAGTAACAAAGACATACACTGACACCAAGTAACAAAGACATACACTTACACCAATTTAAAAAGACATACACTGACACCAAGTAACAAAGACATACACTGATACCCAGTAACACAGACACACACTTACACCATGTAACACAGACATACACAGACACCAAGAAACAAAGACATACACTGATTCCCAGCAACACAGACACACACTGATACCCAGTAACACAGACACACACTTACACCAAGTAACACAGACATACACTTACACCAAGTAACACAGACATACACTGACACCAAGTAACAAAGGCATACACTTACACCAAGTAACAAAGACATGCACTGACACCAAGTAACAAAGACGTACACTTACACCAAGTAACAAAGACGTACACTTACACCAAGTAACAAAGACATGCACTGACACCAAGTCACAAAGACATACACTTACACCAAGTAACACAGACATACACTGACACCAAGTAACAAAGACACCCACTTACACTAAGTGCACAGACATACACTGACACCAATTAACTAAGATATACACTGATACACAGTAACACAGACACACACTTACACCAAGTAACAAAGACAGACACTGGTACCCATTAACACAGACATACACTGATACCCAGTAACACAGACATACACTGATACCCAGTAACACAGACAAACACTGACACCCAGTAACAAAGACAAACACTGACACCCAGTAACAAAGAAACACACTGACACCAAGTTAAAAAGACACACACTGACACCAAGTAACAAAGACATACACAGACATCAAGTAACAAAGACTTACACTGATACCCAGTAGCACAGAAACACACTTACACCAAGTAACAAAGACATACACTGATACCCAGCCTCACAGACACACACTTACACCAAGTATCACAGACATACACTGACACCCAGTAACAAAGACACACACTGACACCAAGTAACAAAGACATCCACTGACACAAATTAACAAAGACCTACACTGACACCCAGTAACAAAGACACACACTGACACCAAGTAACAAAGACATCCACTGACACAAATTAACAAAGACATGCACTGATACCCAGTAACAAAGACATAAACTTACACCAAGTAACAAAGACATACACTGACACCACGTAACAAAGACATACACTGATACCCGGTAACACTGACACACACTTACACCAAGTATCACAGACATACACAGACACCAACTAACAAAGACATACACTGATACCCAGTAACACAGACACACACTTACACCAAGTAACAAAGACACACACAGACACCAAGAAACAAAGACATACACTGATACCCAGTAACACAGACACACACTTACACCAAGTAACAAAGACATACATTGAAACCAAGTAACAAAGACATACACTTACACCAATTTAAAAAGACATACACTGACACCAAGTAACAAAGACATACACTGATACCCAGTAACACAGACACACACTTACACCATGTAACACAGACACACACAGACACCAAGAAACAAAGACATACACTGATACCCAGTAACACAGACACACACTTACACCAAGTAACAAAGACATACATTGAAACCAAGTAACAAAGACATACATTTACACCAAGTAAAAAAGACATACACTGACACCAAGTAACAAAGATTAATACTGATACCCAGTAACACAGACACACACTTACCCAAAGTAACAAAGACAGACACTGATACCCAGTAACACAGACATACACTTACACCAAGTATCAAAGACATACACTGACACCAAGTAGCAATGCATACACTTACACCAAGTAACAAAGACATACACTGACACCAAGTAACGCAGACATACACTTACACCAAGTAACACAGACATACACTTACACCAAGTAACAAAGACATACACTGACACCAAGTAACAAAGACATACACTGATACCCAGTAACACAGACACACACTTACACCAAGTAACACAGACATACCCTGACACCAAGTAACAAAGACATACACTGATACCCAGTAACACAGACACACACTTACACCAAGTAACAGAGACATACACTGACACCAAGTAACAAATGCATACACTGACACCAAGTAACAAATGCATACACTGCCACCAAGTAACAAAGACATGCACTGACACCAAGTCACAAAGACATACACTTGCACCAAGTAACACAGACATACACTAACACCAAGTAACAAAGACACCCACCTACACTAAGTACAGAGACATTCACTGACACCAATTAACAAAGATATACACTGATACCCAGGAACACAGACACACACTTACACCAAGTAACAAAGACAGACACTGGTACCCAGTAACAAAGATAGACACTGATACCCAGTAACACAGACAAACACTGACACGCAGTAACAAAGACAAACACTGACACCCAATAACAAAGAAACACACTGACACCAAGTTAGAAAGACACACACTGACACCAAGTATACAAAGACATACACTGACACCAAGTAACAAAGACATGCGCTTACACCAAGTAAGAAAGACAAACACTTACACCAAGTAACACAGACCTACACTGACACCAAGTAACAAAGACATACACTGATACCCAGCAACACAGCCACACTCTTACACCAAGTAACAAAGACATACACTGATACCCAGTAACAAAGACATGCACTGACACCCAGTAACAAAGACACACACTGACACCAAGTAACAAAGACACACACTGACACCAAGGAACAAAGACACACACTGACACCAAGTAACAAAGACATACACTTACACCAAGTAACAAAGACATACACTTACACCAAGTAACAAAGACATGCACTGACACCCAGTAACAAAGACACACACTGACACCAAGTAACAAAGACATACACTGATACCCAGTTACACAGACACACACTTACACCAAATAACACAGACATACACAGACACCAAGTAACAAAGACATACACTGATACCCAGTAACACAGACACACACTTACACCAAGTAACAAAGACATAGACTGACACCCAGTAACAAAGACATACACTTACACCAATATAAAAAGATATACACTGACACCAAGTAACAAAGACATACACTGACACCAAGTAACAAAGACATACACTTACACCAAGTATCAAAGACATTCACTGACACCAAGTAGCAATGCATACACTTACACCAAGTAACAAATACATACACTGACACCAAGTAACAAAGACATACAGTGACACCAAGTAACAAAGACATACACTGATACCCAGTAACACAGACACACACTTATACCAAGTAACAAAGACATACACTGACACCAAGTAACAAAGACATACAATTACACCAATTTAAAAAGACATGCACTGACACCAAGTAACAAAGCCATACACTGATACTCAGTAACACAGACACACACATACACCATGTAACACAGACACACACAGACACCAAGAAACAAAGACATACACTGATACCCAGTAACACAGACACACACTGATACCCAGTAACACAGACACACACTTACACCAAGTAACAGACATACACTTACACCAAGTAACACAGACATACACTGACACCAAGTAACAAAGGCATACACTTACACCAAGTAACAAAGACATGCACTGACACCAAGTAACAAAGACGTACACTTACTCCAAGTAACAAAGACATGCACTGACACCAAGTCACAAAGACATACACTTACACCAAGTAACACAGACATACACTGACACCAAGTAACAAAGACACCCACTTACACTAAGTGCACAGACATACACTGACACCAATTAACAAAGATATACACTGATACCCAGTAACACAGACACACACTTACACCAAGTAACAAAGACAGACACTGGTACCCAGTAACACAGACATACACTGATACCCAGTAACACAGACATACACTGATACCCAGTAACACAGACAAACACTGATACCCAGTAACAAAGACAAACACTGACACCCAGTAACAAAGAAACACACTGACACCAAGTTAGAAAGACACACACTGACACCAAGTAACAAAGACATACACAGACCCCAAGTAACAAAGACATACACTGATACCCAGTAGCACAGACACACACTTAAACCAAGTAACAAAGACATACACTGATACCCAGCCTCACAGACACACACTTACACCAAGTATCACAGACATACACTGACACCCAGTAACAAAGACACACACTGACACCAAGTAACAAAGACATCCACTGACACAAATTAACAAAGACCTACACTGACACCCAGTAACAAAGACACACACTGACACCAAGTAACAAAGACATCCACTGACACAAATTAACAAAGACATACACTGATACCCAGTAAAAAAGACATAAACTTACACCAAGTAACAAAGACATACACTGACACCACGTAACAAAGACATACACTGATACCCGGTAACACAGACACACACTTACACCAAGTATCACAGACATACACAGACACCAACTAACAAAAACATACACGGATACCCAGTAACACAGACAAACATTTACACCAAGTAACAAAGACATACACCGACACCAAGTAACAAATACATACACTTACACCAAATAACACAGACATACACTGACACCAAGTAACAAAGATATACACTTACACCAACTAACAAAGACACACACTTGCACCATGTTACAAAGACATACACTGACACCAAGTAACAAAGACATGCGCTTACACCAAGTAAGAAAGACACACACTTACACCAAGTAACACATACACACACAGACACCAAGTAACAAAGACATACACTGATACCCAGTAACACAGACACACACTTATACCAAGTAACAAAGACATACACTGACACCAAGTAACAAAGACATACAATTACACCAATTTAAAAAGACATGCACTGACACCAAGTAACAAAGCCATACACTGATACTCAGTAACACAGACACACACATACACCATGTAACACAGACACACACAGACACCAAGAAAAAAAGACATACACTGATACCCAGTAACACAGACACACACTGATACCCAGTAACACAGACACACACTTACACCAAGTAACAGACATACACTTACACCAAGTAACACAGACATACACTGACACCAAGTAACAAAGGCATACACTTACACCAAGTAACAAAGACATGCACTGACACCAAGTAACAAAGACGTACACTTACACCAAGTAACAAAGACATGCACTGACACCAAGTCACAAAGACATACACTTACACCAAGTAACACAGACATACACTGACACCAAGTAACAAAGACACCCACTTACACTAAGTGCACAGACATACACTGACACCAATTAACAAAGATATACACTGATACCCAGTAACACAGACACACACTTACACCAAGTAACAAAGACAGACACTGGTACCCAGTAACACAGACATACACTGATACCCAGTAACACAGACATACACTGATACCCAGTAACACAGACAAGCACTGATACCCAGTAACAAAGACAAACACTGACACCCAGTAACAAAGAAACACACTGACACCAAGTTAGAAAGACACACACTGACACCAAGTAACAAAGACATACACAGACCCCAAGTAACAAAGACATACACTGATACCCAGTAGCACAGACACACACTTAAACCAAGTAACAAAGACATACACTGATACCCAGCCTCACAGACACACACTTACACCAAGTATCACAGACATACACTGACACCCAGTAACAAAGACACACACTGACACCAAGTAACAAAGACATCCACTGACACAAATTATCAAAGAACTACACTGACACCCAGTAACAAAGACACACACTGACACCAAGTAACAAAGACATCCACTGACACAAATTAACAAAGACATACACTGATACCCAGTAAAAAAGACATAAACTTACACCAAGTAACAAAGACATACACTGACACCACGTAACAAAGACATACACTGATACCCGGTAACACAGACACACACTTACACCAAGTATCACAGACATACACAGACACCAACTAACAAAAACATACACGGATACCCAGTAACACAGACAAACATTTACACCAAGTAACAAAGACATACACCGACACCAAGTAACAAATACATACACTTACACCAAATAACACAGACATACACTGACACCAAGTAACAAAGATATACACTTACACCAAATAACAAAGACACACACTTGCACCATGTTACAAAGACATACACTGACACCAAGTAACAAAGACATGCGCTTACACCAAGTAAGAAAGACACACACTTACACCATGTAAAACAGACACACACTTACACCATGTAAAACAGACACACACAGACACCAAGAAACAAAGACATACACTGATACACAGTAACACAGACACACACTTACACCAAGTAACAAAGACATCCATTGACACCAAGTAACAAAGTCATACACTTACACCAAGTAAAAAAGACATACACTGACACCAAGTAACAAAGATTAATACTGATACCCAGTAACACAGACACACACTTACCCAAAGTAACAAAGACAGACACTGATACCCAGTAACACAGACATACACTTACACCAAGTATCAAAGACATACACTGACACCAAGTAGCAATGCATACACTTACACCAAGTAACAAAGACCTACACTGACACCAAGTAACACAGACATACACTTACACCAAGTAACACAGACATAAACTGACACCAAGTAACAAAGAGATACACTTACACCAAGTAACAAAGACATACACTGACACCAAGTAACAAAGACATACACTGATTCCCAGTAACACAGACACACACTTACACCAAGTAACACAGACATACCCAGACAGCAAGTAACAAAGACATACAATGATACCCAGTAACACAGACACACACTTACACCAAGTAACAGAGACATACACTGACACCAAGTAACAAAGGCATACACTGACACCAAGTAACAAAGACATGCACTGACACCAAGTCACAAAGACATGCACTGACACCAAGTCACAAAGACATACACTTGCACCAAGTAACACAGACATACACTAACACCAAGTAACAAAGACACCCACCTACACTAAGTACACAGACATTCACTGACACCAATTAACAAAGATATACACTGATATCCAGTAACACAGACACACACTTACACCAAGTAACAAAGACAGACACTGGTACCCAGTAACAAAGATAGACACTGATACCCAGTAACACAGACAAACACTGACACGCAGTAACAAAGACAAACACTGACACCCAGTAACAAAGAAACACACTGACACCAGGTTAGAAAGACACACACTGACACCAAGTATACAAAGACATACACTGACACCAAGTAACAAAGACATGCGCTTACACCAAGTAAGAAAGACACACACTTACACCAAGTAACACAGACCTACACTGACACCAAGTAACAAAGACATACACTGATACCCAGCAACACAGACACACTCTTACACCAAGTAACAAAGACATACACTGATACCCAGTAACAAAGACATGCACTGACACCCAGTAACAAAGACACACACTGACACCAAGTAACAAAGACATGCACTGACACCCAGTAACAAAGACACACACAGACACCAAGTAACAAAGACATACACTGATACCCAGTAACACAGACACACACTTACACCAAGTAACAAAGACATACACTGACACCCAGTAACAAAGACATACACTTACACCAATTTAAAAAGACATACAATGACACCAAGTAACAAAGACATACACTGATACCCAGTAACACAGACACACACTTACACCAAGTAACAAAGACATACACTGACACCAAGTAACAAAGATTAATACTGATACCCAAAAACACAGACACACACTTACAAAAAGTAACAAAGACAGACACTGATACCCAGTTACACAGACACACACTTACACCATGTAACACAGACACACAGACACCAAGTAACTAAGACATACACTGATACCCAGTAACACAGACACACACTTACACCAAGTAACAAAGACATACACTGACACCAAGTAACGAAGGCATACACTTACAACAAGTAAAAAAGACATACACTGACACCAAGTAACAAAGATTAATACTGATACCCAGTAACACAGACACACACTTACACAAAGTAACAAAGACAGACACTGATACCCAGTAACACAGACATACACTTACACCAAGTATCAAAGACATACACTGACACCAAGTATCAAAGACATACACTGACACCAAGTAACAAAGACATACACTGATACCAAGTAACACAGACACACACTTACACCAAGTAACACAGACATACCCAGACACCAAGTAACAAAGACATACACTGATACCCAGTAACACAGACACACACTTACACCAAGTAACACAGGCATTCCCTGACACCAAGTAACAAAGACATACACTGATACCCAGTAACACAGACACACACTTACACCAAGTAACAGAGACATACACTGACACCAAGTAACAAAGGCATACACTGACACCAAGTAACAAATGCATACACTGACACCAAGTAACAAAGACATGCACTGACACCAAGTCACAAAGACATACACTTGCACCAAGTAACACAGACATACACTAACACCAAGTAACAAAGATATACACTGATATCCAGTAACACAGACACACACTTACACCAAGTAACAAAGACAGACACTGGTACCCAGTAACAAAGATAGACACTGATACCCAGTAACACAGACAAACACTGACACGCAGTAACAAAGACAAACACTGACACCCAGCAACAAAGAAACACAATGACACCAAGTTAGAAAGACACACACTGACACCAAGTATTCAAAGATATGCACTGACACCAAGTAACAAAGACATGCGCTTACACCAAGTAAGAAAGACACACACTTACACCAAGTAACACAGACCTACACTGACACCAAGTAACAAAGACATACACTGATACCCAGCAACACAGACACACTCTTACACCAAGTAACAAAGACACACACTGACACCAAGTAACAAAGACATACACTGACACCAAGTAACAAAGACATACACTGATACCCAGTAACACAGACACACACTTACACCAAGTAACAAAGACATACATTGACACCAAGTAACAAAGACATGCACTTACACCAAGTAAAAAAGACATACACGGACACCAAGTAACAAAGATTAATACTGATACCCAGTAACACAGACACACACTTACACAAAGTAACAAAGACAGACACTGATACCCAGTTACACAGACACACACTTACACCATGTAACACAGACACACAGACACCCAGTAACAAAGACATGCACTGACACCCAGTAACAAAGACTCACACTGACACCAAGTAACAAAGACATACATTGATACCCAGTTACACAGACACACACTTACACCAAGTAACACAGACACACACGGACACCAAGTAACAAAGACATACACTGACACCCATTAAGAAAAACATACACTGACACCCAGTAACAAAGACATACACTGACACCAAGTAACAAAGACATTCACTGATACCCAGTAACACAGACACACACTTACACTAGTAACAAAGACATACACTAACACCAAGTAACAAAGACATACAATGACACCAAGTAAAAAAGACATACACTGATACCCAGTAACACAGACACACACTGATACCCAGGAACACAGACATACACTGATACTCAGTAACACAGACACACACTTACACCAAGTATCAAAGACATACACTGACACCAAGTAACAAAGACATACACTTACACCAAGCAACAAAGAAATACACTGACACCCAGTAACAAAGACATACACTGATACCCAGTAACACAGACAAACATTTACAACAAGTAACAAAGACATACACCGACACCAAGTAACAAATACATACACTTACACCAAATAACACAGACATACACTGACACCAAGTAACAAAGATATACACTTACACCAACTAACAAAGACACACACTTGCACCATGTTACAAAGACATACACTGACACCAAGTAACAAAGACATGCGCTTACACCAAGTAAGAAAGACACACACTTACACCAAGTAACACAGACACACACAGACACCAAGTAACAAAGACATACACTGATACCCAGTAACACAGACACACACTTATACCAAGTAACAAAGACATACACTGACACCAAGTAACAAAGTCATACTCTTACACCAATTTAAAAAGACATACACTGACACCAAGTAACAAAGACATACACTGATACCCAGTAACACAGACACACACTTACACCATGTAACACAGACACACACAGACACCAAGAAACAAAGACATACACTGATACCCAGTAACACAGACACACACTTACACCAAGTAACAAAGACATACATTGACACCAAGTAACAAAGACATACATTTACACCAAGTAAAAAAGACATACACTGACACCAAGTAACAAAGATTAATACTGATACCCAGTAACACAGACACACACTTACCCAAAGTAACAAAGACAGACACTGATACCCAGTAACACAGACATACACTTACACCAAGTATCAAAGACATACACTGACACCAAGTAGCAATGCATACACTTACACCAAGTAACAAAGACATACACTGACACCAAGTAACGCAGACATACACTGACACCAAGTAACACAGACATACAATTACACCAAGTAACAAAGACATACAATTACACCAAGTAACAAAGACATACACTGACACCAAGTAACAAAGACATACACTGATACCCAGTAACACAGACACACACTTACACCAAGTAACACAGACATACCCTGACACCAAGTAACAAAGACATACACTGATACCCAGTAACACAGACACACACTTACACCAAGTAACAGAGACATACACTGACACCAAGTAACAAATGCATACACTGACACCAAGTAACAAATGCATACACTGACACCAAGTAACAAAGACATGCACTGACACCAAGTCACAAAGACATACACTTGCACCAAGTAACACAGACATACACTAACACCAAGTAACAAAGATATACACTGATACCCAGTAACACAGACACACACTTACACCAAGTAACAAAGACAGACACTGGTACCCAGTAACAAAGATAGACACTGATACCCAGTAACACAGACAAACACTGACACGCAGTAACAAAGACAAACACTGACACCCAGTAACAAAGAAACACAATGACACCAAGTTAGAAAGACACACACTGACACCAAGTATACAAAGATATACACTGACACCAAGTAACAAAGACATGCGCTTACACCAAGTAAGAAAGACACACACTTACACCAAGTAACACAGACCTACTCTGACACCAAGTAACAAAGACATACACTGATACCCAGCAACACAGACACACTCTTACACCAAGTAACAAAGACACACACTGACACCAAGTAACAAAGACATACACTGACACCAAGTAACAAAGACATACACTGATACCCAGTAACACAGACACACACTTACACCAAGTAACAAAGACATACACTGACACCAAGTAACAAAGACATGCACTTACACCAAGTAAAAAAGACATACACGGACACCAAGTAACAAAGATTAATACTGATACCCAGTAACACAGACACACACTTACACAAAGTAACAAAGACAGACACTGATACCCAGTTACACAGACACACACTTACACCATGTAACACAGACACACAGACACCCAGTAACAAAGACATGCACTGACACCCAGTAACAAAGACACACACTGACACCAAGTAACAAAGACATACATTGATACCCAGTTACACAGACACACACTTACACCAAGTAACACAGACACACACGGACACCAAGTAACAAAGACATACACTGACACCCATTAAGAAAAACATACACTGACACCCAGTAACAAAGACATACACTGACACCAAGTAACAAAGACATTCACTGATACCCAGTAACACAGACACACACTTACACTAGTAACAAAGACATACACTGACACCAATTAACAAAGACATACAATGACACCAAGTAAAAAAGACATACACTGATACCCAGTAACACAGACACACACTGATACCCAGTAACACAGACACACACTTGCACCATATTACAAAGACATACACTGACACCAAGTAACAAAGACATGCGCTTACACCAAGTAAGAAAGACACACACTTACACCAAGTAACACAGACACACACAGACACCAAGTAACAAAGACATACACTGATACCCAGTAACACAGACACACACTTATACGAAGTAACAAAGACATACACTGACACCAAGTAACAAAGACATACACTTACACCAATTTAAAAAGACATACACTGACACCAAGTAACAAAGACATACACTGATACCCAGTAACACAGACACACACTTACACCATGTAACACAGACACACACAGACACCAAGAAACAAAGACATACACTGATACCCAGTAACACAGACACACACTTACACCAAGGAACAAAGACATACATTGACACCAAGTAACAAAGACATACATTTACACCAAGTAAAAAAGACATACACTGACACCAAGCAACAAAGATTAATACTGATACCCAGTAACACAGACACACACTTACCCAAAGTAACAAAGACAGACACTGATACCCAGTAACACAGACATACACTTACACCAAGTATCAAAGACATACACTGACACCAAGTAGCAATGCATACACTTACACCAAGTAACAAAGACATACACTGACACCAAGTAACAAAGACATACACTTACACCAAGTAACACAGACATACAATGACACCAAGTAACAAAGACATACACTTACACCAAGTAACAAAGACATACACTGACACCAAGTAACAAAGACATACACTGATACCCAGTAACACAGACACACACTTACACCAAGTAACACAGACATACCCTGACACCAAGTAACAAAGACATACACTGATACCCAGTAACACAGACACACACTTACACCAAGTAACAGAGACATACACTGACACCAAGTAACAAATGCATACACTGACACCAAGTAACAAATGCATACACTGACACCAAGTAACAAAGACTTGCACTGACACCAAGTCACAAAGACATACACTTGCACCAAGTTACACAGACATACACTAACACCAAGTAACAAAGACACCCACCTACACTAAGTACACAGACATTCACTGACACCATTTAACAAAGATATACACTGATACCCAGTAACACAGACACACACTTACACCAAGTAACAGAGACATACACTGACACCAAGTAACAAATGCATACACTGACACCAAGTAACAAATGCATACACTGACACCAAGTAACAAAGACTTGCACTGACACCAAGTCACAAAGACATACACTAGCACCAAGTTACACAGACACACACTTACACCAAGTAACAAAGACAGACACTGGTACCCAGTAACAAAGATAGACACTGACACCAAGTAACAAAGACATACACTGATACCCAGTAACACAGACACACACTTACACCATGTAACACAGACACACACTTACACCAAGTAACAAAGACATACACTGACACCAAGTAACAAAGACATGCACTTACACCAAGTAAAAAAGACATACACGGACACCAAGTAACAAAGATTAATACTGATACCCAGTAACACAGACACACACTTACACAAAGTAACAAAGACAGACACTGATACCCAGTTACACAGACACACACTTACACCATGTAACACAGACACACAGACACCCAGTAACAAAGACATGCACTGACACCCAGTAACAAAGACACACACTGACACCAAGTAACAAAGACATACATTGATACCCAGTTACACAGACACACACTTACACCAAGTAACACAGACACACACGGACACCAAGTAACAAAGACATACACTGACACCCATTAAGAAAAACATACACTGACACCCAGTAACAAAGACATACACTGACACCAAGTAACAAAGACATTCACTGATACCCAGTAACACAGACACACACTTACACTAGTAACAAAGACATACACTGACACCAATTAACAAAGACATACAATGACACCAAGTAAAAAAGACATACACTGATACCCAGTAACACAGACACACACTGATACCCAGTAACACAGACACACACTTGCACCATATTACAAAGACATACACTGACACCAAGTAACAAAGACATGCGCTTACACCAAGTAAGAAAGACACACACTTACACCAAGTAACACAGACACACACAGACACCAAGTAACAAAGACATACACTGATACCCAGTAACACAGACACACACTTATACGAAGTAACAAAGACATACACTGACACCAAGTAACAAAGACATACACTTACACCAATTTAAAAAGACATACACTGACACCAAGTAACAAAGACATACACTGATACCCAGTAACACAGACACACACTTACACCATGTAACACAGACACACACAGACACCAAGAAACAAAGACATACACTGATACCCAGTAACACAGACACACACTTACACCAAGGAACAAAGACATACATTGACACCAAGTAACAAAGACATACATTTACACCAAGTAAAAAAGACATACACTGACACCAAGCAACAAAGATTAATACTGATACCCAGTAACACAGACACACACTTACCCAAAGTAACAAAGACAGACACTGATACCCAGTAACACAGACATACACTTACACCAAGTATCAAAGACATACACTGACACCAAGTAGCAATGCATACACTTACACCAAGTAACAAAGACATACACTGACACCAAGTAACAAAGACATACACTTACACCAAGTAACACAGACATACAATGACACCAAGTAACAAAGACATACACTTACACCAAGTAACAAAGACATACACTGACACCAAGTAACAAAGACATACACTGATACCCAGTAACACAGACACACACTTACACCAAGTAACACAGACATACCCTGACACCAAGTAACAAAGACATACACTGATACCCAGTAACACAGACACACACTTACACCAAGTAACAGAGACATACACTGACACCAAGTAACAAATGCATACACTGACACCAAGTAACAAATGCATACACTGACACCAAGTAACAAAGACTTGCACTGACACCAAGTCACAAAGACATACACTTGCACCAAGTTACACAGACATACACTAACACCAAGTAACAAAGACACCCACCTACACTAAGTACACAGACATTCACTGACACCATTTAACAAAGATATACACTGATACCCAGTAACACAGACACACACTTACACCAAGTAACAGAGACATACACTGACACCAAGTAACAAATGCATACACTGACACCAAGTAACAAATGCATACACTGACACCAAGTAACAAAGACTTGCACTGACACCAAGTCACAAAGACATACACTTGCACCAAGTTACACAGACACACACTTACACCAAGTAACAAAGACAGACACTGGTACCCAGTAACAAAGATAGACACTGATACCCAGTAACACAGACAAACACTGACACGCAGTAACAAAGACGAACACTGACACCCAATAACAAAGAAACACACTGACACCAAGTTAGAAAGACACACACTGACACCAAGTATACAAAGACATACACTGACACCAAGTAACAAAGACATGCGCTTACACCAAGTAAGAAAGACACACACTTACACCAAGTAACACAGACCTACACTGACACCAAGTAACAAAGACATACACTGAATCCCAGCAACACAGACACACTCTTACACCAAGTAACAAAGACATACACTGATACCCAGTAACAAAGACATGCACTGACACCCAGTAACAAAGACACACACATACACCAAGTAACAAAGACACACACTGACACCAAGTAACAAAGACACACACTGACACCAAGTAACAAAGACATACACTTACACCAAGTAACAAAGACATACACTTACACCAAGTAACAAAGACACACACTGACACCAAGTAACAAAGACATACACTGATACCCAGTTACACAGACACACACTTACACCAAATAACACAGACACACACAGACACCAAGTAACAAAGACATACACTGATACCCAGTAACACAGACACACACTTACACCAAGTAACAAAGACATAGACTGACACCCAGTAACAAAGACATACACTTACACCAATATAAAAAGATATACACTGACACCAATTAACAAAGACATACACTTACACCAAGTATCAAAGACATACACTGACACCAAGTAGCAATGCATACACTTACACCAAGTAACAAATACATACACTGACACCAAGTAACAAAGACATACAGTGACACCAAGTAACACAGACACACACTGATACCCAGTAACACAGACACACACTTAAACCAAGTATCACAGACATACACTGACACCCAGTAACAAAGACACACACTGACACCCAGTAACAAAGACACACACTGACACCAAGTAACAAAGACATCCACTGACACAAATTAACAAAGACCTACACTGACACCCAGTAACAAAGACACACACTGACACCAAGTAACAAAGACATCCACTGACGCAAATTAACAAAGACATACACTGATACCCAGTAACAAAGACATAAACTTACACCAAGTAACAAAGACATACACTGACACCACGTAACAAAGACATACACTGATACCCGGTAACACAGACACACACTTACACCAAGTATCACAGACATACACAGACACCAACTAACAAAGACATACACTGATAACCAGTAACACAGACAAACATTTACACCAAGTAACAAAGACATACACCGACACCAAGTAACAAATACATACACTTACACCAAATAACACAGACATACACTGACACCAAGTAACAAAGATATACACTTACACCAACTAACAAAGACACACACTTGCACCATGTTACAAAGACATACACTGACACCAAGTAACAAAGACATGCGCTTACACCAAGTAAGAAAGACACACACTTACACCAAGTAACACAGACACACACAGACACCAAGTAACAAAGACATACACTGATACCCAGTAACACAGACACACACTTATACCAAGTAACAAAGACATACACTGACACCAAGTAACAAAGACATACACTTACACCAATTTAAAAAGACAAGCACTGACACCAAGTAACACAGACACACACTGATACCCAGTAACACAGACACACACTTACACCAAGTAACACAGACATACACTGACACCAAGTAACAAAGGCATACACTGACACCAAGTAACAAAGGCATACACTTACACCAAGTAACAAAGACATGCACTGACACCAAGTAACAAAGACGTACACTTACACCAAGTAACAAAGACATGCACTGACACCAAGTCACAAAGACATACACTTACACCAAGTAACACAGACATACACTGACACCAAGTAACAAAGACACCCACTTACACTAAGTGCACAGACATGCACTGACACCAATTAACAAAGATATACACTGATACCCAGTAACACAGACACACACTTACACCAAGTAACAAAGACAGACACTGGTAGCCAGTAACACAGACATACACTGATACCCAGTAACACAGACAAACACTGATACCCAGTAACAAAGACAAACACTGACACCCAGTAACAAAGAAACACACTGACACCAAGTTAGAAAGACACACACTGACACCAAGTAACAAAGACATACACAGACACCAAGTAACAAAGACATACACTGATACCCAGTAGCACAGACACACACTTAAACCAAGTAACAAAGACATACACTGATACCCAGCCTCACAGACACACACTTACACCAAGTATCACAGACATACACTGACACCCAGGAACAAAGACACACACTGACACCAAGTAACAAAGACATCCACTGACACAAATTAACAAAGACCTACACTGACACCCAGTAACAAAGACACACACTGACACCAAGTAACAAAGACATCCACTGACACAAATTAACAAAGACATACACTGATACCCAGTAAAAAAGACATAAACTTACACCAAGTAACAAAGACATACACTGACACCACGTAACAAAGACATACACTGATACCCGGTAACACAGACACACACTTACACCAAGTATCACAGACATACACAGACACCAACGAACAAAGACATACACGGATACCCAGTAACACAGACAAACATTTACACCAAGTAACAAAGACATACACCGACACCAAGTAACAAATACATACACTTACACCAAATAACACAGACATACACTGACACCAAGTAACAAAGATATACACTTACACCAACTAACAAAGACACACACTTGCACCATGTTACAAAGACATACACTGACACCAAGTAACAAAGACATGCGCTTACACCAAGTAAGAAAGATACACACTTACACCAAGTAACACAGACACACACAGACACCAAGTAACAAAGACATACACTGATACCCAGTAACACAGACACACACTTATACCAAGTAACAAAGACATACACTGACACCAAGTAACAAAGACATACACTTACACCAATTTAAAAAGACATACACTGACACCAAGTAACAAAGACATACACTGATACCCAGTAACACAGACACACACTTACACCATGTAAAACAGACACACACAGACACCAAGAAACAAAGACATACACTGATACCCAGTAACACAGACACACTCTTACACCAAGTAACAAAGACATACATTGACACCAAGTAACAAAGTCATACACTTACACCAAGTAAAAAAGACATACACTGACACCAAGTAACAAAGATTAATACTGATACCCAGTAACACAGACACACACTTACCCAAAGTAACAAAGACAGACACTGATACCCAGTAACACAGACATACACTTACACCAAGTATCAAAGACATACACTGACACCAAGTAGCAATGCATACACTTACACCAAGTAACAAATACCTACACTGACACCAAGTAACACAGACATACACTTGCACCAAGTAACGCAGACATACACTGACACCAAGTAACAAAGACATACACTTACACCAAGTAACAAAGACATACACTGACACCAAGTAACAAAGACATACACTGATACCCAGTAACACAGACACACACTTACACCAAGTAACACAGACATACCCTGACACCAAGTAACAAAGACATACAATGATACCCAGTAACACAGACACACACTTACACCAAGTAACAGAGACATACACTGACACCAAGTAACAAAGGCATACACTGACACCAAGTAACAAAGGCATACACTGACACCAAGTAACAAATGCATACACTGACACCAAGTAACAAAGACATGCACTGACACCAAGTCACAAAGACATACACTTGCACCAAGTAACACAGACATACACTAACACCAAGTAACAAAGACACCCACCTACACTAAGTACACAGACATTCACTGACACCAATTAACAAAGATATACACTGATACCCAGTAACACAGACACACACTTACACCAAGTAACAAAGACAGACACTGGTACCCAGTAACAAAGATAGACACTGATACCCAGTAACACAGACAAACACTGACACGCAGTAACAAAGACAAACACTGACACCCAGTAACAAAGAAACACACTGACACCAAGTTAGAAAGACACACACTGACACCGAGTATACAAAGACATACACTGACACCAAGTAACAAAGACATGAGCTTACACCAAGTAAGAAAGACACACACTTACACCAAGTAACACAGACCTACACTGACACCAAGTAACAAAGACATACACTGATACCCAGCAACACAGACACACTCTTACACCAAGTAACAAAGACCTACACTGATACCCAGTAACAAAGACATGCACTGACACCCAGTAACAAAGACACACACTGACACCAAGTAACAAAGACATACACTTACACCAAGTAACAAAGACATACACTTACACCAAGTAAAAAAGACATGCACTGACACCCAGTAACAAAGACACACACTGACACCAAGTAACAAAGACATACACTGATACCCAGTTACACAGACACACACTTACACCAAGTAACACAGACACACACAGACACCAAGTAACAAAGACATACACTGATACCCAGTAACACAGACACACACTTACACCAAGTAACAAAGACATATACTGACACCCAGTAACAAAGACATACACTTACACCAATTTAAAAAGACATACACTGACACCAAGTAACAAAGACATACACTGATACTCAGTAACACAGACACACACTTACACCAAGTAACAAAGACATACACTGACACCAAGTAACAAAGATTAATACTGATACCCAGTAACACAGACACACACTTACACTAAGTAACACAGATATACACTGACACCAAGTAACAAAGACATACACTGATACCCAGAAACACAGACACACACTTACACCAAGTAACAAAGACAGACAATGACACCAAGTAACAAAGACATACACTGATACCCAGTAACACAGACACACACTTACACCAAGTAACAGAGACATACACTGACACCAAGTAACAAAGGCATACACTTACACCAAGTAACAAACACATGCACTGACACCAAGTAACAAAGACGTACACTTACACCAAGTAACAAATACATGCACTGACACCAAGTAAAGTAACAAAGACGTACACTTACACCAAGTAACAAAGACATGCACTGACACCAAGTAACAAACACATGCACTGACACCAAGTAACAAAGACATGCACTGACACCAAGTAGCACAGACATACACTGACACCAAGTAACAAAGACACACACTGACACCAAGTAACAAAGACATACACTTACACGAAGTGACACAGACATACACTGACACCAGGTAACAAAGACACACACTTACACCAAGTAACACAGACATACACTGACACCAAGTAACAAAGACATACACTTACACCAAGTAACACAGACATACACTGACACCAAGTAACAAAGACATACACTTACACCAAGTGACGCAGACATACACTGACACCAAGTAACAAAGACATACACTGATACCCAATAACACAGACACACACTTACACCATGTAACAAAGACATACACTGACACCAAGTAACAAAGACATACACTGATAACCAGTAACAAAGGCACCCACTGACACCAAGTAACAATGACATACACTGATACCCAGTAACACAGACACACACTTACACCAAGTAACAAAGACATACACTGATACCCAGCATCACAGACACACACTTACACCAGGTATCACAGACATACACAGACACCAAGGAACAAAGAAATACACTGATACCCAATAACACAGACACACACTTACACCATGTAACAAAGACAGACACTGACACCAAGTAACAAAGACATACACTGACACCAAGTAACAAAGACATACACTGACACCAAGTGACACAGACATACACTGACACCAAGTAACAAAGACACACACTTACACCAAGTAACACAGACATACACTGACACCAAGTAACAAAGACATACACTGATATCCAGTAACACAGACACACACTTACACCAAGTAACTATGACAGACACTGATACCCAGTAACACAGACACACACTTACACCAAGTCACAAAGACATACACTGACACCCAGTAACAAAGACATACACTGATACCCGGTAACACAGACACACACTTACACCAAGTATCACAGACATACAGACACCAGCTAACAAAGACATACACTGATACCCAGTAACACAGACAAACAAATACACCAAGTAACAACGACATACACCGACACCAAGTAACACATACATACACTTACACCAAATAACACAGACATACACTGACACCAAGTAACAAAGTTATACACTTACACCAACTAACAAAGACACACACTTACACCAAGTATCACAGACATACACTGACACCAAGTAACAAAGACATACACTGATACCCAGTAACACAGACACACACTTACACTAAGTAACACAGACATACACTGACACCAAGTAACAAAGACATACACTGATACCCAGAAACACAGACACACACTTACACCAAGTAACAAAGACAGACAATGACACCAAGTAACAAAGACATACACTGATACCCAGTAACACAGACACACACTTACACCAAGTAACAGAGACATACACTGACACCAAGTAACAAAGGCATACACTTACACCAAGTAACAAACGTATGCACTGACACCAAGTAACAAAGACGTACACTTACACCAAGTAACAAAGACATGCACTGACACCAAGTAACAAAGACATGCACTGACACCAAGTAACAAAGACATGCACTGACACCAAGTAGCACAGACATACACTGACGCCAAGTAACAAAGACACACACTGACACCAAGTAACAAAGACATACACTTACACGAAGTGACACAGACATACACTGACACCAGGTAACAAAGACACACACTTACACCAAGTAACACAGACATACACTGACACCAAGTAACAAAGACATACACTTACACCAAGTAACACAGACATACACTGACACCAAGTAACAAAGACATACACTGACACCAAGTAACAAAGACATACACTTACAACAAGTGACACAGACATACACTGACACCAAGTAACAAAGACACACACTTACACCAAGTAACACAGACATACACTGACACCAAGTAACAAAGACATACACTGATAACCAGTAACACAGACACACACTTACACCAGGTAACAATGACAGACACTGATACCCAGGAACACAGACACACACTTACACCAAGTCACAAAGACATACACTGACACCCAGTAACAAAGACATACACTGACACCCAGTAACAAAGACACACAATGACACCAAGTAGCAAAGGCACCCACTGACACCAAGTAACAATGACATACACTGATACCCAGTAACACAGACACACACTTACACCAAGTAACAAAGACATACACTGATACGCAGCATCACAGACACACACTTACACCAAGTATCACAGACATACACAGACACCAAGTAACAAAGACATACACTGATACCCAATAACACAGACACACACTTACACCATGTAACAAAGACATACACTGACACCAAGTAACAAAGACATACACTGACACCAAGTAACAAAGACATACACTGACACCAAGTGACACAGACATACACTTACACCAAGTGACACAGACATACACTTACACCAAGTGACACAGACATACACTGACACCAAGTAACAAAGACATACACTGATACCAAGTAACAAAGACATACACTGATACCCAGTAACACAGACAATCACTTACACCAAGTAACAAAGACAGACACTGACACCAAGTAACAAAGACATACACTTGCACCAAGTAACACAGACATACACTGACACCAAGTAACACAGACATACACTTACACCAATTAAAAAAGACACACACTTACACCAAGTATCACAGACATACACTGACACCAAGTATCACAGACATACACTGACACCAAGTATCAAAGACATACACTGACACCAAGTAACAAAGACATACACTGACACCAAGTAACAAAGACATACACTGATACCCAGTAACAAAGACACGCTTACACGAAGTAACAAAGACAGACACTGAAACCAAGTATCAAAGACATACACTTACACCAAGTAACACAGACACACACTTACACGAAGTAACAAAGACATACACTGATACCCGGTAATACAGACACACACTTACACCAAGTATCACAGACATACAGACACCAACTAACAAAGACATACACTGATACCCAGTAACACAGACAAACAAATACACCAAGTAACAACGACATACACCGACACCAAGTAACAAATACATACACTTACATCAAATAACACAGACATACACTGACACCAAGTAACAAAGTTATACACTTACACCAACTAACAAAGACACACACTTACACCAAGTTACACAGACATACACTGACACCAAGTAACAAAGACATGCACTGATACCCAGTAACAGAGACACTCACTTACACCAAGTAACACAGACAGACAATGACACCAAGTAACAAAGACATACACTGATACCCAGTAACACAGACACACACTTACACCAAGAAACAGAGACATACACTGACACCAAGTAACAAAGGCATACACTTACACCAAGTGACAAATACATGCACTGACTCCAAGTAACAAAGACGTACGCTTACACCAAGTAACAAATACATGCTCTGACACAAAGTAAAGTAACAAAGACGTACACTTACACCAAGTAACAAAGACATGCACTGACACCATGTAACAAAGACACAAACTTACACCAAGTATCACAGACATACACTGACACCAAGTATCACAGACATACACTGACACCAAGTATCAAAGACATACACTGACACCAAGTAACAAAGACATACACTGACACCAAATAACAAAGACATACACTGATACCCAGTAACAAAGACACACTTACACCAAGTAACAAAGACAGACACTAATACCCAGTAACAGAGACACACACTTACACCAAGTCACAAAGACATACACTGACACCCAGTAACAAAGACATACACTGACACCCAGTAACAAAGACACACACTGACACCAAGTAACAAAGACATCCACTGACACAAATTAACTAAGACATAAACTGAAACACAGTAACAAAGACACACACTTACACCAAGTAACAAATACATACACTGACACAAAGTAACAAAGACATACACTTACACCAAGTAACAAAGACATACACTGACACCAAGTAACAAAGATACACACTGATACCCAGTAACACAGACACACACTTACACGAAGTAACAAAGACATACACTGATACCCGGTAACACAGACACACACTTACACCAAGTATCACAGACATACAGACACCAGCTAACAAAGACATACACTGATACCCAGTAACACAGACAAACACATACACCAAGTAACAACGACATACACCGACACCAAGTAACAAATACATACACTTACACCAAATAACACAGACATACACTGACACCAAGTAACAAAGTTATACACTTACACCATGTAACAAAGACACACACTTACACCAAGTTACACAGACATACACTGACACCAAGTAACAAAGACATACACTGATACCCAGTAACACAGACACACACTTACACTAAGTAACACAGATATACACTGACACCAAGTAACAAAGACATACACTGATACCCAGAAACACAGACACACACTTACACCAAGTAACAAAGACAGACAATGACACCAAGTAACAAAGACATACACTGATACCCAGTAACACAGACACACACTTACACCAAGTAACAGAGACATACACTGACACCAAGTAACAAAGGCATACACTTACACCAAGTAACAAACACATGCACTGACACCAAGTAACAAAGACGTACACTTACACCAAGTAACAAATACATGCACTGACACCAAGTAAAGTAACAAAGACGTACACTTACACCAAGTAACAAAGACATGCACTGACACCAAGTAACAAACACATGCACTGACACCAAGTAACAAAGACATGCACTGACACCAAGTAGCACAGACATACACTGACACCAAGTAACAAAGACACACACTGACACCAAGTAACAAAGACATACACTTACACGAAGTGACACAGACATACACTGACACCAGGTAACAAAGACACACACTTACACCAAGTAACACAGACATACACTGACACCAAGTAACAAAGACATACACTTACACCAAGTAACACAGACATACACTGACACCAAGTAACAAAGACATACACTTACACCAAGTGACGCAGACATACACTGACACCAAGTAACAAAGACATACACTGATACCCAATAACACAGACACACACTTACACCATGTAACAAAGACATACACTGACACCAAGTAACAAAGACATACACTGATAACCAGTAACAAAGGCACCCACTGACACCAAGTAACAATGACATACACTGATACCCAGTAACACAGACACACACTTACACCAAGTAACAAAGACATACACTGATACCCAGCATCACAGACACACACTTACACCAGGTATCATCGACATACACAGACACCAAGGAACAAAGAAATACACTGATACCCAATAACACAGACACACACTTACACCATGTAACAAAGACAGACACTGACAGCAAGTAACAAAGACATACACTGACACCAAGTAACAAAGACATACACTGACACCAAGTGACACAGACATACACTGACACCAAGTAACAAAGACACACACTTACACCAAGTAACACAGACATACACTGACACCAAGTAACAAAGACATACACTGATATCCAGTAACACAGACACACACTTACACCAAGTAACTATGACAGACACTGATACCCAGTAACACAGACACACACTTACACCAAGTCACAAAGACATACACTGACACCCAGTAACAAAGACATACACTGATACCCGGTAACACAGACACACACTTACACCAAGTATCACAGACATACAGACACCAGCTAACAAAGACATACACTGATACCCAGTAACACAGACAAACAAATACACCAAGTAACAACGACATACACCGACACCAAGTAACACATACATACACTTACACCAAATAACACAGACATACACTGACACCAAGTAACAAAGTTATACACTTACACCAACTAACAAAGACACACACTTACACCAAGTTACACAGACATACACTGACACCACGTAACAAAGACATACACTGATACCCAGTAACACAGACACACACTTACACTAAGTAACACAGACATACACTGACACCAAGTAACAAAGACATACACTGATACCCAGAAACACAGACACACACTTACACCAAGTAACAAAGACAGACAATGACACCAAGTAACAAAGACATACACTGATACCCAGTAACACAGACACACACTTACACCAAGTAACAGAGACATACACTGACACCAAGTAACAAAGGCATACACTTACACCAAGTAACAAACGTATGCACTGACACCAAGTAACAAAGACGTACACTTACACCAAGTAACAAAGACATGCACTGACACCAAGTAACAAAGACATGCACTGACACCAAGTAACAGAGACATGCACTGACACCAAGTAGCACAGACATACACTGACACCAAGTAACAAAGACACACACTGACACCAAGTAACAAAGACATACACTTACACGAAGTGACACAGACATACACTGACACCAGGTAACAAAGACACACACTTTCACCAAGTAACACAGACATACACTGACACCAAGTAACAAAGACATACACTTACACCAAGTAACACAGACATACACTGACACCAAGTAACAAAGACATACACTGACACCAAGTAACACAGACATACACTGACACCAAGTAACAAAGACATACACTGATAACCAGTAACACAGACACACACTTACACCAAGTAACAATGACAGACACTGATACCCAGGAACACAGACACACACTTACACCAAGTCACAAAGACATACACTGACACCCAGTAACAAAGACATACACTGACACCCAGTAACAAAGACACACAATGACACCAAGTAACAAAGGCACCCACTGACACCAAGTAACAATGACATACACTGATACCCAGTAACACAGACACACACTTACACCAAGTAACAAAGACATACACTGATACCCAGCATCACAGACACACACTTACACCAAGTATCACAGACATACACAGACACCAAGTAACAAAGACATACACTGATACCCAATAACACAGACACACACTTACACCATGTAACAAAGACATACACTGACACCAAGTAACAAAGACATACACTGACACCAAGTAACAAAGACATACACTGACACCAAGTGACACAGACATACACTTACACCAAGTGACACAGACATACACTGACACCAAGTAACAAAGACATACACTGATACCAAGTAACAAAGACATACACTGATACCCAGTAACACAGACAATCACTTACACCAAGTAACAAAGACATACACTGACACCAAGTAACAAAGACATACACTTGCACCAAGTAACACAGCCATACACTGACACCAAGTAACACAGACATACACTTACACCAATTAAAAAAGACACACACTTACACCAAGTAACACAGACATACACTTACACCAAGTAACACAGACATACACTGACACCAAGTAACAAATACATACACTGACACCAAGTAACAAAGACACAAACTTACACCAAGTATCACAGACATACACTGACACCAAGTATCAAAGACATACACTGACACCAAGTAACAAAGACATACACTGACACCAAGTAACAAAGACATACACTGATACCCAGTAACAAAGACACGCTTACACGAAGTAACAAAGACAGACACTGAAACCAAGTATCAAAGACATACACTTACACCAAGTAACACAGACACACACTTACACGAAGTAACAAAGACATACACTGATACCCGGTAATACAGACACACACTTACACCAAGTATCACAGACATACAGACACCAACTAACAAAGACATACACTGATACCCAGTAACACAGACAAACAAATACACCAAGTAACAACGACATACACCGACACCAAGTAACAAATACATACACTTACATCAAATAACACAGACATACACCCGCACCAAGTAACAAAGTTATACACTTACACCAACTAACAAAGACACACACTTACACCAAGTTACACAGACATACACTGACACCAAGTAACAAAGACATGCACTGATACCCAGTAACAGAGACACACACTTACACCAAGTAACACAGACAGACAATGACACCAAGTAACAAAGACATACACTGATACCCAGTAACACAGACACACACTTACACCAAGTAACAGAGACATACACTGACACCAAGTAACAAAGGCATACACTTACACCAAGTAACAAATACATGCACTGACTCCAAGTAACAAAGACGTACACTTACACCAAGTAACAAATACATGCACTGACGCCAAGTAAAGTAACAAAGACGTACACTTACACCATGTAACAAAGACATGCACTGACACCATGTAACAAAGACATGCACTGACACCATGTAACAAAGACATGCACTGACACCAAGTAACACAGACATACACTGACACCAAGTAACAAAGACACACACTTACACTAAGTACACAGACATACACTGACACCAAGTAACAAAGACAGACACTGGTACCCAGTAACAAAGATATACACTCATACCCAGTAACAAGGACAAACACTGGCACCCAGTAACAAAGAAACACGCTGACACCAAGTAACAAAGACACACACTGACACCAAGTATACAAAGACATACACAGACACCAAGTAACAAAGACATAAAATGATACCCAGTAACACAGACACACACTTACACCAAGTATCACAGACATACACAGACACCAACTAACAAAGACATACACTAATACCCAGTAACACAGACAAACACTTACACCAAGTCACAAAGAAATACCCCGACACCAAGTAACAAATACATACACTTACACCAAATAACACAGACATACACTGACACCAAGTAACAAAGACATGCACTGATACCCAGTAACAGAGACACACACTTACACCAAGTCACAAAGACACACACTTACACTCAGTAACAAAGACACACACTGACACCCAGTAACAAAGACACACACTGACACCAAGTAACAAAGACATCCACTGACACAAATTAACAAAGACATACACTGAAACACAGTAACAAAGACACACACTTACACCAAGTAACAAATACATACACAGACACCAAGTAACAAAGACATACACTTACACCAAGTAACACAGACACACACTTACACGAAGTAACAAAGACATACACTGACACCAAGTAACAAAGTTATACCCTTACACCAACTAACAAAGACACACACTTACACCAAGTTACACAGACATACACTGACACCAAGTAACAAAGACATACACTGATAGCCAGTAACACAGACACACACTTACACCAAGTAACAAAGACAGACAATGACACCAAGTAACAAAGACATACACTGATACCCAGTAACACAGACACACACTTACACCAAGTAACAGAGACATACACTGACACCAAGTAACAAAGGCATACACTTACACCAAGTAACAAATACATGCACTGACACCAAGTAACAAAGACGTACACTTACACCAAGTAACAAATACATGCACTGACACCAAGTAAAGTAACAAAGACGTACACTTACACCAAGTAACAAAGACATGCACTGACACCATGTAACAAAGACATGCACTGACACCATGTAACAAAGACATGCACTGACACCAAGTAACACAGACATACACTGACACCAAGTAACAAAGACACACACTTACACTAAGTACACAGACATACACTGACGCCAAGTAACAAAGACAGACACTGGTACCCAGTAACAAAGATATACACTCATACCCAGTAACAAGGACAAACACTGACACCCAGTAACAAAGAAACACGCTGACACCAAGTAACAAAGACACACACTGACACCAAGTACACAAAGACCTACACAGACACCAAGTAACAAAGACATAAACTGATACCCAGTAACACAGACACTCACTTACACCAAGTATCACAGACATACACAGACACCAACTAACAAAGACATACACTAATACCCAGTAACACAGACAAACACTTACACCAAGTAACAAAGACATACCCCGACACCAAGTAACAAATACATACACTTACACCACATAACACAGACATACACTGACACCAAGTAACAAAGACATGCACTGATACCCAGTAACAGAGACACACACTTACACCAAGTCACAAAGACACACACTTACACTCAGTAACAAAGACACACACTGACACCCAGTAACAAAGAAACACACTGACACCAAGTAACAAAGACATCCACTGACACAAATTAACAAAGACATACACTGAAACACAGTAACAAAGACACACACTTACACCAAGTAACAAATGCATACACTGACACCAAGTAACAAAGACATACACTTACACCAAGTAACACAGACACACACTTACACCAAGTAACAAAGACATACACTGATACCCAGTAACACAGACAAACAAATACACCAAGTAACAACGACATACACCGACAACAAGTAACAAATACATACACTTACACCAAATAACACAGACATACACTGACACCAAGTAACAAAGTTATACACTTACACCAACTAACAAAGACACACACTTACACCAAGTTAAACAGACATACACTGACACCAAGTAACAAAGACAAACACTGATACCCAGTAATACAGACACACACTTACACCAAGTAGCAAAGACAGACAATGACACCAAGTAACAAAGACATACACTGATACCCAGTAACACAGACACACACTTACACCAAGTAACAGAGACATACACTGACACCAAGTAACAAAGGCATACAGTTACACCAAGTAACAAATACATGCACTGACACCAAGTAACAAAGACGTACACTTACACCAAGTAACAAATACATGCACTGACACCAAGTAAAGTAACAAAGACGTACACTTACACCAAGTAACAAAGACATGCACTGACACCAAGTAACAAAGACATGCACTGACACCAAGTAACACAGGCATACACTGACACCAAGTAACAAAGACACACACTTACACTAAGTAACAAAGACATACACTGACACCAAGTAACAAAGACAGACACTGGTACCCAGTAACAAAGATATACACTCATACCCAGTAACAAGGACAAACACTGACACCCAGTAACAAAGAAACACGCTGACACCAAGTAACAAAGACACACACTGACACCAAGTAGACAAAGACATACACAGACACCAAGTAACAAAGACATAAACTCATACCCAGTAACAAAGACACACACTTACACCAAGTAACAAAGACATACACTGATACCCAGTAACACAGACACACACTAACACCAAGTATCAGAGACATACACAGACACCAAGTAACAAAGACATACACTGACACCAAGTAGCAAAGACACAAACTTACACCACGTATCACAGACATACACTGACACCAAGTATCAAAGACGTACACTGACACCAAGTAACAAAGACATACACTGACACCAAGTAACAAAGACAAACACTGATACCCAGTAACAAAGACACACTTACACCAAGTAACAAAGACAGACACTGATACCCAGTAACAGAGACACACACTTACACCAAGTCAGAAAGACATACACTGACACCCAGTAACAAAGACATACACTGACACCCAGTAACAAAGACACACACTGACACCAAGTAACAAAGACATCCACTGACACAAATTAACAAAGACATACACTGAAACACAGTAACAAAGACACACACTTACACCAAGTAACAAATACATACACTGACACCAAGTAACAAAGACATACACTTACACCAAGTAACACAGACACACACTTACACGAAGTAACAAAGACATACACTGATACCCGGTAACACAGACACACACTTACACCAAGTATCACAGACATACACAGACACCAACTAACAAAGACATACACTGATACCCAGTAACACAGACAAACAAATACACCAAGTAACAACGACATACACCGACACCAAGTAACAAATACATACACTTAAACCAAATAACACAGACATACACTGACACCAAGTAACAAAGACATACACTGATACCCAGTAACACAGACATACACTTACACTAAGTAACACAGACATACACTGACACCAAGTAACAAAGACATACACTGATACCCAGAAACACAGACACACACTTACACCAAGTAACAAAGACGTACACTTACACCAATTAACAAATACATGCACTGACACCAAGTAACAAAGACGTACACTTACACCAAGTAACAAAGACATGCACTGACACCAAGTAACACAGACATACACTGACACCAAGTAACAAAGACACACACTTACACTAAGCACACAGACATACACTGACACCAAGTCACAAAGACAGACACTGGTACCCAGTAACAAAGACATACTCTGATACCCAGTAACACAGACACACTAACACCAAGTCACAAAGACATACACTGACACCCAGTAACAAAGACAAACACTGACACCCAGTGACAAAGAAACACACTGACACCAAGTAACGAAGACACACACTGACACCAAGTATACAAAGACATACACAGACACCAAGTAACAAAGACATACACTGATACCCAGTAACACAGACACACACTTACACCATGTAACAAAGACATACACTGATACCCAGCCACACAGACACATACTTACACCAAGTATCACAGACATACACAGACACAAAGTAACAAATACATACACTGATACCCAGTAACACAGGAACACACTTGCACCATGTAACAAAGACATACACTGACACCAAGTAATAAAGACATACACTTACACCAAGTAACACAGACATACACTGACACCAAGTAACAAAGACACAAACGTACACCACGTAACACAGACATACACTGCCACCAAGATACAAAGACATACACTGATATCCAGTAACACAGACACACACTTACACCAAGTAACAATGACAGACACTGATACCCAGTAACATAGACACACACTTACACCAAGTCACAAAGACATACACTGACACGCAGTAACAAAGACATACACTGACACCCAGTAACAAAGACACACAGTGACACCAAGTAACAAAGGCACACACAGACACCAAGTAACAATGTCATACACTGACACCAAGTAACAAAGACATACACTGACACCAAGTAACAAAGACATTCACTGATACACAGTAACACAGACACACACTTACACCAAGTAACAAAGACATACACTGACACCAAGTAACAAAGACATACACTTACACCAAGTAACAAAGGCATACACTGACACCCAGTAACACAGACACACACGGACAACAAGTAACAAAGTCATACACTGACACCCAGTAACAAAGACATTCACTGATACACAGTAACACAGACACACACTTACACCAAGTAACAAAGACATACACTGACACCAAGTAACAAAGACACACACTTACACCAAGTAACAAAGGCATACACTGACACCCAGTAACACAGACACACACGGACACCAAGTAACAAAGACATACACTGACACCAAGTAACAAAGACATTCACTGATACAGAGTAACACAGACACACACTTACACCAAGTAACAAAGACATACACTGACACCAAGAAAAAAAGACATACGCTTACACCAAGTAACAAAGGCATACACTGACACCCAGTAACACGGACACACACGGACACCAAGTAACAAAGACATACACTGACACCCAGTAACAAAAACATACACTGACACCCAGTAACAAAGACATACACTGACACCAAGTAACAAAGACATTCACTGATCCCCAGTAACACAGACACACACTTACACCAAGTAACAAAGACATACACTGATACCAAGTAACAAAGACACACACTGACACCAAGTAACAAAGACACACACTGACACCAAGTAACAAAGACATACACAGACACCAAGTAACGAAGAGATACACTGATACCCAGTAACACAGACACACACTTACACCAAGTAACAAAGACATACACTGATACCCAGTAACACAGACACACAGTTACACCAAGTATCACAGACATACACAGACACCAAGTAACAAAGACATACACTGATACACAGTCACACAGACACACACTTACACCAAGTAACAAAGACATACACTGACACCAAGTAAAAAAGACATACACTTACACCAAGTAACACAGACATACACTGACACCAAGTAACAAATACGTACACTGACACCAAGTAACAAAGACACAAACTTACACCAAGTAGCACCGACATACACTGACACCAAGTATCAAAGACATACCCTGCACCAAGTAACACAGACACACACTTACACCAAGTAACAAAGACAGACACTGATACCCAGTAACAGAGACACACACTTACACCAAGTCACAGAGACATACACTGACACCCAGTAACAAAGACATACACTGACACCCACTAACAAAGACACACACTGACACCAAGTAACAAAGACATCCACTGACACAAATTAACAAAGACATACACTGATACCCAGTAACACCGACACACACTTACACGAAGTAACAAAGACAGACACTGATACACGGTAACACAGACACACACTTACACCAAGTATCACAGACATACACAGACACCAACTATCAAAGACATACACTGATACCCAGTAACACAGACAAACACTTACACCAAGTAACAAAGACATACACCGACACCACGTAACAAATACATACACTTACACCAAATAACACAGACATACACTGACACCAAGTAACAAAGATATACACTTACACCAACTATCAAAGACACACACTTACACCAAGTTACACAGACATACACCGACACCAAGTAACAAAGACATACACTGATACCCAGTAACACAGACACACACTTACACCAAGTAACACAGACATACACTGACACCAAGTAACAAAGACATACACTGATACCCAGTACCACAGTCACACACTTACACCAAGTAACAAAGACAGACAATGACACCAAGTAAAAAAGACATACACTGATACCCAGTAACACAGACAAACTCTTACACCAAGTAACAGAGACACACACTGACACCAAGTAACAAAGGCATACACTGACACCAAGTAACAAAGACATGCACTGACACCAAGTAACAAAGACGTACACTTACACCAAGTAAAAAAGACATGCACTGACACCAAGTAACACAGACATACACTTACACCAATTAACACAGACATACACTGACACCAAGTAACAAAGACACACACTTACACTAGGTACACAGACATACACTGACACCAAGTAACAAAGACATTCACTGATACCCAGTAACACAGACACACAATTACACGAAGTAACAAAGACATACACTGATACCCGGTAACACAGACACACACTTACACCAAGTCTCACAGACATACACTGACACCAAGTAACAAAGATATACACTGATACCCAGTAACACAGACACACACTTACACCAAGTAACACAGACATACACTGACACCAAGTAACAAAGACTTACACTGATACCCAGTAACACAGACACACATTTACACCAAGTAACAAAGACAGACAATGACACCAAGAAACAAAGACATACACTGATACCCAGTAACACAGAGACACACTTACACCAAGTAACAGACAAACACTGAGACCAAGTAACAAAGACATACACATACACCAAGTAACACAGACATACACTGCCACCACGTAACAAAGACACACACTAACACTCAGTACACAGACATACACTGACACCAAGTAACAAAGGCATACACTGATACAGAGTAACACAGACATACACTTACACCAAGTAACAAAGACATACACTGACACCAAGTAACAAAGACATACACTTACAGCAAGTAACAAAGGCATACACTGACACCCAGTAACACAGACACACACGGACTCCAAGTAACAAAGACATACACTGACACCCAGTAACAAAAACATACACTGACACCCAGTAACAAAGACATACACTGACACCAAGTAACAAAGACATTCACTGATCCCCAGTAACACAGACACCCACTTACACCAAGTAACAAAGACATACACTGACACCAAGTAACAAAGACACACACGGAAACCAAGTAACAAAGACACACACTGACACCAAGTAACAAAGACATACACAGACACCAAGTAACGAAGAGGTACACTGATACACAGTAACACAGACACACACTTACACCAAGTAACAAAGACATACACTGACACCAAGTAACAAAGACATACACTTACACCAAGTAACACAGACATACACTGACACCAAGTAACAAATACGTGCACTGACACCAAGTAACAAAGACACAAACTTACACCAAGTAGCACAGACATACACTGACACCAAGTATCAGAGACATACACTGACAAAAAGTAACACAGACACACACTTACACCAAGTAACAAAGACAGACACTGATACCCAGTAACAGAGACACACACTTACACCAGGTCACAGAGACATACACTGACACCCAGTAACAAAGACATACACTGACACCCACTAACAAAGACACACACTGACACCAAGTAACAAAGACATCCACTGACACAAATTAACAAAGACATACACTGATACCCAGTAACACCGACACACACTTACACGAAGTAACAAAGACAGACACTGATACACGGTAACACAGACACACACTTACACCAAGTATCACAGTCATACACAGACACCAACTATCAAAGACATACACTGATACCCAGTAACACAGACAAACACTTACACCAAGTAACAAAGACATACACCGACACCACGTAAAAAATAAATACACTTACACCAAATAACACAGACATACACTGACACCAAGTAACAAAGATATACACTGACACCAAGGAACAAAGACACACACTTACACGAGGTACACAGACATACACTGACACCAAGTAACAAAGACATTCACTGATACACAGTAACACAGACACACAACTACACCAAGTTACACAGACATACACTGAAACCAAGTAACAAAGACATACACTGGTACCCAGTAACACAGACACACGCTGACACCCAGTAACAAAGACATACACTGACATTCAGGAACACAGACACACACGGACACCAAGTAACAAAGACACAAACTTACACCAAGTAACACAGACACACACTGACACCCAGTAACACAGACACACACTTACACGAAGTAACAAAGACATACACTGACAGCAGGTAACAAAGACATGCACTGATACCCAGTAAGACAGTCACACACTTACACCAAGTAACACAGACATACACTGACACCAAGTAACAAAGACATACCCTGACAGCAAGTAACAAAGACATACACTTACACCAAGTAACAAAGACACACACTTACACCAAGTAACCCAGACATACACTGAAACCAAGTAACAAAGACATACACTTACACCAAGTATTTTGACGTACACTGACATCAAGTAACAAAGACATACACTGATACCCAGTAACACAGACACACACTTACACCAAGTAACAAAGACATACACTGACACCAAGTCACAAAGAAACACACTGACACCCAGTAACAAAGACATACACTGACACCAAGTCACAAAGACATACACTGATACCCAGTAACACAGACACGCACTTACACCAAGTAACACTGACATACACTGACAGCAAGTAACAAAGACATACACTGATACCCAGTAACACAGACACATACTTACACCAAGTAACAAAGACAGACATTGATACCCAGTAACACAGACACACACTTACACCAAGTAACAAAGACATACACTGACACCCAGTAACAAAGACATGCACTGGTACCCAGTAACACAGACACACACGGACACCAAGTAACAAAGACACACACTTACACCAAGTAACAGAGACACACACTGACACCCAGTAACACAAACAAACACACTGACACCAAGTGACACAGACATACACTGACACCAAGTAACAAAGACATTCACTGATACACAGTAACACAGACACACAACTACACCAAGTTACACAGACATACACTGAAACCAAGTAACAAAGACATACACTGGTACCCAGTAACACAGACACACGCTGACACACAGTAACAAAGACATACACTGACATCCAGGAACACAGACACACACGGACACCAAGTAACAAAGACACAAACTTACACCAAGTAACACAGACACACACTGACACCCAGTAACACAGACACACACTTACACGAAGTAACAAAGACATACACTGACAGCAGGTAACAAAGACATGCACTGATACCCAGTAAGACAGGCACACACTTACACCAAGTAACACAGACATACACTGACACCAAGTAACAAAGACATACCCTGACAGCAAGTAACAAAGACATACACTTACACCAAGTAACAAAGACACACACTTACACCAAGTAACCCAGACATACACTGAAACCAAGTAACAAAGACATACACTTACACCAAGTATTTTGACGTACACTGACATCAAGTAACAAAGACATACACTGATACCCAGTAAACAGACACACACTTACACCAAGTAACAAAGACATACACTGACACCAAGTCACAAAGAAACACACTGACACCCAGTAACAAAGACATACACTGACACCAAGTCACAAAGACATACACTGATACCCAGTAACACAGACACGCACTTACACCAAGTAACACTGACATACACTGACAGCAAGTAACAAAGACATACACTGATACCCAGTAACACAGACACACACTTACACCAAGTAACAAAGACAGACATTGATACCCAGTAACACAGACACACACTTACACCAAGTAACAAAGACATACACTGACACCCAGTAACAAAGACATACACTGGTACCCAGTAACACAGACACACACGGACACCAAGTAACAAAGACACACACTTACACCAAGTAACAGAGACACACACTGACACCCAGTAACACAAACAAACACACTGACACCAAGTGACACAGACATACACTGACACCAAGTAACAAAGACATACACTGACACCAAGTAACACAGACACACACTTACACCAAGTAACACAAACAAACACCTACACCAAGTAACAAAGACATACACTGACAACAAGTAACAAAGACACACACTTAATCCAAGTAACACAGACATAGACTGACACCAAGTAACAAAGACATACACCAAGTAACACAGACGTACACTGACACCAAGTAACAAAGAGATACGCTGATACCCAGTAACACAGACACACGCTTACAACAAGTAACAAAGACAGTCACTGATACCCAGTAACACAGACACACACTGACACCCAGTAACACAGACACACTCTTACTCCAAGTAACACAGACATACACTGACACCAAGTAACAAAGACATACACTGACACAAAGTAACAAAGACATACACTTACACCAAGTAACAAAGACAAACACTTACACCAAGTAACCCAGACATATACTGAAACCAAGTAACAAAGGCAGACAATTACACCAAGTAACAAAGACATACACTTACACCAAGTATTTTGACATACACTGACACCAAGTAGCAAAGACATACACTGATACACAGTAACACAGACACACACTGACACCCGGTAACAAAGACGTACACTGACACCAAGTAACACAGACACACACTGACACCCAGTAACAAAGACATACACTGACACCAAGTCACAAAGACATGCACTGATACCAAAAAACAAAGACATACACTGATACCCAGTAACACAGACAGACACTGACACCAAGTAACAAAGACATACACTTACACCAAGTATTTAGACATACACTGACAACAAGTAACAAAGACATACACAGATACCCAGTATCACAGACACACACTTACACCAAGTAGCAAAAACATACACTGACACCAAGTCACAAAGACAAACAATGATACACAGTAACACAGACACACAAATACACCAAGTAACACAGGCATACACTGACACCAAGTAACAAAGACATACACTGATACCCAGTAACACAGACACACACTTACACCAAGTAACAAAGACAGACACTGATACCCAGTAACAGAGACACACACTTTCACCATGCAACAAAGACATACACTGACACCCAGTAACAAAGACATACACTGACACCCAGTAACACAGACACACACGGACACCAAGTAACAAAGACAAACACTGACACCAAGTAACAGAGACACACACTGACACCCAGTAACACAGACTCACACTTGCACCAAATAACACAGACATACACTGACACCAAGAAACAAAGACATACACTGATACCCAGTAACACAGGCACACACTTACACCAAGTAACACAGACATACACTGACACCAAGTAACAAAGACATACACTGACACCAAGTAACAAAGACATACACTTACACCAAGTAACAAAGACACACACTTACACCAAGTAATAAAGACACACACTTACACCAAGTAACCCAGACATATACTGAAACCAAGTAACAAAGACAGACAATTACACCAAGTAACAAAGACATACACTGATACACAGTAACACAGACACACACTGACACCCAGTAACAAAGACATACACTGACAACAAGTCACAAAGTCATGCACTGATACCAAGTCACAAAGACATACACTGATACCCAGTAACACAGACACACACTGACACCAAGTAACAAAGACATATACTGATACCCAGTAACACAGAGAAACACTTACACCAAGTAACAAAGACATACACTGACGCCAAGTCACAAAGACACACACTGACACCCAGTAACAAAGACATACACTGACACCAAGTCACAAAGACATACACTGATACACAGTAACACAGACATACACTTACACCAAGTAACAAAGATACACATTTACACCAATTAACCCAGACAGACACTGACACCAAGTAACAAAGACAGACAATTACACCAAGTATTTTGACATACACTGACACCAAGTAACAAAGACATACACTGATACACAGTAACACAGACACACACTGACACCCAGTAACAAAGACATGCACTGATACCAAGTCACAAAGACATACACTAATACCCAGTAACACAGACACACACTGACACCAAGTAACAAAGACATACACTTACAACAAGTATTTTAACATACACTGACACCAAGTAAAAAAGACATACACTGATACCCTGTAACACAGATACACACTTACACCAAGTAACAAAGACATACACTGACACCAAGTCACAAAGACATACACTGATACACAGTAACACAGACACACACTTACAACAAGTAACACAGACATACACTGACACCAAGTAACAAAGACATACACTGGCACCCAGTAACACAGACACACACGGACACCAAGTAACAAATACACACACTTACACCAAGTAACAGAGACACACACTGACACCCAGTAACACAAACAAACACACTGACACCAAGTGATACAGACATACACTGACACCAAGTAACAAAGACATACACTGACACCAAGTAACACAGACACACACTTACACCAAGTAACACAGACACAGACTGACACCAAGTAACAAAGACATACGCTGATACACAGTAACACAGACACACGCTTACAACAAGTAACAAAGACAGTCAGTGATACCCAGTAACACAGACACACACTTACACCAAGTAACAAAGACATACACTGACACCCAGTAACAAAGACATACACTAACAACCAGTAACACAGACTGACACGGACACCAAGTAACAAAGACACACACTTACCCCAAGTAACACAGACACACACTGACACCCAGTAACACAGAGACACACTTACACCAAGTAACACAGACATACACTGACACCAAGTAACAAAGACATACACTGACACAAAGTAACAAAAACATACACTTACACCAAGTAACAAAGACATACACTTACACCAAGTATTTTGACATACACTTACATCAAGTAGCAAAGACATACACTGATACACAGTAACACAGACACACACTGACACCCGGTAACAAAGACATACACTGACACCAAGTAACACAGACACACACTGACACCCAGTAACAAAGACATACACTGATAGCAAAAAACAAAGACATACACTGATACCCAGTAACACAGACAGACACTGACACCAAGTAACAAAGACATACACTTACACCAAGTAACAAAGACATACACAGATACCCAGCATCACAGACACACACTTACACCAAGTAGCAAAGACATACACTGACGCCAAGTCACAAAGACATACAATGATACACAGTAACACAGACAGACAATTACACCAAGTAACACAGGCATACACTGACACCAAGCAACAAAGACATACACTGATACCCAGTAACACAGACACACACTTACACCAAGTAACAAAGACAGACACTGATACCCAGTAACAGAGACACACACTGACACCAAGAAACAAAGACATACACTGACACCCAGTAACAAAGACACACACTTACACCAAGTAACACAGACACACACTGACATCCAGTAACACAGACTCACACTTACACCAAATAAAAAAGACATACACTGACACCAAGTAACAAAGACATACACTGATACCCAGTAACACAGGCACACACTTACACCAAGTAACACAGACATACACTGACACCAAGTAACACAGACATACACTGACACCAAGTAACAAAGACATACACATACATCAAGCAACAAAGACACACACTTACACCAAGTAACACAGACATACACTGACACCCAGTAACAAAGACATACACTGACAACCAGTAACACAGACACACACTGACACCCAGTAACACAGACACACACTTACACCAAGAAACACAGAAATACACTGACACCAAGATACAAAGACATACACTGATACCCAGTAACACAGGCACACACTTACACCAAGTAACACAGACATACACTGACACCAAGTAACAAACACATACACTTACACCAAGTAACAAAGACACACACTTACACTAAGTATTTTGACATACACTGACACCAAGTAACAAAGACATACACTGGTACACAGTAACACAGACACACACTGACACCCAGTAACAAAGACATACACTGACACCAATTAACACAGACACACACTGACACCCAGTAACAAAGACATACACTGACAACAAGTCACAAAGTCATGCACTGATACCAAGTCACAAAGACATACACTGATACCCAGTAACACAGGCAAACACTTACACCAAGTAACACAGACATAGACTGTAACCAAGTAACAAAGACAGACAATTACACCAAGTAACAAAGACATACACTTACACCAAGTATTTTGACATACACTGACACCAAGTAACAAAGACATACACTGATACACAGTAACACAGACACACACTGACACCCAGTAACAAAGACATACACTGACACCAAGTAACACAGACACACACTGACACCCAGTAACAAAGACATACACTTACACCAAGTATTTTAACATACACTGACACCAAGTAACAAAGACACACTGATACCCAGTAACACAGATACACACTTACACCAAGTAACAAAGACATACACTGACGCCAAGTCACAAAGACACACATTGACACACAGTAACAAAGACATACACTGACACCAAGTCACAAAGACATACACTGATACACAGTAACACAGACACACACTTACAACAAGTAACACAGACATACACTGACACCAAGTAACAAAGACATACACTGATACCCAATAACACAGACACACACTTACACCAAGTAACAAAGACAGACACTGATACCCAGTAACACAGACACACACTTAGACCAAGTAACAAATGCATACACTGACACCCAGTAACAAAGACATACACTGACACCCAGTAACACAGACACACACGGACATCAAGTAACAAAGACACACACTTACACCAAATAACACTGACATACACTGACACCAAGTAACAAAGACATACACTGATACCCAGTAACACAGGCACACACTTACACCAAGTAACACAGACATACAGGGACACCAAGTAACAAAGACATACACTTACATCAAGTCACAAAGACACACACTTACACCGAGTAACACAGACATACACTGACACCAAGTAACAAAGACATACACTGACACACAGTAACAAAGACATACACTGACACCCAGTAACACAGACACACACGCACACTAGGTAACAAAGACACACACTTACACCAAGTAACACAGACACACACTGACACCCAGTAACACAAACAAACACACTGACAACAAGTAACAAAGACAGACACTGACACCCAGTAACAAAGACATACACTGACACCAAGTAACACAGACACACACTTACACCAAGTAACACAAACACGCACTTATACCAAGTAACAAAGACATACACTGACACCAAGTAACAAAGACACACACTGACACCAAGTAACACAGAGATACACTGACAGCAAGTAACAAACACATGCACTGACACCAAGTAACACAGACACACACTTACACCAAGTAACACAAACACACACTTACACCAAGTAACAATGACATACAATGACACCAAGTAACAAAGACACACACTTACACCAAGTAACACAGACATAGACTGACACCAAGTAACAAAGACATACACATACACCAAGTAACACAGACATACACTGACACCAAGTAACAAAGACATACACTGATACCCAGTAGCACAGACACACGCTTACACCAAGTAACAAAGACAGACACTGATACCCAGTAACACAGACACACACTTACACCAAGTAACAAAGACATACACTGACACCCAGTAACAAAGTCATACACTGACAACCAGTAACATAGACACACACGGACACCAAGTAACAAAGACACACACTTACACCAAGTAACACAGGCACACACTGACACCCAGTAACACAGACACACACTTACACCAAGTAAAGCAGACATACACTGACACCAAGTAACAAAGACATACACTGATACCCAGTAACACAGGCGAACACTTACACCAAGTAACACAGACATAGACTGTAACCAAGTAACAAAGACAGACAATTACACCAAGTAACAAAGACATACACTTACACCAAGTATTTTGACATACACTGACACCAAGTAACAGAGACATACACTGATACCCAGTAAAACAGACACACACTGACACCAAGTAACAAAGACATACACTGACACCAAGTAACACAGACACAGACTGACACCCAGTAACAAAGACACACACTGACACCAAGTCACAAAGAGATACACTTATACCAAGTCACAAAGACATACACTGATACCCATTAACACAGACACACACTGACACCAAGTAACAAAGACATACACTTACACAAATTATTTTCACATACACTGACACCAGGTAACAAAGACAGACACTGATACCCAGTAACACAGACACACACTTACACCAGTAACAAAGACATACACTGACACCAAGTCACAAAGACACACAATGACACCCAGTAACAAAGACATACACTGACACCAAGTCACAAAGACATACACTGATACACAGTAACACAGACACACACTTACACCAAGTAACAAAGACAGACACTGATACCCAGTAACACAGACACACACTTACACCAAGTAACAAAGACATACACTGACACCCAGTAACAAAGACATACACTGACACCCAGTAACACAGACACACACGGACACCAAGTAACAAAGACATACACTGATACTCATTAACACAGGCACACTCTTACACCAAGTAACACAGACATACACTGACACCAAGTAACAAAGACATACACTGATACCCAGTAACACAGGCACACACTTACACCAAGTAACACAGACATACACTGTCACCAAGTAACAAATACAGACACTGACACCAAGTAACAAAGACACACACTTACACCAAGTAACCCAGACATATACTGAAACCAAGTAACAAAGACATACACTGACACCAAGTCACAAAGACATACACTGATACACAGTAACACAGACACACACTTACACCAAGTAACAAAGACAGACACTGATACCCAGTAACACAGACACACACTGACACCAAGTAACAAAGACATACACTGACACCAATTAACACAGACACACACTGACACCCAGTAACAAAGACATACACTGACAACAAGTCACAAAGTCATGCACTGATACCAAGTCACAAAGACATACACTGATGCCCAGTAACACAGACACACACTGACACCAAGTAACAAAGACATACACTTACACTAAGTATTTTGACATACACTGACACCAAGTAACAAAGACATATACTGATACCCAGTAACACAGACACACACTTACACCAAGTAACAAAGACATACACTGACGCCAAGTCACAAAGACACACACTGACACCCAGTAACAAAGACATACACTGACACCAAGTCACAAAGACATACACTGATACACAGTAACACAGACATACACTTACACCAAGTAACAAAAATACACACTTACACCAATTAACACAGACATATACTGAAACCAAGTAACAAAGACAGACAATTACACCAAGTAACAAAGACATACACTTACACCAAGTATTTTGACATACACTGACACCAAGTAACAAAGACGTATACTGATACCCAGTAACACAGACACACACTTACACCAAGTAACAAAGACATACACTGACGCCAAGTCACAAAGACACACACTGACACCCAGTAACAAAGACATACACTGACACCAAGTAACAAAGACATACACTGACACCCATTAACAAAGACATACACTGACACCAAGTAACACAGACACACACTTACACCAAGTAACACAAACACGCACTTATACCAAGGAACAAAGACATACACTGACACCAAGTAACAAAGACACACACTGACACCAAGTAACACAGAGATGCACTGACACCAAGTAACAAAGACATACACTGACACCAAGCAACACAGACACACACTTACACCAAGTAACACAGACATAGACTGACACCAAGTAACTAAGACATACGCTTACACCAAGTAACACAGACATACACTGACACCAAGTAACAAAGACATACACTGATACCCAGTAGCACAGACACACGCTTACACCAAGTAACAAAGACAGACACTGATACCCAGTAACACAGACACACACTTACACCAAGTAACACAGACATACACTGACACCAAGTAACAAAGACATACACTGATACCCAGTAACACAGGCAAACACTTACACCATGTAACACAGACATAGACTGAAAACAAGTAACAAAGACAGACAATTACACCAAGTAACAAAGACATACACTTACACCAAGTATTTTGACATACACTGACACAAAGTAACAAAGACATACACTGATACCCAGTAACACAGACACACACTGACACCAAGTAACAAAGACATACACTGACACCAAGTAACACAGACACACACTGACACCCAGTGACAAAGACATACGCTGACACCAAGTCACAAAGACATACACTGACACCAAGTCACAAAGACACACAATGACACCCAGTAACAAAGACATACACTGACACAAAGTAACAAAGACATACACTGATACCCAGTATCACAGACACACACTTGCACCAAGTAACAAAGACATACACTGACACCAAGTCACAAAGACACACACTGACTCCCAGTAACAAAGACATACACTGATACCAAGTCACAAAGACATACACTGATACCCAGTAACAAAGACACACACTGACACCCAGTAACAAAGACAAACACTGATACCAAGTCACAAAGACATACACTGATACCCAGTAACACAGACACACACTGACACCCAGTAACAAAGACATACACTGATACCAAGTCACAAAGACATACACTGATACCCAGTAACACAGACACACACTGACACCAAGTAACAAAGACATACACCTACACCAAGTAACAAAGACACAGACTTACACCAAGTAACACAGACATACACTGTCACCAAGTAACAAAGACATACACTTACACCAAGTAACAAAGACATACACTTACACCAAGTACTTTGACATACACTGACACCAAGTCACAAAGACATACACTGATACACAGACACACACTTACACCAAGTAACACAGACATACACTGACACCCAGTAACAAAGACATACACTGATACCCAGTATCACAGACACACACTTGCACCAAGTAACAAAGACATACACTGACACCAAGTCACAAAGACACACACTGACTCCCAGTAACAAAGACATACACTGATACCAAGTCACAAAGACATACACTGATACCCAGTAACAAAGACACACACTGACACCCAGTAACAAAGACAAACTCTGATACCAAGTCACAAAGACATACACTGATACCCAGTAACACAGACACACACTGACACCCAGTAACAAAGACATACACTGATACCAAGTCACAAAGACATGCACTGATACCCAGTAACACAGACACACACTGACACCAAGTAACAAAGACATATACTTACACCAAGTAACAAAGACACAGACTTACACCAAGTAACAGAGACATACAGTGTCACCAAGTAACAAAGACATACACTTGCACCAAGTAACAAAGACAGTCAATTACACCAAGTAACAAAGACATACACTTACACCAAGTACTTTGACATACACTGACACCAAGTAACAAAGACATACACTGATACCCATTAACACAAACATACACTGATACCTAGTAACACAGACACAAAATTACACCAAGTAACAAAGACATACACTGACACCAAGTCACTAAGACACACACTGACACCCAGAAACAAAGACATACACTGAAAACAAGTAACTAAGACATGCACTAACACCAAGTAACAAAGACATACACTGATACCCAGTAACACAGACACACACTTACACCAAGTAACAAAGACAGACACTGATACCCAGTAACGCAGACACACACGGACACCAAGTAACAAAGACACAGACTTACACCAAGTAACACAGACACACACTGACACCCAGTAACACAGACACACACTTACACCCATTAACACAGACACACACGGACACCAAGTAACAAAGACACACACTTACACCAAGTAACACAGACACACACGGACACCCAGTAACACAAACAAACACACTGACACCAAGTAACACAGACATACACTGACACCAAGTAAGAAAGACATACACTGATACCCAGTAACACAGGCACACGTTGGGGGTGCGGGGGTGTGGGGTGGCACATTGGCGCAGTGGTTAGCACCGCAGCCTCACAGCTCCAGGGATCCGGGTTCGATTCTGGGTACTGCCTGTGCGGAGTTTGCAAGTTCTCCCTGTGTCTGCGTGGGTTTCCTCCGGGTGCTCCGGTTTCCTCCCACATTCCAAAGACTTGCAGGTTGATAGGTTAATTGGCCATCATAAATTGCCCCTAGTATAGGTAGGTGGTAGGGAAATATATAGGGACAGGTGGGGATGTGATAGGAATACGGGATCAGTGCAGGATGAGTATAAATGGATAGTTGATGGTCGGCACAGACTCGGTGGGCCGAAGGGCCTGTTTAAGTGCTGTATCTCTAAACTAAACTAAATACTGACACATAGTGTCTCAGAAACACACTGACACCCAGTAACACAAACAAACACACACTGACACCCAGTAACACAGAGAAACACTAATAAACAGTAACAAAGACATACACTGACACCAATGTCACAAACACATACACTGACACCAAGTAACAAAGACATACATTTACACCAAGTAACAAAGACATACACTGATACCCAGTAGCACAGACACGCACTGACAAGCAGTTAGAAACACACTCTGACCCCCAATAACACAGACACACACTGATCCCCAGTAACACAGACACACAGACACCAAGTCACAAACACACACACTGATCCCAGTAACAAAGACATACACTGACATCAAGTCGCAAAGACATACACTGATACACAGTCACACACTTACACCAATTAACAAAGACATACACTGACACCAAGTAAGAAAGACATACACTGATACCCAGTATCACAGACACACACTTATACCAAGTAACAAAGACATAAACTGACACCAAGTCACAAATACACACACTGACAACCAGTAACAAAGACATACACTGACACCAAGTCACAAAGACATACACTGATACCCAGTAACACAGACACACAGACACACAGACACCAAGTCACAAACACACACACTGATCCCAGTAACAAAGACATACACTGACATCAAGTCGCAAAGACATACAGTGATACACAGTCACACACTTACACCAAGTAACAAAGACATACACTGACACCAAGTAAGAAAGACATACACTGATACCCAGTATCACAGACACACACTTACACCAAGTAACAAAGACATAAACTGACACCAAGTCACAAATACACACACTGACAACCAGTAACAAAGACATACACTGACACCAAGTCACAAAGACATACACTGATACCCAGTAACACAGACACACACTGACAACCAGTAACAAAGACATACACTGACACCAAGTCACAAAGACATACACTGATACCCAGTAACACAGACACACAGACACACAGACACCAAGTCACAAACACACACACTGATCCCAGTAACAAAGACATACACTGACATCAAGTCGCAAAGACATACAGTGATACACAGTCACACACTTACACCAAGTAACAAAGACATACACTGACACCAAGTAAGAAAGACATACACTGATACCCAGTATCACAGACACACACTTACACCAAGTAACAAAGACATAAACTGACACCAAGTCACAAATACACACACTGACAACCAGTAACAAAGACATACACTGACACCAAGTCACAAAGACATACACTGATACCCAGTAACACAGACACACAGACACACAGACACCAAGTCACAAACACACACACTGATCCCAGTAACAAAGACATACACTGACATCAAGTCGCAAAGACATACAGTGATACACAGTCACACACTTACACCAAGTAACAAAGACATACACTGACACCAAGTAAGAAAGACATACACTGATACCCAGTATCACAGACACACACTTACACCAAGTAACAAAGACATACACTGACACCAAGTCACAAATACACACACTGACAACCAGTAACAAAGTCATACACTGACACCAAGTCACAAAGACATACACTGATACCCAGGAACACAGACACAAACTGACACACAGTAACAAAGACATACACTGATACCAAGTCACAAAGACATACACTGATACCCAGTAACACAGACACACACTGACACCCAGTAACAAAGACATACACTGATGCCAAGTCACAAAGACATAAACTGATACCCAGTAACACAAACAAACACACTTGACACCCAGTAACAAAGACATACACTGATACCAAGTCACAAAGACATATACTGATACCCACTAATACAGACACACACTGACACCCAGTAACACAGACACACACCGACACCAAGTAACAAAGAAATACACTGACACCAAGTAACAAAGACATACACTTACACCAAGTAACAAAGACACACACTTACACCAAGTAACGCAGACATACACTGACACCAAGTAACAAAGACAAACACTGACACCAAGTAACAAAGACATACACTTACACCAAGTAACAAAGACATACACTTACACCAAGTATTTTGACATACACTGACACCAAGTAACAAAGACATACACTGATACCCAGTAACACAGACACACACTTACACCAAGTAACAAAGACATACACTGACACCAAGTCACAAAGACACACACTGACACCCAGTAACAAAGACATAGACTGACACCAAGTCCCAAAGACATACACTGATACCCAGTAACACAGACACACACTTACACCAAGTAACAAAGACAGACACTGATACCCAGTAACACAGACACACACTTACACCAAGTAACAAAGATACACACTGACACACTGGGTTAACGGTAGGGTTCTTGGGCATGTGGAGGAGCAGAGAGACCTTGGGGTCTATGTGCATAGATCATTGAAAGTTGCAACTCAAGTGGATAGGGCTGTGAAGAAGGCATATGGGGTGTTAGGGTTCATTAGCAGAGGGATTGAATTTAAGAGCCGTGAGGTGATGATGCAGCTGTACAGGACCTTGGTAAGGCCTCATTTGGAGTACTGTGTGCAGTTCTGGTCGCCTCATTTTAGGAAGGATGTGGAAGCCTTGGAGAGGGTGCAGAGGAGATTTACCAGGATGTTGCCTGGAATGGAGAATAAGTCTTACGAGGAAAGGCTGAACATTCTAGGCCTCTTCTCATTAGAAAGGAGAAGGATGAGGGGTGACATGATAGAGGTTTATAAGATGATCAGGGGAATAGATAGGGTAGACAGTCAGAAACTTTTTCCCCGGGTGGAGCAAAGCGTTACAAGGGGTCATAAATTTAAGGTGAAGGGTGGGAGATATAAGGGGGATGTCAGGGGAAGGTTCTTTACCCAGAGAGTGGTCGAGGCATGGAATGCCTTGCCCGGGGAAGTTGTTGAGTCAGAAACTTTAGGGACTTTCAAAAGGCTTTTGGATAGGTATATGGATAAAGGTGAATGATGGGGTATAGATTAAATTGTCCTTGACAGAGGACAAAGGATCGGCACAACATTGTGGGCCGAAGGGCCTGTTCTGTGCTGTATGTTCTATGTTCTATGTTCTATGTTCTATGACACCAAGTAACAAAGACAAACAATTACACAAAGTATTTTGACATACACTGACACCAAGTAACAGAGACAGACACTGATACCCAGTAACACAGACACACACTTACACCCAGTAAAAAAGACATACAATGACACCAAGTCACAAAGACATACACTGATACCAAGTCACAAAGACATACACTGATGCCCAGTAACACAGACACACACTGACACCAAGTAACAAGGACAGACAATTACACCAAGTAACAAAGACATACACTTACACCAAGTATTTTGACATACACTGACACCAAGTAACAAAGACATACACTGATACCCAGTAACACAGGCACACGGGGCGGGAGGGGGGGGGGGGCACATTGGCGCAGTCGTTTGCACCGCAGCCTCACAGCTCCAGGGACCCGGGTTCGATTCTGGGTACTGCCTGTGCGGAATTGCAAGTTCTCCCTTTGTCTGCGTGGGTTTCCTCCCGGAGCTCCGGTTTCCTCCCACATGCCAAAGACTTGCAGGTTGATAGGTTAATTGGCCATCATAAATTGCCCCAAGTATAGATAGGTGGTAGGGAAATATATAGGGATAGGTGTGGATGTGATAGGAATACGGGATTAGTGTAGGATTAGTATAAATGGGTAGTTGATGGTCGGCACAGACTCGGTGGGCCGAAGGGCCTGTTTAAGTGCTGTATCTCTAAACTAAACTAAATACTGACACCTAGTGTCACAGACACACACTGACACCCAGTAACACAAACAAACAGACACTGACACCCAGAAACACAGAGAAACTCTGATACACAGTAACAAAGACATGCACTGACACCAAGTAACACAGACACAGACTGACACCCAGTAAAAAAGACATACACGGACACCAAGTCACAAAGACATACACTGATACCAAGTCACAAAAACATACACTGATGCCCAGTAACAAAGACACACACTTACACCAAGTAACACAGACATACACTGACACCAAGTAACAAAGACATACACATACACCAAGTATTTTGACATACACTGACACCAAGTAACAAAGACATAGACTGATACCCAGTAACAAAGACATACACTGATGCCCAGTAACACAGACACACACTGACACCCAGTTAGAAACACACACACTGACACCCAGTAACAAAGACATACACTGACACCAAGTCACAAAGACATACACTGATACCGAGTATCACAGACACACACTTGCACCAAGTAACAAAGACTTACAATGTCACCAAGTCACAAAGACATAGACTGATACCCAGTAACACAGACACACACTGACACCCAGTAACAAAGACTTACACTGATACCAAGTGACAAAGACAGACACTGATACCCTGTAACACAGACACACACTGACACCCATTAACAAAGACATACACTGATACCAAGTCACAAAGACATACACTGATACCCAGTAACACAGGCACACACTGACACCCAGTAACAAAGACATACACTGATACCAAGTCACAAAGACATACACTGATACGTAGTAACACAGACACACACTTACACCAAGTAACAAAGACAGACACTGACACCAAGTAACAAAGACATACACTTACACCAAGTAACAAAGACACACACTTACACCAAGTAACACAGACATACACTGTCACCAAGTAACACAGACATACACTGTCACCAAGTAACAAAGACATACACTGATACCAAGTCACAAAGACATACACTGATACCCAGTAACACAGACACACACTGACACCAAGTAACAAAGACAGACACTGACACCAAGTAACAAAGACATGCACTTACACCAAGTAACAAAGACAGTCAATTACACCAAGTAACAAAGACATGTCCTTACACCAAGTATTTTGACATACACTGACACCAAGTAACAAAGACATACACTGATACCCATTAGCACAAACATACACTGATACCCAGTAACACAGACACAAAATTACACCAAGTAACAAAGACATACACTGACACCAAGTCACAAAGACACACACTGACACCCAGTAACAAAGACATACACTGACACCAAGTCACAAAGACATACACTGATACCCAGTAACACAGGCACACACTGACACCCAGTAACAAAGACATACACTGATACCAAGTCACAAAGACATACACTGATACCCAGTAACACAGACACACACTGACACCAAGTAACAAAGACATACACTTACACCAAGTAACAAAGACACACACTTACACCAAGTAACACAGCCATACACTGTCACCAAGTAACAAAGACATACACTGATACCAAGTCACAAAGACATACACTGATACCCAGTAACACAGACACACACTGACACGAAGTAACAAAGACAGACACTGACACCAAGTAACAAAGACATACACTTACACCAAGTATTTTGACATACACTGACACCAAGTAACAAAGACATACACTGATACCCATTAGCACAAACATACACTGATACACAGTAACACAGACACAAAATTACACCAAGTAACAAAGACATGCACTGACACCAAGTCACAAAGACACACACTGACACCCAGTAACAAAGACATACACTGACACCAAGTCACAAAGACATACACTGATACCCAGTAACACAGACACACATTAACAACAAGTAACAAAGACATACACTGACACCAAGTAACAAAGACATACACTGATACCCAGTAACACAGACACACACTTACACCAAGTAACAAAGACAGACACTGATACCCAGTAACACAGACACACACTTACACCAAGTAACAAAGACATACACTGACACCCAGTAACAAAGACATACGCTGATACCCAGTAACGCAGACGCACACGGACACCAAGTAACAAAGACACAGACTTACACCAAGTAACACAGACACACACTGACACCCAGTAACACAGACACACACTTACACCCATTAACACAGACACACACAGACACCAAGTAACAAAGACACACACTTACACCAAGTAACACAGACACACACTGACACCCAGTAACACAAACAAACACACTGACACCAAGTAACACAAACATACACTGACACCAAGTAACAAAGACATGCACTGATACCCAGTGACACAGACACACACGTACACCAAGTAGCAAAGACATTCACTGACAACAAGTCACAAAGACACACACTGACACCCAGTTACAAAGACATAAACTGACACCACGTCACAAAGACATACACTGATACCCAGTAACACAGACACACACTTACACCCAGTAACACAGACACACACTTTCACCAAGTAACAAAGACGTACACTGATACCCAGTAACACATACACACACTTACACCAAGTAACAAAGACATACACTGACACAAAGTAAAAAAGACATACACTTACACCAAGTAACAAAGACATACAGTGACACCAAGTAACAAAGACATACACTGACACCCAGTAACACAGACAAACACTGACACCAAGTAACAAAGACATACACTTACACCAAGTATTTTGACATACACTGACACCAAGTAACAAAGACATACACTGATACCCAGTAACACAGACACACACGTACACCAAGTAACAAAGACATTCACTGACAACAAGTCACAAAGACACACACTGACACCCAGTTACAAAGGCATAAACTGACACCACGTCACAAAGACATACACTGATACCCAGTAACACAGACACACACTTACACCCAGTAACACAGCCATACACTGACACCCAGTAACACAGACACATACTTACACCCAGTAACAAAGACACACACTGAAACCAAGTCACAAAGACACACACTGACTCCCAGTAACAAAGACATACACTGACACCAAGTAACAAAGACATACACTGATACCCAGTAACACAGACACACACTTACACCAAGTAACAAAGACAGACACTGATACCCAGTGACACAGACACACACTTACACCAAGTAACAAAGACCTACACTGACACCCAGTAACAAAGACATACACTGACACCCAGTAACACAGACACACACGGACACGAAGTAACAAAGACACAGACTTACACCAAGTAACACAGACACACACTGACACCCAGTTACACAGACACACACTGACACCAAGTAACAAAGACATACACTTACACCAAATAACACAGACATACACTGACACCAAGTACAAAGACATACACTTACACCAACTAACAAAGACACACACTTACACCAAGTAACACAGACATACACTGACACCAATTAACAAAGACATGCACTTACACCAAGGAAGAAAGACACACACTTACACCAAGTAACACAGACCTACACTGACACCAAGTAACAAAGACATACATTGATAACCAGCAACACAGACGCACACTTACACCAAGAATCAAAGACATACATCGACACCAAATAACAAAGACATACACTTACACCAATTAACAAAGACGTACACCGACACCAAGTAACAAAGACACCCACTTACACCAATTAACAAAGACATACACCGACACCAAGTAACAAAGACATACACTTACACCAAGTAAGACAGACATACACTTACACCAATTAACAAAGACACACACTTACACCAAGTAACACGGACATACACTGACACCAAGTAACAAAGACACACACTGATACCCAGTAACACAGACACACACTTGCACCAAGTAACAAAGACAGGCACTGATACCCAGTAATACAGACACACACTTACACCAAGTCATAAAGACACACACTGACACCCAGTAACAAAGACAGACACTGCTACCCAATAACACAGACACACACTTACACCAAGTAACAAAGAAAGACACTGACATCCAGTAACACAGACACACACTTACACCAAGTCACAAAGACACACACTGACACACAGTAACAAAGACATACACTGACACCCAGTAACACAGACACACAATTACACCTAGTAAGAAAGACATACACTGACACCAAGTAACAAAGACATACACTGACACCAATTAACAAAGATATACACTGATCCCAGGTGACAAAGACATACACTGATAACCAGTAACACAGACATACACTTACACCAAGTAACAAAGACATACACTGATACCCAGTAACACAGACACACACTTACACCAGGTAACACGGACATTCACTGACTCCAAGTAACAAAGACAGAAAATTACACCAAGTAACTAAGACATACACTTACACCAAGTATTTTGACATTCTTTCTTCTTCTTTGGGCCTCCTTATCTCGAGAGACAATGGATACTCGCCTGGAGGTGGTCAGTGGTTTGTGAAGCAGCGCCTGGAGTGGCTATAAAGGCCAATTCTGGAGTGACAGGCTCTTCCACAGGTGCTGCAGAGAAATTTGTTTGTTGGGGCTGTTGCACAGTTGGCTCTCCCCTTGCGCCTCTGTCTTTTTTCCTTCCAACTACTAAGTCTCTTCGACTCGCCACAATTTAGCCCTGTCTTTATGGCTGCCCGCCAGCTCTGGCGAATGCTGGCAACTGACTCCCACGACTTGTGATCAATGTCACACGATTTCATGTCGCGTTTGCAGACGTCTTTATAACGGAGACATGGACGGCCGGTGGGTCTGATACCAGTGGCGAGCTCGCTGTACAATGTGTCTTAGGGGATCCTGCCATCTTCCATGCGGCTCACATGGCCAAGCCATCTCAAGCGCCGCTGACTCAGTAGTGTGTATAAGCTGGGGGTGTTGGCCGCTTCAAGGACTTCTGTGTTGGAGATATAGTCCTGCCACCTGATGCCAAGTATTCTCCGAAGGCAGCGAAGATGGAATGAATTGAGACGTCGCTCTTGGCTGGCATACGTTGTCCAGGCCTCGCTGCCGTAGAGCAAGGTACTGAGGACACAGGCCTGATACACTCGGACTTTTGTGTTCCGTGTCAGTGCGCCATTTTCCCACACTCTCTTGGCCAGTCTGGACATAGCAGTGGAAGCCTTACCCATGCGCTTGTTGATTTCTGCATCTAGAGACAGGTTACTGGTGATAGTTGAGCCTAGGTAGGTGAACTCTTGAACCACTTCCAGAGCGTGGTCGCCAATATTGATGGATGGAGCATTTCTGACATCCTGCCCCATGATGTTCGTTTTCTTGAGGCTGATGGTTAGGCCAAATTCATTGCAGGCAGACGCAAACCTGTCGATGAGACTCTGCAGGCATTCTTCAGTGTGAGATGTTAAAGCAGCATCGTCAGCAAAGAGGAGTTCTCTGATGAGGACTTTCCGTACTTTGGACTTCGCTCTTAGACGGGCAAGGTTGAACAACCTGCCCCCTGATCTTGTGTGGAGGAAAATTCCTTCTTCAGAGGATTTGAACGCATGTGAAAGCAGCAGGGAGAAGAAAATCCCAAAAAGTGTGGGTGCGAGAACACAGCCCTGTTTCACACCACTCAGGATAGGAAAGGGCTCTGATGAGGAGCCACCATGTTGAATTGTGCCTTTCATATTGTCATGGAATGAGGTGATGATACTTAGTAGCTTTGGTGGACATCCGATCTTTTCTAGTAGTCTGAAGAGACCACGTCTGCTGACGAGGTCAAAGGCTTTGGTGAGATCAATGAAAGCAATGTAGAGGGGCATCTGTTGTTCACGGCATTTCTCCTGTATCTGACGAAGGGAGAACAGCATGTCAATAGTCGATCTCTCTGCACGAAAGCCACACTGTGCCTCAGGGTAGACGCGCTCGGCCAGCTTCTGGAGCCTGTTCAGAGCGACTCGAGCAAAGACTTTCCCCACTATGCTGAGCAGGGAGATTCCACGGTAGTTGTTGCAGTCACCGCGGTCACCTTTGTTTTTATAGAGGGTGATGATGTTGGCATCGCGCATGTCCTGGGGTACTGCTCCCTCGTCCCAGCACAGGCATAGCAGTTCATGTAGTGCTGAGAGTATAGCAGGCTTGGCACTCTTGATTATTTCAGGGGTAATGCTGTCCTTCCCAGGGGCTTTTCCGCTGGCTAGGGAATCAATGGCATCACTGAGTTCCGATTTGGTTGGCTGTATGTCCAGCTCATCTATGACTGGTAGAGGCTGGGCTGCATTGAGGGCAGTCTCAGTGACAGCATTCTCCCTGGAGTACAGTTCTAGGTAGTGCTCAACCCAGCGGTCCATCTTTTTGCGTTGGTCAGTGATTATGTCCCCCGATTTAGATTTGAGGGGGGCAATCTTCTTGATGGTTGGCCCAAGAGCTCTCTTCATGCCATCATACATTCCTCTGATGTTTCCGGTGTCTGAGGCCAGCTGAATATGACTGCATAGGTGTTGCCAGTAGTCGTTTGCGCAACGCCTAGCTGTTCTTTGTGCAGTACTTCTGGCTGCTTTAAGTGCTGCGGATGTTAAATCGCTGGGGGCTTTCTTGTAGTTCAAAAGTGCAATGCGCTTAGCGGCTATGACAGGTTCCAGCTCTTCATTATGAGATTGAAACCAGTCTGCATTTCTCTTCGCACTTTTGCCGTAGGTGGTCAAAGCTGACTCATAGATGGCGTCTCTGATGTGGGCCCACTTGGTCTCAGCATCCCCTGTGGGAGTGTTTTGAAGGGCTGTTACAAGTGAATTTAGAAATTTTTGTAACAGCTGTGGGTGAGAAATTCTGCTCGTGTTGATGCGCGGGTGGCCCTTCTGCTTGGAATGATGCAACTTCTTTGGTCTGAGTCTAACCTTGCTGCACACCAGGGAGTGGTCGGTGTCGCAGTCCGCACTGTGGAAGCTGCGTGTGATTTGAACACTGTTTCAGGCGGCTCGCCTTGTGACAATGAGGTCTAGCTGGTGCCAACGACGTGATCTTGGGTGCCTCCATGAAACCTGGTGACAGGGTTTAGTGTGAAAGAACGAGTTGGTGATGCAGAGGTTATGATAGGTACACAACTCAAGCAGTTTCTGCCCGTTCTCATTCATCCTTCCAACGCCATAGCGCCCAAGGCAGGAGGGCCATGAGTCATGGTCGGCCCCAACCCTGGCATTAAAGTCCCCCAGCAGGAATAGGTGTTCGGTGTTTGGGATGCTGCTAATGATGTTATGGAGTTGTTCATAGAACTGGTCTTTAGCTTCAGGTGCGGAGCAGAGTGTTGGAGCATAGATGCTGAGTAGGTGTACTGGACCAGAGGTGGTGAGCAGTCGGATGAACAGTATGCGTTCCCAGCCATTTGAGGGATGCTCTATCATGCTGAGCAAGGAGTTTCTGATGGCGAAGCCCACTCCATGCTGTCTTGGTTCTTCAGGATCCCTGCCCTGCCAGAAGAAGGTGTAGTCTTGCTCTGCTAGAGAGCCACTCGCGGGGAGGCGAGTCTCCTGAAGTGCTGCAATGTCCACATTGAATCTACTGAGCTCGTTGTTAATGATGGCGGTCTTCCGAGAATCGTTGATTTGTGTAAGGTCTTCCGACAGGCCAGGACACATAGTTCTGACGTTCCAGCTTGCAAAGCGAAGGGCTGGTACCTTCTTTCCTTTTTTCATGTTGTTTGGTGCGGTGTATCAGTCCACCTTTCGGGCAATGACCCTGAGCTCCAAGCACCCATTGAAGCAGGCAGACTGTGGCGGGACAGAACCTTATTGACCGGGGGCTGCCCGGTTTGAGGCGGGCGGTAGCTGTCCAGTGAGGTGCAATGACCTCTCCCACCGACAAAGGCAACCCGTGGCGCCCAGTTTCTACGCCAATTTATCTGGACTTATAACCCGTAACTGCTGCCTTCCGTGTTGTTTTAGTCGCTGTGAGGCAACTATGGAGTGACCTCTCCATGGCGCATGCCTGGGCAAATTTATGGAGGTTGAGAGTTGCCCAGTCGTCAAAACCCCCCTCTCGGCCTTTCTGGTGGGGTCCAAAGGAGTGCAGGACACGACGTTTGGCACCAGTATGGCTGCAGGAACTGCCGGAAACATGCCAAAGGTGACACATGACCGCCTACGGGGTTCCGCTCTGGATTTTCTGCTAGGGTTTACTCCCTTAGCCTTGTTCTCTCCCGAGACGCCCACAAGGCAGTGGGGTTGTTGGGGCCCCTACACAGGTGTAGGATGGTGCCGGTGGGAGGAGGGGATGCAAGGGGGAGGGGTAGAGGGAGGGGGTGGGGGGGGGTGCAGGGGAAGGGGGTGCGGGGTGAAGATGGTGCGAGGGGGGTGCGGGCTGGGACGGGGTTGTGAGGGGGTGAGCTGAGAGGGTGGAGCAGGGAAGGGGACGGGGGTGGGGGGGTGGAAGGGGGGTAAAGGGGGGGGAGGGGGGGGTGGAATCTGGTGCAGGTAATAAGCCATTTCCTCAGTGCCCACCATCGACGTCCGGAAAGCTCATCCACGTCCTTCGGGAGGTGAAGCATCATTTGGCAGACTTAGAGGTGATTACATTTGCTAAGGGTTGTTTTTTTGCAGTGGTTTAAATAAAGGCATGCAGCATTGCCGACAGTGCGCTGCAGATGCTCTCCGAGCCATCTCCCGCGGGCGCTTTGAAGTTGCGGCCGGGGGGGCCGTTCGTGGATGTTTTGGGTGTTCGGGGCACCTTTTCACAGGACTTATCTCGGGTCCCGCAGCTCCTTCTTCACCTCAATGGACTTAACGCATGCCCTGGCTGCAGACACTCTGGACTGTGAAGACAGCAGGATCGGAGATTGAAGTATCGGCAGCTGTGCTCGTCAGTTTCATCCGGATCAATTTCATTGAGAAAACAAAGAGCAGGTGTGGCTGGGGGAGGGCAGTGGGCCCAGGTAACATACACTAAACTAACTGTTAACTTTTAGATAGGGCTAAAATGAACTGATTAAAAGAGCCAGGGGAATTTAAACAGTTTAAGAGGGCAGATTGGGGGAGAAAACGTTAGGGATGTGAGCAGATGGCCATGGATAGAGTTGAACAGCAAGGGAGCGTCCTAGGGAGCTTCCAGCCCAGGAGCCATCTTGAAGGATAATTAACAAAGTAACACAGACCTACACTGACACCAAGTAACAAAGACATACATTGATAACCAGCAACACAGACGCACACTTACACCAAGAATCAAAGACATACATCGACACCAAGTAACAAAGACATACACTTACACCAATTAACAAAGACATACACCGACACCAAGTAACAAAGACACCCACTTACACCAATTAACAAAGACATACACCGACACAAAGCAACAAAGACATACACTTACACCAAGTAAGACAGACATACACTGACACCAAGTAACAAAGACATACACTGATACCCAGTAACACAGACACACACTTACGCCAAGTAACAAAGACAGGCACTGATAGCCAGTAATACAGACACACACTTACACCAAGTCATAAAGACACACACTGACACCCAGTAACAAAGACAGACACTGATACCCAATAACACAGACACACACTTACACCAAGTAACAAAGAAAGACACTGACATCCGGTAACACAGACACACACTTACACCAAGTCACAAAGACACACACTGACACACAGTAACAAAGAGATACACTGACACCCAGTAACATAGACATACACTGACAACAAGTAACAAAGACATACACTGACACCAATTAACAAAGATATACACTGATCCCAAGTAACAAAGACATACACTGATAACCAGTAACACAGACATACACTTACACCAAGTAACAAAGACATGCACTGATACCCAGTAACACAGACACACACTTACACCAAGTAACACGGACATACACTGACTCCAAGTAACAAAGACAGAAAATTACACCAAGTAACTAAGACATACACTTACACCAAGTATTTTGACATACACTGACACCAAGTAACAAACACACACACTGATACCCAGTAACACAGACGCACACTTACACCAAGAATCAAAGACATACATCGACACCAAGTAACAAAGACATACACTTACACCAATTAACAAAGACATACACCGACACCAAGTAACAAAGACACCCACTTACACCAATTAACAAAGACATACACCGACACAAAGTAACAAAGACATACACTGACACCAAGTAAGACAGGCATACACTTACACCAATTAACAAAGACACACACTTACACCAAGTAACACGGACATACACTGACACCAAGTAACAAAGACATACACTGATACCCAGTAACACAGACACACACTTACACCAAGTAACAAAGACAGGCACTGATACCCAGTAATACAGACACACACTTACACCAAGTCATAAAGACACACACTGACACCCAGTAACAAAGACAGACACTGATACCCAATAACACAGACACACACTTACACCAAGTAACAAAGAAAGACACTGACATCCAGTAACACAGACACACACTTACACCAAGTCACAAAGACACACACTGACACACAGTAACAAAGAGATACACTGACACCCAGTAACACAGACACACAATTACACCTAGTAACAAAGACATACACTGACATCAAGTAACAAAGACATACACTGACACCAATTAACAAAGATATACACTGATCCCAAGTAACAAAGACATACACTGATACCCAGTAACACAGACACACACTTACACCAAGTAACACGGACATACACTGACTCCAAGTAACAAAGACAGAAAATTACACCAAGTAACTAAGACATACACTTACACCAAGTATTTTGACATACACTGACACCAAGTAACAAAGACACACACTGATACCCAGTAACACAGACACACACGTACACCAAGTAACAAAGACATTCACTGACAACAAGTCACAAAGACACACACTGACACCCAGTTACAAAGACATAAAATGACACCACGTCACAAAGACATACACTGATACCCAGTAACACAGACACACACTTACACCCAGTAACACAGACATACACTGACACCCAGTAACACAGACACACACCTACACCCAGTAACAAAGACACACACTGAAACCAAGTCACAAAGACACACACTGACACCCAGTAACGCAGACATACACTGACACCAAGTAACAAAGACATCCACTTACACCAAGTACAAAGACATACACTGACCCCAAGCAACAAAGGCATACAATGATACCCAGTATCACAGACACGCACTGACACCCAGTAACAAAGACATACACTGACACCAAGTAACAAAGACAGACACTGTTACCCAGTAACACAGACACACACTTTCACCAAGTAACAAAGACGTACACTGATACCCAGTATCACATACACACACTTACACCAAGTAACAAAGACATACACTGACACAAAGTAAAAAAGACATACACTTACACCAAGTAACAAAGACATACAGTGACACCAAGTAACAAAGAGATACACTGATACCCAGTAACACAGACACACACTTACACCAAGGAACAAAGACATACACTGACACCCAGTAACAAAGACATACACTGACACCCAGTAACACAGACAAACAGCGACACCAAGTAACAAAGACATACACTTACACCAAGTAACAAAGACAGAAAATTACACCAAGTAACAAAGACATACACTTACACCAAGTAATTTGACATACACTGACACCAAGTAACAAAGACATACACTGATACCCAGTAACACAGACACACACGTACACCAAGTAACAAAGACATTCACTGACAAGAAGTCACAAAGACAGACACTGACACCCAGTTACAAAGACATAAACTGACACCACGTCACAAAGACATACACTGATACCCAGTAACACAGACACACACTTACACCCAGTAACACAGACATACAATGACACCCAGTAACACAGACACATACTTACACCCAGAAACAAAGACACACACTGAAACCAAGTCACAAAGACACGCACTGACACCCAGTAACAAAGACATACACTGACACCAAGTAACAAAGACATACACTGATACCCAGTAACACAGACACACACTTACAAAAAGTAACAAAGACAGACACTGATACCCAGTAACAAAGACACACACTTACACCAAGTAACAAAGACATACACTGACACCCAGTAACAAAGACATACACTGACACCCAGTAACACAGACACACATGGACACCAAGTAACAAAGACACAGACTTACACCAAGTAACACAGACACACACTGACACCCACTTACACAGACACACACTGACACCAAGTAACAAAGACATACACTTACACCAAATAACACAGACATACACTTACACCAAGAATCAAAGACATACATTGACACCAAGTAACAAAGACATACACTTACACCAATTAACAAAGACATACACCGACACCAAGTAACAAAGACACCCACTTACACCAATTAACAAAGACATACATCGACACCAAGTACCAAAGACGTACACTTACACCAAGTAAGACAGACATACACATACACCAATTAACAAAGACACACACTTACACCAAGTAACACGGGCATACACTGACACCAAGTATCAAAGACATACACTGATACCCAGTAACACAGACACACACTTACACCAAGTAACAAAGACAGGCACTGATACCCAGTAATACAGACACACACGAACACCAAGTCATAAAGACACACACTGACACCCAGTAACAAAGACAGACACTGATAACCAATAACACAGACACACACTTACACCAAGTAACAAAGACAGACACTGACATCCAGTAACACAGACACACACTTACACCAAGTCACAAAGACACACACTGACACCCAGTAACAAAGACATACACTGACACCCAGTAACACAGACACACAATTACACCAAGTAACAAAGACATACACTGACACCAAGTAACAAAGACATACACTGACTCCAATTAACAAAGATATACACTGATACCAAGTAACAAAGACATACACTGATAACCAGTAACACAGACACACACTTACACCAAGTAACAAAGACATACACTGATACCCAGTAACACAGACACACACGTACACCAAGTAACAAAGACATTCACTGACAAGAAGTCACAAAGACAGACACTGACACCCAGTTACAAAGACATAAACTGACACCACGTCACAAAGACATACACTGATACCCAGTAACACAGACACACACTTACACCCAGTAACACAGACATACAATGACACCCAGTAACACAGACACATACTTACACCCAGAAACAAAGACACACACTGAAACCAAGTCACAAAGACACGCACTGACACCCAGTAACAAAGACATACACTGACACCAAGTAACAAAGACATACACTGATACCCAGTAACACAGACACACACTTACAAAAAGTAACAAAGACAGACACTGATACCCAGTAACAAAGACACACACTTACACCAAGTAACAAAGACATACACTGACACCCAGTAACAAAGACATACACTGACACCCAGTAACACAGACACACATGGACACCAAGTAACAAAGACACAGACTTACACCAAGTAACACAGACACACACTGACACCCACTTACACAGACACACACTGACACCAAGTAACAAAGACATACACTTACACCAAATAACACAGACATACACTTACACCAAGAATCAAAGACATACTTTGACACCAAGTAACAAAGACATACACTTACACCAATTAACAAAGACATACACCGACACCAAGTAACAAAGACACCCACTTACACCAATTAACAAAGACATACATCGACACCAAGTACCAAAGACGTACACTTACACCAAGTAAGACAGACATACACATACACCAATTAACAAAGACACACACTTACACCAAGTAACACGGACATACACTGACACCAAGTATCAAAGACATACACTGATACCCAGTAACACAGACACACACTTACACCAAGTAACAAAGACAGGCACTGATACCCAGTAATACAGACACACACGAACACCAAGTCATAAAGACACACACTGACACCCAGTAACAAAGACAGACACTGATAACCAATAACACAGACACACACTTACACCAAGTAACAAAGACATACACTGACACCAAGTAACAAAGACATACACTGACTCCAATTAACAAAGATATACACTGATACCAAGTAACAAAGACATACACTGATAACCAGTAACACAGACACACACTTACACCAAGTAACAAAGACATACACTGATACCCAGTAACACAGACATACACTGACACCAAGTAACAAAGACAGAAAATTACACCAAGTAACAAAGACATACACTAACACCAAGTATTTTGACATACACTGACACCAAGTAACAAAGTCATACACTGATACCCAGTAACACAGACACACACGTACACCAAGTAACAAAGACATTCACTGACAACAAGTCACAAAGACACACACTGACACCCAGTTACAAAGACATAAACTGACAAAACGTCACAAAGACGTACACTGATACCCAGTAACACAGACACACACTTACACCCAGTAACACAGACATACACTGACACCCAGTAACACAGACACACACTTACACCCAGTTACAAAGACATACACTGACACCAAGTCACAAAGACACACACTGACACCCAGTAACAAAGACATACACTGACACCAAGTAACAAAGACATACACTGATACCCAGTAACACAGACACACACTTACACCCAGTTACAAAGACATACACTGACACCAAGTCACAAAGACACACACTGACACCCAGTAACACAGACACACACTTACACCAAGTAACAAAGAGAGACACTGATACCCAGTAACACAGACACACACTTACACCAAGTAACAAAGACATACACTGACACCCAGTAACAAAGACATACACTGACACCCAGTAACACAGACAAACACAGACACCAAATAACAAAGACACAGACTTACACCAAGTAACACAGACACACACTGACACCCAGTTACACAGACACACACTGACACTAAGTAACAAAGACATACACTTACACCAAATAACACAGACATACACTGACACCAAGTAACAAAGACATACACTTACACCAACTAACAAAGACACACACTTACACCAAGTAACACAGACATACACTGACACCAATTAACAACGACATGCACTTACACCAAGTAAGAAAGACACACACTTACACCAAGTAACACAGACCTACTCTGACACCAAGTAACAAAGACATACATTGATAACCAGCAACGCAGACACACACTTACACCAAGAATCAAAGACATACATTGACACCAAGTAACAAAGACATACACTTACACCAAGTAACAAAGACATACACCGACACCAAGTAACAAAGACACCCACTTACACCAATTAACAAAGACATACACCGACACCAAGTAACAAAGACATACACTTACACCAAGTAAGACAGACATACACATACACCAATTAACAAAGCCACACACTTACACCAAGTAACACGGACATACACTGACACCAAGTAACAAAGACATATACTGATACCCAGTAACACAGACACACACTTACACCAAGTAACAAAGACAGGCACTGATACCCAGTAATACAGACACACACTTACACCATGTCATAAAGACACACACTGACACCCAGTAACAAAGACAGACACTGATACCCAATAACACAGACACACACTTACACCAAGTAACAAAGACAGACACTGACATCCAGTAACACAGCCACACAAATACACCAAGTCACAAAGACACACACTGACACCCAGTAACAAAGACATACACTGACACCCAGTAACACAGACACACAATTACACCAAGTAACAAAGACATACACTGACACCAATTAACAAAGATATACACTGATACCAAGTAACAAAGACATACACTGATAACCAGTTACACAGACACACACTTACACCAAGTAACAAAGACATACACTGATACCCAGTAACACAGACACACACTTACTCCAAGTAACACGGACATACACTGACACCAAGTAACAAAGACATACACTGACACCCAGGAACACAGATACACAGTGACACCCAGCAACACAGAGAAACACTGCAACCAAGTAACAAAGACACACACTGACACCAAGTAACACAGACATAGACTGACACCAAGTAACAAAGACATCCACTTACACCAGGTACAAAGACATACACTGACAAAAAGCAACAAAGACATACAATGATACCCAGTATCACAGACACGCACTGACACCCAGTAACAAAGACATACACTGACACCAAGTAACAAAGACAGACACTGATACCCAGTAACACAGACACACACTTTCACCAAGTAACAAAGACATACACTGACACAAAGTAAAAAAGACATACACTTACACCAAGTAACAAAGACATACAGTGACACCAAGTAACAAAGACATACACTGATACCCAATAACACAGACACACACATACACCAACTAACACAGTCATACACTGACACAAAGTAACAAAGACATACACTGACACCCAGGAACACAGATACAAACTGACACCAAATAACAAAGATATACACTTACACCAACTTACAAAGACACACACTTACACCACGTAACACAGACATACACTGACACCAATTAACAAAGACATGCACTTACACCAAGTATGAAAGACACACTCATACACCAAGTAACAAAGACATTCACTGACAACAAGTCACAAAGACACACACTGACATCCAGTTACAAAGACATAAACTGACACCACGTCACAAAGACATACACTGATACCCAGTAACACAGACACACACTTAAACCCAGTAACACAGACACATACTTACACCCAGTAACAAAGACACACACTGAAACCAAGTCACAAAGACAGACACTGACACCCAGTAACAAAGACCTACTCTGACACCAAGTAACAAAGACATACATTGATAACCAGCAACACAGACATACACTTACACCAAGTAACAAAGACACCCACTTACACCAATTAACAAAGACATGCACCGACACCAAGTAACAAAGACATACACTTACACCAAGTAAGACAGACATACACATACACCAATTAACAAAGACACACACTTACACCAAGTAACACGGACATACACTGACACCAAGTAACAAAGACATACACTGATACCCAGTAACACAGACACACACTTACACCAAGTAACAAAGACAGGCACTGACACCCAGTAATACAGACACACACTTACACCAAGTCATAAAGACACACACTGACACCCAGTAACAAAGACAGACACTGATACCCAATAACACAGACACACACTTACACCAAGTAACAAAGACAGACACGTACATCCAGTAACACAGCCACACCCTTACACAAAGTCACAAAGACACACACTGACACCCAGTTACAAAGACATAAACTGACACCACGTCACAAAGACATACACTGATACCCAGTAACATAGACACAAACTTACACCCAGTAACACAGACATACACTGACACCCAGTAACAAAGACACACACTGAAACCAAGTCACAAAGACACACACTGACACCCAGTAACAAAGACATACACTGACACCAAGTAACAAAGACATACACTAATACCCAGTAACACAGACACACACTTACACCAAGTAACAAAGACATACACTGACACCCAGTAACACAGACACACACTTACACCCAGTAACACAGACATACACTGACACCCAGTAACAAAGACACACACTGAAACCAAGTCACAAAGACACACACTGACACCCAGTAACAAAGACATACACTGACACCAAGTAACAAAGACATACACTGATACCCAGTAACACAGCCACACACTTACACCAAGTAACAAAGACATACGCTGACACCCAGTAACAAAGACATACACTGACACCCAATAACACAGACACACACGGACAACAAGTAACAAAGACACAGACTTACACCAAGTAACACAGACACACACTGACACCCAGTTACACAGACACACACTGACACCAAGCAACAAAGACATACACTTACACCAAATAACACAGACATACACTGACACCAAGTAACAAAGACATACACTTACACAAACTAACAAAGACACACACTTACACCAAGTAACACAGAGATACACTGACACCAATTAACAAAGACATGCACTTACACCAACTAAGAAAGACACACACTTACACCAAGTAGCACAGACCTACACTGACTCCAAGTAACAAAGACATACATTGATAACCAGCAACACAGACACACACTTACACCAATAATCAAAGACATACATTGACACCAATTAACAAAGACATACACTTACACCAATTAACAAAGACATACACCGACACCAAGTAACAAAGACACCCACTTACACCAATTAACACAGACATACACCGACACCAAGTACCAAAGACATACACTTACACCAAGTAAGACAGACATACACTTACACCAATTAACAAAGTCACACACTTACACCAAGTAACACGGACATACACTGACACCAAGTAACAAAGACAGGCACTGATACCCAGTAACACAGACACACACTTACACCATGTAACAAAGACAGGCACTGATACCCAGTAATACAGACACACACTTTCACCAAGTCATAAAGACACACACTGACACCCAGTAACAAAGACAGACACTGATACCCAATAACACAGACACACACTTACACCAAGTAACAAAGACAGACACTGACATCCAGTAACAAAGACAGACACTGATACCCAGTAACACAGACACACACTGACACCAAGTAACAAAGACAGACTCTGACATCCAATAACACAGACACACACTTACACCAAGTCATAAAGACACACACTGACACCCAGTAACAAAGACAGACACTGATACCCAGTAACACAGACACACACTGACACCAAGAATCAAAGACATACACTGACACCAAGTAACAAAGGCATACACTTACACCAAGTAACAAAGACATACACTTACATCAAGTAAGACAGACATACACCTACACCAATTAACAAAGACATGCACTTACACCAAATAAGGCAGACATACACATACACCAATTAACAAAGACACACACTTACACCAAGTAACATGGACATACACTGACAACAAGTAACAAAGACAGGCACTGATACCCAATAACACAGACACACACTTACACCAAGTAACAAAGAGAGACACTGACATCCAGTAACACAGACACACACTTACACCAAGTCACAAAGACACACACTGACACCCAGTAACAAAGACATACACTGACACCAAGTAACAAAGACAGACACTGATACCCAGTAACACAGACACACACTTTCACCAAGTAACAAAGACGTACACTGATACCCAGTAACACATACACACACTTACACCAAGTAACAAAGACATACACTGACACAAAGTAAAAAAGACATACACTTACACCAAGTAACAAAGACATACAGTGAAACCAAGTAACAAAGAGATACACTGATACCCAATAACACAGACACACACTTACAACGACTAACACAGTCATACACTGACACAAAGTAACAAAGACATACACTGACACCCAGGAACACAGATACAAACTGACACCAAATAACAAAGACATACACTTACACCAACTTACAAAGACACACACTTACACCACGTAACACAGACATACACTGACACCAATTAACAAAGACATGCACTTACACCAAGTAAGAAAGACACACACTTACACCAAGTAACACAGACCTACACTGACACCAAGTAACAAAGACATACACTGATACCCAACATCACAGACACACTCTTACACCAAGTAACAAAGACAGACAATGATACCCAGTAACACAGACACACACTTACACCAAGAATCAAAGACATACACTGACACCAAGTAACAAAGGCTTACACTTACACCAAGTAACAAAGACACACACTTACAACAAGTAAGACAGACATACACTTACACCAACTTACAAAGACACACACTTACACCAAGTAACACAGACATACACTGACACCAATTAACAAAGACATGCACTTACACCAAGTAAGACAGACATACACATACACCAATTAACAAAGACACACACTTACACCAAGTAACACGGACATACACTGACACCAATTAACAAAGACAGGCACTGATACCCAGTAATACAGACACACACTTACACCAAGTCATAAAGACACACACTGACACCCAGTAACAAAGACAGACACTGATACCCAATAACACAGACACACACTTACACCAAGTAACAAAGAGAGACACTGACATCCAGTAACACAGACACACACTTACAACAAGTCACAAAGACACACACTGACACCCAGTAACAAAGACATACACTGACACCCAGTAACACAGACACACAATTACACCAAGTAACAAAGACATACACTGACACCAAGTAACAAAGACATACACTGACACCAATTAACAAAGATATACACTGATACCAAGTAACAAAGACATACACTGATAACCAGTTACACAGACACACACTTACACCAAGTAACAAAGACATACACTGATACCCAGTAACACAGACACACACTTACACCAAGTAACACGGACATACACTGACACCAAGTAACAAAGACATACACTGAAACCCAGGAACACAGATACACAGTGACACCCAGTAACACAGAGAAACACTGACACCAAGTAACAAAGACACACACTGACACCAAGTAACACAGACATACACTGACACCAAGTAACAAAGACATCCACTTACACCAAGTACAAAGACATACACTTACACCAAGCAACAAAGAAATACAATGATACCCAGTATCACAGACAGGCACTGACACCCAGTAACAAAGACATACACTGACACCAAGTAACAAAGACAGACACTGATACCCAGTAACACAGACACACACTTTCACCAAGTAACAAAGACGTACACTGATACCCTGTAACACATACACAAACTTACACCAAGTAACAAAGACATACACTGACACTAAGTAAAAAAGACATACACTTACACCAAGTAACAAAGACATACAGTGACACCAAGTAACAAAGACATACACTGATACCCAATAACACGGACACACACTTACACCAACTAACACAGTCATACACTGACACAAAGTAACAAAGACATACACTGACACCCAGGAACACAGATACAAACTGACACCAAATAACAAAGACATACACTTACACCAACTTACAAAGACACACACTTACACCACGTAACACAGACATACACTGACACCAATTAACAAAGACATGCACTTACACCAAGTAAGAAAGACACACACTTACACCAAGTAACACAGACCTACACTGACACCAAGTAACAAAGTCATACACTGATACCCAACATCACAGACACACTCTTACACCAAGTAACAAAGACAGACACTGATACCCAGGAACACAGACACACACTTACACCAAGAATCAAAGACATACACTGACACCAAGTAACAAAGGCATACACTTACACCAAGTAACAAAGACATACACTTACACCAAGTAAGACAGACATACACTTACACCAATTTACAAAGACACACACTTACACCAAGTAACACAGACATACACTGACACCAATTAACAAAGACATGCACTTACACCAAGTAAGAAAGATACACACCTACACCAAGTAACACAGACCTACACTGACACCAAGTAACAAAGACATACACTGATACCCAACAACACAGACACACTCTTACACAAAGTAACAAAGACAGACACTGAAACCCAGTAACACAGACAGACACTTAAACCAAGAATCAAAGGCATACACTGACACCAAGTAACAAAGGCATACACTTACACCAAGTAACAAAGACATACACTTACACCAAGTAAGACAGACATACACTTACACCAATTAACAAAGACACACTTACACCAAGTAACACGGACATACACTGACACCAAGTAACAAAGACATACACTGATACCCAGTAACACAGACACGCACTTACACCAAGTAACAAAGACAGACACTGATACCCAGTAATACAGTCACACAATTACACCAAGTCACAAACACGCACTGACACCCAGTAACAAAGACAGACACTGATACCCGGTAACACAGACACACACTTACACCAAGTAACAAAGACAGACACTGACATCCAGTAACACAGACACACACTTACACCAAGTCACAAAGACACACACTGACACCCAGTAACAAAGTCATACACTGACACCCAGTAACAAAGACACACATTGACACCAAGTAACAAAGACATACACTGATACCCAGTAACACAGACACACAATTACACCAAGTAACAAAGACATACACTGACACCAAGTAACAAAGACATACACTGACACCAATTAACAAAGACATACACTGATACCCAGTAACACAGACACACACTTACACCAAGTAACAAAGACATACACTGAAACCAAGTAACAAAGACATACACTGACACCAAGTAACAAAGACATACACTGATACCCAGTAACACAGACACACACTTACACCAAGTAACACAGACAAACACTGACACCAAGTAACAAAGACAAACACTGACACCAAGTAACAAAGACATACACTGACACCAATTAACAAAGACATACACTGATACCCAGTAGCACAGACACACACTTACGCCAAGTAACAAAGACATACACTGAAACCAAGTAACAAAGACATACACTGACACCAAGTAACAAAGACATACACTGATACCCAGTAACACAGACACACACTTACACCAAGTAACACAGACAAACACTGACACCAAGTAACAAAGACAAACACTGACACCAAGTAACAAAGACATACACTGACACCAATTAACAAAGACATACACTGATACCCAGTAGCACAGACACACACTTACGCCAAGTAACAAAGACATACACTGAAACCAAGTAACAAAGAAATACACTGACACCAAGAAACAAAGACATACAATGATACCCAGTAACAAAGACATACACTGTCACCAAGTAACAAAGACAGACACTGATACCCAGTAACACAGACACACACTTACACCAAGTAACAAAGAC